>NC_141610.1:29402751-30602751 GCF_047967505.1 Dipteris shenzhenensis | reverse complement strand
ACTTCCTTGAGGGTGGACCCCCTTGCTTGGGGTTATGGGCATTAGTGACCCGACATCTGGAAACCACACCCCACCTGAGTACCCAAACATGGGACCAATCAAATGCACAGATTGCATACTGACCTAGGAACCATTCAAGAGAATGTTCCCTGAGCTTTGGGTGTGGGCCTGGCAGCATGCCAAGAGTAATGGAGGTACAAGATAAGACGACAAACAAATGAGCTCAGTATGGCTCAATTATGACCTTAGAGTACATCAATAGATAGTCCAAGCTGTTAGGAACCCGTGGGTGCGATCAGAATTGAATTCCGACAACTTTGAAATTTTAGGGTTTTTGGGAGTGACACGTGGCAGACTGCCACATGGAATCTGAGCTGGCAGGTCAGTCCACCTGTCCCACACATGTGGTAGCATGCATGGCAAGTGGTAGGGCATGCAGGCCAAGTGTCTGGCCCCAAATTTGGTAGATTTGGGGCAGGTTGTGGGCTGTCCTCTTTGGGACTGCAGCCCGCCAAAAATCTGGGACAAGTGTCCACCTTCCACTCTAGGCCTGGGGGCGGGGGTGGGGGGGGCTGAGCCTATAAAAGAAGGCCTCTCCCCTTCATTCCACATGAAAATTCGTCACTTTTCTTCTCCCTCCTTTTGGATGATGCAGCAGAACCTCTCCAGCTCCTTGGGTGCAGCCAGCTTCTCTCCAGGCCATTCTCTCACCTCAACAGCACTTTCTCTCTCTACAACAGCACATTCTCTCTCTACAGTTCCAGCCCCTCCTCTCTAAACATCTGCCCCCTCTCAGCTCTTCTAGAACAGCAGCAGCATCCTCTCTCCTTCTCCTAGCCTGGAGCAGCCACAGCCCCTTTCTCTCTCTACTGCAGAATTTCTCTCTCTACTGTTCCAGCCCCTCCCCTTGCAGAAATCTGCCTTTCTGTGCACCTCTGGAACAGCAGCAGCTTCTCTCTTACATCCCCTCCCTTGGGATCAGCATTGGTACTCTCTCTCTACAGCTATCACTCCATAAATGCTTTCTCTCTCTAGCCTACAGGCTGTTTTTCTACGCTGTTCTCATTCCAGCCCCATTTCCACACTCTCCACACCCAAGGTAGCTTCAGAGGCATCAAGGACTTCATCTACAAAAGGGTCGAGTCACGAAGGGAGCCTGTATTGTCAAGTTTATCTCATTTACAGCACTATTTCATGTTGTTTCTACTATCTTTCTAGAAACTAGTGCTTGCCTCTAATGTTGGCTGTAAGTGGTGATTGTTGCAGGCTTCTTCCTTGTGGATTGGGCAAGCCAAGAGTTGAAACCTGAGCTTGGAGTCCTCCTTTTTGTTGTCTACCTTGTACATATGCTCTTGAGTCTTGTGTCTAGGTCCTAGGTTTTCACTGAGTTCATCAGTTTGGAAGGTGCATTGCACCTTGGTCTTGTATCTCCATTTTCAAGAATAAAGTGAACCTGGATAAGGGGGGGGGGGGGGGGGGGGCGTCTTGGCCCCTCAATCATATTGCAATTTCCAATGATGTCACTTTGTGTTTAAGCTGTATAAGTCTTAATTCCAGCTTAATTGCAAACTCTTAAGTTCAAGCATATGTGTTTGGCAACTCGCAATCATTTCATTCAACGCCTCTGCAAAATCCGTTGTCTGAATTGATAGAAAGCACCGAGTAGTTTACATGGAGGGTGGAGAAGAAGCGGTCACGACAGAGGAGCGGGCCGGTCTGGGGGCGAGGGAGGGGGGAGCTGAAGCTTAGCGGAGGAGTTGGAGGGGGGTGGTGAAGGTGGAGGCCGAGCCAGGGAAGGCGGGACGGAGGAGGGGAGGATGTCTGGCACTAGCCTAGACTTATTTGTGTTGAAGGAACTTGACCTATGTCTTGTGGCATCAATTATGGTGAAAGATCCAAGGACTCTTTGCTTTTAGGAGAAACTGGGTGCTGAGGGGATTGCAAATCCGATTGCTCTCCTTGTGGGGAGGCATTTGATTGAGGTCCCATTCTCATTTGTGCTGCCTACTACGGGCCTGTCTTCTATGGTTCTTGACATGACTCCAGTGCTCCTGTGTGACCTGACCTGTTTGTGCTGAAGGAACTTGACCTATGTCTTGTGGCATCAATTGTGGTGAAAGATCTAAGGACTTCTTGCTCCTAGGAGAAACTGGGTGCTGAGGGGATTGCATATTTGATTGCTCTCCTTGTGGGGAGGCATTTGATTGAGGTCCCATTCTCATTTGTGCTGCCTGCTACGGGCTTGTCTTCTATGGTTCTTGACACGACTCCAGTGCTCATGTGTGACCTGACCTGCAAACAAACACTAGAAACTAGTCATAGAACCATAAAGGAATCCGCAGGCTTGCTCACCACCCAACCATGGCATCCTAGACTGGGATGCCCCCTTCGAGCCACAAGCTGAGCTGCTGGCAACTGGCACATCTCGCAACCATGATCCCAACCAGCCTGGTGTCCCATACCACCAGGTGGCGCCCTCAAGGAGCCTTGGATAGATCTGCTGGGCCTTGGGCTAATCTAGCAAGCAGGTGTGCATCCACACACAATCCAGGATCCAGACCAACAGGGGAGAACTGACTTGCTCTGCCCTGCTCTTCTGAAAACTGAGCCCCTGGGCCCCTTATATAGGCTTGGGCCCCGGGCGGCTATTTATAGCCGAAACCCTAACTCGTGCCATTTGCCCTTGCAACCCAACCTGAGAATCACCTGCCTAGCCCCTAGCCTCCCCAAGCTACGTGAGCTAGTCCTGTGCACACGTCAGATACAATCCGTGCACATGACAGTTCTCTGTTGATCTCTTGCCATTTTTGTTGTCGTCCACTCTAATCCAAGCCCCCTCTAATGGGGTAAACCATGGGGTCACTGACGAGGCTACGGCTCCCAACTTTTTGCGGGGGGGTTGCTTGCCCCTACCCTTTTGTTGGCGATTTGGAGGGCCTTCGGGGCAATGGGATGGGCGGCTCACAAGGGCAAACCTTGGCTCGTCTGTCTACAGCATAAGCACCGCCCTGGTAAGCCTGAAATATCGACCCTCCACCTAAAGATCCCTCCATCCAAGGTCTCTAGAAGGATCTCATGGGGAGGATGTCTAGGTCATGATCAACACCTTTGGGACTCCATCGTCAGAGAGTACTGAAGCTCCTGTGGTCAAGGTCACAAAAGCAGTGCCAAAACAGGCTCTTCATAGAGGACAAAATAGATGTGTACTCCTTTTGGAAAGCTTAGGAAGTGGAGTGTAATAGTGTACCTTGGTACATAATGCATTGTGTCCATGTCATCCACGTGAAACCATGGTACCAAGGGACAAAGGAGAACAAATGAGGACCAAGGTAATGGGCTCTGCTCCACCAGTGCTTGATAGTGTTTCTAGAGCTAAGGTGGAGTAGAACACCCCTCTTGTTGAATGTGGTCACTTCCTAGAGCTAAATTCACATGGAACAAATCACGAACCTGTCATCATGTGGGGGCACAAGCAGATGTGATGGCAGAAGAAACGTGTAGCAGTCGAATGGGCTGCATGACGGCCCAACACGGGCTGTAAGCAATACTGCTAGGTGAGGGACTTCACACCAGCAGGCTTCAGGCAAGTGCCTGCTCCAACCCAATGGATCACCTCCTGTGTTTCTGCACCACAGCTTGCAAAGGCAAGGATCTTTGAGGAGCTAGATGTACTTCTTTTGGGGCTTCTCAGCTTTCTTAGCATATGGAGACATACTATGGTCTCTCTGCTGGCATGTTATGGAGTGTCTGCTTCCCCTCTATCTTGCTCCACCAATAAATTTTTGCTCTCTCTCTCTCTCTCTCTCTCTCTGACACACACACACACACTTAGTGCCTGTATTTGCAACCGATTTCATAGGTGCAGGCCTCTTTCATTTCATGTAAACTTCTGCAATTTGATGTGTATCACCCACGTATGTGGGCATGCACAGCACATGTATGCTCATTCCACATGCATGCTTAGATCTGTGCCTGTTGGCAGTGTTTTCCTGGGCACACTTTGTTTGATCCATTTTTCTCGGCTGGTATGAATATTGCGCTTCTCTCAAATGTAGAAAGACTTTGTGTGTGTGACATTATGCCGTGTTTGCATTGTGCTATTTCAACACAGAAAAAGACCGACGTTTCTTCTTCGGACACCATGAAAGGGCGAGAGGAGGAGTTGACATGTAGTGTGTGCCTTGAACAAGTTGCTGATGGGGAACTCGTCAGGAGTCTTCCATGCCTCCATCAAGTGAGTACTATGAAGGTGTTGCTTAATTTTATTCAATTAATGTAAATCACGTGCATTTTGTCTCCACTAAAGTTTCTGCAAATATTGAACATACTTCTATTCTATGGCAAGCAGTTCCATTCGAGCTGTATTGACCAGTGGCTGAGACAGCAGGCTACTTGCCCAGTGTGTAAGTTCAGGCTGGGCTTATGGCAAGATGGGTCCAACTCGGGCACTACAGCATATATGGTCTGAAACAACTTTTAGACCAAGCTTTTTTGTACGTAATTGATGTATACTATCATTGCTGCCAGCGGCACTGCCCAAGCCTTAGACCAGTCTATGCAACTGCGATGTAGAGTTATGGTGGGAAGATGATCTTGAGCATTTTGTAATCTGTGCTGGAGGTGCTTTAATCTCTATATGCCTCCCTTGTCTGGTAAGGGACATCTTGCCAGGTTCATACAGTTTGCGATCCTGCTCTTCAAAGCATACATGTCCAACCAGCTCATATTGATATTATGCTGATGGCAGTGATTTATATCCAAATGAGGTTTTTTGACGTGATTTTTGTTTGGCCAGCTGGTAGTGTTTGAGAGGAATATTTCCGAATTGCAGTTATGGTGTGCATGGATACAATTTTGTTTTTCTTGGCACATGTATAATGCATGGTGCAATTTAATGTTTTAACTTTAACCCTGACAGGCCATGATATGCAAGTTGAGCCTGATCTGTTTGAGAATGCACATGCGGTGATCTATGGAAAGCATTCATTCTGAGTGACCTACCTTTTCTACAAGCTGGATGCTACTTATGCTTTGGTCTCATTCTCATATACTGCAATCATCAATTCTTTTTATTCAAAGAAAGGAACCTTCTATTAATGCTTGAAAGATTTCATAGAAGACAGCAGCCTCGAAGGAGGAGCTAGGGCGTCAGGGGGGGTTGCCTCGTGGAGTTCCCTAGGAGGAGGAGCTAGGGCGTTAGGGGGGTTTGCCTCGTGGAGTGCAATCCTCTGAATGCTCCGACCCTGTATCTGGTAGGTCAGGAAGATCTCAGTGTCCTCCCTTTGTCAACCAAGTCACCATTCCCCACGTGTAGTCTTTGTGAAGACTCTACATGCGTGTCATGATTCTGAGGGCTCTCATCCAGATCCTCGTTGCGCTACGACAGCTCCATAGGCAATGTGGGAGAGTCTCCAGGACACCATGTGAGCAGCAATGGCACTGTCCCTCCACCCCTCCACTCGCATCTGCTCAACCACGGGTCGATGGGTAAGCCTCTGTGGGTTGCCAGCTAGAAGAAGTATGAAATCTTTCTCGACCGCAAGCTGAATCACCACCGCGTTCAAAACCTGGAGCAACATATCGGGGCACTCTCTGGGTCACCCAGTGTCTCTCCGTCGAGGGAGTCCATCTCGACGAGTCCATCCGAAGTCTCTTGTCAATCCGTGTGGTGTAGGAAAAGAAAGGCACCTCATCTATCGTCTCAGCTAGGTCGCTCCTGGAGGGCTAGAACCACTCCCTCGGGTCCCACTGGACCTCCCTCAGGGGTCTACCCTCCCATAGTCAGAGGTACCATCTAGAGGTGTCTTGCTTTGAGATACTGGGAGGATCAATATGCCACTCCTTTCCCAAGCGTCCTATCACTTTGATCATATGTCAGTGTATCCCATCAAGACTCCCATTCATCTCAGGGTCACTCCTAGTGAGGGGCTGAAGTAGGCCTCTAGCTCCTATACGGAAGAAGCCGGGGTGCGTGCTGTCGCGCTGTATCAAAATCCTCAAGGGAACCCTAGTACGGGAAAATTGTCCCAACCATCTGCTCTCTCTCCAAATGTGAAGTCATTCCCACCAGGACTATGGAATGGCTGAGTCGATCTCGCCCACTCATTGCCTTGTCCCTCTCAGATGCGCTAGGGCGTCGAGCCTTGCCTCTGCCTCCATAGGTAGTCTGCTCCAGTGACCAAAAGATGCTGCACCACCCTCCCACTGTGCCCAACCAATGTGAGTCCGTTGCCCAAGCATACATGCTTTTTGATCTTTGACCTCTGGGTGCCACAGAAGGGATTGATGCTCGAACTCCTCTTTGCATTTGGGCGGAGCACGGATGAGACCCCTTGCTAGTCTCTACCAAACCCTGTGAAGACTCCTCATCAAGGGGTAGCCCTTTCTCGTAAGGGGGGCCTCTGAGAAGATTCATCTATGTGAAGGCTGCCACTGTCCCCTAGTGTGGGGTATTTCTCAGAAGCCCTCTCTGTAAGAGAACCTTCCAAGGCTTGGCACCTAGGGTGAGGCCATGAACCACCAGCTTGCCCAGAAGAGCCCTGCTCTGCATCTACAAATCAATGATACCCAAGCCTCCTAGTGCCTGCGGCATGATCATCGTCTGTCAAGCTACTCAGTCCATAGTGTTCCTTGTGTCGTCTGAACCTGCCCAGAGGAAGTTTTGTACCAATCGTCGGAGCTGCCCAATGCATCCTCTCTGAAAGCACCAACAGGAGGCAATATACCAGGCAGTGGCAAGGATCTGGTTTGCCACTAAGGCGCAACCAGCGAGGGAGTTTGGTGGAGCTTCAATAGAGAAGCTTGTGTCGAACTCTCAAGGATCGGGGCAATCTGTTGCTCTAGTGTAATGTCAGCACCCGAGGTATCTCGCTGTCTGGTCCCGCGGTATCCATCTGAAACAAAAGTCACTCCCCTACTCATGGATCTCCTGTGTCTTCTCAAAGCCCGTGAAGAAGCCTATGGATTTCGTTCAATTGAGATCTGTGCCCCCGAGGCCTCACAATAGGTAGCCAAGGCGCCTTTGACTCTCTCAACTTGCTGTGGTGTCCTCAACATACAATGCTGTGTCATCTACAAACTCCGAGTCAAGGAGCTCCTCCTCTTGCTTGATTAGAAGCCTCAACCATGTGAGACTTGTCACCTGTGATCTCAAATAGTAGCCCAGAGCCTTTGCTGCAAACAAGAAGAGGAAGGGAGCTAGTGGGCAACCCTGGCGAATCGAGAGAGAGAGGAAAGGCCTTGCTTGTGTGTCCTCCGATAATCATCCGACTAGAAACTCCTTTGACCCATTTGTTTGAGAAACCCAATCTCCTGGCAAACTGCTATGAATGAAGAAATGGATGCTTTGTATAAGAATAATACTTGGGAATTATGTGACCTTCCACCAGGAAAGAAGGCCATAGCAAACAAATGGGTATACAAAGTGAAGCACAATCCAAATGGAAGTATTCAGAGATACAAAGCCAGACTAGTTGCAAAAGGATTTGCACAACAATATGGTCAAGACTATGATGAGACTTATATTCCAGTAGCAAAGATGGATTCCATAGGGTTCTTGATATCACTAGCGATACTCAGCAAATGGAATGTGTATCAGCTCGATGTCAAGAATGCATTTCTCAACGGTTACCACATGCAACAACCAGCAGGTTATCTTGAACCAGGAAATGAGAATAAGGTTTGCCATCTCAAGAAAAGTCTCTATGGCTTAAAGTAAGCACCCAGAAGTTGGTACAGCAGAATTGACAAGTATTTTGTTGATCTGGGATACATGAAGTCCAATGCAGATAATACTCTCTACTACAAAGTTCAAGGGGAAGATATTACTATTGCACTTTTGTATGTAGATGATCTGATTGTGACAGGAAGCAAGGATAGCTTCATCAGGAAATTGAGACAAGACTTATCTGCAGAGTTCGACATGAAACATCTTGGACTTATGTACTTGTCTTGGAATTGAGTTATGGAGAGATTTAGATAGCACATTCATGAGTCAGCTCAAGTATGTTGACAGTCTTCTGAAGAAGTTTGTAATGGCAGATTGCAAGATTGCAGCCACTCCCATGGAACAGAGTTTAAAACTTACTAAAGATTCAAAAAAGCCTACAATCAATGACAGATACTACAGGCAACTCATCGGATCTCTTATATATATCTCACAATCACACGTCCAGATATTTGTTATGCAGTGCCCTCGAGGAAAGACCACTCCACCCTGTCGTAGGCCTTCTCAAAGTCTAAGAGAAGGATGGCTAGTGGTTGTGACTCCTTCCTGGACCAAACCACTGTCTCCTAGAACGTGAAGATGTTGTTCAGGATGCTGCGCTCCTAGACAAGCCCATTCTATGTGTCATGGATGATGTTGGTAAGATGAGGTCGTAACCGCAAACTTTTGGCAAGGATCTTGGATGGAGTATCAAGCAGAGCGATCGGCCTCCCCTCTTTCGGGATCAAATAGATCCACCCCTTGCACAAGGACTGAGGGAGAAGGCCTGTGTCGAAAATCTCCTGGTAAGCTTAAAGGAAAGGGGTGGAGATAATCTCCCACAAGTTTCGGAAGAAGGCTGGAGTCAAGCCATACTCCTTCGGGCACTTTTGGGTCGGGAGAGCCTTGAGGGCTTCCCAGAGCTCCTCATCTGTGAAAGGCTCCTCAAGTCTGTTGCATAAGTCCTGCGAGACTACTGTCAGAACATGATCCCAAACTAGCTCTCGGGCCACAAGACCAGTTGGGGTCATTCTCTCTGTCTAAAAGAGCTGGCTATAGAATTCGGTGGTCATGTCAAGAATCTCTTGTGGGTCAGCGTGCACGATACCCTGCGAGTCTCGAAGACGTAGCTATGTGTCGGTCGATCGAGGCCCAGTGGTTTGAAAGAATTGCTTCGTTGCAATCATCAATTCGTGCAGGTACATCTTATATTCTTTAATTTTTGTATCACAAGATGAGCTTGGTCTATAAAAACGAACAATGCACACACAGACCTGGAATATTGATATCTAATATGCCACCTGTGTTTTGGCCTAATTCTGATATGCTTGGAAGTAAGCTGAGTGTAGTAACACCATCTCTTATTTAAAATTTGGATTGTGTGATAAAGTGAGAACCCTTTCATGTCATTACTAAGTGTTCAAATGTGGCTACTCTGAGAGAGAGAGAGAGAGAGAGAGAGAGAGAGAGAGAGAGAGAGAGGATAAGGTTGTATTAAAGCCCACATGAGACCCTTCAGGATCTATGGGAGAGACACGAGTTAAGTTGAGCTGAGCTGAGGTGAGATTGAGTGGACTTTCGTAAAGTCCAATTTCAGAACGAACTAAATAAAAGTCCTTTTTTTTGGAATATCATAGATCCATTGTTTTTTTCCATATATTTCAAAACAAATATTTCAATATTTTTACTCACCCACTTGCATAGAGTAATTTTGATCATTGGACACATGAGAAGATAAGTGTTTCCTCAGAGAGGTGGTGTACATATACATCGTCTTGCGTACATATACACCGTCTTGCAAGTGAATATTCACCATTAAAATATGAAAACAAAATAATTAAGCCAATAGAGTAATTTTGATCCTTAGACACATTAGAAGATAAGTGTTCTCCTTGAGAGGTGGTGTATATATACACCGTCTTGCACGTTAATATTCACCATTACAATATTAAAATAAAATAATAGAGCCAATACTTTCCACTTGTATACAATAATTTTAATTCTTAGGTACACGAGCATAGAAGTGCTCTCTGAAAGAGGTGGTGTACATATACTCCGTTTTGAAAGTTAATACTCACCGTTAAAATACTAATATAAATTGTTTTGCATAGACACCAAGATGGTAATAATACTCATCATTAAAATATTAAAACAAACTAGTCAAAAATATTCATACACATCATTGAGAAAATCAAAATGATTTTTTTATTTCAAAATCGGATGTACATATATGGAAGTCTTTCTATTTTATATTCTCTTCTTCTTTACAATTTGTTTGGAAGAGTTACAACAATTCCATTTCCACTCTTAGAGGTTCTCGAGCTTCAAGGCATTTAGCTCCCAATTCTCTTTTCATTGGATCCTCTACATCTACTTGTGATCAAGTTTTTGTAGGAAGCCAAATGAGATGGGTAAGGAGAGGGTTGTAAGTCTAGGAGGAGAGATGTTGATTGAAGGGAACAATAGTGGGAAGAGTAGGAATCAAGATGATCAAAACATAGAAGTAGACCATGAAGCTTCAAGGGAGAGAAAAGATAAGGAAAGGAAAACGTAAAGGGCATACAATGAGGGAAGAGGATTTTGACATGAGTGGCTTGCAGATTTTTGGTGGGTGGAGAAGGTGGATGGTGGTAAGGTGAGATGCAAGGTTTGTGAGCTAGTAGAGAAAAAGCCCAAGTTGATAATCACAAGTTGAACAAACATGAGGGTGGGAGATATGGTAAGATAATAATTGGTGATGAGGAGTTTGACACTAAAGTGTGCAATAGAAAATCAACACAAGGAAAATGAGAAAAAGCATTTTAAATCTTTGGATGATAAAGAGTTAAAGACTGAAAACTATGTGTCTTACTTATCTACTCAATTGCAGCTTTTAAAACGAGTTCAATTTGCCACAATTTTCCAAATATTAAAACGTGGAAGGCCAATGATAGACTTTGAAGAAAAATATTTTCTTTACAAGTTTTCGTCAGTACCATCTATCATAAGAAACATTGGTTTGATAGTGTAGGTTGGAAAGGGTAGAATGTATGAATGATATATTTAAAAATAAGGTGAGATCCTACTTACAAGAAAGTTCCTTCTTTTTTGTTTGCTTAAATGAGGTCATTCCAAATAAAAATACTCAATGGATGGCTATATTATCAAAAATTACAGAAGAGAAGTAAACCTTCTTTGTTTATCGAAGATTCAAGGTTCAGCTGATGCTAAAACTTTAGTTGAGACAACATTGTCTAGCTTAAACACTTATGGGGCTAGTTTTACAAAAATTTCTTCTAAATTAGATTGTGTGGGATGTGATGGTGCTAGTTTGCTCTAAGGCAATCAAGATGGTCTCATTGTGCACCTACTCTCGGATCACGCACCTTTTGTGCTAGGATTTCACTGCATGACACATAGAACAAACCTTGCTAAAAAATGGTATCCAAAGTTAGAATTGATGCAAGCTTAGAAGGGTTAATACATGATGCCTACAATTACTTTTGCTGCTCTCCCAAGAGATTTCATGAATACAAATAAGAGTTGAAGGGCTTAAGTGAGAGAATAAAACTTTTACGAGATCTTGAAACCAGATGGATATCTTTATATAATCCAATTGCTAGGTTATTTGAAGAATATATAACCCTTGTGCAAAAAATGAGTAAGGATAGTGTGGAAAACATGGAGGCTTTTATAGTTATTGAAAAACTATAAGAGCTTGAAATTGTTCTTGGAATTCCATGTTTTCTTGCTCTCTTAGAACAAATGAATATTCTTGTAAAACTTGTCCAATCTAAAGTAATTCTTTCTTGAATGCATACAAACCACTAAAAAGATAATCAAGGAAATGTATGACCTAGAGAGGGGGTTCAAGTGTCGTAAGAAATTGGTATATGGGAGCGAAAATGAGAGTTGGTTGGTTTTTGATAAAGAAGGTGAGCTTTGTGTTGTGGTCAAAGAGAACCTTTTCAAAGTAAGGGGAGGGTGTGCATTGGAGAATCGCAGACATTCAAGAAGAGATGTTGTAACAAATGACATCCTTTGGGCAACCATTCAGCATGTAAAGCAACAAGCTAACTCTATAGCAAGAAACTACTTCAAGAACTTGAAAATAGATTTCCCCCCTCAAGAGTTGATGAAGTCTGTTTCCATTGTGTATCCTCAGGGTGGAATAACAAAGAATGTGACGCAAAATTTGAAAGGCACTTGGACATTATCAAGAGCATGTATTGCAAATCACAAGACTTAAATGTTTGTACCATAAATCCCATTTTATATGAGGAGAAACTAAACAATCAAAGCCTTTTTGTAAAAGATGACCATGAAGGCACATGCACAAAAAGCCTCCAAAGAAGATGTGAAGAAAGTAGATTTCTTATGGAAAAGACTATCACAAGGCCCTTTATTGCTTCTACATATTTCTAAATATTCAAAGCTTTCTGAACATGTAATGGTGATGATTATAGGTAATGCAGAAGATGAAAGGACATTTAGCAAGCTTGAGCATAAAAAAAACAAGAAGCAAAAATAGGCTTGATAGTCACTTGGACTTGTGTGTGAGAGCTTATGAACAATACTTCTATACATTGTCCACATTTCTTTTCAAAGAGGCATTTGAGGCATGGAATAGTTCCCCAAAGAGGATGAGGTATCACTCATGTTTGATGGGGAAAATGCAGACAATATAGAAGGTGAAGACTTAAAAATGGAGTAATCAAAATGTCCAAGTTTGGGCATTTCTTTTGTAACAATGTCATTACAAATTTAATATATTGACATTGTATCATTTATTTAAAATATTTTTTATAAGCACATTGTGTAGACTGCCTCCATATAAAGATTTGCAATTCATTCTTATATGTAACCATGTTATAGGTGTTATACTTGGAAAAGCATTAAATTGAATTCTTTTGCAATTAATATACTTCGGGTAATTCCTTCTTATATGTAACCATGTTATAGGTGTTAATACACTTTGGCAAAGCATTAAGCTGAGTTTTTTTGCAATTAATATTTGCAAATCTTCTTAATCACATTATCTCCTTTTTTGTTGCAAAAAATTATAGATAGCACAAAATGTGGGCTTGAAATTAAACAACTCCTCTCAAAATAAACGTTTTGAATAGAAAAGTTGTATTTATGTTATGGATGTTGATATACTTTGAAAAGGATTGATTGTTTTAAATTCTTACTGTTGCACGCAATTTAAAGCAATGTTTCAAGAATAATGTAAGTATTTATAGTATTAAGATAGTGAAAGAATAGGATAAAATAATTTTAGTATGTGAGAATCACAAACACTTCTACCATAAAAGTGCATTGGTATGGGGATCGAGATAAGTTCTGTTACAAGACTTGACCATTTATTCTTGTTTATGTTGGATTATCATTATCATGTGGTCAATAGCGTTTTTTTTTTGGAAACCCTCTCCTTGTAAAATGATCATTCGCTTGGTGATACATCTTTGTGAGCGAGTCCCCCTCTACCTCCAAGCAAGAATTTTTGAGCGAAGGAGAAATCGAGCCAACCCACAAAATGAATTGAGTGCTTTGTGTGCGCATAGCAACAATAGTACGTAATTGCACACCCCTCTAGCTTTCACAAAACATTAGCCAAAAAAGTTCTCTCCTTACATAGTACTAACATAAGTTTACAGCGAGGAGATAACAAGAGTGTACATTAACATAAGTTTGTAGCAAGGAGGTACTAAGAGTGTACACTATGCTATACTATAGTAATAGATATAAGTTTGCCATCTCACAATACTAATGCCAAAATTACATTCAAGGCAAAAGAAGTTATCTCAACACCATGTTGTCATGCCCTATATGTTGGCACATTGCATCTCCTTGAAACTCCTTCCCCCAAGGGCCTAAAATAACTCCACCTTTGTTAGTGCCGCTTGATGCATGACCTACTGTGCATGTGGATCCAAACCCAAAACATTCAAAAAGATGTAATACATGTGCTTGCAAGGAACATACACCATTTGCTTGCCTTCCCTCTTCTAAAATCCTTTGCAACTGCATCGTGGCAATTTTGATATTGGTATAGAATGATTCACACCAATTCCTTGTCCAATACCACAAATGTACTATGTAAGGCCAAATCTATTTAGCTAGAACAAGCTGGTGTGGCCTATTTTATCTAAGTTTTTTTGCATTTCATAGTAAATTTAGGAGTGTTTGTCTATGATGATCTCGTCCATAGCTAGATCAAGTAAAATAATTGTTTTAGCTAGAACATACCGTAGTGGTATGGCCTATTCTAGCTCAATTTTTTTTCCTTTCGTTGCTCTAACAGAGGGTTAATGGATCCTTGTCAAACATTCGAGAATTTGTAATAAAATAAATAAAATTTAAGCTAGATGTTTTGTGTGCTTAGCACATTTAGGAGTGCTTGTTTGTCAAGATCTAGCCCATAGAGTTAAAAAAAGCAAAAATCTTTATTTGAAATAGGCCACGCTGGTGCGACCTGTTGTAGCTAAGAAAAATTTGCTTTTTGTTTTTCTAATTGATCCTCATCACAGGCACTAAAAAATATATAATGAAATCACAAATTTTTTTGGTTAAAATAGACCATGCTGGCACGGCCTTGAAAATTTGTGATTTTAGAGCATGTTTTTGAGTGTACGACTTCCATGATCTAGCCCTTAGTCTCCTTAGTCTTTGCACTTGATTGAATATTTTTTGCATATTGTAGATTTGTGAGTGTTTTTGCGCATAGAGCATACGAAATCATACGAAACTTTGGCCATGCAGACGAACTAACCCCGGTGAGACCCCGGTTTAAAAGCCCCAACCCCTTCCCTCAGATCCTTCGTAAATACATGTATATATATATATATATATATATATATATATATCGTTGTGTATTGTTAGTCATATATATAACTATGCATATGGTATTATTGAGTACTATCTATTAATATGAATGGGTTTTTGTTTTGTTTGGGAGTACGTCTCTATAGGCTAATTTGTTTAGTATAGTCTGTGTTGATATTATCCTTGCAGAGTTCACTTGGGTTGCTGTCATGGCCTCCTCCCCAAAAACAAAAGCAGCTTCGACCTCCCACGTGCCTCGGAAGAGACAAGTGAAGGGCAAGCAACATGTAGAGGAGGTTGTAGGAGATGATGAGCCACTCTCCGTGTTGCTAGCACAAACAAAATGCCTACGTCAGAGTGCTTTGAAGGTAGCACAAGCAAAACAATCATGGGGAACTGCTCTAAAGGTAGTGACTTAATGTGCCTGTGTGTAGGCAATCAACATTTGGAGGTGTTTCACAGGACTGGCTGAGCCTTCGTGTGCTTGTACAGGTCCTTCTCAAGATGAAGGAATTCAAGGTGCATCACAAGGACGCAACATTCAAAAATTGGTACATGTGCATTATGAGTGGATGCCGCCTCATAGGCAAAGAGATTTGTGGTAGGTGGCCCTTCAACATGCACATGAAGAAGGATCATGGTTTGGCGCCCATGCTGCCGCTCTCAATATACAGACCTAAGGGTGGACTTCTTAAAGGACATGTGGTCGATCTTCGTCATCATGATCGCTCCATCAATCGTTCGATGGATGGAAGGAAGAGGTACGACAATGCTCGCGAGCTAGGGCTAAGATGTCAGCTAGATTAACATGGGAGTCTAGAGTCGACAAGAACGGCATGGATAAGTATGATTGGATAGAGGTAAGCATTTCCTAGAGGATGGAGGGATGGGAAGCGGGCAAAGAAGAGAGATTAAGGGGGCAAGTGGAATGTGCAGAGAAGAGAAGGGGTTTGCCCAACGTGGGCAAGATGTCCATTTACGTTGACACTTCCGAGGATGAGTGCAAATGTTGTACTCAAGGTTATCCTTCTCTGTTATGTTGTTTCATGTACTTAAGCTAAAACTAATTTTGGCGCTATCCTAATTCCGGAGTGAATGCTATCTATTAAAACATTTTCTTTATAGAACGATGTTATCCTTCTCTCATATGTCGTTTCATGTTCTAAACCAAATCTTGATGTTTAACATGTTTATGCATTATCAATCTTTTAAAACAAAAAAGGTTTCTTTTCAATTAGCATTCATTTCAATCTAATGTTAGCTCTTTATTTATCGTTTTGAATGCAATCATTAAGATGGGTACGAGTTTGAGTGCAATAGTAAAACCACTAACTTCCTTGATCGAGGATGTTCATTTACGAGTACGAATGTGATAATACGTTCTTGCATGTATCATCTATTGTATGTTTGTAATGACTCATGTTTGGCCCTTCTTGATCTTATCTTTTCCTTCAGAGTCATGGAACACCCAAATCCTCACCTATCTTCTCTCAATCCGTCCCCTGTAGCTCATTTTTCTGCAATCGTAAGCATGGATGCCCTTCAGCTTCATGTGGAGGAAAAGATCGCACATGACTCCGAGTGGATCAAGACCAATAGTTAGGCACACGTGCGCCGTTGGGATGGAGCCACAAGACGCTTGGAGAAGCGTGCACTAAAATTTTGCATGGGTTTACTTGAAGGACCTGAAGAAGCTCTGGTGTGTTAGGGACATGCTTGATATCTACAAGAAATATCATGTTAAAGATATAATGGGATGTGTGCACGTCTTCTTGGATCGTGGATACATCGATGAACAAGAGTATGATTACATACAGCAGGAGGTTGAGGAGGAGGTTGCAAGTGACCCTCCCACCAACGACGATGAGAGCGGGAGTACCAGTGATAGCAATGCAGAGCAATAGAGTTTTTTATAGCAGAGCTCACTGCGTCGTTGGAACTGAATTTATTGTGATGGATATGTTGTGTGGCAACTAATACAACATATGGTCTCCTTTAACACTAATGTGAAACATGTTCAAAATGATTGCCAAGTGTTGGTTATATGTATGTCTTCTAGAAAGTTATAATCGTGAATGGTTGCAATGCGCTGTTCAAATGCACAAAATATAACTTATGTGAAATGGTGGTTTCAATGTTGACACAATGTAAGTTTGAAGTTCGTATGCTCATCGAGGCTTGGTCATTTCTGAATTTGACATGTACGCCAGATGTTTGCACATCTCGTGGGAATAGAAAAGTATGGTTTTTCTAATGTCTACGCAACACCTTTTTGAAGTTGAAATGCCTTTCAATGCAAATATTATTTTTTCATTACACACACGCACCAAAACCTTAAAGTTTAGATGCATCTCGATGAACAATCGTTTGAGAGTGGTGGTTGGGTTGGTACATTGTGCGCTCCAATGCCTTTGTGGTTTTCTTCCTCGAACATTATTGTGGTTGCGATTCCTTGGCATGGGCAACCTTTATTTAAGTGAGCCACCAAGTATGCCCACCTTTATTTTGGTTGCAATTCTGAAGCGTGGGAAAGTTTTTGGTAGAGAATCTCCAGGTACAATACAGAGGAAGCGAGACATATATATATATATATATACAGAGAGAGAGAGAGAGAGAGAGAGAGAGAGAGAGAGAGAGAGAGAGAGTATGTGTGCGTTGTTTTTGTGATGACACTTCTCATATGATGTGTGTGTTGTTTTTGTGATGAGAGCTCAGGGACTTGGATGCTATATGCAAAAAATATTTCCTTGTTTGGAATATGGCATCCTCAACAACAGTTGCTGCATCAGGGGTTCATCAGCCCAAAGGCAAGCGGTGTATTGGAGATGTTTTTGGAATTCAAAAACCAATAGAGATAATCGTAGAACATAACAATCGACCTCCTTCTTCAATTTGCCGCCAAGCACGATAATGAATAGCATTCCCTCTCGACTTGGTACTCAATATAGAAGCCAAAAAGGAGGCTCTTTTTACAAACGGCTCCGCAACATGCAGAATGCATTAAACGTTGAAAAAGACTAGATGATGGAGGAGCTCCTACACAGGAGGACCTTCATATCCATCAGATGGACGTAAAAACGGCATTCCTGCATGGTGACATTCAGGAAGAAATTTACATGCTCCAAGTACCGGGCTATGAGGACTCTTCTCGTCCAGAGCATGTTTATCGTCTTCTCAAGTCTCTTTCTAGACTGAATAATGTTTGCAAGTTATATGCTTATATGTAACATGTTGAAATTTTTATTTGTTTATATGCTATGTTGATATGCTATATGCTATATGCTACATGCTATATGTTTATACGCTATATGCTAGATGACATATGTTATATGTTTGTATGCTTATATGTTGTATGTTTGTATGTTTATATGGTTATATGTTTTATGTCATGTGCAACTATGTTTATATGTTACATGCTTGTATGTTATATGTTTATATGCTTATATACTATATGATGATATATTGTATGTTTATATGGTTATATGGCATATGTTTATATGTTTATGTGCCGTAAGTTAATAATAAGCCCATATGCTTGTATGCTATATGTTTATATCCTACATGCTTATATACTAGATGTGCAGATGTTATATCTTTATATGCTTATATGTTATGATAGCATAAGGTCATAAACAACCCTATCAACATCCCCTGTTTAAGGACATAAGAGAATGCATGCACATCCAATGCTTTAGAACATGGACATAGGACCCCACGCATATGAACATAGCATATAAGAACATAAGAGCACAAAAACATCAATCGTATCGTATGTTCATTTAAGCATATGAACACCCGAGCATATGATCATTTTAACATAAAAACATAAGGATTTAAATCACTTGAGTGCTTGTCATTTCAACATATGAATGCGCGCCGTTGAAAATAACTTATAAGGACATAAGAGCATAAGAAATAAAATTTATATCGTATGATCATTTAAACATATGAAACCCCAAGCATATGAACATTTTAACATAAGAACATAAAGATTTAAATCACTTATGTGCTTGTGATTTCAACATATGAAGTCGCGCATATGATAATAACATGTATGGACATAAGAGCTTAAGGATATAAACATCCTTATCAACATCCCCTGTTTAAGGATATAAGAGCATAAGCACATAAGAGCATGCATGTAGATCCAACGCTTTAGAACATGGACATAGGACCCCGCGCATATGAACATAGCATATAAGAACATAAGAGCATAAAAAAATTAATCGTATCGTATGTTCATTTAAAAACATGAACACTCGAGCATATGATCATTTTAACATAAGAACATAAGGATTTAAATCACTTGAGTGCTTGGCATTTGAACATATGGACCTGGGCAGTTGAAAATAACTTATAAGGACATAAGAGTATAAGAAATAAAATTCGTATCGTATGATCATTTAAACATATGAAACCCCAAGCATTTGAACATTTTAACATAAGAACATAAAGATTTAAATCACTTACGTGCTTGTGATTTCAACATATGAAGCCGCGAATATGAGAATAACATATAAGGACATAAGAGCATAAGGACATAAATCGTATCGTATGATCATCTAAACATATGAACACTCGAGCATATGATCATTTGAACATAAGAACTTAAAGAGTTAAATCGTTTATGTCCTTGTCATTTCAACATATCTACCCGCGCAGTTGAAAATAACTTATAAGGACATAAGAGCATAGGAAATAAAATTCATATCGTATGATCATTTAAACATATGAAACCCGAAGCATATGAACATTTTAACATAAGAACATAAAGATTTAAATCACTTACATGCTTGTGATTTCAACATATGAAGCTGCGCATATGAGAATAACATATAAGGACATAAGAGCACAAGGACATAAATCGTATCGTATGATCATCTAAACATATGAACACTTAAGCATATGATCATTTGAATATAAGAACATAAAGATTTAAATCGTTTACGTCCTTGTCATTTAAACATATGATCTCTATGATATCGAACTTGGAAAAATGTATGTACAAACTTGATGTCAACTCACACATATTACCTTCTGAATTATAGAACATGCTCTCAAAATTGAAACTTTGCTCCAAAAATGAAAGAGACGTAGAAAACCATAGGAATTTTCTCTATTTGTAGTTCCATCCTCACTGGCCAAATATATAGTTGTCAGCATCGAACCTCGACCTCTTCGAGGGGCCACGTCCTCTCAACTTTTCATGCATGCATTCATATGGAAAAAATCAACTAAACACAGAAAACTATTCTAACCAAATAGAAATAGTTCAATGTCAATTGAAAAGTTCAATTACAGAATAGCTCATTGGCTAGAACTAGCACCTATATCAAAACTATGGTCTCGCATGCATGACCATAAATGAAATGTGATCTCGTCCTCATGAGGGGCAGCAATAGCCACGGCCCTTGTTTGCAAGTCCGTGTATGCTAAATCACCTAGCACATGCAGCTTGAGGTGCCCATCATCACTGGTCTCCTCATGTTGTTCCAATACATCATCCAATGCCTCCCCTACCCCCTCATCCCCATCTCGTACATCATCTGATGGCTCCTTGCATCCCAAAACACGCTCGTATGCCTCCTCCTCGCCCTCCTCTATCCCCTTTCTCATTTTTTCCACTGCCTCCTACGCATCGCCCTCCTGATCCTCGTCCTCCTCAGTCTGCTCCTCTCCCTTGTTCTCCTCCTCTATCCCTCCTCCTCGTTGTGCTCTTGCTCCTCTATTGGCTCCTCCATCGCATCTTCCTTGTTTGACTCCTCAATGGACTCCTTCAAGGAGAGGAAGAGACATTGTCTCAGTAGGTCTACCATATGCGAATCATGGGGACCATCGCTACGAACTACAATGCAATAGACCAAGCAATTAACAGTGCGCACAACGATTTAGAAAACACATCACAATGAGCATAACAAGACACATAAAGAAATTGAACCATCGAGAATATGATACCCTGAGCATGTCCGAATGCCTCTTGCAATACATGCCTCATGCTATCAGCCATTTTTGAGGCCGCCCTATCAACATCCCCTATGGAGGAGCCCTACAAGTGCAACAAAGACTAATTAGAAGCAAATCTCGGAGTTCATGCAAGTGTTGAAGGAAGGCTTTTCCACGGCTCACTTGAGGCAGGTCCTGCATATGTTTCTTCTCCTTTGCATAATGTGGATTTGGTGATGTTAAATCCACATGCATTGATGTTTTGCCCTTGTTTGACGGTGGTGTTTCTAGATCAATATCGATACTTCTCCACATTGGACACATGCAAGATTTGAACATGAGGACAATTACACTTGAAGCATTCAAACGTCAAAAAAAGAAAACGTATTGAACTAATGTACCAGAGCCATCATGACAGGGAGTACTCTCCACCCTTGCTGCCTCCTCATTTATAGGCGGTGGAGGATCATGTAGTGGGGGCATTGGTGGTGGTGGGGCACATGGGGCGAAAGGTTCTTATCTAGACTGGGCAGCACGAAGGTAGGGTTGCCGGTTGTGTTCTTGTGGACGATGACCCTCGAACCTAATCTTGCAAGTAAAAGTCTTGGGAATATTGGGGGATTTGCGACAGCCTCTTGCAAATCCATAGTGTGGCCCCACCGAGGAGCTTGCGCTCCTCAAACTGAAAACAACAATTGCCAAAAAACTTTAATGGTACAAGCCATAGGAAACCATGACAACATTTTAAATCAAAGAGATGTTAAAGTTCCGAATATAATTTAATTTCTACTAACGGGTTGAGTAACATGGTAAAAGGAAATAACACGTGCCAAATGTTTTTAATAAATTTTCTAAAACAAACCATTTGGAAATTTTATAACGAAGCAATGAGCTC
Source organism: Dipteris shenzhenensis (assembly GCF_047967505.1). Lineage (NCBI taxonomy): Eukaryota > Viridiplantae > Streptophyta > Polypodiopsida > Gleicheniales > Dipteridaceae > Dipteris > Dipteris shenzhenensis. The sequence goes on along the minus strand of NC_141610.1, from coordinate 30,581,404 downwards.
AAAATTTGGCAATGACACACAAAAACGCTGCGAGTACATTGTACTTACATGATCTGAGTGCCTGTGAACGGTGTAGCCCTCTATTGCCTTTGCTGCCATGGTGCAAGGAACTAAGAGAGGAGGAAGCCTAGTCCACAAGCAATGTTTAATAAGGTCCTCTCTCTCTCTCTCTCCCCCCCCTCCCCCCTCTCTCTGTCAAGTTAGTAGCCGGATTCTCTTCTTTAGTAGGTCGACCCCCCCTCCAATTACAACAAAATGATATGTTTATATACTACATTGTCTACGTGATCAGCAGAGAACCGTAAAACACAACTACAACGAGCTTTTAAAACAAGGGATACCAAGGTAGGTCTTATGCATACCTATTGCTACAAATGTCAAGAGAAGGCATACCAAGGAGGTCTTATGCATACCAGTGAGGTCTATGCATAGCAGTAGTAAATGGTTTCCGTGATGAAGCTTCTCTTGGCAATGCATTTGGTGAGGATACCATCCCCTATTTCCAGGAAATGGCTATTATGGTGCGATGTTGGTTGTGTGGGACGTGTCCCCGGCTCTTGTCCTAGCCTTTTTTCGGCATTTTTGTAGTCATTGAAGGGGTAGGTAGGTGGCAGACCTTACAGCTGTGTTAAGCAAGATTCCACAAGGCGGGTGGTTACCTTTTGTTATAGACTTTCGGTTTGCAGGCGGTCCTGCCAACATGGATATACGCACGAACGAAGAAGGAATACGAGACTGAAAACGGGACGAGCTTCGAGCGGTTATGCGGAGGTAAGGGATGCAGAATGGAACAAATTCTTAGAGGATGTGATTGACGAACATTTTCGAGAAGCAGTGTGGAAATGTTTACGCTTCACAACAGCATCTATGAATCCCAACTCCCCGTGACAGTCTTTAGCTCTCTATTGGATACGTTTATCCCAGAGGTTGTGAAGCGACTCTTGCAGAGAAAGCAGCGTTACGATTCTTGCAAATTTAGTTGTTTTGGGCAACAGTCTCTTTCCCAGGGACGTTCAACCCATATATGCATACAGTGGCAGATTCGAAGTAGGAGCGAGGGGCACAGACACAGAGTAGGTTATGCTTCGTTTGCTAACCTGCCGTGAGCTTCGTCTCTGATGTCTGTGTTGTGGCTCGGTGCCTGCTCGATGACGGACTCAACGCTCTGCTGCTCTACGACGGATTCTGCTCCTTGTTCGGTAGAACTGCCTCTGCTTCTGGCCCGATTCAAAACGTAGGAGCAGGGGGGGATGCCATGCAGATAGTGGGGCCGGGCCTGGTGCATTAACTCCACTTTGCATGGCCATGTGATGCCATGCAAAGGATTTTAGATGCCACCGTGATGAAGATGTCTCTACGCTCACCGAAAAGGTTTTTGGACCCTCCGTCGCCTAAAAGTCCGCAAAGGAGGGATGCAGCTTGCCACGTGTGCATAAGACAAGGGTAACCCCCTTATATCTATCCTTAGGCCCGCCTTCGTGCTACGTCCGGTGTGAGATGCTAGCTAGTGCAACTTGAAAAAGTTTGAAGTGCCTTAATGGCTGGCCCCAAAATGCCCGGTCGAGAGTGAATTTTGGTCTCTAGTTGATGAATGCGTGTGATTTGCAATACACCGAATGGTGCAAATGCGAGCAAGTGATGATCACGCTACTGGAAAGATTGTTTGATTGCCCAGCTGATTCAAAATAGTGTGCGCGGCCGATGTTTGATTGAACTAATTTGAACTGCAACCGACGTAGCCAAAGTCTCTGAGGTGACTCAAAAACCGGTAAACTCGTTCAGATAGAGGAATTTTAAGCAGCGAACTAGGATACGTGACATTTACGCAAAGGTCATCCTTCAGCTCCGGCTTCCTGAGCGTATAGAAGACAAATATATGTCTGCGTCATCGTTTCGTTGCGTCCGTATTGGTTATCCAGCATCATACATTCATTGACGGTTAGAAAAGAAGCTGGTCCGCTTTAGCCATTCATTGACGACAATTCACCCGGCCACCAGTTATGGCGTCCTCCCGGCTCAGCTCTCTCTTCGTCTCCAGCTTGCTTCTTCTCTCTGCTCCTCGCTTAATCACTTCGTCCAGTACAGTTGCTGGCCCAAGTCGCCACTTCGTCCTCGTCCATGGTCTCGGCCATGGAGCTTGGTGCTTTTACCGCGTCATCACCCTTCTCCAAGCGGCTGGCCATTCGGTCACTTCCATCGACCTCGCCTCCAATGGTATCAGCAAAGTATTTCCGGATACTGTGACGACCGTCGCTCAATACGTACAGCCATTGACTGAATTCCTGGCTAACAATGTTTCTGCCGATAAGGTTTGCTTCTCATCTCGATTGAAGTATCCGACGCTAATTAATATGTTGCTCGCAGAAACTCTTAATGTCTTCTTGTGGACAGGTGATTCTGTTAGGCCACAGTCTCGGCGGAAGCAGCATTTCTTATGCCATGGAGCATTATCCAGATAAGATTTCCAAGGCCGTTTTCCTTGCTGCCTTCATGCCAAAAGACGGCGATACGTTCTTTCCAGCCCTGCTTTTTCAGGTGTGCAATCAATTTCTCCGAGTTCCCATTGCGCAGGTCAGACAAGCCATTGCCTTCTTACAGACGCGTCGTGTGGGCAGCTTAACACAGCACTAATACAAAGAGGTGCTCTACTAGTTTCGTATTCTGCCAACGGAGCCGCTACTGCTGTGTCCTTTAATCTCACGCAGGCGAAAGCAATCTTGTACAACGAAAGCCCACCCGAGGTAAGAAGGATGGATTATGTTCAAAGCATCTGCAGGTTCAATACGCTACTTTTGAAACTCTCGCAGACTGTTAGCAAACAATCTCCGCATAACTCTACAAGCTTAATGATTCCTTGTCCGATCCGCAGGATGCAAATCTTGCGTATACGTTATTGAATCTGACCCCTGCAGCCCAATTTCAAGAGGTGATGAACCTTACGTCCACGAGCTATGGGAGGATTCCGCGCTTCTATGTCAGGACTCCATTGGATCACGCAATCCCACCAAATGTCCAGACGAGTATAATTGAACGAAATCCCCCACAGGAGGTGTTCGAAATCAAGAAAAGCGATCATTCCGCCTTCTTCTCTCAGCCCGAGGCTCTTGTAAATTACTTATTGTCCATAGCGTCAATGTAAGGATTCAAAGAAATGATGAATACTATGAGGATAATGTACCTGTTAAAATATAGTTAACCCCAAACACCCGATTAATTATACATGCCAGTTTAATTGGGATACAGTTAGGCACGACTCCTCCATGCTCAAACATATGGTTGTAGCCGTCATCGTCTCTCTGAGACAGCCGATGGGCTATATGTATGAAGCAACTTCTTTATGAATACTTTGTCAGCACCATTAGCAAGCCCATCCCTCTCATTGATGTTTCTCAAACAAGGTTCTGTAAGCATCCCCTCTTTTATTTGAATTGTTGTTCGGAGGACATCGGTTTCTTTGGGGTCCTCCAATATCTTCTTGCTATTGCAAACATTCTCAATGAAGTGATCTATGACAAATATCGTATATGCTTTTCCTTTTGCAAGTTCAAGTACTGTTGCATTATGCTTGTTCATTTGTGCGTTTGTGTAGCACAACAACACAAAGCAACTATAGACGCGCTTGGTAGACGCGCAAAATAGCAGACGCGTCTATAGGCGTTGCTTTAGTAGAGAAATTACGGGCGTGTCTACATGCGCGTTTAAAAGCTCGTCTATTTGCGCGTAAATGACCGCGTCTATTTGCGCGTCTGACTTGAGAAAATACGGGCCCGTCTAACATTCCGTTTATTAGTGCGTCTATTTGCGCGTGTATTAGGGCGTTTATTTGCGCGTTTACACTGAGAATCAGACGCGCATTTAGACGCGTAAATAAACGCGCTCCAGAGAATACAGAAAGTGAGATTTTGGTCTACATCATTGCTTTCCAAACATTGCCCATGATTACCAAAGCACATAATTTTTTGCAAGCCCACATATACAAGAATTAAGTGAGATGAGGAGAATGAGACAATATGTAAAATAGTTTTGCCAATATCAATTGTGGGGCTACGGTTCAATCTCATCCTCAATGAGATCAACCCTTGCCAAACTATCTACTTCAAAATCCAAACAAGTGTTTAGATCTACAACTACATTCAACCCACTACTACTTGTGCCACTCATGTGCTCATCGAAATCAGCATCTCCAATGGTAGGCTCGTCCTCATGGGTAATGGCCTCAATATCTATATCTCCTATCTCATGATCATCCTCCTCTCTTGTATCACGGTCATCATCACGTCCATGGCCATGATCATCCTCCATACGCTCCATATTAGTAAATGTACTATACATCACTTTGGAACGTGGCATAATAGGTATGACATGCCACCATCTATTATTATCCACCATTGGTTGATAGACAACCTAATTCAAACACAAATACAATCATGTTACTTTTCTTGCATCAAATATTTAAAAGCGAGTATTTTTATGTGTGTGCACAGTACCTGTTCACATTGTTGCGGTAGTACTAGTGTGTCCTTCCTACTTTGCCAAAACTTTGTGGAGTCAATAGTTACAAAGCCACTTGCATGGCGTTTGATTGTTGCATTAGGGCCTCTTTCCACCATGTCCTTAAACCACTTTACACTAAAATTAACATACACAAAGAAGCGTCGAAAGTCAAGCATAATGATATCTTGGATTATGCCACAATAATCATCCATGGCTCCATTGGCTCCCTCAAAGCTAGCAATGACGCCGCAATCTTGTGTGTTTCTCATATCATCAATCCGTTGTGTTCGAAAATGCTTGCCCTCACACCATATAGCATTGAACATAGTGCACTACACCAAGACAAAATCAATTAAATAAGCAATCTAAATTATAAAAAGCTCCTAACTTATGCATAACATTCTATATACCGACCTTGCTCATGCATCCCCTAGCATACTCCCATTCTTCCATTGTGATATGCATCCCCTCGTCTTTCTCTGCTTTCTCCATTTCATCAAGTAGCCAATCCACATGAATATCCTTTGGAAGTGCTCTTAGATGCTGAGGGTATGGCACACGAGATCCGTGGTGTGTACGAAAGAGGGCCCTTTCTTCTTGTCTTCTTGCCTTTGCATCCTCGTATCTTGTCACCCATCTTTTCATCACATCACTATTAAGCACGCAAAAGAGGTTAATACTATTATGCAACTCCGTGTCTATTACTTTGTTGCGTCCTTTTCCTTGAGGCACAATAGAGGTCATCCTTAGGTCTTCATCATCTCTCCATAGTCGTGGGAGAGAGCTATCCACATCAACAAGAAACTCAGAAATATATACAAGTGACTCTTGTACCAACCAACCCTCGGCCATGCTACCTTCGGGTCTTGCATTTTGTCTCACGAAGCCCTTCAAGGTATTCATGAAGCGCTCGAGGAAGAACAACCATCGTGCATGTATAGTACCGCATATAGCAATCTCATCCACCAAATGTACTATGAGATGTAGTTGGCTTGTGAGAATAGAACGTGGAAATGTCTCCTTCACTAAACAAACCGCCTCCACTGACATAACTCGAGCATTCTCAAGCGTGGTGGGATCTATTTCCTTTGAGCTCACATACCTCACAAGCTCGCCCATCTTGTAAATACAATCTTTCACGTCCTTTGATGCACTACGTGAAATGCTAGTAGGTAGTATGAACTGAACCCGCGAGGAGGTGGTTGATTAGTTGCTTATAGCTATTCACTCACAAATTTGAAAGGAAAAAGATATTATGCATATAAAATACTTACTTGGAGCATCTTGTGCCAATCATGAGATTTCAAGCCATATAATTGCTCTACACCTCTTTTCTTGCTCTTTGTAAAGGCTCCCTTCAAACACCTCATGCATCCAGTGGGAGTACGAATTGTAGTAATAGCGCGCTTCACCGAGGCTTCACCGTCGCCATCTCTAGCTTTGATAACATCCACGGTGCACGAGGTAAAAAAACACGCCCATTTGGTCTCTCTTAAGGCCAAGCTTCACGCATCCTCCCTGTGGTACGTAGATCCTCCCTTATGCCTGTCGAATCTCGTGTCCCATTCAAATGCTCCCAAATGGTAGATGCCACATTCTTGAAGATATGCATGGGATCAAGTAGGTGATTGATCTTGAGGTGGGACCAATATGGTAAACGATAAAAGATGGAGTATCTAAACAAAATAAAGTGTTAGCGTGCAATCTTTACTTTCAACCAATATAGCCAATCTTTACTTCCAGCCAATAGTTACAAACCCTTACCGGCTCATGCCAAGTGGTGGAGGAGTCGTGGAACCGTCCCAAATTCTCATCCAATCTCCCACGGTGAGTGATTGTGGGAGGACTTCATTCCAAGGGGCAACATATTTAGGATGATCAGGTGGGAGAAATCGATGGTGATTCTCATAGATGACCTTATTCAATGCGTCTGCCCGTGAGGCAACTAGCGAAGGACCACAAACAGGACATGCATGGTAACTCGATGTAGTGAGACCTGAACAATAGATGCAATTAAGAGTGGAAGGTGGGTTTAGGGTGCCACGTCCTTTGCCTATTCATAATTAAAAAATGCAATGCTTACCTGAACACTCGCCATAGCCTGGGAAGTCATGCATCGTCCACATCAAGACTGCTTTGCAGTTGAAGTCTCATGACGAGGGAGGCCTGCTCACATCATGCACCTCGATACCTCTCCAAAGTATCTCTAGCTCATCAATCAAAGGCTCCAAATAAACATCAGGGTTTTTGACTTTATGTTTCCCTGGAATTAGAAGGGACAGCATGACATGTCCTTTCTTAATAGCCATAGAGGGTGGAAGATTGTAATTCACCAATACCACTGGCCATACACTGTAAGACGTGCTTTTGAGACCAAATGGGTTCACACCGTCCATACCCAATCCAAGTCTCAAGCTCCTAGGTTCTTCCTTGAAGCTTGGCCATGTGTCTTCAATATGCTTCCACGCAGGAGAGTCCGCGGGAGTTCTCCACTTGCCATCGGTTGATCGATGGGAGGAATGCCATGACATGAGCTCTGCAATAGATTTGCACTTGAACATATGTTGGATGCGAGGGATTATGGAAAAATGTTGCAATACCTTACGAGGCACGTCCAAGGTTTTGAGATCTGCTCTATATCTTGCCTCTCCACAAGTAGGACACTCTCTTGCATCCTTATGTAGTCCACGAAACAAAACACAATCGTTGACACATGCATGGATGCGCTTGTAATCTAATCCTCCAAGAGAGGTCACATGTTGCCTTGCCATATCTCTTGAGGTCGGTAATTTATTCTCCCTTGGAAGCATTTTACACAATAGCCTGCACGTGAAGACCATAAATGAGGAAAAGCATTCGAGTAATTGACCCACTAGCATAATTCACCATGTTTGCAAAATCGACTTTAAAGCTTACTTGAGTAATGCATTCAAACTTGCATTGCTCCATCCATAGATGGTTTGCAAGTTTAGTAACTCAAGGGAGGCACGTAGAACAGAGAATGTGCGCACCCCTCAAACAGTGGAGTCGATGCTGCGGTAAAAAGATCATCCTGCTCCATGCTATTATCCCTCCCTTGATGGACATATAAATCCCGCACCATATCATCAAACACCTCCTCCTCCACGGCTTCATGAGGTAATGGCGGAGGGCTACTATCACCATCACTCCATGCATCCGTAACGGTCCCTCCTGAAGATCCCACCTCATATCGCCGACGCTTCGCCTCCTCACGACGGGCATAGGGTAACATGTGCGGGTGTGGCACTGCATCCTGTATCAAATTAAAACGGCATCATAACTCAAACATATGAACACCCATAGGTATCTCAATCAACCTTAACTTACAAACCCTTACCCTGTTTACGGTCACATCCCATTCTCCATACTTTGAGATATGATTGAGTGTAATCCTGCGTGCACGATACATGTTTCCTCGACATCGATCACACAGACATTTGATTTTTTGCTCCAACCACATTTTGCGATGGTGGATACGGAGGGATTCATCCTCACTGGAGCTACTTGTTGAAGATGGAGACATCCTACAAACAAACAACCCACCAAATTTGCTCTTCTTCAAATGTTTAATTTAAACTCTGTGTTGCGTCTATCGCCGCATCTACAGTCGCGTCTAGCATCGCGTCTACGCGCGCGTCTACTTTGTGTATTTAGACGCGCCTATAGACGTGCTAGTAGACGCGACTATAGACGCGGCTTTTAAACCTGTTTTTCGCCGCGCCGCTCGCTTTGATTTTCTTTACATTGCTTAAACTTCGCGCGCGGCTTCCTTCCTTCTTTATTAGCAGAACCATAGATTCGAAGCTTAAGAGAGAGCCTCCCATACCTACTTCCAAGCTTTCACTCAAGAGAAAGGGACCGTACCTACACTTACTTCTAAGCTTAAACTTCGCGCGCGGCTTCCTTCCTTCTTTATTAGCAGAACCATAGATTCGAAGCTTAAGAGAGAGCCTCCCATACTTACTTCCAAGCTTTCACTCAAAAGAAAGGGACCGTACCTACACTTACTTCTAAGCTTAAAGGAGAGGAGGACGAACAAGGAGAAGAAGCAAGTTTGAAAAAGAAAGAAGAACCTTCCATACCTTTATCCAAGTAAGTCTTTTTGCAGTTGATCTTGTTTGGAAGTTTGCTCTCTCCAGTTTTGTACTTTCTCGTATCCAGGAAGCGCAGGATCTAGGTATGAGTGTCACGTTTTTGTGTCGGGCGCAACGTCCTTTTCGACTTTTTAGAAGTCTCGTCTGTCGGAGCGCGTCTATAGGCGCATCTCAGGGCGCATCTAAAAGGGCGTCTACAGGCGCGTCTAACCACGCGTCTGTTAAACGCACTGTTAAATGCTTTGTTAGACGCTCTGTTAGACGCTCTGTTAGACGCGTCTATAGACGCGCAAATCAGACGGGTCTATAGACGCGCTCTGACAGTAAGCCTCTCTTTTCTTCCCCTTTCTTCTCAGCTCATCAGTAATAGATTTTTTTCCTTTTTTCCAGTTCAACATGTGGCCAGGAAGCGCTTCTAGCTCACCTGATCCCCGGGAATCTATTTGGAAGGACTTATATAACCTTTTAGGGCACCCTCCTAGTCCTGCGGAGTTATACGGGTATATGACGGGTACTCTAAACACTCCCCAGGAGTCGGCACTACAGACTCCAAGCCACCCCACACCGCCTGAGATCACCCCAGCAGAGTCAGCACAACCGTCTTATGCCCCTTCTTATGCCCCTTCCCCCGTACCGTCTTATGCCCCTTCCCCCATGCCGTCTTATGTCCCTTCTGCCATCCCGTCTTATGCCCCTTCCCCCATGCTGTCAGGAGGTCCTTCTGTCTCGGCGAGCCGTCGACGTACTCCCCAGCCGTCGAGACTCGGTTCTCCAGCTACGAGTGGTCAGCGTAGTCCCGTGCAGTCCCCAGCTACGAGTGGCCAGTGTACGAGCTCGACACGATAGGGTAGCAGGCGTAGTAGCAGGGAGACCGGTGGGGGATGCATGGCACAGTGCTTTGGGCCATGTGGCAGTGAGGAGGATGATGATTCAGATGATTTAGACGTGCCTCTGGGTGATGGTACGATTTATTATGACATCACTCAGACAGGAGGCATCTTGATGGATGCGCGGGGGAAGGACATCATGGCCTTCATGCGCTCTGTAATTGCTAACAATTACAGAGATTGCTTTATCCACTATAAAGACCACCCAAAGAGGTTGGCTGATGAGACCCTCGCTACTGTTCGCTCTAGGTATCCTAACCCCCCCAATCGCCAGTTCACAGATAAATGGGGGAAGTCAAAGATTGTTATGATACTTAGCAATAAAAGATCTTCGCTTAAGAGGCAGGCACTAGCGGAGCTTGCCAGGCTTGAGGCAGGTCAACCACCAAGGGGTCCACCCCACACCGCTCACAAGCGTGAGTGGAAGAAGGCAATGAAGTCAGTGAGGGAGGACCCCAGTCTGCAGCACGTGGAGGCACAGAGGATCCAGATGGAGGAATATGGAAGCGCGCATTTTGGAGCAGGGGGTGTTGAATCATGGGAGGCCCAATTTGTAAGTATCGATCTCAAATTATATTGCTTATGTAGTTTATTAGGAGGTTGGTTGTTTCTTTGTACTAATCCCTCCACAAAGTGTGTCGCGGTCATGCAGCTTGAGATCGTGGGCAGATACCCTACTCCAGTGGAGACAGCCTACCACTGCCACCATCGCAGAGGAGATACATGGAGGCACTTCTATGATGACGGGTTGATTACTGAGGAGCAGTATACCCGAGCTACTGGAGCGGCCTCCCAGGTATTTGAAAGTAATTAAATAATGCCAAAATTATAAGTAAAGATTTGATTTTTCATACATTGATATATGTTGTCCCTTGTTTACAGGCCCATGCACAAGACGACGAGGAAGGAGGCGCAGAAGGGAGCGCAGAAGGGAGCGTGGAAGGCAGCGAGGATTAGTCATAGAAGTAGTGCTAGCTACTCTTTTTTGTACTTAAAGCCACTGGCTTGGCTTCGTGCCTCTTGTATATAGACTCCACTTATTTTTTGTACTTGAAGCCACATGACGTGGCTTAGCTTCCTTATTTTTTGTACTTGAAGCCACATGACGTGGCTTAGCTTCGTGCTATATGTATATACAAGTACTTTTTGAGCTTTCAATTTTATTGCGTTTTGGAGTTGTAATATTTTATTTGGAATTGTAATTAAAATGCGGTTGGCTGTAAGAATTGAATTACAGAATGTGGATATGGGATTCTTGTAACTATATAGCATACACAACATACACAGATCTACAGTCGATGAATTCATGCACTTAGACACACTGAAACAGAGTAGTTTTGCTAAAGTAGAGCACTTACACTATATCAAAATGAACAGAGCACTAGATTAATTACTAAAATAGGCATAAGCTCAACATGAATCTTATGTATTTAGAGCACCACCAATATCACTCCCCTGCTCCTCTAGTAAGGAAAATATTGATTCTCTCATCAAGGTGGATTCTCTTGCGAAGGAGGATGTCGTCAAATATTTCTGTTTGTTCATTGTTTAAAGATCTTATTTGTTTAAAGTACTCATGATTTGATAATAGTACGTGCTTTTTTGTAGAAATAATAAAATTGTTTGCCTTTTCATGAGTGAAATTTTTTGGGAGGTCCAAACCCAAGTCGTATGTGTGTTGATTTTCACTTTCATCAATTGGAGAGCAAGTGTTATTGTGATCAATTGAAATGTTTAGGTTTTCTATATTTTCTTATGGGGTCAACGTAGGTTGGGTGTGGCCAATCGCGGAACTATTTTGGGGCCATGACGCGATGTGCTTTTGGGTGAATATTTGAATTTTGCGCGGACCCGCGCTCTCGTTGAAAATTTTTTCGACGTCATGAAGGTGCACTGGTGTAATAATGAGATACAATCTATTTGTTCAGAATATTGCATAGCTTGACACATGGCATCTCTGCACTGCTTCGCACTGCGTAGTCTCTAGTCTATGCCACCTGATCACTTATTATCGCGCAGCCTTTTGCTATAGCTTTGCCACCTATCATTGGACACACACCCATGTAGATAATTAAAATTGAAGGTTGGCTTGGAGAGACCACTGCGTTGGTTCTTGCCATAATAACTAGACGCAATCTATCATTCTGAACACTGCCGCAGCACAGCAGTCTCTGGCGTGACCACCTGTCATCATGCAACCTTTTGCCACTTCTTTGCCCACAGCCCATGCAAATCATAGGTTGGCTTAGAGAGACTACCGCATTGGTTTTTGACGTAATAATGAGACACAATCTATCATTTTGAGCATTGCCTCAGAGCAGTCTTTGGCGTGACCACATGTCATTACCTAGAATTCAAGGTAGTCTTGGAGATACCACCGCGCTAGTTCTTGGAGTTATAGCTCCATCACCTATTTTTAAGTATTATGGGAGGAGATCTATGAAAGTCATCGTGCTGGTTCTTGGAGTTATATATTTGTGTACCAAGGAAAATGTATTCCGTTGTGCAACCAAGTAAAAAGCAATTGACAATATGGTCCTTAAGGGGTCCCTTTTAGGGGCAAGGGCCATATCTACATGCATTATACAATATCCAGCCTGATGCCACTTGGACTGAAATGGCATGCCGATATGGCCCTTGTTCCTAAAGGGGACCCCTCAAGGGCCATATCATTAACTGCATTTTTTGAAAGTTTAATTGTATTTTTCTAGATGTATCTTCATGCAACCACAACGGTGGGGTCGTTGGAGTTATTTTAGTGCTATTTTGGTCATAAACTAAGGCAATCATAGTCCTTCTTTCCTAGTATTTTAGTCCTTGTTGTAGTAAATATAAATGATGGCAAAAGTACAATTTATCGAGTGAAAATTGAGCAAAAGAGATTACAATGTATATTTACGTCGAATAACAGGTTATATAAAAATTATCAACTTATACTGAGCAAAAATTGAGCAGAGGATCTTACATTTATAAAAACTTAGCAATTGCTGAGAGCCTTAAACAAAAGATTACAGGTAGTGGCCATAACCATTCAAATACTAATATAAAAGTTAACGATAGTGCATACTGAGAACCTCAAATTGAACAAAAAGAGATTACATAAATGCCTTAGAGACCAAAACATTACATCCAATGAGCCAAAAGATCGTTGAGCTTGCCTGATAGATTATATCCAGCCATTGTTGTTGAGAGCCTCCTTTGTGCAAGAGGGAATTTGTACAACTGAGTTTTCCACCAGTCTAGCTTGTTGCATTAAAATAATTTAGGGAGTCAAAGGAGGATACGATGGACAGGCTGAAGACCATGCACATTGCCAGGACTCAAGTTATGGCCCCCCCAGCAAGTCAAGAGTTCTTTGCTCTAAAAATATTGAGGGCTTCGTCGACATCTAGGGGGAACCCATACAGCACGTTCATAAAGAGGCCCTTGGTGAGCATGTTATCCAAGGTGATGACATTAAGATGTGTGGGGAGTCTTCGTGGGAACGAAGGGTATCCACTAGTGCAAGCATTTCTACTCCACGTGAGTGCAACACAATCACCTTATATGATAAGGCATATATTATTGGGATCACAGAGCAACGAGGGGGGGACCAACTAGGCATGTTGAAGATGAGTGGGTGAGCAGAAGATGAGTAGGGGAGCAGATGCAGTGACGAGAGTTGGAGGAGGGAGCATGGAGCAAAGTAGAGCAGGGACTGAAAAGAGATAGAGGATAGAGGAGGGGTGTGGAGCAAAGTAGCAGAGCATGGGCGGATCAGAGCAATGTAGTAAAATGCCAAATGCCACGGATCTTATATATATTATAAACTTTGAGTCACCGTGGTGGTCGGAGCTCGGGGTTCCATCCATATTAATTGCAGGCCACCGCTAGTCATCAAGGAGGACCCACACAAGTAATATATGTGGGTAGAAATTAGCAATATATGTGGAGAGCCTCGTTAGTTTCCCACCATGTTTTAGTTGCATGGACAAATTGGAGGTAAGAATATCCTTATCCTTGCAGCTCTGAGGTCGTCATCTCCACCCAAGCAGCTAAGTAGGCTCAGTTGCCTATTATGCTAACGGAACCTATGGTCTTGAATGGTGCACTTTTTGGGCAGCATATAGAGAGCAACATGCACATAGCTTCAGCCACTTTGACAATCCCAGGGTGGGTACAAGGTTGGCCACTTAAGGTCGCACCTACTCATGCAGTGGACGTTATCTTGGGAACATGATGGTGGCACCAGCAGTTCGAAGTCCGACCAAATTATGAGCCCCAAGGCTTGGATGTCAAAATCCTAGGCCATAGGTTGAAGTTCATCTATTGGCTTAGGGTGTTCCGCCTCGACCTTTTATATCAGTCATTCTAGGGGCTTGAGACCAGCGCTAGCAAGACACAGTATCACAACATGATAAGAGTCCTGCAGCAGGCAACAGGGTTACAACAAGACCATGATGCCTCTTCTAAACCTAGTTTTCCTCCATCCCTATCACTTATATGCACCAAGGAAAACCACATGGAGCATCATCCTGAAGCATTAACTCACCTCACATATCTTACCAGAAGTTAGCACCGAAGCCAAGAAGTCCCTACCTGTAGATCATGATTCATGCGCGTAGCAACCATTTCCGGATTCATGAGCCAGGTATGCGAATCAAGATTTATCAACCAGTCACCTCCTTTAGCACAACGGGAGGCCACTTTCACATGCTAGTTTGAGTTTCAGCAGAAGGGGATGTCATGGGCATCCGCAGGCCGTGGCATATTCCTCTTCGGAGGCCCACTATATTCTCTCCCTCTAATTCTGTCACTCATATCCACAGCATCACCTTGTGTATCAAGGGCATTATCTTGCATTTTGAAGCTAGTGTTGAGCAGAAGAGAGAGTGAGTTAGTCTATCTCCCACTACATTATGGGTGATTGCGGGGATGCGAAGTAGCATGCTACCGCTTTGATGTTTCCATTCTTTGCCACTATTTCTACCCACATATATTGCTTGTGTGGGTCCTCCTTGATGACCTTGGCTGACTTCTCCCATCTCTTGTTGATGTAACTTGCAACCCCCCCAAATCCTCTTCCTCGTATATATGTCTTGGTGTTCCATATTGAAGTATTGGAGCTTCATTTCCTTAACGTTTCTATGTCTCTTGGACTATAAAATGTATCAGTTTCTAATATTTTCTCTCCAGTGCGATGGCCTTGTCTAAAGTCCATCCTCCCATATTCTATACTTTGATCATGAGGGTCTTGAGTTCGTACTTTTGTTCCTCCACTCCTTTACCCTTCTCTATGATGATGGCTTTTCCATCTTTCATACAAGCACTCTTCTCCTCTTTCTTTCCACTCTTGAATTTTTCGAGCTCTTTGAATGTATTGACTTCGTGTGAGGTCCTCATTTACCCATATGGAATGCCCTTTGCGATTGTGCTTCTGGTTTAATACTCTAGTATGGGACTGCACTATGGGACTGCACTTTTGTCCCTACCGTAAATGCACCTTGTTACCTAGATATGTATAGTTTTTGAAAGACATGGGTAAGGACTTGTTCCATGTCCTCTTGCTCGCTTTCCTCTATCCACAGAGAGAGAGAAAAAAAGAACAAATAAAAGATATGTTAACGCCCACAGAAGGCCTCGCGCGCCTATGGGACAAAGTGACACCAAAGAGAAAAACTCATACAAGCCACAAGGGCTGAGGCAAAGGGTGCACTAAGACCCTTTGTTGAGTACTGTGCTGAAATAAAAAGAGCTCATTGGTTCAAACAAAAACAAGTACAAAAATAAATAAATATATCATATCATATCATGTGCTATCTACTAACGGGAGCAGGTTGAGACCTGGAACCGGAACTGGATTTGGACGGGAAACTCAGAAACTGAAATCGGACACTGTGGTGGCTCATTTATGAGCGGTGAAAATGTCTCGAATCTGAGTCTATCTAGTTGTCTCGTACTGTGGCATCGGAGGGGGGCGTGGTCTCCTTGATCTCTAAACCCGTTGAGCTATGTTCAGAGTGACCCCTCGTCTCGGGTGGTCCCCTGTGAGAAAAGTTGTGATAGGGAGAACCTCAATCGAGTGTGCTCTGGGCGGTCTCCATGTCGTGGGTGGCCTCTGCAGTCCTCTCTGGGTAATCCAACAGGAAGTGCTCTCTTAGTAATCCAAGCTGCCTGCATAGCAGCTAGCTCCTCCTCCTCCACCCCACTGCATCTTGGAGATGACTCAGAGAGAGAGAGAGAGAGAGAGAGAGAGAGAGAGAGAGAGAGAGAGAGAGAGAGAGAGGGTTAGGGTGTGAGGAAATGATGCTCAAATGAAGACATGGCAAAGGCTTTCATTCATTCATCAAGTGTAACAAGACAAGTGAAGTACAAGCCTTATATAGGCTACTCACTCACACTAGCACCTAGTGCATATGGGATAAGTCCCATGATGACACGTGGCACTCACACAAGACTCATTCACACAGACTAGTATTAGATCACCTAGTACTTCACACTAACACATCACATCACCACACTCTTTGGCTATGATATCTCCAACACCCCCCTTCAAAGCAAAGAGTGTGAGACCCAACACGCAAAGAGTACACCGATCCCCCCTCTACTGCAATACTGCAAATAGTAAGTCCAACTATCCAACACCTCCCGTGTGATAGTGACTTCTCAGTCAGCTTGCAACCGGCAAGGGCAAACTATCACTTGTCATTCCCTCTTACTTTGAACTGGGTGGTCAATACCATCTACCAAAGTAAAATACAATACAATCATTTTTAAGAGACAACCTAGGGCAGAGTACCTCTTATTGACTCCAAATACATTCAATTTAGAGGGCCAACTCAATGCTGAGAACCTTTATGTGACTCAACACAAAACATAGCATCACCGATGATCTCTACCACCTCAGAGAGGGATAGATCATGTAATATAGCAGATAAAGGTTGCTCCTTAGGTCCATTAGATGTGGTGTATATATTCTCGAGCTTGTCTAGTGTCTCCTTGGCTGAAGTAGTGAGGGCAAGATGATGAAGTAGTTTGTTAGCCAACCTCAAACCAATAAGTGCAAGTGCCTTCTCATTCTTGTCATCCCAAGCTGATTGGTCTTCACCATGAGGATGAGGCTCCATGTGGGCAAACTGAGGTAAGAACTTGGCAGCACCAGATGAAGAACCAGCAAGTATGGTGGCTAGTCTAGGACTCCAAAACGCAAAACTAGACTCCACGTATGCAAAAGTATGGCGACTGTCGGTGCTCCAAACACCAACCCTAATCAAAACACAGCAAGAATATGCTTCAAAATGTAGAACTGAACCACGAAAGGAGCCCTTGTGGTCGAGATAACTGCTCGAAATGCTACAGGTGTGTAGGGGTTCCAAAGCACAACAGAAGTTTCGAAATCTGCAAAGCGACTCACCAGGGCACTCCAAAGTGCTAGATTCAAAAAATTGGCAGATGTGGATGTACTAGAGGCCAAGAAACAGCTCCAAAATGGCTTTGTTATAGGTGGCTATGCAGTAGCTGCTCAGAAATCACTAGATTTGGTGATGAAATGTTCCTAAAGATCTTCGAATGACCACACCTGCAGGAAACACCTTGGGAAGTGAGCCGACCAGCAAGCAGGGAGGCTGCCAAACAATGTAGAGCACTTGGGACATCTTCTAGGCAATCCAGATGGAGGCGGCAGGCTGTGAAGACTCTAAGTTGATGCAAACAGGTGCAAGGAGGAGGTGAATAGAGGCGTGATAAGCTGAAAGGGAGAGATAGCTAGAGGTGGAAATGAACAGGGGGTCTAATCGGGTGAAAGAAACAAGAAAATGGAGGGAAAAACAGGACGCAATGGAGCAGGGCTGAGGCGGCTGCAGGGTGCACGAAGAAGGGTTGAAGCAGAATTAGGGTTAGGGTTGGATAGGGTGATGACGTAGCAGGGCAGGTATGGCTAGGTCATGTCAACGTGGCTCTGATACCATGTTAGAAACATGGTGAAGAGAGAGAGAGAGAGAGAGAGAGAGAGAGAGAGAGAGAGAGAGAGAGAGAGAGAGAGAGAGAGAGAGTTAGGGTGTGAGGAAATGATGCTCAAATCAAGACATGACAAAGGCATTCATTCATCCATCAAGTGTAACAAGACAAGTGAAGTATAAGCCTTATGTAGGCTACTCACTCACACACTAGCACCTAGTCCATATGGGATAAGTCCGATGATGACACGTGGCACTCGACTCACTCACATAGACTAGTGCTAGATCACCTAGTACTTCACACTAACGCATCACATCACCACACTCTTTTGCTATGATATCTCCAACAAGATCAACATCCTCGGGAGGCCTTGCGGGCCTATGGGATAAAGTACATTAAGCAAAAATAACTCATTCAAGTCTTGAGGGGCTGAAGAAAAGGGCATGCTATGGCCCTTTTTGAGTGCTATACTAAGCTAAAGGGCTCAAACAAAACTCAAATACAAACTGAAAGTTGAGAGTCAAAAGCCGAAACCCGGCACCGTAGTCGCTCTCCGGTGGGCTGGAAGGATATCTTGGATCTACCTCTGTCGAGCTGTGGAAGGGGACATGGTTCCTCGATCTCTAGATCCGTTGAGCTATGTCAAGAGTGATGCCTTGTCTTTGGTGGTCTCCTTTGAGGAGAGCTGAGATAGGCTTGACATACTTTGGCCCCTCTCCGTGTCATGCGGTCTTTACGTCCCTTGCTCGACAGTATCGTGTCGGCTTTCTCTGTCAACCCATACTGCCCTCATATCAGCTAGCCCTCCTGCACCCCATCGCGTCCTGGACATAGTTACCAGGGAACGGCGTTCCGTCTTCCTAGAACGTGGGAATGCGGTTCCCAGGTGGAGTGCCTACCGGGAACGCTCGGGAATGTTCCAAGTTTTGGGAACGCCAGGCAACATAGCTGGAACGGCTAGGGAATGGCCGGAACGTCTAATGTTTGGCGTTTCTAGTTTAGGGTTGCGCAGGAGCATATATAGCCGCCGACGGGGGGATTTCCCCACTCTCTACCCTCCCTCCCACTCCCTTCGAATCCCTCTCCTTCCACTCAGCCCCCTCCACTCCCACTCCCACTCCCTTCTACTCTCTCTCCTTCCACTCCCTTCCACTCAGCCCCTCTCCTTCCACTCCCTTCAACTCAGCCGCTCTCCTACTCCCTTGAACCTTCTCCACTCAGCCCCCTCCCCTTCCACTCCCTTCTCCACCCCTTTCCACTCAGCCACTTAGCCCCCTATCCTTCCAATGAGCCCCCTCTCCTTCCACTGAGCCTCCTCTCCTTCTACTCTCTTCTCCACTCAGCCCCCTCCCCTTCCACTCCCTTCTCCACCCATTTCCACTCAAACACTCAGCCCCCTCTCCTTCCTCCCCTTCTACTCCTTTCCATGTGATTTGATGATGTGTCATATGAGGTGGCGTTCCCGTTCCTGTTCGCACGTTCCCCCTTCCCAAAATGTTCTCGTTCTGACCCCCCGTTCTTGAAACGTTCTCGTTCCCTGGTAACTATGGTCCTAGAGTTGACTCGAATGCACAGAAATATGTGACATGCCTTTGTGCTCGGTCTGCCTCGACAACTTGTGGCGCTGTGATCTACTGTTGCTCTCTGATCTGTCGCAATAGTGTCTCTTTGTGTCGTTGCACAGAGAGAGAGAGAGAGAGAGAGAGAGAGAGAGAGGTCTTTAAAAGCCCTCGTGGGACTATGAGACAAAGCACACACACCAAAAGGGTAAACTCCAAACATCAATTATAGACTGAGAGTCTCTTGGGAGTGCATATAATCACTTCCAAAGTTATTATAGATTAGCTACATTATACTAGGTGAGATAGTCAGCCTGTATTATATCAGTTTAAGATTGAGTGTCCTTGGGTTTGGATTTAAAATCTTTGATAAGTGCTTTTCCATCTTTGTAGACAGCCCATTTCCCTTCTTTGTGAGCGTCCTTCACTTTGTTCAATTCTATGGACTTCATCTTGAGCTAAATCGGGGTGAGCTCCTCTGATATCCATACCTTGGTGCCTCTCAACTTATTTGTTTGCATTACTTGCTTTCTTGTCATTGAGTACCACTATAGCTTGTGTCCCAATAGGAGCCACAATGGTTGTATTCTTTAAGTCCCATTCAATGTGAGGGGTTGCTGCTATGATATTATGAATTTGTAATGCTCGACTCCCTTCATGCCAATCCTTAGGTAATCCTCCAATGCGTAGACATCAAGCATTAGCCGCCCTTTTTTCTTATTCTCGCACCTCTCCATATACTTCACTTTTGTTGATTTTGCTGTCCATTGTTGCTGAAATTTCCTCTTTGATCAATTTGACCTCATTGGTAACCATGTCATGGACTTTGGTTACCAACTCCATGACATGGTTACCAACTGTGGTGCAGGTGCTGCTGCCATGTGTATCTGTAGTACTTCCTGTATGATGTCTTGTTTGCCTCTTTAACAATGAGAAACATGCTTCTACAAGCGTCGGTCATTCGTTCACAACTTGAAATCATTTGAGAAATCAGTCTGTTGACCTTGAAGAGTTAAAGAGCCTATGATGCTTTTTTAGTCCTCAAAAGATGTCTTCGTTAAGCTATCTTTCCAAATTTTGACTCCATCGTTTTAAAAGTAATCTTTTAGGGACATCTGCACTTGGCTTGGTGGTTGCAGTATTGCTTACTGCCTGTAAATTGTTCTCTTTGCTCTAGTTTTAACAGTTAGACTTGTCTACCGTTGGAGTCTTCAGAGTGACTTAGAATAATATTTGTATTGTTCGACTATATTGCATCTATAGTACCTTGTAAGTGCAGGAGTCTTTTCTGCTAAACGTGAATGGTAATTTTCTCAAGGGGCTTTTAGTAAAAGATGCTCCTTCATAATAATTTTTATTTGGTTGACTTTCTAGTAGATTATGATGCATTAAGAGCATTGGATGGAGATAACCCACCTGGCATGGCATCCTTGAGTGATCCTAAAATTAATGCTCTTCCACTTCATAAGTACAAAGGACCATCTCACCAGGCTGCCTCTAGTAACCAGCTCAGCAGGCAAGTGTTTTGTAGACTAGGACCTTTCTTTTTTAAGTTTGGCTGTATATCTGGGAATAGAGCAAATTCTGTTCTTCTTGTCTTCCCAACCCTATACTTGTTTTTTTCTTTGCAGTGGCTTTTCTTTTGTTCGTTTCTACAGCAAATTGTGTTCTTCCTGCCTTCCCAACCCTATATAAGTTTTTCCTCCTCTCCCATGGGAAAAACCTTTTTGGAGCCAAGAGGGCCTTGATTATGTAAGTTCTTCTCGCATGACGAGACCTTTCCGGAGCCAGGGGGTGCCTTGCTGCTTCGTTCCTCATTTGATTTAGAGGCCTAGCATGGCATGGGAGGTGTGCATGGCTGAGTCACACCTTTTGCATGTGTAACATTAGGAAGTAGCATCTTTCTTGCATGTTGGGTAATACCTCCTTCACTCTGAACAAGGGATCTCGAAGCTTCTACGTGTGAACCACCCCTTGGTAGTGTTTTCCTTTTTTAGGAGTAGAACCACCTCTCATGTTTGTGTGTGGATAGCCTTTATAAATGCAAAGTGTGCTAGTGTGTGTGAACCCTCTCTCAGATTGGCTCATCAAATATCTAGATATTTGATACCTACATTGACATAAGCAATGATGTAACACATATGCATTTTAAGCTGCTTGCCAACTTAGAATTTAAGATTTTCCCTCTTTAGATCATCTTTGATTTTGATACAATTTTTGTGAGAATGATGAGTGAAATCTATGCTGATAGAAAATGGAAACATTACAATTGTAAGATTCTTAGTATACGGATGTGCTCAGGGAGTTACATTTTGTAGCTACAAGCTATCAGATAAAATGTTTAGACTTCACAAGCAGTTGTAGCTTGAATGAAGAGATTTTGGACTACCTTTTGATTAGCCTTGTCCTTTAGTGCTAGCCTTCATCATGGCTGAGTTTGCCCTTCACCTCCGGAGTGCCGACAGAAACTCAGTACGAAGAGTTTGTATAAATGGATGCTCAAGTATGTGTGGGTGTGTGGATTTGTATGTGTGAGAGCATCAATTACAGTCTCCAAAAGGCATCCCAGCCCAATGCAACATTCCATAGTGAACTTTCTTCCATATCTAGCTGATGACACTGTTGGGCGCTGATGACGTCAGTGGGGATGTCATAGTAGCTAGTCCCTGCTATGCATGATGGAGTTTATGGTTTTCAACCTTGTGAGTGACTATCATGAGATTGAAACTACACTATGTTGTGTTTTTAGAGGATGAGTTTGGGAATGTTCCTGGATTCATCTAGGTATATACAAGCTATCAGATACTTTATAGGCTTGTTTGCATAGACCCCACACACAGACTTGCTGTCTGCCAGCACTACTAAATCCATAGTTACCAGGGAACAGCATTCCGTCCGTCTTCCTGGAACGTGGGAATGCCGTTCCCAGGTGGATGGTAGTGCAGGACGTATGGGAACGCGTGGGAACGTTCCCAGAAGTGGGAATGCCAATCGTTCCAGGAACGCGGCCAAAATGCATTCCGGGTTGGGTCTCTGGCATTCTGGGTTAAGGACTGCACGGGAGCGCCGTTTTGGCGCCTCTCTGCCCCTACGATCTATAGTCATCTGCAATTCCCTGGCTTAAAGCTTAAAAGTTTATGAACATTGCCCATTGCACAATGCACACTGCAATTTGCGTTGATGTATATTTCAGTTTTGTAAGGATTTTGTGTGTGTAAAAGTCTAAAGCTGAAATGGAAAGCTTAGAGCTTGGTATTGTTAGCATATTTTGGTATGTTTCCATGTGATTTGATGACGTGTCATATGACATGGTGTTCCTGTTCTAGTTCCTCGGTTCCCTCTTCCCGATATGTTCCCATTCCACCCCCCACGTTCCCGAAACGTTCCCGTTCCCTGGTAGGCTGGTAACTATGACTAAATCCCGATGTTCCTCAAGGTTTCACAAAAACTGTTTGTAGGAGTCCAGCTTATTTGGGGCTCTCATAGTATCAAAAATTCGTGGGTCAATTATTCAAGGTGCTTCATGCCTTCTGATGTATTTCCCCTTTCCCTTGCATTACAATGTTCATGGTTCTTTGCACAATTCATGTGGTCCTTCAACCTGATGTCGAAACTCAATTTCAAGCTTTAGCATCACAATTTTATCTTCCCTTTTCAATGCTACAAATATTCATAATTTAATGGGTACCTTTTTAGTGGGAGTTGTGAAAATCATAAGGACAAATATATATAAAATCATACGGTATGGAAAATACTTTTACATTAGTTCCGAAGAGGAGGAGAGGGTTAAAAAGGAGAGGGAGGACAGTTCAATGAAGCTAAGAATCTGTGTCTTTAATTGAAATGAATGTGCATGGGTTCTATTCAAGTTTCTTAGGATGTGAAACCTTCAATGTGTGGGTTTGTGGCTCATAACATATTAATTTACTTTTGCAGTGAGAATGGCTCTCCTTCACAGCAAGCTCCATGTGGAGCTTCAAGCGAGGCAGGATTGGTTGGGTTCTCTCTCTCTCTCTCTCACACACACACACACACACACACACACACACAGAGCCACACACACACACAACATTTACACAAGCCATAGGTTGCATTCTAAGTGGGTTTCCTTGGAGTTTGGTTTGCATGATGGGTTCTTGTGGGTACATGACCAGGTGCGGTTCTTACGTAAATTGTCTGTAGCACCAACATTTTTATTAAGGGTCTCTTCCTGCAATTGTGCATTATTTGTCATTTTGAGCTCCTAAACTCTTCCAATGTTGGCATATTTTGGTAAGTTGCATGCATATGTGTCTTTGTCTCTAAACCTCAGCCTACTCTTTTGCATACTTCTTTGGTTAATGTTCTCCTGCTCCCTTGTTTCACGCCATCATTTTCCTGCTAAATTTGCCCTATAGTAGGCATGATATTTTATTAATCTTTGAGGGCTTAAGTAATGGCCAAGGGGGGTCATATGGAAGGCCCAATTTGGCCTTAGCGGGTGGTTGATTGGGCTGTTAGCATTGTGCTTATGCAGAACTGTAATTTCCACTGATACTCTTAACTAGAATTTCAAATAGCCTTTTGAAACTTGTACACGAAGGCAAACAAAAATTTGTACAAAGGAGAAATTTCATCAAGTAGGGAGAGAGTCTGACACTAGGGTGTGAATGAGGTCCAAGGCTTTCTCTATTTCCAAAGATCCTTAGCCTGAATTACAAAATTATTTCTGGGCGGAACCAAAAGTGACCCTAGAAATTCTAACACAAACACCAATGAAAAGCTCTTGTTATCCCACCAAAGCTAACAATGTTTCCAACACTAGAATCTTACCTTGCACTGCATGGCCCGTATGTAAAACTTTTTTGAGCTCATTTTTGCAAACCTCAGTAGCATTTCCAGATGAAGCATTTCTCCATTTCTTACATAGTGACGGGTGTGAACTCACAAGTTGCAATAGTCAAAATTTCATGCACACATCCTTCCTCTCTCAGTCATCTACTCTCCCTCATCCTTCCCCCCTTCGCTCATCCTCCCTCCCTCATCCATTTCTCCCTCCCTCCCTCCCTGCCTCCCTCCCTCATCCTACCTTGTCACAAAATTGCCGCTCCCTCCACCCTCATCCTCCTCCTTCACATGCTCACTCCTTACCTCCCTCGTTCCTCACTGATCCCTCCCTCCCTCTCTCACTCTCTCTCACTCCTCATAGTTTGCATCTCCCTTTATCCATCCCTCATAGTTCACTCCTGCCCTCCCTCCCTCACAGTTCACCGATCCTTCCCTCCCTCCTTCATCGATCTTCACTCACCCAAATCCAACTCTACACATAATTTGTAGGCATTTATAAGGGCACCAAATTTGGCTATCCATGCAATCATGACTATGCAAGCATTGCCAAAGGCATCTCTTGAGTTGAAATGTCATCTCTCTAGCATGGACTCAAGAGTCAAAGCCCCCACGCAGGTGTAGAATCTACATTTTCAGTCATTTTGAGCTTTCAGGGTTCTACACAAGAGCGCTACTATTGGTTCAAAGAAAGCAAGCTAAAACAAGCTACATTGTTGTAGCCTATTCGAGCTAGAAATATTTATTTTTTATTGCTCTAATTGAGGGCCAATGGATCATTGTTAGACACTCAAGAATTTTCAATGAAATCACAAATTTTTAAAACTAGAATAGGCCACACTCGGGTAGTCTGCTGTAATTAAAAATGCATCTTTTTGTCTTTATTGAGTGCTAATGAATCTTTGTCCAACACTCACAAATGTACTATGTAATGAAAAATTTTCAAAGCAAGAATAGGGTTTGGCAACAAGGCTTAAGAATTTTGCATTTCTTCGTACATTTGGGAGTTTGTCTTTGTCGTGATCCAACCCATAGTTAGAAGAAACAACAACAAATGTTTTAAGCTAGAATAAGCCATGCCAGTGTGACTTGTTCTAGCTAAACAAACTTTGATTTTTGCTGCTCTAACTGAGGGATAATGGATCCTTTTTAGACTCGAACGAAATAAAAAATATTTCAAAGCAAGAATAGGTTGTGGCGGTGGTGGCCTGCTCTAGAAAAAAAAAAAAAACATTTTTTTATCCTGCTTGAGTAATAATTAATCTTTGTCCAAGCCTCATAATTGTATTATGTAATGCAAAATCTTTTTAGCTAGGACAAGCCATGGCAGCATGGCTTATTTTAGCTAATGTTTTTTTGCATTTCATAGTACATGTAGGAGTGTTTTTATGTCATGATCTAGCCTATAGTTAGAGAAAATAAAAGAATTGTTCAAGGTTAGAATAGGCTACATCGGCACGGCTTGTTCTAGCTAAAAAATTTGATTTTCATTTCTTTGATCGAGGGCTAATGGAACCTCATCATACACAAGAATTTGCAATCAAATCACAATTTTTAAAAGCAAGAATAGGCCACACTAGCACGACCTATTCTAGTTGCAAAAGATTGCATTTTTAATCCTAGCTAAGTGTTAATGAGTCCTTTTTCCAACACTTACAAATGTACTATGTAATGCAAATTATTTTTAGCTAGAACAGGCCATGGCGATGCGGCCTATTCTAACTAAAAACAATTTGTGTTTCATAGTACATTTAGGAGTGTGTTTTTCATGAAGTTAGAGCAAACAAAAGAAAAATTTTAAAGCTAAAGAGGCCATGCCAGTGCAGCTTGTTCTAGATAAAATGATTTGATTTACATTACTCTAATTGAGGGCACATGGATCCTTGTCAGACATTCAAGGATCTATAATGAAATCACAAATTCTAGTAGCTAGAACATGGCTTGCTACCCTGATCTACGTTAAAAAATTTCCATTTCCCCCCCAATTGAGTGCTAATGAATCCTTGTCCAACATTCACAAATGTACTATATAATGCAAAATTTTTAAACTGAATTTTGTTTGCATTTCGTAGTAAATTTAGGAGTGTTTGTCTTTCATGATCTAGCCAATACGTAGAGCAAACAAAAGCAAATTGTTCTAGCTAGAATAGGATGTGTACGTCTCTATCGTCATGCATTGGCGCCTCTTGCTCTTGCTGAAAATATTGCTTTTGGTTGCTCTAATTGAGGGCTAGTGGATCCTTTTCAGACACTCACTCAAGAACCTAAAATGAAATCGTAATAGGCCTCATCTGTGCGGGTTTTCTAGCTTAAAAAATTTGCATTTTTTGATCCTTAGTGAGTACTAATCTTGTCCAATACTCACAAATGTACTATGTAATGCAAAATTGAGTGCTAATGAATCTTTGTCCAACACTCACAAATGTACTATGTACTATTGAGTACAAATGAATCCTCGTCCAACACCACAAATGAATCCTTGTCCAACATTTGTAATGTACTATGTAATGCAAGATTTTTAAAGCGAGAATGGGATTTGGTAGCATGGCTTGTTTTAGCTTTTTTTGGGTGCATTTCACAATATACTTAGGAGTGTTTGTCCATAGTTTTGGCAAGAAAAGGCCACACTGGTGTGCCTTGTTCTAGCAAAAAAGTTTGCCTTTTGTTGCTCTAACTGAGGGCTAGCAGATCCTCATCAAAGATTCAAGAATTTGCAATGAAATCACGAATTCGTTTTTGCTAGAATAGGCCGTGTTGGCGTGGCCAGTTCTAGGTTTAAAAGTTTGCATTTTTTTGTCCTGCTTGATTGCTAATTAATCCTTGTCCAATATCACAAATGTACTATGTAAGGCCAAATCTATTTAGTTAGAACAAGTTGGTGTGGCCTATTTTAATTAAGTTTTTTTGCATTTCATAGTAAATTTAGGAGTGTTTGTCTATGATGATCTCGTCCATAGTTAGATCAAGTAAAATAATTGTTTTAGCTAGAACATGCCGCAGTGGTATGGCCTATTCTAGCTATTTTTTTTTTCGTTGCTCTAACAGAGGGTTAATGGATCCTTGTCAAACATTCAAGAATTTGTAATAAAATAAAAAAAATTTAAGCTAGATTTTTTGTGTGTTTAGCACATTTAGGAGTGCTTGTTTGTCAAGGTCTAGCCCATAGTTAGAGTTAAAAAAGGCAAAAATCTTTATTTGAAATAGGCCATGCCGGTGCGACTTGTTGTAGCTAACAAAAATTTGCTTTTCGTTTTTCTAATTGATCCTCATCGTCGGCACTAAAAAATCTATAAAGAAATCACAAATTTTTTTGGTTAAAACAGGCCGTGCTGGCAGGGCCTTGCAAATTTGTGATTTAAGAGCATGTTTTTGAGTGTACGACTCAATGAACAAGAGTATGAATACATACAGCAGGAGGTTGCAAGTGACCCTCCCACCAACGACGATGAGAGCGGGAGTACAAGTGACAACAATGTAGAGCAATAGATAGTTTTTTACAGCAGAGCTTACTGCCTCATTGGAATTGAATTTATTGTGATGGATATGTTGTGTGGCAACTAATACAACATATGGTTTCCTTTAACACTAATGTGACACGTGTTCAAAATGATTGCCAAGTGCTGGTTATATGTCTGTCTTCTAGAAAGTTGTAATCATGAATGGTTGCAATGCGTTGTTCAAATGCACAAAATCAAAATTATGTGAAATGGTGGTTTTAATGTCGACACAACATAAGTTTGAAGTTCATAAGCTCATCGAGCCTTGGTCATTTCTAAATTTGACATGTACGCCAAATGTTTATACATCTCATGGGAATAGATTTTGGTTGCAATTCTAAAGTGTGGGAAAGCTTTTTGCTAGAGAATCTCTAGGTACAATACAGAAGGAAGCGAGACACACACACACACGCGCACACACACACACACACACACACACACACACACACACACACACACACACACACACACACACACACACACACACACACACACACACACACACACACACACACACACACACACACACACACACACACACATATATATATATATATATATATATATATAGAGAGAGAGAGAGAGAGAGAGAGAGAGAGAGAATGTGTGCGTTTTTTTTGTGATGACACTTCTCATATGATGACACTTCTCATATGATATGTGTGTTGTTTTTGTGATGAGAGCTCAGGGACTTGGATGCTATGTGCAAAAAATATCTCCTTGTTTGGAATATGGCGTCCTTAACAACAGTTCCTGCATTAGGGGTTCATTAGTGCAAAGGCAAGCGGTGTATTGGAGATGTTTTTGGAATTCAAAAACCAATAGAGATCATCTTAGAACATAATAATCGACCTCCTTCTTGAATTTGCGGCCAAGCACGATAATGAATAGCATTCCCTCTCGACCTAGTACTCAATATAGAAGCCAAAAAGGAGGCTCTTTTTACAAATGGCTCTAGAACATGCAGAATGCATTGAACGTTGAAAAAGACTAGATGATGGAGGAGCTGCTACACAGGAGGACCTTCATATCCATCAGATGGACGTAAAAACAACATTCCTGCATGGTGACATTCAGGAAGAAATTTACATGCTTCAAGTACTGGGCTGTGAGGATTCTTCTCGTCCACAACATGTTTATCGTCTTCTCAAGTCTCTTTATGGACTGAATAATGTCAGCAAGTTATATGTTTATATGTAACATGTTCAAATTTTTATTTGTTTATATCCTATGTTTATATGCTATATGCTATATGCTACATGCTATATGTTTATACGCTATATGCTAGATTATATATGTTATATGTTTGTATGCTTATATGTTGTATGTTTGTACGTTTATATGCTTATATGTTTTATGTCATGTGCAACTATGTTTATATGTTACATGCTTGTATGTTATATGTTTATATGCTTATATACTATATGAGGATATATTGTATGTTTATATGCTTATATGGCATATGTTTATATGTTTATGTGCCATAAGTTAATAATAAGCCCATATGCTTGTATGCTATATGTTTATATCCTACATGCTTATATACTAGATGTGTAGATGTTATATCTTTATATGCTTATATGTTATGATAGCATAAGGTCATAAACAACCCTATCAACATCCCCTGTTTAAGGACATAAGAGAATGCATGCACATCCAATGCTTTAGAACATGGACATAGGACCCCATACATATGAACATAGCAGATAAGAACATAAGAGCATAAAAACATCAATCGTATCATATGTTCATTTAAACATATGAACACCCGAGCATATGATCATTTTAACATAAGAACATAAGGATTTAAATCACTTGAGTGCTTGTCATTTCAACATATGAATGCACGTAGTTGAAAATAACTTATAAGGACATAAGAGCATAAGAAATAAAATTTATATCGTATGATCATTTAAACAAATGAAACCCCAAGCATATGAACATTTTAACATAAGAACATAAAGATTTAAATCACTTACGTGCTTGTGATTTCACAAGATGAAGCCACGCATATGAGAATAACATGTATGGACATAAGAGCTTAAGGACATAAACATCCTTATCAACATCCCCTGATTAAGGACATAAGAGCATAAGGACATAAGAGCATGCATGCACATCCAACGCTTTAGAACATGGACATAGGACCCTGCGCATATGAACATAGCATATAAGAACATAAGAGCATAAAAACATTAATCGTATTGTATGTTCATTTCAAAACATTAAATGTGTTCTAGGCCTACAATGAGAAGGACATAAGAGAGGAATTGGTATGCTCCACCAAAACCCGAGTTCTCATAGAATTGGATGCATGTCGTCATAACTATAGATGCGATTGAGAAGATAGGGATATGAATGGTGGCATACAATCCCAAGGTTCCCAGGGCTATAGTCCCCCTAAATGTGATTAATGTCTTGATGAAACCTAATGACACCCAAGAATTTGATCATTTTAACATAAGAACATAAGGATTTAAATCACTTGAGTGCTTGGCATTTCAACATATGAACCTGCGTAGTTGAAAATAACTTATAAGGACATAAGAGCATAAGAAATAAAATTCGTATCAAATGATCATTTAAACATATGAAACCCCAAGCATATGAACATTTTAACATAAGAACATAAAGATTTAAATCACTTACGTGCTTGTGATTTCAACATATGAAGCCGCACATATGAGAATAACATATAAGGACATAAGAGCATAAGGACATAAATCGTATCGTATGATCATCTAAACATATGAACACTCGAGCATATGATCATTTGAACATAAGAACATAAAGATTTAAATCGTTTACGTCCTTGTCATTTCAACATATGAACCCGCATAGTTGAAAATAACTTATAAGGACATAAGAGCATAGGAAATAAAATTCGTATGGTATGATCGTTTAAACATATGAAACCCGAAGCATATGAACATTTTAACATAAGAACATAAAGATGTAAATCACTTACGTGCTTGTGATTTCAACATATGAAGCTATGCATATGAGAATAACATTTAAGGACATAAGAGCACAAGGACATAAATCGTATCGTATGATCATCTAAACATATGAATACTCAAGCATATGATCATTTGAACATAAGGACATAAAGATTCAAATTGTTTACGTCCTTGTCATTTAAACATATGATCTCTATGATATCGTTGGAAAAATGTATGTACAAACTTGATGTCAACTCACACATATTACCTTTAGAATTATAGAACATGCTCTCAAAATTGAGACTTTGCTCCAAAAATGAAAGAGACGTAGAAAACCATAGGAATTTTCTCTAGTTGTAGTTCCATCTTCACTGGCCAAATATATAGTTGTCAGCATCGAACCTCGACCTCTTCGAGGGGCCATGCCCTCTCAACTCTTCATGCATGCATTCATATGGAAAAAATCAATTAAACACAGAAAACTATTCTAACCAAATAGAAATAGTTCAATGTCAATTGAAAAGTTCAATTATAGAATAGCTCATTGCCTACAACTAGCACCTATATCAGAACTATGGTCTCGCATGCGTGACCATAAAAGAAATGTGATCCCGTCCTCATGAGAGCCACGGCCCTTGTTTGCAAGTCCGTGTATGCTAAATCACCTAGCACATGCAGCTCGAGGTGCCCATCATCACTGGTCTCCTCATGTCGTTCCAATACATCATCCAATGACTCCCCTACCCCCTCATCCCCATCTCATACATCATTTGATGGCTCCTTGCATCCCAAAACATGCTCGTATGCCTCCTCCTCGCCCTCCTCTATCCCCTTTCTCATTTTTTCCATTGCCTCCTATGCATCGCCCTCCTGATACTCATCCTCCTCAGTCTGCTCCTCTCCCTTGTTCTCCTCCTCTATCCCCTCCTCCCCATCGTGCTCTTGCTCCTCTATTGGCTCCTCCATCGCATCTTCCTTGTTCGACTCCTCAATGGACTCCTTCAAGGAGAGGACGAGACACTGTCTCAGTAGGTCTACCACATGCGAATCATGGGGACCATCGCTACGAACTACATTGCAATAGACCAAGCAATTAACACTATGCACAACGATTTAGAAAACACATCACAATGAGCATAACAAGACACAAAGAAATTGAACCATTGAGAATATGATACCCTGAGCATGTCCGAATGCCTCTTGCAATACATGCCTCATGCTATCAACCATTTTTGAGGCTGCCCTATCACATCCCCTATGGAGGAGCCCTACAAGTGCAACAAAGACTAATTAGAAGCAAATCTCGGAGTTCATGCAAGTGTTAAAGGAAGGCTTTTCCACAGCTCACTTGTGGCAGGTCCTGCATATGTTTCTTCTCCTTTGCATAATGTGGATTTGGTGATGTTAAATCCACATGCACTGATGTTTTGCCCTTGTTCGATGGTGGTGTTTCTAGATCAATATGGATACTTCTCCACATTGAACACATGCAAGATTTGAACATGAGGACAATTACACTTGAAGCATTGAAACGTCAAAAAAGGAAAACGTATTGAACTAATGTACCAGAGCCAGCATGACAGGGAGTACTCTCCACCCTTGCTGCCTCCTCATTTACAGGCAGTGGAGGATCATGTAGTGGGGGCATTGGTGGTGGTGGGGCACATGGGGCGAAAGGGTCTCATCTAGCCTGGGCAGCACGAAGGTAGGGTTACCGGTTGTGTTCTCGTGTACGATGACCATCAAACCTAATCTTGCAAGTAAAAGCCTTGGGAATATTGGGGGATTTGCGACAGCCTCTTGCAAATCCACAGTGTACCCCCACCGAGGAGCTTGCCCTCCTCAAACTAAAAACGACAATTGCCAAAAAACTTAAATGGTACAAGCCATAGGAAACCATGACAACATTTTAAATCAAAGAGATGTTAAAGTTTCGAATATAATTTGATTTCTACTAACGGGTTGAGTAACATGGTAAAAGGAAATAACATGTGCCAAATGTTTTTAATAAATTTTCTAAAACAAACCATTCGGAAATTTTATAACGAAGCAATGAGCTCAAAATTTTGCAATGACACACAAAAACGCTGCGAGTACATGGTACTTACGTCATCTGAGTGCCTGTGAACGGTGTAGCCCTCTGTTGCCTTTGCTGCCATGGTGCAAGGAACTAAGGGAGGAGGAAGCCTAGTCCACAAGCAACGTTTGATAAGGTCCTCCCTCTCTCTCTCTCTCTCTCTCCCCCCCCCCCTCTCTCAAGTTAGTAGCAGGATTCTGTTCTTTAGTAGGTCGACCCCCCCTCCAATTACAACAAAATGATATGTTTATATACTACATTGTCTACGTGATCAGTAGAGAATTGTAAAACACAGCTACAACGAGCTTTTAAAATAAGGGATACCAAGGTAGGTCTTATGCATACCAACAGCTACAAACATCAAGAGAAGGCATACCAAGGAGGTCTTATGCATACCAGTGAGGTCTATGCATATCAGTAGTAATTGGTTTCCATGATGAAGCTTCTCTTGGCAATGCATTTGGTGAGGATACCATCCTCTATTTCCAGGAAATGGCTATGATGGTAATGTTCATCACCACACTACTATTCACTCTTGCGATGTTGGTTGTGTGGGACGTGTCCCCAGCTCTTGTCCTAGCCTTTTTTTGGCATTTTGGTAGTCATCGAAGGGGCAGGTAGGTGGCATAGCTTACAGCTGCGTTAAGCAAGATTCCACAAGGCGGGTGGTTACCTTTTGTTATAGCCTTTCGATTTGCAGGCGATCATGCCAACATGGATATACGCACAAACGAAGAAGGAATACGAGACTGAAAACGGGACGAGCTTCGAGCGGTTATGCGGAGGTAAGGGATGCAGAATGGAACAAATTCTCAGAGGATGTGATTCATGAACATTTTCGAGAAGTAGTGTGGAAATGTTTACGCTTCACAATACCATCTACGAATCCTAACTCCCCGTGACAGTCTTTAGCTCTCTATTGGATACGTTTATCCCAGAGGTTGTGGAGCGACACTTGAAGAGAAAACAGCATTACGATTCTTGCAAGTTTAGTTGTTTTGGGCAACAGTCTCTTTCCCAGGGACGTTCAACCCATATATGCATACAGTGGCAGATTCAAAGTAGGAGCGAGGGGCATGGACACAGAGTAGAGAGCATGCAAGAAGCAAAACAAAGAGGCAGAGACAGAGAGGCAGTGCAAAAACCCAACGCCAAAAAAGGTTCTGCTTCGTTTGCTAACTTGCCGTGAACTTCGTCTCTGATGTCTATGTTGTGGCTCGGTGCCTGCTCAACGATGGACTAAATGCTCTACTGCTCTACGATAGACTCTACTCCTCGTTCACTAGAACTGCCTCTGCTTCTGGCCCGATTCAAAACGTACGAGCGGGGGGGGAATGCCATGCAGATAGTGGGGCCGAGCCTGGTGCATTAACTCCACTTTGCATGGCCATGCGATGCCATGCAAAGGATCTCAGATGCCGCCATGATGAAGATGTCTCTACGCTCATCGAAAAGGTGTTTGGACCCTCCGTCGCCTAAAAGTCCACAAAGGAGGGATCCACCTTGCCAGGTGTGCATAAGACAAGGGTAACCCCCCTATATCTATCCTTAGGCCTACCTTCATGCTACGTCAGGGAGTTCACCTGTCGTAACTCACGGTGCGACCTGTTAGCTAGTGCAACTTGAGAAAGTTTGACATGCCTTAAGGGCTAGCCCCAAAGTGTCCGATCGAGAGTGAGATTTGGTCTCTAGTTGATCGACCTCCCAATGCCTGTGATTTGCAATACACCGAATGGTGCAAATGTGAGCATGACCCTTATCTAAGTGCTGGTACTACGCAACTGGAAAGATTGTTTGATTGCCCAGACCAATTAGGCTGATTCAACTTAGTGTGCACGGCCGATGTTTGATTGAACTAATTTGAACTGCAACCGACATAGCCAAAGTCTTTGAGGTGACTCAAAAATCGATAAACTCGTTCAGAATTAGAGGAAGTTTAAGCATCATGCACTATCTCCATTTAAAAGCAGCGAACTAGGATACATGATATTTACACAAAGGTGATTAATCCTTCAGCTTCGGCTTCCTCAGCGAATAGAAGACAAATATATGTCTGCATCATCGTTTCCTTGCATTCGTATTGGTTATCCGGCATCATACGGAGAGGAGAAGTAAAGCGATTTGAAAAGAAGCTAGTCCGCTTTAGCCATTCATTGACGACATAGTTTAAGGGAGGCTTGCCCAAGTTCTTCTTTCTCGTACAATTCACCACCATCTCCTCGGCCACCAGTTATGGCATCCTTCCGGCTCAGCTCTCTCTTCGTCTCCAGCTTGTTTCTTCTCTTTGCTCCTCGCTTAATCACTTTGTCCAGTATAGTTGCTGGCCCAAGTCCCCACTTTGTCCTCGTCCATGGTCTCGGCCATGGAGCTTGGTGCTTTTACTGCGTCATCACCCTTCTCCAAGCGGCTGGCCATTCCGTCACTTCCATCGACCTCGCCTCCAATGGTATCAGCAAAGTAGTTTCGGATATTGTGATAACCGTCGCTTAATAGGTACAGCCATTGACTGAATTCCTGGCTAACAATGTTTCTGCCGATAAGGTTTGCTTCTCATCTCGATTGAAGTATCTGACGGTAACTAATATGTTGCTCGCAGAAACTCTTAATGTCTTCTTGTGCATAGGTGATTTTGTTAGGCCACAGTCTCGGCGGAAGCAGCATATCTTATGCCATGGAGCATTATCCAGATAAGATTTCCAAGGCCGTTTTCCTTGCTGCCTTCATGCCAAAAGACGGCGAACCCTTCATTCCAGCCCTGCTTTCTCAGGTATGCAATTAATTTCTCCGAGTTTCCATTGCACAGGTCAGACAAGCCATTGCCTTCTTACAGATGCGTGGTGTGGCAGCTTATCACATCACTAATACAAAGAGGTGCTCTACTAGTTTCGTACTTTGCCAATGGAGCCGCTACTATTGTGTCCTTTAATCTCACGCAGGCGAAAGCAATCTTGTACAACGAAAGCCCACCCGAGATAAGAAGAATGGATTATGTTCAAAGCATCTACAGGTTCAATATGCTACTTTTGAAACTCTCACAGACTGTTTGCAAACAATCTCCGCATAACTCTACAAGCTTAATGATTCCTTGTCCGATCCGCAGGATGCAAATCTTGCGTATACGTTATTGAATCTGACCCTGCAACCCAATTTCAAGAGGTGATGAACCTTACGTCCACGAGCTATGGGAGGATTCTGCGCTTCTATGTCAGGACTCCATTAGATCACGCAATCGCACCAAATGTCCAGACGAGTATAATTGAGCGAAATCCCCCACAGGAGGTGTTCAAAATCAATAAAAGCGATCATTCCACCTCCTTCTCTCAGCTCGAGGCTCTTGTAAATTTCTTATTGTCCATAGCATCAATGTAAGGATTCAAAGAAATGATGAATACTATGAGGATAATGTACCTGTTAAGATATAGTTAACCCCAAACACCCGATTAATTATATATGCCAGTTTAATTGGGATACAATAAGGCACGACTCCTCCATGCTCAAACATATGGTTGTAGCTGTCATCATCTCTCTCAGACAGCCGATCGGCTATATGTATGAAGCAACTTCTTTATGAATACTTTGTCAGCACCATTAGCAAGCCCATTCCTCTTATTGATGTTTTTGGAACAAGGTTCTATAAGCATCCCCTCTTTTATTTGAATTGTAATTCAGAGGCTATCGGTTTCTTTGGGGTCCTCGAAGATTTTCTTGCTATTGCAAACATTCTCAATGAAGTGATCTATGACAAATATTGTATATGATTTTTCTTTTGCAAGTTCAAGTACTATTGCATTATGCTTGTTCATTTGTACGTTTGTGTAGAAGAGATGAGGGAATCTATGGTCTTTTGGTGGTGGACTGTAGTCCATTTGTTGGTGTGTGGAGACATTTTCTAAATGAGTTCAAAGAGTTTATAAAATGATTATCATTTTGCCTCATGGTTTTGTTGAGATCATAACATTTGAGTTTGTTGCACCAATATGTGTTTGCAATGGTATCCAATGTGTCATCACTCTGTTTGAACACCCAGTGCATCTTTTATTGGCTTTGCTTGGTAGAAGTCTCCACAAGTGATGATGTCCACACCTCCAAAGAAGTCCTCAAATTATGTTTTTAGAGGGATGTCACACCAAGATCAGCAAAGTTAAGGGTTCATCTTCCAACAAGAGAGATTTCATAAAAAATGAGGAGCTACACATTGTTGTACAGTGTCCTTAGCATGTCGAGCTTGTGACGTGGGGTTGTGGTCAAGTTCCTACTTTGAATTGGTAAGTGGAGTGTAGAATATATTGTGGTGCCATTGATGATATTGTACGCTGCTTTTCCTATGTAGGCTAGCATGAAAACCTTTTGCAAGTCAATGTCACTTTCCACCATTTGCTGATTATAGAGTCATAGCAATCCTTGAACTATGAGTAGAAGAAGGTATGTTTTGCTAGTTCCTACTCCTCTAGTAAGGAAAATATTGATTCTCTTGTCAAGGTGGATTCTCGATGTCGTCAAATATTTCTCTTTGTTCATTGTTCAAAGATCTTATTTGTTTAAAGTACTCATGATTTGATAATAGTACGTGCTTTTTTGTAGAAATTATAAAATTGTTTGCTTTTTCATGAGTGAAATTTTTTGGGAGGTCCAAACCCGAATCATATGTGTGTTGATTTTCACTTTCATCAATTGGAGAGCGAGTGTTATTGTGATCAATTGAAATGTTTAGGTTTTCTATATTTTCTTATGGGGTCAACATTAGCTTGGGTGTAGCCAATCGTGGAACTATTTTCGGGCCATGATGTGATGC
This sequence comes from Dipteris shenzhenensis, assembly GCF_047967505.1. Lineage (NCBI taxonomy): Eukaryota > Viridiplantae > Streptophyta > Polypodiopsida > Gleicheniales > Dipteridaceae > Dipteris > Dipteris shenzhenensis. The sequence goes on along the minus strand of NC_141610.1, from coordinate 30,544,282 downwards.
GCTTTTGGGTGAATATTTGAATTTTGAGCGGACCCGTGCTCTTGTTGAAAAATTTTTTGACATCATGAAGGCGCATTGGTGTAATAATGAGATGCAATCTATTTGTTCAGAACGTTGCATAGCTTGACACATGGCATCTCTGCACTACTTCGCGTTGCATAGTCTCTGGCCTACGTTGCCTGATCTCTTATTATCGCGCAGCCTTTTGCTACAGCTTTGCCACCTGTCATTGGACACGCACCCATGCAGATCATTAAAATTGAAGGTTGGTTTAGAGAGACCACCGCACTAGTTCTTGCCATAATAATTAGACGCAATCTATCATTCTGAACACCGCCGCAGCACAGGACCACCTATCATCATGTAGCCTTTTGCCGCTTCTTTGTCCATAGCCCATGCAAATTATAGGTCTGATGGAATAATGAGACACAACCTGTCATTCTGAGCATCGCCTTCGAGCAGTCCTTTGGCATGACCACCTGTCATCTCCTAGAATTCAAGGTTGTCTTAGAGATACCACCGCGCTAGTTCTTAGAGTTATAGCTCCATTACCTATTTCTAAGTATTACGGGAGGAGATCTATGAAAGCCACCGCACTGGTTCTTGGAGTTATATATTTGTGTACCAAGGAAAATGTATTCCGTTGTGCAACCAAGAAAAATGCAATTGACAATATGGCCTTGAGGGGTCCCTTTTAGGGGCAAGGGCCATATCTACTTGCATTATACAATATCTAGGATGCCACTGGATAGAAATGGCATGTCGATATGGCCCTTTCCCCTAAAGGGGATCCCTCAAGGGCCATATCATTAATTGCATTTTTTGAAAGTTTAATTGTATTTTTCTAGATGTATCTCCATGCAACCACAACGGTGGGGTCGTTGGAGTTATTTTAGTGCTATTTTGGTCATAAACCAAGGAAATCATAGTCCTTCTTTCCTAGTATTTTAGTCCTTGTTGCTAAAAATATAAATGATGGCAAAAGTACAATTTATCGAGTGAAAATTGAGCAAAAGAGATTACAATGTATATTTACATCCAATAACAAGTTATATAAAAATTATCAACTTATACTGAGCAAAAATTGAGCAGAGGATCTTACATTTATAAAAACTTAGCAATTGCTGAGAGCCTTAAACAAAAGATTACAGGTAGTGGCCATAACCATTCAAATACTAATATAAAAGTTAACAACAGTGCATACTGAGAGCCTCAAATTGAACAAAAAGAGATTACATAAATGCCTTAGAGACCAAAACATTACATCCAATGAGCCAAAAGATCGTTGAGCTTGCCCGATAGATTACATCCAGCCATTGTTGTTGAGAGCCTCATTTGTGCAAGAGGGAATTTGTACAACTGAGTTTTCCACCAGTCTAGCTTGTTGCATTAAAATTTTTTAGGGAGCCAAAGGAGGATACCATGGAGAGGCCGAAGACCATGCACATTGCCAGGACTCAAGTTATGGCCCCCCCAGCAAGTTGAGAGTAATCTACTCTAAAAATATTGAGGGCTTCGTCGACATCTAGGGGGAACCCATACAACACAGCCATAAAGAGGCCCTCTATGAGCATGTTATCCAAGGTGATGACATTAAGCTGTGTGGGGAGTCTTCATGGGAACGAAGGGTATCCACTAGTGCAAGCATTTCTACTCCACGTGAGTGCAACACAATGACCTTATATGAGAAGGCATATATTATTGGGATCACAGAGCATCGAGGGGGTGACCAACTAGGCATGTTGAAGATGAGTGGGTGAGCAAAAGATGAGTAGGGGAGCAGATGCAGTGACGAGAGTTGGAGGAGGAAGCATGGAGCAAAGTAGAGCAGGGGCAGAAAAGAGACAAAGGATAGAGGAGGGGTGTGGATCAAAGTAGCAGAGTATGGGCAGATCAGAGCAACGTAGTAAAATGCCAAATGCCATGGATCTTATATATATTATAAAGTTTGAGTCACCATGGTGGTTGGAGCCCGGGGTTCCATCCATATTAATTGCAAGCCACCACGGTGGAATCCCCCAGACGGGGGCTAGTAACCATGAAGAAGGTGCCATGTGGTGGCTGGTAATTAAATTAGCCACAACAGACGTGGTTGATGAGAGCCACCACCACTAGGTAGTAATTCTCATTACCATGTCTAATCACTCATTACCATTCACTCTAGTTCTCTATTGAGCATGCGAGCCCGGTGACTAGTAATTTTTACTGCACTTGTAGTGATCATGCATGCTAAAGCATGGTGGTGGGTGAGCGGTGGCACGGTGGAATCATAGCCACGATAGACATGGCTGATGACAGCCACCACCATTGGGCAATAATTCTCACAAAAGTAAATCATGAAGCCTAATCATCTCTAATCCCTCATTACCATAATTTACTGCACTCGTAGTAATCATGCATGCAAGCCCAGTGGTGGTAACTAGAAGTTGAGTAATTGCAGGCCACTGCGGTGGTTGGTAATTAATTGACAGCCTGGTGGATCTTAGCTACCACCACAGACATGGCTGGGAATCTTAGATGCCACCACCTCATTAGGGGAGAAATGGGGTCTCAAAAGGGCCTCCAATTAGTGTTTCCTAATTTCAAGGGATTAGAGAGTGATTTGAGAGATGGGATGTGGAGGTGGAGGTGTGGGGCAATGGTATGTTGAGGTGGAGAGTGGGTAGGCCTGCAAAGAGCCCCTATTAGTTGCTCCCCTTATACTAAGGACCACCCAAACCATCCCCCCCCTCTTAACCCATGTTTGACCCTCCTACTAGGTGCACCTCCCTCATATGAGCCCAAAACTACCTTCAATGGGATGGTAGGGCCCTTCTGGCAAATTTTTCTTCTCCCCTCCCTCTTTCTAGGGTCTCTGCCCCCCACTATTCTAGTCTAGCCTGCCAAATCACTCCATTTGAACCAAATCCCACACATTTTTCCTCTTCCCCCTCTTTCTCTACTCCCTCCTGCTCTGGCCTGCTTGCTGCAACTCCTCTCTCTCTCTCTCTCTCTCTCTCTCTCCCCTCTCCCTCTCTTGTGCCTTTGTTGGAGATGTTCTATCCCTCTCCTTGTCCCTCTCTTGTGCCTTTGTTGCTGTGCTCTATCCCTTTCCTTCTCCCTCTCCTGTGCCTCTATTGGTACTACTCTGTCCCTCTCGTTCTCCCTCTTTTGTGCATCTGTTGGATCTGCATTGCCATGTGTAGGAGTCCCATTCTTGCTGTTGCAACCTTTGCAAGCATGGTGAGGAGCAAGGCTACAAGATGATGCAATGTGTAACCTCTTGTGTCTTCCACAACACCAGAAATGCATTGGATGAGTGGATCCCTTGCACCTATAGCTTAAACGACTGGACAGTGATGAAAGGATCGACCAAAGGTGAGCCAAAGGTCCACATAAGCTTCCCAAGAGCAAGAGAGGTAACATCTTACATGAGTGGAAGGGGCATCTTGAAGTTCAAGTTTGGGAAGAAAGGATGGCTTGCAAAAGTGCAACATGTTTACATTGGAAAAGATATGCAGCTTCCTCCATCATTCAATCAATCTAGGATAACATCACACAGTGAGCCTTTCTATCTATGTACCTTTTTCACCTGTAAGTGGAATGAGTCCATTTGGAAAATTTGTGATTGGTTTCTAAGAGCTCTTATTCATGGTGGTAGATGTTTTCCCTTTGGACTTTGAGGAGTGGGAACCAGTTGAATCATTCATAGGCAAGTTCACTACGATTCATGAGGATTCAGGTAATCAAATGCATGCCGGGGACAACTCCAACAAATCATCAAGCTATGGCCGTCTGCAAACCATTGCACCACCACAACTTCAAGACATGGATTGCAGCAATGTGGACTCGAGGACATTACAATTGTACAAGGACAAGATTGCAAAGGATGTGGACATGGCCATGAAGTTTACATTTGGATCCAAATGGGCAAGGTTATCTTGGTTTATGCCTCTGCACATTTTTGCTTCTTTATTTTAGAATATACATATGCATAGAACAAAAACTATGTGGTCATGCAAGCGTGTAGATGAAAATGCTCTTGAAGATTTACTTGGGATGAATTGGGGAACCAGGTCAGGCAGCCAAAAGGGTGATGTGTTTCAATGTCACGCATGTAAAGACAATGTGGTTATTAGATACCATTTGTCATGCCAAATGTTGTAGTTAGCTTTTTAGTACAGGTGCTGGAAGAAAACAAATGGCCGGTGGCTTCCCCTAAACTCTAATGATGAAGACAATACAGGGGTAAGTTTGTCTATTGATGTTGAAGAGTGAGATGTTAAGAATGTGAATGTCACATTGCAATGGACTTTAAGGGATGTGCGAGAACACCTATTGGTCATGGAGGATGGCATGTCAGAATCCTTCTACTTTACCTTAAATGGTGGTCAGATCAGCCACCGTGTGGAGAAGTGCATGCATAGTGCCAATTTCATTCCTCTTGCAACTTTGAAGATTGCTAACAATGTGTTTGACTAGTGCAGTATTTAATTTTTTGTCTGTCAAATCCTAGTTATTGCTTCAAAAGATGATGGACAATTAAATTAAAATGTTATTTCTTTTAATGTTTTCTCCTTTCAGTTCATGGTAAATGTTTTTCAAAAAATTTGGGGATTTTATGATTAATAATTTTAATTTTTAGGGTTTTGATATATATTAAGGGATAAGAGCCCTTTTTATATCACATTCTCACTTTCACGTTTAGAGAGCCATAGAAACTCCAGTCCTCAAAAGTTACTCCCTCCATCAGCTGTTATTTGCCATGGATTCAGCTAGAATTGCGTTCCATGACTTCATCTCACGAACTGCATTTGTAGATCGTGAGGAAAAGCTGTTTTTAGTGTTTGATAGGAATTTAGATGTCCTAGGCACATATATGCGAGCCAAGGATGACTTCTCAGATCTCATCCTTTTCATGCCAGATAATTTCTCAAATTTTGCTTATACACTTGACCACTCTTCAAAGAGATGGGTTCCCATATCTAGATTACATAAAGTATCTATTTGTAGAGGAACCCACCCAAGTTTGTAAAGCGCTTGGCCCACTTTTGTGACAACCTTATAGACAAAGGGTTTAGGACAATCAAAGTTCAAGACATCCTAGACACGGGGATCATAGGAAATACAGGCACTGAATTCCTTTCATGGGAGATGACATTCATCTTCCCTCTCCAAGAAGGAAATTTAGAGGAAGAAGCCTCATCGTCTAGCACCCCCTCTAGTAGAATTGCTGATCTGATCGTCCCTAGACTAGACTCAGACATGTTCATGGAAGAGAGTCTTGACGATGCAACAGAGAAGATGGAAGCAGCTCAAGCATTGAGCCTGCTTCAAGAGCCCCCAGTAGAGCAAGAATCTACATTGGAGACCGCTAACCCAGAATTAGAATTATGGTCCTTGTGCCCCCTCATCATTGATGGAGAAGAGTATGTATTCCTCCATGACATAGAGGTTCTTTTTGGACTATGAGAGGATGAGGCACTCAGAGTCCTATCGGGGTTCAATGTTGACACAAGTGTTAAAGATCCCGGGGTTCTAGGTTTCGAAGACCAGACAATGGAAGAGTTTCTCTTGATGATGCTGGTTTCAATGAGCGATGCAAACATGTCCGTATACGATGCATAACCCTCTCATGCAGAAGCTTCCACCTCTGACACAGGTCAAGAGAAAGCGTCCACCTCCCAAATGGAACATCACACAGCACCTGGTTCCATCAACATTGCAAATGAGGAAGGGATAGAAGTCGATGATGCTATAGTGGTAAGTTCGAACAATATTTTTTATTTTGATGTTCTTTCAGTATAATTTGTTTTGTCGATCTTCTAATTTTTGTTGAATTGTTGTAGGACGCGTTTGAGCCTGAGAAATTCTCATCTTGACGGGGTAATGTTCGCAGCGCATTTGGGCAAGATCATTCTTTGGCCCATTACTTTGGTAAAGTCGCAGAGCAAATCATGGTCTTTCACATCAAAATTTCTCCTCGAGGTCCTTCAGAGCTATTGAAGTGCAAGGCAGTGTTGCGTGCTATCGGATACTCCAACATTACTCGGAATGCTGACAAAGCCATTTTGGTACACCGCCTGGCTGCTATCAATGCCTTTGGATCGAACATTCATGGTGGCAGGGCATTGATGGCAACAACTATGTCTTTGGCACCAGGAGAGGAGGATGTTAGTGCTGTTGCAGCTAGATTTATATCTAGAGATCCACTAGGGGATTTAAAGACCCCTATTCTCAATGTACTCGAACTAGCCAAGAAGAAAGATAGCTTGTGAGGCCTTTTGTATATATAAACATATATTTAAATGGATACATGACTACATGTCTTTATTATTTGTTTTAAGTTATCGTTGCTCATCACGAATTCCATTGTATTTTGTTTAAGTCGATGATATATTTTCTCCATCATTTCAATTGTGTTAATTTAATTCATTTCTAGCCAATTTAAATATCATTTTCACCAATTCTGGGTATCAAAAGTTGATTTCTATCAAATTGTGAAGGAATTTCACTGTCGCGCAGAAAGGAAAAGTGTTCAGGATGTTGCCACGACCCTAGAAAGCCTAAAACCTGCCACGGCGCGAATTTGGGTATTCTTGACAGAATTCAAAACTTACATTAAAATGATCAGTTACTTCAGTCATAGAAATGGAGAATACACAATAATGCGATAGTGTAGAGCATGTGGATATATTTTATTAAAAAAGATTGGCCCTTGGGTTTTAGATACAAGATAGTGCCTTCAAGGACAGGGGGTGGTCTAAGTCCTAAGAGTGGGCTGCAAGAGAATCTAGGGCTTCAAGCTTAGGTCACTCCGTAGCCGCTTCGCTAGAGTCATGTCCTTGTCCATGACCGTGATGAGCTTTGCGTGGATGGCACACAAGTTGGCATCCTCAAAAAAAGCAGTGGTCACTTGCTCCACAACCTCCTGGAGAGCCCCCATAGCTCCTGTGCTAAATCACACGTCGTCCTTGTATCCTTGTGCTATCTCCTGTACCACACGTTGGAAGGGAGCACGTGGGATCAAGTTGTTGGTGGTCTTCTACATTTGTCTAATCTCCCTTAGGGCCCACACTCCTGGCTTTGCTCTGTATGGCTTCCTGAGTCCTGGTGGAGGCTTTATAGGTACCTAAACACAATCCCACGGCCTCGTGTTTGCCTTGAATTTCTTCCGTTGCTCTTGTCTATGTTGATCCTCATCCGAATCCTCCCTTGTGGATGTCCTGAGCTTTGTCCTTATTTGGGATGGGGCTTCCTCGATGTCTGCTTTACCCTCTTCATGGGCACAGGTACCATTTCTACAATGGGTTGTATCACCGAAAGAGGGAAGATTGTGCTCTTCCTATAGTAGTCTGAAGGCCCTCAGGAAGCCTCTCTATGTCTGAGAGGTTATCGAATACATTTTGTTCTTGTGGAGGAGTCCTCTCATGGGGAGGGGAAGGCTGAGGGGAAGGAAGGTTTTGAAATATATGTTGCTCGATCGGGGGAGTGCTCTCATGGGGAGGGGAAGGCCGAGGGGAAGGCTGAGGGGAAGGCTGAGGGGAAGACTGAGGGGAAGGTTGAGGGTCAAGATGAGGGGAACGTTGAGGGTCAGTGAGGCTGAGGGGAAGGCTCATGCTCTTGGGGCTTGGGAGTGGGCTCATGAGAATCGGGAGTGGGCTCACGCGACTTGGGAGGAGGAGAAGGCTCACAAGACTAGGGAGTGGGCTCACGAGACTTGGGGGAGTGCTCACGAGAGTTGGGGGAGGGCTCATGACAATCCTATGGGACCTCACGAGAGTTGGGGGAGGGCTCATGAGAGTCAGGGGAGGCGCCATTGCACCTGAATAGGTTCGTGTGCATAGATGCCATGGAGGTGGCATCCCGTGGGTCTAGCAGTGTTCTTCACTCTTGCCATTGAATAATGAGAGTTAGGGTTTTTTTAAATGTTTTATATAGGCCCATCGTGTTTTGACACTCCTTTTAATTACGTTTAGGGTTTCATTGTGCCCCCTGCCCCTGCCCTAACCCCTCCACCCCCCCCACCCTCGTCGCCTTCCCCCCCCATTGCCCTCCCCCTACTTGCCCCACCCACACCCGTTGCCCTCCCCCATACCCCCCATCCCCCCCTACCCCCACCCTTGCTACCACTCCACCCCTCCCCTTGCCCTGCCCCATGCCCCTCCCTTCTCTCCCCCCTCGTTCACCATGTCCCCACTTTCCCCAACGTCATGTGAGTACAAAATTTGTGGTCAAAATAAGCAAGATATTAAAGAGTGAGTACACAAATTGTGGTCAAAATAAGCAATATATTTATTTCATATTTGTAAACAATACACCATAGCTTCCGTTGGTGGTTGGGCCCATCTGCTCCCTTCTCTCTCTCGCTTGCAACTAATGTGCGACTCCTCGGCTCCCTATGGATGCTTTCCAAGCACTATGCCTTCTATTCTTTGATACAATTTGAACTATTTTTGCAAGTTCTGATGCCTTTGCCTTTTCAGACTTCAAAGTCCTTTCTAGTAAACATCTAAAAACCTAGTCGAATGTCTCATGCAATGCATTGTTGCGAGTGACACCACCACCATGTCTTGAGTTCTTGAAGTAGGTTGCCTTGGCTCTATAGTGCGACTTCTCCATGCCTTGTGTATTCCAAATGGACAAAGGGCCCCAATTTTGTACAAACCATGGTCCATGTGCATAGAGAATATGCTGCAAACATGATGAGAATCATTTCAGCCAACAAAAATTGTTTATAAAGCAAGTGCTAAATATTACGATGGTGCCAAGATTACCATGTAATGCGTAATGTGCGACTCCCCCCATGCTTTCACTAATTGCATAAACTCTTTCACAGCCATCCAGAACCTTTCATAATACATCTCATAGACTTGAACCTGGCGAAGCAATTTTATCAATGCATCTACCTTTGTCCATACTTTAGCTCTCAAAGTTTCTACTTGAGGTTGAGAAGCCTTATTGGTCGTGCATTCACACAATGCTTTCTAGTATTCCCAACCCAAACTACTTTGAGACAATGTATGTCTTTGTCAAGATTGTGGTTTGATAGGAATCTCCTTGCCTTCCCTTCACCCATGGACACTTTTGTAGGAAGATTCTGTGTTGCCCCAGACATTTTCTTATCCTCCTTAAGTTTGACATGTCCTCCATGGAATCCCATCTCTGACAGCAACTTCTTAGCTTTTCAATGCACTGTGCGGATACTTCTTGCGGAATTAAATTCCAAGCATAAACAAGATGCAAATACAACAACTTATCAACTACGTGTAGTTCTACATGTAAAGTACATATGTGTACTCTCTCAAGTGGGATGGGCAAGATGGGATCCCACTTTGGATCCTTCTCGCAATTGGGAGCTTGTGTTTGGCTGCAAGATAGAATGCCATTCTCCCATTATAAGCTAGCCTTTTGCTTATGTTGCGGGAACACATGCAATAAACGCATGTGTTCATTTCATTTGCCCCTGTATCACAACCATGCAAGCACTTGAGGGTTTTCAAATCACCAGCAAGATGCCATTCAACTCGAAATGTTCCATGGCCATTGACTGTCAATCCCTTCCTCTTGTCTTCAGATCGTCAATGGGATTCCTGTTCTATCTAGAACCCACTTCAATGTCTCATGGCACTCTTTTGGAGTTTCAAATGCTGCAAGCCACCATATATCTTTCTCTGATTGCACTGAGAAATCTTACTCTACTTCTTCATTCCCTTGAGCAAAAGTTAAGGCTTTATTCATAATGCAGATGCTAACTCTCTCTAACTTGTGTTCTTTCACCACTTGAGCTTCATCCATTTTGATGACAAATATGAGCTTTCCATTGCACTCTGTACAACAAAAGAGAGAAATCGTTAGGATAAACATGATATAGGAAATGAACTAAGTAAAGTGCAATGCTATAATGGATTTCCTCTTACCATCTTCTCTCATGCCATAGAATTTGACCATTGCTTGTTGCCGTTTCTCAACATCTAAGTGGACATTGTTGAAAGCATTCATCTCAAAGGTTTGCAAGCCAGATTTATTTTTACTCTTCCAAGTCTGTGCCCCTTACGCAATGGTACCCTCCAAGCATTTCTCTTGCACATTGGTTTGTTTCTCGCCGTGCACGTCTCATAGACCAAGGTGTGGGTAGGGGCACTGTAGACTTCTTATACTTTCCCAAAATAGCAGACTTGAAAATTTTGAAAACAGATGTGTAAGCTTCATGACTTACAATGGCAGTATCACAAGCTATAAGCATCTCCTTTGCATCCACAATATCCTTGAAGTCCTTCATCACCTCTTCAGCAACATGCACATGTAGGCGCTTGTGTCTTGGGTCCCTTAGTATCCCAATGACATCGCTTGACTTTAATAAACTAGCTTGAGCATATGAACAGTCAATATCATCCCCATCCGTTCTTCCCATTACATCTTCCATGAAGTTCCTAAAGAAGAACACAAGAAAAACTTAGTCACAAACAATGTAGCACAAAAGAGTGTAATTTCATTGGAACATATGATAACCAACCTTGTAGCCCAGACTGTCCTCTTTCTATAACCACCAGTGGGTGCCAATGCATCCATGTTATGTAAGTACCTTCTTTTCCTCTCCTTCAATCCCAAAGGTGTTTCTTTTATATTTTGCACTCATTCTTCTGCCTTCTCTCGTTCCTTCTTTATGGCTCGTCGAACTTGATTGTATATAGATCTTTCCAAGCCTTTTTTGGACTCAGCTAGCTTACAGAGTGACTCTTCTAATTTATGTCACTCCAAGTCCAATGCATTTCCCTCCAAGTCCAATGCTTTGGCTTTATCATGAAGATCTTGGTTCTTCCTTTGAACATCCTGCATAGAGTTATGCATTGCAACAATGGTGCTATTTCCTAAATGTGCTGGCATCTTTGCTTAGGCTCTGCGCATCTCGCTTGCTTGCATAGCCATTGACTGAGCATTGTTTAACCGATTGCAATAACCAAGCAACCCTACATGTCCATTTCCAACAAACCAAACTAGCTCATGCATTGTATGAAAAGGAGGGCTCTTTTGGTTGGCAAGATCTAAACGATACAAGGATCCTTCTACCCAAAGGTCGAGATGCTTCTTTCCTTGCGAATGAAGACTGTGGATTTTGGAAGCTCCCCTCAATACCAGACTACGTGTGCTTGCATATTCAGCTTCTAACTCTAAGTGAACCTGGTACTTGTTGGAGACGTCCTTGAATGGTGCCATGAGTAAAGGAGTGTAGAGAAGGAGAAGGTGTGGAGATGCACACTTGAAGGAGTAGCACGTAGGAAGAGGGAGGGCGAGGAGGAGGGATGGGGGAGGGAGGACCAATAGTTGAAGAGGGGGAAAGGGGGGCAGACCAGTAGGTGTGGAGGGTGAGGAGGAGTAGGCATGGAGGAGGAGGGAGGGAGGAGTAGGAGGGAGGGGGGAGGAGGAGCAACGGTGGAGAAAGAGGGAGGGGGAGGGGAGGAGGAGCAGGCGTGGAGGAGGGAGGGAGGAGGGGGAGGGGGAGGAGGAGGAGGAGGGAGGGGGAGGAGGGAGTGAGGAGGGGGAGTGAGGGAGGGGGAGTGAGGAGGGAGAGGGACGGAGGGAGGAGAGAGAAGAAGGGAGGGAATTCAAAATTTGAATTTTGAATTTTTTGGTTCCTACCTAGGAGTAAGAGTTGTATAAGAGGTGTAAGAGGTGGGGTCACTTTTGGGCTTAACCCACCTAGGTGAGGGGGGTTAGGACTTTTTGGGACCTACTTTGACCCTTTCATTAGGACTAATGCATTTCTTAATCCATTCCTTATGAGGCCCTTTTGAGACTCCAATTCTCCCCCAATGCTAATCATTCATTACCATGCAAGTCAGTACTACTGCCTTGAATTATTCAAAATTCGGGCCAACCACCGCGGTGGCTCTCACCTTTATAGTAGTCAGGCTACAACCACCGTGATGGCTCTCACCTTGATAGTGTAGTCGGCTATTCCATTTCCTTAACCGTTTCCTCTTATATCCCTCTCAAACGTTTTGTTCTCCCTTGCAATCTCAAGCCTCCACTATTCCATTTCCTTCACTGCTTCATCTTCTATCCCTCTTGAGCATTTCTTTCTTCCTTACACTCTTCTTGCAACTTCTATCCTCTCTTGTAATGGACTTGCACAGTCCAAGAGCTCCTCACACAATCTTTCCTCCCCCTCTGTAGCACAGTGCTAGAGCCCCTCCTCCCCTGATCTTGAAATCATGACATATGGGAGCTCCTCTCTCACTATTCAAAAGCCCAATTTGGATGCTTTCCAAAACTTCACCAGGATGGTGCAGAAGGTGAATTAAAGCAGGGGCAACTAGTTGTCAAGGTCACAAGATTACCATCAATGAAAGCGTGATTGAAAAGGCTCTAGGAATTTTCGGATGTAGCACACAAGCACACTTTTTCGAGAAGCAGTTGAAGAGACATGATATTCTAGATGTATACCCCAACGCTTAGATTAGTAAAGATGGTGGAGTCAAGATTTCGAGCTTGCCAATAGACTTCCAAGATGTAATGAAGAAGACAATGCACTTCTTTCTTGATATGAGAGGAACTTGCAAGTTCTGGCAGGTTCAAGTAGTAGTAGAGCAACTGAAAGGACGTGATGTATCTTTCTTAAGGGTGATCTCCAAGAGCATGTTAACCAACGTGAAGAATTGTGTGGATGGCAAATCCCAATTGTTATCTCAGTCCACTAGAGTTGCAATGCACCTGATGGCATCCACCCTCAAAGGGAGTTTTGAGCAATACGAGAAGCAGATGTCTCAAAAGATGACTTTTCTACAAGAGAAAGCCACCGATGCAGCAAAGGCAGCGCAACTTGAGAAAAGTCTCGGGGAAGGTGTAGAAGCCAAGGTAGAGGAGGCACAAGCGAGGGCCTTGTAGGCACAAGAGTAAGCTAAGGCTGCCACAAAATTGGTCGACATGGAAAGGCATAGAAGAGAAGAAGTAGAGAAGCGCATGAAGGAGCTCCAAGATAGGAGGCTCAAAGAAGTGGGAAATGACGGGGACATGGCGGACAAGGAGCTAGAAAAGATGCGAAAGGACCTTGAGGATCAAAGAGCCGAAAAGGAGGGTCTTTAAAAATGGCTCTGCAAAATGCAGAACTCATTGAACATTGAAAGAGACTAGATGATGGAGGAGCTGAAAAGGGAGAATGCAAAAACCAGAAAGGTGATGTAGGAACTGTAAGAGAGCTTTGAGGCGAGGAAGGATGGGGTAGAGAGCAGCCGAGGTGGAGAAGACAACAAGGTAGCTCCCTAGGCCAAGACTATATGTGATATGCACAAGAATTGTTATTTGCTTGTTATACCAGTGAGCACTTTGTATCTCATCTTCTTCTTGAAAAGAATAATTTTTTGCTAAATCTATGACAGATACAATAGTGTCACAAGAAAAATTGGCAAGGCAAGTCCTGAACTGCTTATCTTGCCAGCTGGCTGTGAAATTATGAAGCACATATTTTGGGATGGATTGAACCACATGACCTACAAGCTCCCTTGACTGGGTGCTCTTATATGACAGTAGCCATCTCTTTTTATTGGACCCTTCAACATTCAAATCTGCTCCATTTTAGAGCAACGTGGTTGTCTTCCCTCATTTCATTTGGATAGACATTGATGTCTTCTTCTTCAACTTCAAACTGCAATGCTAGCATGTGCGGCAAATGCATTCAATCCTTTGCCACTCATGGTATCCCTTTGGACAAACCACTGGCTCCCAAAGAGACCTTAGGCTACAAAACCTACCCTCCCTTGCAACACATGATGAGGATCCAAGTGGCCTACAGACTGCACATTCATTAGGGAGGCATGGGCATCGATCCCCATGGAGCAATGCTCCAACATGGCTAGATCTCAAGTCATTCATAGCTTATTAGGCCAGGTCAAAGTCTATGTGTGTTTTGCAACAACAAACATTCCTGTCTTTGAGTTTCCTGATGTACCAGGGCTTACAATGCTCAAAGCTCCTCTGCCCAATTGAAATGTCCGAATTCTGATCCACAAACTTGAGATACAATTCAATCTACTAACCCAACATGCAAGAATAACAGAACAATGAGTCCCCTTTTTGCTACTACTAAAAGAATACAAAACACAGTCTAATTAAAGTATAGAATGAAGCAAAATAATTTTCAACCACCGCGCTAGTTTAGGATAGTCACAATTTCAATCACCGAGCTAGTTTAGGACAGGTTTAGGATAGTCACAATTTCAACCACCGGGATGGTTTAGGACACTGTCACAGTTTCAACCATGGGGATGGTTTAACCTCACGGTCTCAACTTCACATATTAGACAATAATAAGTATATTTCTTTTCATTTCTGAATTTCACCATTAGAAAATAACAATTTATTGCTTTTCATTTTTGAATTCCACAATTTAACAGTGGTATATGACTCGAATAGCAGGAAATTAAATTTAATGAATTTAAGTACTAAGAAGACAATAATTTTAACCACCGGGCTGGTCAATAACTAATGTCTGTTCAACCACACTGGTTCAGGACAATCACATAGCTGTTGATTGAGCTGAAGCAGCCATGGTTGCATGATGTTCCAACCACCAGGCTGGTTTAGTAAAATAACAATACATTGCAAAATATATTGTTGTTAACTTCTGCTCAACCATGCCACTGGGTTGGACAACAACTAATGTCTGTTCAACCACACTGGTCCAGGACAATCACATCACTAGTGATTGAGATGGACCAGCCTACGGTTGCATGATATTCCAACCACCGGGCTGGTTTAGGACAATCACATTTAGTCCAAGCCTAGTTTAAGAAAAGAAACAAGTAAACTATCCCAAAGCTCAATCACAAACAACCATCGGGCTAGTTTAGGCACCACTAACTTGTGTTGTATCTAGCATATGTATGATGTGCTCCTCAAACACCTTTCGTCTTGTCTGCTTCTTACAGATGTCCTTTCTATTTGGAGAAACTCTCGTATTTTTGTGCCAAAATTTCATCACTGTAGCAATGACTTTTGCACTTAGACTATCACTCCTTTTCTTGCATTCTGTTGAAGCCCACAGACTTATCGGATCGGAATGCATTGCTTCTGCTCTACATTCAACCGGCTGGAGCCACGTTGGTCCTTATGATTGACAACATCTTTGACATTGTGTGCCCAAGCCATTTCTCCTTTGTTTCAGGGGACACCAACATAGCTAATGTCACCCTCTTTGTAGCTAGTTGATCTAAGCTATGCACCCCTTTCACTTTCTATAGGCCATTTCTTAGGTTAGAGAGCATCGCCTCTTGGGCGTGCATCTCTCGAGGTGTTGGTAGGGTTGTTACTCTATGAACTTTAGGGTGTAGGCTAAAGCTTATGAAGACTTGAGGCTGGTAATCACTTGAATGGCTTGATGTTGCTGCCTCAAATGCTCCACCAATCGTGACACCACAGCTCATGTTGTTCGCTCCAATGGCAATGATTGAATGCCTGCATCTGCAACCACTTCTTGCTGCTGCTCTGCAAGGAGTCTTCTTTGTTCTCATTGTTTCTCCCTTCCTTGCAACTGCATTGCTATGTTCTTTCCATTACAAATCGTCAAATTCTGAGTTTTTTTACACTAATTGCACAATGGTTGTGAGATTTGTTCCTCTACTATCATTCTAAGACTCCTCTTCTCTTGTATAATTGTGTAGTGAAACTTCTCTTTATGCTTACAAAGTAGTTTTTGCTATCACTGTTCATTAGATCTTTCTATGCTATCAGTACTACAATCATCCCTATTTTGAAGACAGCTGCTTACATGACATCATTACACCTGTTCTCTGCTTATTTGTATTCTAGACTACATGGTGCAAGGGGAAATTTTATATTCCTATATTTTTTGCTTCTATAGATATTTATTTAATAAATGGAGAAAAAATGTTGTCAGTGGATATTTCCATATAGGTTGCGACGAATAGGTGTGGTTATGGTATGGGTTTTATAGGAGTTTCTCTTTCATAGTGCCCTAGTAGTGCAGGCAGGTCCCTTTTTTCCCTTGGTGAAAATTTAGTATTAAATGTTCTGTTAACCAAAATATGTAATGTCTCCACTTCCTCGTTCATAGTGGTAAATGGACCTATTTCACTACATATGTGGATGCACAAATATTTGGTGTTGCAACTTAATTGATAGAATTTTTGAGTTTTATGAATATAATGTGTTGCAATTTTGGTTTTGAAGTTTGAGTAATGAGATGGACTGGTATGTATTACTGTGTTCTGATCAGAAATTCTATTTTATGAGTAACGCAGTAGGTATTTATTCTATTGTATAAGTGAAATAGTAGGTGTTTTTACAAAAACTTACATGATAAGATGATTCAGATTATTTGGTTTGAATACATAATTAAATGCTGCCATTTAGATTTAATAGAGTGTAATTATAGATAGCAGTGATGATGTTCATGTTTGTCTTTATTAATTGGAGAGGTGTGTGAAGGTCATTATACTAATTCAGAGAAAATCTGTTCTTGGGATAGTTTTCTAATGTGTTTCCTAGAATTTCAATAGTAGATGTGAATACTGTGGCTAAACAAGAAAGCGTTGTCCTATCCACTGAGGAATCACCAAGTAGTTTGCATAGCACCAACTCCTCCTTGTTAAGTCAAGTTGCTTCTTCGTTGGCTTGCTCACCTCCATCTGCTATTGTTGGTTCTCCTAATTGTAGGTTGTCCACAAAGAGATCTTTGTATGAGAGTGGAATGGGTGAGGATAAGAAGTTGAAGTTCTAGCCTATTGTAGGAGAAACCTCCACTTGTGCACCTCTCTTGGAGCCTTTGCCCTTGACCATGTCACCTGAAAATTGGTTGGAGGATGAGAAGCCTAATTTAGATCTACTGCTCATTGCAAAGATGTCAGTTCAAGACATAGACCTTACAGTTCTTAAATATGGTGCGTTTGAGGGCAGAGTGCTCAACAAGTAAGGTACTTACCTCGGGGGATGCACTACTAAGAAACCCTAGGTATCGCATGCATTCAACAGGTATTGTAAAAACCCCTCAACTCAAATTTTTTCCCTAATAAAAATACCCCTCTTTACTTATGAACTTATGGATTTTTCTAGGAAGTTGCATTAAAAAATCCCTCCTGTTATTGTAATCCTATTAAAATTTTTCTAAAAGTGGGATTAAAATACCCCTTCTTTTAAATGCACATGGTACACTAATTTTTTCGAAGGTGAACCCCCTG
Organism: Dipteris shenzhenensis; assembly: GCF_047967505.1. NCBI lineage: Eukaryota > Viridiplantae > Streptophyta > Polypodiopsida > Gleicheniales > Dipteridaceae > Dipteris > Dipteris shenzhenensis. The sequence continues at coordinate 30,527,108 of NC_141610.1, read as the reverse complement.
AGGTACTTGCATGTTGCAAAATGTAAGCTATACCAAGTCTCTGAAGGTAGATCTAACTGATAAGAATGGGATTGGGTGCATAAATTTGCACATTGATGAGGTGTACTATGTAGATTTTGTGAAAACCCTTAATGTTGGAGATTGTGCATATTGTGAACTTCTCTGTTTGTGTGAAAAGTGTGCAAAATGATGGTGTCACAATAGACTACACCATCACTTTTGACCCTTTCACACACATCCAAGGGATCCCATCCTTCAGTGTGGAGCCATATTTCCTTCTTGAGACAACAATCTCCAAGCATAAGGAGGCCTGCAAGGACCTTATAAACAAAGGAGAAGGGAACCAAGCCACATTGGCAGCCACCATAATAAAGATTGGGACGTCCTTCAAGCAGTGTGATGAGTTGATAATTGGAGACGGTCCTCTTGCCGATGACTTGATAACAATGAGGTCCATATGGTTTTGATTGGGTATTAGTCTTCATTTTCATTACAATGCATTGCCCACATTGTGCTTATGTTGCTGTCTCTCCTCTAGCTCACCTTTTGGAGAAATTAGAGGTCCCCGATTACCTAATGGTCACAGAGAGATTCAAAAACTTTGGAGAGTGTAACTTCATTCTCTGCAATGTGGGGACAAAAAAGAACACACAACCGATCTCATTGAACATGTTGGATGCCACTATCATTGCACCAGTCAAAGAGCCCTCCCTTGCAGTAGACCTTTCTAGAATCTTCTTGGCACACATACAACATATTGGTTATGGTAATCAGGTGTGCAAGCTTGTTGCTTTCTTTTTTCCATCAATTGCATTTTCAACAAAAGTAATGCACTGGTTTCAGCTAAGTGAATGCTAGTGGATATTTCGCACTGGTTTTGAATTTCTATTGCCAACACTTTCTAGGTTATCGGTGTGCTCTCAATTGTAGGCATAAACTCTACACTTTATGAGTTGGTTTGCATGGTGTGCAAGGAAAATAAAATCTCTAGGGCTAGATAAATGCTCTATATGAACTGTGACAATCATACTACTCTCTTGAAGATTCCTAAATTGAAAGTATTATAACTACTCTAGAGGGGGCAAAAATTGAAGTCACCCTACGGGACAAGCCTGTTGACAAAGTCCTGCAGCTTTGGAATCCCTTTATATACAACTGTTGGAAGAGAACACATAGTATCTCCTGTCACATCTATTCATGAAGAAAGTTGAGGGGTGCTTCTTAACAAATATGTTTGGCATGCTTAGTGGTTTCATAGCTGCAAAACCTAAAGTTTAAATTTGTAATTCCATTTACCTAGGAGTTCCTATGGGTAGCTACTATGAGCTACAATATAAAGAGGGAAGGAAAGGGTAGAGAAGATGCCTTGGCACCCTATGGGCCCAAGAGCCTTGTGAATGTAAAGAGAGGGAGAGTGCAAAAAGGAAAAAGGGTTAGCCCTCCCTTCAAAAGGTCACTTGTATAAAAGGACAAATGGTTGACTTTGGTCTTCATTGTTGTTTGCACAAGTTTGGAATACAAGCTCCCTCTTCTCTTCCAACAGTGTCTTTGGGTGTTCTGTTGTTTCCCTTGTTGTGCCTTTGTGTTTGCCTCTCCATCCCCCTTCACTCTCCTCTTCCCTTCTCCTTCTCCCTTCCATCTCCCCTCCCTTCTCCCCTTCTCCCTCTCCTTTCCCTTCTCCCCCTTCCCTCTTTCTCTAATGAAAACACATTGCAACAATCCACTAGCTGTTTGAGTGACACATGTGGATTGGCTTGTGCTTTGCATTGCTCTCACAAGGGGCAGCTTGGTGTGGAGGCTCCATCGGCATTCCTTCAAGATCCCCACAACATGTGAGTCCTCGTTGAGACTACACATCTTTGGTGCCGCTGTCAAGGAGTTCAAGGTATGCTTTTGCATTGCATTTTCCTTCTCTCGTCATATACCCATTGCTCATTGTTTCAAGCTTAACTTGGAGCTTTGTTAGTGGACCTATAGGAGTGGGATAAGTGAAGAAGTGTGTGTTTGGATAGAAAAAAGGTGAAAAACTATCATTTTCTATTGGTAAACACTTTTGATCATGGGAAGCTTCTTTTTAATGTTGGTCAGTGTCTTGAAGTGATAGGTAGTTTAGAAGATTGCCAAGGTGTGTGTGATAGAGAACTCTAACAAAAACACCCAAAAATGGAGATGGAAGCCCTCTCCCCCACCCTCTACCCTCGCTCCCTTAGCCTCTACCCCAGCCCCCTTTCTTCGCTCCCTTAGCCCCTACCCCTGCCCCCTACCTTAGCCCCCTCAACCCCTACCCTTGCCCCCCTCCCCCACACCCCCCTTCCCCTTGCCTCCCTCACCTCCCTCACCTCCCTCCCACCCCTTCAGCCCCTCTGCCTCACCCCTCCCTTTCTCCTTTAGCCCCTCTCCTTTCATCCCTCCCCCCCCCCCTTTCCTTTTCAGCCTATCCCTCACCCCTTCCTAGCCTCTTCTAGCCTCTCCCTCTTCCTTCATCCTCTTGCCTTCATCCTCTTCTAGCCTCTCTCTCAGACTCTCCTCTGCCTTCATCCTCTTCTCTATTCAATATGCAACTTTTTGAGTCGAACGGAGCTTAATAGTGTTTGAGGCAGCCTTTCCATCCCGATTGATGATGGCTCTACCTTCAGCCAATCCTTGCCCGCTTCCATCGGTTGCAAAAACCATCACATTCTCAAAAGACGAGTTGTAGTATCTCAAAACAGATGGGCGATAAATGAAGCAAAAGTAAAGATACTTAATTTGATCTACTACATTCTTGTAGGATGAGCAAGTGGACATGGACATCCAAGGACTTTTCTTGTATGGATCTCCCAAAGATGATGTGGTCACTCTAGAGTAGGAGGACTAGTGAGGGAAATCGGTAGACCAAGACACAACACAAAATCCTTGAGATGAAGGCAAGAGAATGCCTTGAGAGAGAGAGATTGAGGTGGTGTAGTGCTCCTAAAAGTCTTCATTGCTCTCATGGACAAAAGTTACCACTAGAAGCTTACATGTCAAAGACAAAAGATTGTGGAAAGACAAAAACAACCCCGTGTTACAAGAAGACCATTAGGGATTGAAAGATCTCACCCACTAGGAGTGAATGATCATGGGTGAAAACCAAGATTGAAAACCAAGATGGCTCGTTATCGCTCTTTGCTCACATCCATGGGTCCCACCCTTCCAGGTTATAGGCAAGGGACTGAGGCCAGGGACTGGATGCTTGCTACTCTACTTGGAGATCTCGTAGGTTACCTCATAGATGTTCGTTTGCTTGGTCAAGGTTTATTTTAAGTTGTTTTTGATTCCCCAAATGTAGCAGGTATAGTGCTTCAAGATAGTCCTTTGGCATTGACCTCCAAGAGGATTTTCATAAGACCCTTCTTGCTAGGTTTTGACCCTGCGGAGGAGGGTGGCCTGGCGTTTTCACTCTTTCTTAGATTCCCCAGCCTCCCTCAGGTGTACCATCGACTCTTATCTTCCATTGGAGCCACTTTCTGGAAGGCACCAAGATCCCCCCTTCCTTGGGATGCCTTCTTCGGTAGCACAGGCTGGGAACTTTGCCAGAGATCACCCAAGGAAGAGGAAAAAGGAAAGGCCCAAAAGGTCCATGGGTGTAGAGCCTCATAGCACCCTTAGGGGGGTCAGCCAATAATATATGTGACTATCACGTGAGTTCAACATAAGGGAATATTTAATTTCATTTTTTCTCACATTTTCATAGACAGAAGGGTGTTGTAAAAAGGATATTGGAAAAAAAATTACAGATTGAATAGGAAAAGAGTGGATTAAATTAATGGAAGAATCATAGATAAGGGTTTTTATAAATAGGGATTGAAGGCATGTGATGTATAGGGATTGCACATAGTAACTCCCCCAAGATAGCACCACCTCGGTTGGACCTACATCACATTCTACTGTAGATCCTAACACTTCTTACGAGCTTCTTACACTGTTGGACCTTCCACATCTCATCCAGAACTGGTCGACTACAGCCTCTCATCTAGGACCTTCATTTACAGCACGAATGGGACCTTCATCACGTCCTATTCTAGTTGTCCCCTGTTGGGTGCCAGTCAGAGTTGTTGAGCCGGTTCCACATCAAGAGACTACTGACAGTGCCACGGACACTCCCTTATAGGTAGGAGATATTCCTGTTTTAGTTCCTTGTGCTAATGAGGCTACTCCTATCCCTTCAGCAGATGTTCATGTGAAGGAGATTTTTCCTATGGAGCAAGCCTTTGCTGAAGCTCGTGCCTTACTCTAGGTTAATGGTCCTCTTTTGGCTGAGATCCATTAGTAGCAACATCGCCCTTTCTCTCTTGTTCCCACTTCTTCACCTCTTGACAGGGGCAAGGGGATTATCTCTTCTACTCCTTCATGTATAGGGATCCTTCGTGAGTCCTCCGCACACCTGCTGCTCTAGGAGCATCATTAAGGAATTCTTTTGTAGTTCTAGTAGACATGGCAGAGTTTGAGTTAGAGGACTACCCTTGGGAAGCACCTTGTTCAAAGCACCATGGATAGAGCTTCCCCTTCTGTAGGTGTGGGAGTGTTTTCCCTAGTTGACTTCCCTCCTCTTGATATGAGGAAATTTTCCCAGGAGAGTGATATCTCCGCACTACCAAGTCGGGTAGGGTTTTTCATCCGACCTCTTCCTCTCACCTATGAGGATTGTTAGTTGGAGTGTTCAAGGCCTGGGAGGTGTACCTCATTGCCACCGTATGCCAAGTCAGGTAAGCTTCTTTCAGGGCATACATTTTGGTCACCTGCCTTGGGCACCAGGGGAGGTACTTGCATTTTGTTTTCTTCTTTAATGCTACCCTTGGTGATTGGATATTGGATCATAGTTCCCTCTAGAGATCAATGGGTCATTCTTTTGATTGGTGGGTGTAAGGTTGGTTTCTTAAAACTTTATGCCCCAAATTCAAGAGGGGACCGTGCCCTTTTATGGAAGGAGCTGATTTCTTGGTCATGCATTGCAGAGTCTTGGATCATTGGGGGTGATTTCAACATGGTTGAAATGCCCATAGACAAAAGAGGAGGTAGGGAAGGTGGTATACATTCCCTAGAGAGAGCAGCCTAGGATGCCTTCCTTTTTTGGTACAGTGGTAGAGATGTACGGTATGATGAGCTTTCCACACTCAACCACATTCACTCCTATTTTCTTGGTTGAACAGGAGGTTGCAGATGCCTATTCATGAACGGATTGAGAGATTTTATGTGGATGATTGGGCTCTGGATAGAGGAGGGACAATATGCATTACACCTGGGGTATCCACTTTAGATCACTTTCCATTTGTTCTGTCTGTTTCAGATTCTCATGTGAGGAGTTGCTCTGCCACTAGTATCATGGATTCCAGATGCCTTCTACATAGAGGAGGGTCTCACAAAGGTAGTGTTGTGGGCTTGGGTATCTCACATGCACAATGGGCAGCTTTTCGTGTTAGATATAGTTGCAACCCTATTAGATATTAGTGACTTTTATAATTCAGTTGCTTGTATCAGGAGAGGTGAGAACCGCAGGTGAGAGATAGGCATCCGCCAATAGTTGGCTGCTCTTCAGAGAGGGAAGAGCAGAAGAAGCCTACATATGCTTGGGTTCAGGAGTGCCTTGTTGTAGCAAGGGCTCAGCAAAAATCACCGTTAGATCAGAGATCATAGATCAGAGATCAGAGTATGCCTTTCATGTGAGAGAGTCATTTTGGACTCAAAAAAGAGGTAGGGTCAACAAGCAATTCTTCTTTACTCTTGACCCCAGACATAGTAAGGAGAGTGTTTCACAGCTTGTTGACTCAGCCAAAGTTTTACAGACACATCCAGATGCCATCTTGCAAGTAGCCACGAATTTCTATGCCTCCCTTCTTATAGCAGATCTTGACACATAGTGCCAGAGATGATGCTCGAGTTGTTATTTGGCAGCACTTACCTATGTTGGTGACTGGAGATATGAGAGTTTCACTTGATGCACAATTCACCAAATAGAGTTCAGGATTGCTCTCTTTGCCCCTCACAAGGGCAAGTGCCCTAGTTCAGATGGCCTAACACCCTCTTTCTTTATTTCATTTTGGGATGAGATTGGGGATCACATTACCTCAACCTTCTAGGGTGTTTGGGACTCGGGTGAGATGCCAGACTCACTTATGGAGGACCTCATTCATCTTATCCCAAAAGGGGGATGCACGAGTTTAGTGTCTTAGTGGAGATAGATAACTCTGTTGGGTTCTTTGTACAAAATTTTAGCAAAAGCAATCAGTCTACGTCTGCAGTCCTTTCTTCCAGATCTTATACATGATGCACAGACGGGATTTGTGCATGGAAGGAGCATCTTTGATAACATCTCATTTTGGGAGGCTTCTGAGTGGGCCATGCATAATAGCCATAGGCTTGCGCCCCGATCCTTGAGAGTGTTCGGCACAAGCTTCTCTACTGGAGCTTGGCCAAGCTCTCTCTAGCAGGGTGTGCCTTAGTGGCAAACCAGGTCCTTCTCGCCATGGCCTAGTATATTGCCTCCCACTGATGCTTTCACAAAGGATGAATTGGGAAGATCTCGCGGTTGGTTCAGAACTTCCTTTGGGTAGGATCAGATGGCACAGGGAACACGAGAGCCCAGGTCGCTTGGCAGACGTGCCACACGCACTGAGAGGCTTGGGTATCATAGATCCAGAGTTGCAGAGTAGAGCCCTTTTGGGCAAGTTGGCTGTTTGTGGCCTCACTCCAGGTGCAGAGCCTTGGAAGCTCCTCTTATAGAGAGGGCTTTGAGGAACACCCCATGCACCGGAGGACAGTGGTGGAAACCTTCTCATAGGTGGATCTTCTCAGAGACTCCCCTTACAGGGAAGGGTTCCCCTATGATGCAAAGCCTTCACAGGGGACTTGCAGGGGGTCTCATCCATGCTCCGCCTAGATGCAGAGAGGAGTTTGAGTGCCAGTCCCTAATGTGGCACCCAAAGATCTGAGATCAGGAGGGGCGTATGATTGGACAATGGACACACATAGGTTGGGCATAGTGGGATAGTGACTCGGCCTAGTCTTTTGGCAGATGGACTAGATCACCCATGGAGCCAAAGGCGAGGCTCGGCACCATACCACATTTGTGAGGAGTAGGGCAGCGGATGAGAGAGATCGACCTAGCCATCCTTGAGTCTTGGTGGGAGGGACTCCACGCTTGGAGGGACAGCACTTGGCTGGGGCAGTTTTCTCAGACTGTGTCCCTTTGAGGATGATGATGCAGCGAGGCATCACACACCCTGGCATTTACCGTGTAGGCTTTGGAGGCCTACTTCACCAGCTTACTGAGAGGCACCCTGAGATGTATGGGAGGCTTGATGGGGATTCATTGGCAGATGATCAGAGTGGTGGGACATTTGGTGAAGGAGTGGCACATTGACCCTCCCAATATTTCAGAGCAAGATGCACCCAGATGGTGCCTCTGGCTTTGGGAGGGTAGACCCTTGAGGGAGGTCCAGTGGGATTTGGGAGAGTGGTTCTGGCCCTCCAAGGGAGGCCTTGCTGAGTAGATGGATGAAATGCCCTTTTTCTACTATACCACACGGATTGGCAGGAGGCTTCAGATGGTGGACTCTTCGAGGTGGACCCCCTTAAGGGAGAGGCATTGGGTGACCCAGAGAGTGCCCCAGGATGCTCGTTCTAGGTTTTGGACATGGTTATGGTTCAGTTTGTGGCCGAGGAAGATATCCTACTTGTTCTGGCTGGCCGCACATGGAGGCTTGCCCATTGGACCATGGTTGGGGAGCACATTTGAGTGGAGGGGCAGTGCATTGTTGCTCTGGAGGTTTCCTGGATATGATTTTGCACTACCTTTGGAGCTTTCGTGGAGCAACAAGGATCTGGATGGGAGCCCTCAGGATCATGACCCACATGCAGAGTATTAAGAGGGACTACACTTGGGGGATGGTGGCCTGGTTGACGGAGGGAGGACACACATTCCAGATCAATGCAATCTCCCTAGCCTATCAGATATAGGGTTCAGAGCATACATAGGATTGAGCTCCATGAGGCAATCCCTCCTGATAGCCTAGCTCCCTTCTCTCCCCTAGAGGACAACGTTTGGGAGGTAGTAGCTAGTATCACTGTGTGGAACATTTGGTTGGCTCGTTGCAGTCTCGTGATGGGTGAGCACCAGGTTCTACCCGTGGCTACCACGGTCGCTATTTGTTGGCAGGATATCATCTATACTCTATGCTCCACCTGGGAGCGTGGGACTTTAGGCTCTAGAGTGACTATTGAGTGGCGTGCTTGATTCTGCAAGGCTTGGCTTGTAGGAGTCTTCTACATCTTCACTCCACGAGGGATTCACTGGTTGTATAGTCCCCCCACTTGGCTGTTAGCCCAAGTACCAGAGATTCCCTAGGCAATGATTTGGGTTTCTTTAGAACAGGCCGGTTTTTCTTTCACCCTTTTCCTGGTTTTTTTCCATACTCAGCACCTTCGGGGCTGCTGTTTTGTATGAAGTCCTTTAAGCATTAATAGAAGGCCCCTTTCTTTGAAAAAAAAAAAAAAGCCATAGGCTTGCCATTCTACTCCTAGACTTTGAGAAAGCTTATGACAGAGTAGGCTGGGGCTTTCTAGAGGGTACCCTTGCTCACTTTGGATTCACATATACATGGATCAAAGGCCGGTTGTCAGCTCTCTATAGATCAACCCATAGCTAGGTTGTCATTGGTGGAGTCAGGGGAGACAGGTTTTAGATTACCAGATCGGTCTGTCAGGGATGTCCTTTAGCCCCCTTTCTTTTTTTAATTGTGGCTCAATTTATGAGCTATTACCTTATAGCTCAAGCTGATATTATAGGGCTGAGTCTTCTGTTGAGGCAGGAGGATGAGCTATTGGATTACGAGAGTTGGTAGATGATATGGCTGTTTTTTTGGATGCCACACCGTAGACACTCACCTCGTTCAGGATAGCCTTGGATTTGTTTTGCACTGCAGAGCTGGGGCTCATAACGAATCCAATGTATTTTGGATTAGTGTGACGAGGACACTCTAGACTGGGGGATTGAAATAAGATTCACTTGGATTCAGAGGGGTGTTTCCATTAGGTACCTAGGATGCCAGGTTGGGGTGGGCATCTCTCCAACACAATAGTTTGCTCCTGTGTTAGAGAGCATAAGAAGGAAACTCATTTTTTGGAATTCTGCCACATTTGACCTTGCATCTAGAGTAGTGGTTGTGAACCAGGTATTATTGGCTACTGCCTCGTTTGTTTTATTAAGTTGGTGCAGATCTAGAGGTTATATATATCGACTCATGCGACCTATCAGGAATTTCCTTTGGAGTGGGTTAGATGGCACATCAGATGTTGTAGCCACGGTGGCTTGGGAGACCCTCATTCTCCCCCCACAAGAGAAGGAGGTCTCATTGCAGTGTATGGCCTTGCTTTGCAAGTTTGTAGTGAGAGGATTGATGCCTAGACAGGAGCCTTGGAAATATTATTTCTTGCACATCATTCAATCTTGTACACCTCACGGGGGAGATTGGATGGACAGCTTGAGATGGATTTTTACTCCAGCCCATTTTAGATCTCCCTCTTCCCCTCTCATGGTTGCCATTCTAAAAGCTTGGGGCAGCTTCAGAGGCACTCTTCGGAGAGTTCCACCCTCCTCTTGTGAAGAAATAGACAGGTAGCTAATCATGTGGAAGAACTCTATTTTGGATGTACATGGCAGATCACTAGGAGTGTCACAATATATGCAGTGGTCTAGATGGGAGAGAGGACCTGCTTCCATAGTAGGTTCTTGGAAGGCTTTAAGAGGAAGCTTCCAGAGGATTAGAGACTCTTATCAGTTGGCCACCTCAGAGGGAGTACAGTCAAGATGCAGTAGATAGATGCATCCATACTAGCAAATTGGATAGATACAGATGACATGCCTATCATAGAGTCCACTTGGTTGGGAGCTTTTATGGGGACCCACATTCCTTTGTAGGTTATTGCCTTACGGGATGCACTTGAGGAAACCCTTGTCTTTGATGTTCAGTCAGGAGAGACAGACTTCTTAGATCTTCAAATGATATTCTTTTGGAGGTTGCCTTTTAGCCTATTAGGATTGCAGGTTACATGGAGTGGGGTAAGGACTCTCAGTGGTATCTTGATCTTGACCCTGTTCTCCTGGCACTTGGGTCTTGGAGACTCTGGTTATATGGTGGTTCCTCCATCAGGTTCTTGTGGGGGACCCAAGGGAGTGGGAGTGGATTGATGAAGGGCATCAAGAGAAGAGCATTCTCTTCTTTCATTACACAGTCAAAAATGCCAAGAGATTTCAACGTAGCAGTAGAGGTTGGAGGCCCTCCAGAGCTCCTCATTGGGATAGTTTTTGGATTTCTGCAGAGGTGCTAAAAAACTTTTGGAGAAGGCTCTGGAAATCCTTCAAGAATAGAAAGATCACTCTATTCTTTTGGCTTTCTATGCATGGAGGGATTGTAGTGAACCTGTGGAGATCCAGGTTCGGGGCTGACCCTACTTATCCTTGATGCCATGCAGTGGTTGAGTTAGTTTAGCATTGCCTCTGGGAGTGCAGACATGCAAGGACGATCTGGAAGGGTGTTGCTAGGATTTTTAGCATTTTTCATAGAGCACCCTTCTTCATGGCTTGGGGATCAGTAGCATGGTTATCTCGTACTAGCCCTCATGTGTTTTTTGAGGGACATGATTCACAGTCACCATTACGACGACACTGTGTGGAGTCTTGTTCTCTCTAGGATGTTTCCTTTACTCCTTTCAGATCTACTCATGCCTCCTAGGATGTTTCCTTTACTCCTTTCAGATCTACTCATGCCTCGGTGGACACGTCATGGGAGATTTTGATAAGGATTACAGCTTAGCATATTTGGAGGGCCAAATGTATGGAGGCAATGGAGGGTTCTTAGGTTCACCCCTCGTAGTCTATGGATAGTATTTGGATAGATACTATACACACCTTTGAACAGCCTTCACCTTGCGTAGCCAAGGCCTTCCCAAAATCAATGGATAGGCACATGCATTTGGCTTGGTAGGGATCACCTGAAAAGTAGTTGACACAGAAATTCCACATACATACACTTCTAGATTCTTCACAACTCCCAAGGTCTTTACCCTAGTGTTGTCAACCAATTTGATGCGATAAGGAGAGGTAGTACTAGAGTATTTTAAATCAGCAACTATCATGGTCTTCTCACTCATGACATTAATCGATGCACCTCCATCAATGTAAACATTAGAAATCACTTGACCATCAATGATCACATGAACCACAGGGATCCTTCAGAGCAGCTACTACCAGGAGAGGTAAATTTTTCAGAGTTTGGAGAGGATCTCCTTTCTTCTCTGAGTCTCCTTTAGGGTTGAGGTGGCACTTTTAGCTCTGTTTTTTTCTCATGCATGACATGATGTACTCCTGCATTTGAGCTTGCTCTTGCGGTTTTCATTCATACTTAATGAAGTAATCTTTTTGAAAAAAATCAAATAATGGTGCAAGCTATCTGTTGCTGAGGCATTCGCCAGATGCCTCTTATTGTAAAGCAACCCCAAAAAAAGTGATAGTGCGATTCCATTTGGAGCACGTACAAAAAGGACATAATGGTGAAAGCCATGCCATTTAACTTCGTGGGTATTAGATTGCAAGTAACCAACCTCCATAAAAGTCTAAGGTAAGGAGTTTTTTTTTTTTGCACAGAAAAAAAGGGATTAGTCTTATGAAAAAAGAGATGTATACAACTATTTAGCTCACGCTACAGTGTAGCCCATCAAGAAGATCTAATAGTCCTGCTTGAATCACTAGGAAGTGTGAGGGTGAAAGCTTTCGATTCTGAAAGAAAAGATCATTCCTTGATTTCCAAATGGACTAGATAGCATAGGCTCGGGCTAGGCTCCAAACACGGTATAAGGGACCTGGCATTCATTAGAGATCATCGAGCTTGAATGTGGAATTGAGCTTGAGAAAACCAATTTTGGATATAGCGCCATCAAGATCTAGTAAGTGGGCAACTCCAAAATAGGTGGAGATGAGTCTCTATAGCCGCCTTATAGAAAGCGCAGGTGGAGGAAACTTGCTTCAGGTGGAGGAAACTTGCTTCCATCGAGTAATGCGGTCCTTAGCAAGGTAATTGCGAACTACAAGCTTTCACAACTTTAAATTTAGGGGTAGCTATCCATGTTCTCAAGATGCAAACTGCCCAAACAGTTGGCGAATCACAAGGGGCTAATGCCTTCCAACCATCTCAAACACTATGAAAGAGTGATATAGAGTCCTGGAGAAGTAAAAATCTACTAAGATGAGAGTGTGGAGTGCCTTCCCACGTCCATGGACCCATCCTCTACAATTATTCAGCAAGTTTAGAAAGATTCTTGTGGCTTCAAACGAGAAAACTTGCCCTCCCTTGGCAACTAGTAGTAAGCAGTGACTGTTGAAAGCGGCAACCAAGTAGAATGGATTGGATCCCATAGATCCTGCTAGCAACAACGAATACCCCGTGCATTAAGGAGCCATGAGAGCGTGGGGTTGATTTGGATAGACACCACATTATTCACAAAGGCTTCCCGATTGATCCAAATAGAAAGGCCCAAGGAGTGATCTCCCGTGATCCAAGTCAAGCCTGCCCGCTTGCATTGAGATAGTTGTTGCTAGTCAAGAAGGTATAATGCAGAATTTTATAGGAAACGGCGACAAGAGTGCTTCCTACCATTTTAAGACTTCCCTAAGACACTACTCCTTGGAAGGTCGGATTACAAGTCCGCCACTAGTTTTTGGTAACGAATGCCACTGTTGCTGCCAAATAAAATCCCGAGCCAATTTATCAAGTGTTAAGAGCCCTGATTGTGCGAATGGCAAAACTGTAGAGACTTATAGCAGAGTTACAGATCATTCCAAAACGTGCTTTAATACTGTCATTCTCCCCAACAGTGTCAAAGGCTTCTCATGCCACTTATGAAATGGGCTGAGGCAAGCAACACCTTTGTTTGGTCATTTTTAATGCTAATTCTCACATATGAGCTCCGCCAAAAGGAAAAATTTAATGCAACGAAAAGCAAAAACGCTACGCTTTTAGGAAAGCAAACCCTCTGATAATATAGAGACGCTAATTTTTCCCAACAATGCTCTCTCGTCTCCTTTCCTCCTCCAAAATGCAGACACCCATCGCTTCTTTCTTCTCAGACTCCTTCTTCTGTTGTACTTCACTACCATGGCTCAGCGACACCGCTTCTTCTTCTTCTCAACCCCACTCCTCATCCAACATGCAGACACCTATCGTTACTTTCTCCTCAGCCTCCTCCTGCTCCTGCAGTACTTCACCAGGTTGGCTCCGCGACACTGCTTCGTCTTCTTCTCAACCCCACTCCTCATGTAACATGCAGACACCTATCGTTCCATTCTCGTCTGGCTCCTCCTGCTCCTATCCTTCCCCACCATGGCTCAGCGACACAGCTTCGTCTTCTTCTCAACCTCAGTCCTCATTCAAAATGCAGACACCTATCGTTACATTCTCGTCTGGCTCCTCCTGCTCCTGTCCTTCCCCACCATGGCTCAGCGACACAGCTTCGACTTCTTCTCAACCTCAGTCCTCATTCAAAATGCAGACACCTATCGTTACATTCTCGTCTGGCTCCTCCTGCTCCTGTCCTTCCCCACCATGGCTCAGCAACACAGCTTCGGCTTCTTCTCAACCTCAGTCCTCATTCAAAATGCAGACACCTATCGTTACATTCTCGTCTGGCTCCTCCTGCTCCTGTCCTTCACCACCATGGCTTAGCGACACAGCTTCTTCTTGTTTTCAACCCCACTCCCACTCCAAGTACTCCAAATCCCTCGATAGGGTGATCACCTACACGGGCTCGCTTCTCAGGCGCCATTGCTGGGACTCATACGAGGGCATGGTGGTGGATGATGCAGAAGAAGCACTCCAAAGGTTTGGTTCAGAGAAGGACGGAATAGAGGCGCTGCAAGATTTTGCGGACTTCGCATGTTTTTTCGAAGGCGATGATGAGGCCTCGTCCGGGCAGGGCCTGGCGACACAAGCTAAAGACGATGGTCAAAACAGCCAATATTTTGACGAAGAGCATGAAGAGCTCATGGCCCTCATCAATCAGCCCTTCCAGCATGAACAATTGGTCTTTTGATAGCCCTCGCGAGAAGATCTCCATTCACTCTCTGATCTCTCTCTCTCTCTCAGTTCAGCAACATTCCAACTACCAGAAAAGCTGATAAGTAGTACTTCTCATACGTTATAATGGTATGCTTTTGCTTCAAAACGACTTACACTCTATTTACTACATTGAAAACCTTTGAGGGCTTTTGCTTCATGTAATCATCCCCTCAATCGCATGTGAACACGGATGCCCAAAATCATAAGAGTATGAGCTAAATTTGAATAGAATATAAGAGTCTTTGAATTGCATCAAGTTGTCTTTGCATCCACGCAAGGAAGAGATATTCTCATCTTACAATCAATGAATGCTTGAAAATGATACATAAGAAGAGAGTTCGATGTTTTCCTTTGTGATGGGCAAGAAAAGTGGTTTCTATGTGAATAAGCCCTTAATTACAATTTCCCCTTCTTGTTCTTGATTTCTTGCAACTATACTACATCTTATATATTGAAAGGAGGTTGATTGACTATGAGATTAGTTTTGTGAGAACTTATTCCAAAAATATGTGAAATTTTAAGGAACTAAAAGAATTAAAGTGACCGGAAGATGATTCATTCAAGCACATTAAGCACAAAGGATGAGGGAATAATGAAGCAAGCCTATACGATCTACATCCCCTTCATTGCCAACATTCCATTTCCTGGCCTCCCTTGATCAATTTTTTAGTTTGGAGCTCCATGGTGGATGTCATTTGGACTGCTCAACCCATGCCCCTACATTCTATCACATGCCTCCCTTTATTATGTTAGGATCCTCCATGTCAGGAGTGCTCCCCCCAAGTCATGCCCTTGTGTTCTATCACATGCCTTGCTTGATTGTGCTTGGGGGTTCCATCGTGTATTTAATTGACATTGCTCAAATCTTGCTCGTGCATTCTATTACCAAGCTTCTCTCTTATGGCAAAGATTCCACAAGTCCATTGCACTCTGTACATCAATAGCTACCTCATCATCTTCTTCATTTTAAGTCTCTCACCCTCCTCAATATAGGTTATTAGACCTTTGTTCAAAATCTTAATTCATAATCTAAACAAGAACTTATGAGGAACACACAATTACATCATCATTTAAAAATGCACAATACATTGTCAAACACCTTGGCAGAATCACATCTACAAAAGCTAATTATTACTCACTAAGTGTGTGAGCATGAATCCATGAGATTTTTGGAGAGAAACGATCACTAGAGGTAATGGTTTACTACGAGCAATGTAACAGTGTTGAGCTCTTGCATTTTGTTACTAGGCTGGGTATTGCACATTGCTTAAAAGGAGTCCTATGTTTTCCTTTACAATGGCCTCAGAATGGCCAAGAGGAGTGGTTTCTATGTGAGTTCCTTAATCATAGCTCTATCTTGGTCCATAGTGATCACATTCAGAGACATCGAGGACAACTCCCTATAAAGGCGGTCCACCCCACAGCCCGAACACAATGGAGCATTCTCTTAGTAGTAGCAGTTGTTGTGGGCAAGGGTTGGTCATCCTTTTAGGGATAGTCCATCAAGAAGTGAAGTCCCTGGCACTTATAACAAGCTATCGGTCGGTTGGCTATGGTCTGTGGTTCAAGGTATTCATGTCCCGGGCTTCGTTACGTGTATTTTTTATCCTCCTGCATGATATAATCTTATTTGGCTAGAATGGTGCCAGGGACTTTCATCTGGCAAGGAATTAGTTTTGTCGAGAGGGCATAGTTTGGATCCTCCCACAATAATCACTTGGTTCATAGGCATGATCTGAGGTGGTGGGGGTTAAGGACCTAAAATAGGTGGTGGCAATGAAAGTTTTTGAGCCCTATATTGCCCTTGGTTAGTACAAGGGGCTCCCTATATTGCTAGTTGGCCTTGATTACTTTTATTTGGTGGTGCGAGTAAGGTTAGGGCCTCAGGGGCTACCTCTATTAATACATAAACTTAGGATACTGACATTTATTGCTAGTTGGCCTTGATTAAATTTATTTGGTGGTGCAGGTAAGGTTAGGGCCCAGGGGCTACCTCTATTGATACATAACCTTAGGATACCGACATTGCGATGTCTCAGGATTTCCCCATCTAGCATAATGGGCAGAATGAGTGTCATCCTAGCCCTTGGGCAGGGGCATTCAGTCGTTGGGTGGTTTCCCATGCAGAGTCCACACCACACATTGTCTCGTCTAGGAAATATGTGAGGATTTCTTTGGCCTTCTCTTGTCAACCCTCCCATAAGTAGTTGGGCCACTTGGTTCAAGAGATCGGTGGCCACCTCATCTATGTTTGCTCCCTTGGCAAGTGTATTTGAGTCCTTGTCTTCACCCGTACTAATGGTTTTGCTTGTGTGAGACACATCGAATGAAGCTACTTGGTGACTTTTTTGTTTGAGCATTTTCCTTTATAGTGTCATCTAAGAGCACAATGGTCTTGCTATACAACTCAAATGACGTGGGGTTTAGGGTGAAGAGATGATAATGGAGCTTAGCATCCCTTAGCCCAGTGAGGAAGCATGCTAGCAATCATTCATTGCTCATCCTCTCTTGAGGTTTATAGTGGGAGTTCAAGTGTTTGATCCTTGAAATATATTCCTATAAGGTCTCATGGTCCTTCTGCATAACCTTATACACTTGGTTTATAGGACTCCATCTGGAACCAATGGGGGCAAACCCTATTACAAATGATTTTCATAACTAGTGTTTCCCAGTTGATTTTCTCTTCAGCAGTTAGGGTCCTATATCATTGGCTTGCTTTACCATCTAGGCTCATCTTGAATGCATTAAACTCATCCAAGTCACCTATGTCCCCGAAGGTGTCGTAAATTTTCTTGAACCTCTCTACATGGTACCCCGGATCTCCCTCTCCTAGAAATTTAGTGATGAGCTTGGAGATGGCGATTGGCCTACTCCTTGAAGCACTAGTATCCCTCCCCACAAAGACAGGTAGTGTGGCCCCTCTTCCTAGTGTTTGCACTAGGATCCTCATAGCCTCATTTGTAAGTCCAGTATGCAAAGCAGAAGGAGTTGTTGTTGGGGCTAGTGCGGTGCCATAATAATGTGTTCTAGGCCTACAATGAGAAGGACATAAGAGAGGAATTGGTATGCTCCACCAAAACCCGAGTTCTCATAGAATTGGATGCATGTCCTCATAACTATAGATGCGATTGAGAAGATAGGGACATGAATGGTGGCATACGATCCCAAGGTTCCCAGGGCTATA
This sequence comes from Dipteris shenzhenensis, assembly GCF_047967505.1. Lineage (NCBI taxonomy): Eukaryota > Viridiplantae > Streptophyta > Polypodiopsida > Gleicheniales > Dipteridaceae > Dipteris > Dipteris shenzhenensis. The sequence continues at coordinate 30,509,795 of NC_141610.1, read as the reverse complement.
GTCCCCCTAAATGTGATTAATGTCTTGATGGAACCTAAGGATGGACAAGTGGTACAAAAGCCAAGACTGGCCTCCATTGGTTGAGATACATTGGTGTTGTTTTGGCCCCCCACAAATTCTCTTCTAATTAGGGAGCTAGATTAGACAGAATTAAGCCCCCCCTAGGATCCCTTAAAGCAGAGGAAATCTCTCTACCCATCTTTAAGGCCCTATTGGAAACTAAATCTCCACAGAGAGATAAGGCCCTATGGGCCAAAAACACAAAGGCTTCTCTTAAGGAGAAGCAACTTGCCCCAAAATCCTTGGAGGACAACAAAGAGGAGGAGGCTAACTTACACAAGCATTCTCAAACCTACATGGTCCGAGACCATAAACTATTTCGCGAGCGTGTGAAAAGAATTGCCAAGGAGGGAAACCAATATGGGTATGATGGCTCAGCTAAGGTCAAGGAAATGTGTTAGAAGATGATGATCCTAAACTGATCTGCATAGCTGATGACCTCACAAAAGCAAAATAAGAGGCCCTAATTGCTCTCCTATATGAATATGAGGATTTCTTTGCTTGGAATCTGATGGATATGAAGGGCATGCCACCCGAGGTCATACAATATACCATCCTGATGATGGATGACATTAGATCGATGAGGCAAAGACCCATCCTATGAATCCAAAATACATGACGATCATGAGAGAAGCGATATAGAAGCTAATCAATGTAGGATTCATTTATGAGATCAAACATATGGAATGGGTGTCCCCCATCATCATTGTTTTGAAAAAAAATGGTAAGATCCAAGTATTTGTCAATCTAAAAAGGGTAAATGATGCGACCCAAAAAGATCATTTTCCGCTTCCCTTTATGGAGCATGTGTTGGAAAGGAGGTTTACAGCTTCCTAGGAAGACTCTCTAGGTACAATCAAGTATCCATAGCACCAAAGGATCAACACAAAATCACATTTGTCATAAAATGGGGAGTATACAATTCCAAGGTGATGCTCTTTGGGCTCACCAATGCTCCCACAACATTCCAGTGATTAAGGATTATAGCTTTTAAAGAGAGCCTCACAGATTTCCAAGAGGTTTTTTAGATGACCTGTGTGTAAATTTAAGATGGGATGATTACCTAAATATCTTCATCTTGTTTTTGAACAGTGTCACTTCTATACGATCTCCCTCAACCCCGGCTCTTATAAATGCCAAATTTGCATTAAACACGAGACCACACTGGAGCCATACTGGGACATGTTGTGTCCAAGAATGGAATCTCCACAGAATACAACAAAACTAAGCTCATCTTGGAGCTCCCATCCCCCACTAATGCAAAGGGTGTGCAGATATTTACTGGGCATACAGGTTATTATCATAGATTTATATACAACTATGTTGAGATTGCTCATCCTTGTACAAGATGTTAATCATTTTCCAATGGACAGAGGATTGCCAAGACTCCTACAAATCCCTTAAAATCATAGTGGCTTCTTCCCTAATCTTGCAAGCACCAAACTGGGATTTAATATTCCATGTTCATCTAGAGTCTCCAAGTTTTCAATAGGGTGTGTATTAGTGCAACTAGACAAGTATAATCTAGACTACCCGATATATTTTGCAAGTCACCAACTTAATGATGCAGTGATGAATTACACAATGACAGAATGGAAGCCCTTACGATGTTATACATTGTAAAGAATTTTCAACACTACTTGTTGGCAAACAAGTTTGTGTTCTTTGTAGAACACCAGGCCCTCCTATATTTAGTGAATAAACCATGCATGATTGACGCATCGTGTGATGGATTCTTATTCTTCTAGAGCTCAATTTCACCGTATCCATATGAAAGGGATGCACCAATTTTATGGCTGACCATATGTCCCAAATTCTAAATGGAGAACCTATATTGGGAGTGGATGATGACCATTATTCCTTGCAGACTTAATATTGGAATGGTCTTAGGAGATTGGACACTTTTTGGCTAACAGGTTCCCACAAGATAAGGCCCTCAATAAGGACAAGGCCCAAAAAATCATCAAGGATGTAACACTATACCAAGTGATAGCTGGCCAACTCTATTGAATGGGTAAGGATAGTATCATGCACCACTACGTCTACAAAAATGACTTTGTAGAGATTTTGGATTAAGCACATTCAGGTATCGCAGGAGGACATTTTGTAGGAGAGCTCATAGCTTGCAAGGTGTTACAAGTAGGTTTATGGTGACCCACTCTCTTTGTGGATGCAACTGAGTACGTTAAGCAATGTGACCCTTGCTGAAGTGCTTCCATACCTCTTAAACAAGGAACACACTATTCAAAACTTTTGGACTTGTGTAAAGTCCAATTTGAGAAATGGACTAAAAAACAGTCCAAAAATTTTGAATATACTAGTAATGTTGTTTTTTGAACTAGATTTAACAACTTAAAACAAAAGATTTGATGATTAAGTACTAAGAACATCAATGCATAACCAAATCTCTTACAAAGGTCGTCTACATAAACATCTTCATAACTTCACAAAAATCTCTTACAAAGGTGGTCTACATAAACATCTTCATAACTTCTTGTGAATTGAGCTACTATCACCTAAGAACGTCAATAGATGACCAATAATAGATTACCAATTCTCTTAGAAAGGTGGTGTAAATAAACACCTTTATGTATAAGTGGTGTGCACACACCTTTATGACCATTTCTTTTAGAAAGGTGGTGTACATAAACCCCTTAGAAAGGTAGTGTAGATAAATCCTTTTATGTGTAAGTGGTGTACATATACACCTCACTTGGTATTAAAAAACACCCTTAACTATAAAAATACATTTGACATAAAGTTTAAAATACACCATTAAGTATAAAATGGACCTCATAAACAATTTTTAGACACAATAATGAGAGTAAAGAAATAAAAAAAGTAGTAAACTTTTTATTAGATATTCGCTTTACATAGAAGTTCAAAACTTGTGATTACAAAGCCGTCAGCCATCATGTTACTCAGTACCAATGTACTCAATACCAGGCCCTTGACTACTAGGGTCCTGACTAATAGGTTGCTCTAAGACTGGAGTCTCAGTAGCAAGGTCCTCAGTAGTTTGCTCTTCAGTTCCAAGCACCTGACTAGTAGGCTGCTCTAGAGTCTCATGACCAAGTTCTTGGTGAGTAGGGACCTGGCTACTAGGTTCCTGACTAGTAGGCTGCTTTGGAGTCTGTAAGGTCATGGTTGAAGAACCATCTATGCCTCCTGGTAACTCCTCCTGGTCATGCTTTGCCTCGTCCATACCTTCTTTGAGTAAGGCTTCCTTGCTTGATCCACTTGCATGTCCTTCACCCAAGATCAAGGGTGCCTTCCTCACTTTTAATTTCAAGGGAACTGCTTCCACCTCTTTAGCCTTACCTTTTCCTGTGATGTGCTGTACTACTACTTCTTGCTGCCGCGAGCCTTCCCGTATGATGAGTGGAACCTCCTTGACTCTAGTTGACAATTGATCACCCTTATTCTTTGTGCGGATTTCTTCTTGGCATAAGTCATCAGATACAGAGCTTTCATCCTCATCATCACTTGAGCTAGAATCATCACCCTCAGACTCACTACCCTCGTCTTCAACATTTTTCTCACTACCCTCTTCTTTGACATTTTCCTCTTCAAAGAAGGTAGTGCAACTGTAATATGTGTCAAAGAACTCAATTTGATGGGGGGTATCAATGACATTTACATTTCTACCTTGGCGTAGCAATTTCTTAGTAGCAAAACCCATTCGATACAATGCTACTTCCCACCCATCATTCAGTAAATTCTTTGTCATCTCTAGTATCACATCAGGATCCATCGGCTTTTTGTAATCCACCATGATTACTACATCAAGCTTAACCTTATTGTCCTCAAAGTAATGAAGCTTGAGAGTCCTTAAAGGAATTTTGATTAGATTGCCATCACCCCTAGATAAGAAGCACATCAAGAAAGGCTGCAAGACTTGAATGGCGGTGCCTTCCAAGACAGTCATATGATTGCGTAGGACTATACCATGGTATACTTTTGAAAGTAAATACCCAAATGCAGATGCCAATCCCGCATACAAGGCATCCCTTTGTGATTCTGTCACGAACAGGACCAACGTTGATCTTTTCTTATCTGCCATAGGACTTTCTACGATAAACTACACAAGTTCAACTATCTGTGACATTGCAAGGTCTTGCAATTCATCTATGAAAAATACGCATGGCTTCTCCCAAGCATGACTGCTCATTGTTATGGAATGCTCTGTATCAATGCCATTGATGTGTGCAAATATTGTATCATTCTCTGATAGCAGGATATCATAGGAGAAGCTGAATGGAGAACCATCATCTAAACCACCAATTGCTCTACCTTGGGCAGTGGACTGCAAGGCCTTTTTCTTGATGTCCATATATTCTGTCTCAACAACCTTTGGCATTTAGCTCTTAGATCCTTTGTTGGTGTGGCATTTGCATCCATTGAAGCCAACCACTTTCTAGCCCATGTCTTATCAAGGAGTTAACCTAGGCTAAGTGCTTTCTTCTTATCCACATCAATTGACTTGCCAGCTAACTCATCATCAGATTTCAATAAAAATAATAGCGCCGAGAGAGCAGCCTCACTTTGAATCATTCAGGTGACCACTTCATCCAAGTTGCTATGCTTGCTCTTCTTTCCAAAGAAGCAGTCACCACTTAGGATCTTCTTGCATACTTCTTCTGTTATTGCATCTGGAACAAACCTTAATGCTCTCCACCAAACAATAGACATCGGTTTCTTTATTTCTTTCCTTTGAGTTGCAGTGTGCTCTGGTGCCTCAAAGGATATCTTCCCTGTTTCATATGCTTGGCAAACATCCACCATGCTCTGAAACACTGAGTCCTCGTAGAAGACAATGCAAGTAACATCCCTATATCTTGCAACGGCGGTGTTCAAATCCTTTGCCTCAACCTTATTACTTGGTATGCCTTACGTATTGCTTAGAACACCTTTCAAGCATCTATAGAACCGAGTCCTCTTTGCCATGTACTCAGATGTAGGTCTCCTGCCCTTCACTATTTGTGGCTTTCCACAGCCCATCCATAACTCCCTTGCCTTTATCAAGATCTTAGAAAGAGAAGAGCTTTTTTTCAACCTAAATGGAGCAGAATTCAGCCTTTCTGATTCTAGAATGTGCTTCGAGCCATCGTTAAATATGCATATATGACAAATGACCCATTGAAACTTTTCCATCCACTCAATCTGTGACAAGTTTCCTTTTCTTCCCTCATCAAGGGCGATCTTACAAGCTTCACAAAAGTGTTGCCCATCAATGGCTTCAAACCTGCATCTTTGTAAGAATCTATTCTTTGCCAGCATGTATCTCTTCTTGATGTCAGTCCCATATCGGCTTTGGTACAAAGCCTCTCCATGAACAAAGTCACTCCTTCTAAAGTTCTCAAAAGCATCAAGAAAGTCCATGCGCTTTTGAAATGTGACATCAGGCAATGTAGGATCATCTTCTTGAAGTCTCTTAGACGCCATAGGACGAAGAGTGATATTAGTGGCAACTGGAGTTCTTGTTTTCCTCGTATCTTCATACAATTTGCATGCAAATGTCTTATCTAGCTTTCTTTGATTTGTGAACAACGAAGCTCAATCAATAAGCATTGTGGCCACGTTGAATTGTGAAAATCCCCAAATGTACCCCTCATCCTCTGGAGGATGTAAGTCTGCCACACTTATAGAAAAGTCTTCGAGACTTGTATCTTCTTCTTGCGGATCCTCCTGTTCATCGCTATCCAATTTTTTGCCTGGTTTTAAATAACCTACACTTGAATGATCTGCACGTGGAGTAGGAGTTATTTTTGCTCTCTTTTTGGGAATAGTTGTAGAACTTGAATCTGCTCCACGATCACTCCTTGTTCCTATAGTTGCCGCAGTCGATGGTGTAGGTATAGTTGGAGATACTGTAGTTACTGTCGCAGATATTGTAGTTACTCTTGTCAGAGTTACCGTAGTTATCTCCACAGATATTGGCGGTACAACTTGAGGGTTACATGTTATAGATGGCGTACTTACTACTGCACTTATTGCTGCTGAAGGTACAACACCACCACTTGGAAATGCATCCCACATTTTCTTCAATGCTTCTAAGGTACTAAGTAATTCTTGGGATCCCTCAATTGAATCTGGTGAGGGCTTCAAGAAGTGCTTGTACGTAACTCGTAACTTGTAAACCACCTCATCATTCTTTCCTTTGCACACAACTTCTATCAAATTGTTTTCTTTAATGTTGATGTTTGAGACTATGCCACCATTTCTTACTGCCTCTGGAGAATATTTCACGCTTGATACATTCTCTATAGTGATCACCAAAAAATACTTTGATTTGCACTCCATAAAATACCAAGCATGTTCAAGGTATTTGAAAGACACCTTGGAACCAAAACTGGAAGCCATAGTTTTCTGAAAAACAATCAAAAATAAAAAATGAGAATTACAATGATTTTCAAACTCAAAATATTAAATAAATTTCTAATTAAATATTATTTTAGGTTTTATTTATTTTTAATTTTTAAAATAAAATAAAGTAATTTATTTTTTTTCATCTTTTTCTAAATTATTCTATTTTATTTTATTTTAATTAATTAATTTATTTTTATATTTAAAATTTTAAAAAATTTTAAGTTTTATTTATTTTAACTTTTTTTATTTTTTCAAAATAAATTAAGTTAATTAATTTTTTTCGTTTTAAATTAAATTAAATTAATTTTTTTGTCTTTAAAAATAAAATAAAAATTTAAAGTCCTTTGGGGGCTTAGGGTAGGAGAGGGATTAACCCCCAACCTATTGCGTGCACAATAGGTTGGGGGTTAACCCCTCCTCTCCTCCCGCCTCTCCCATCCCGCCTCTCCCTTCCTCTTTCTTTGCCTCCTCCTCTCGTCTGCGCTCTCCCGTCGACCCCCTCCCCTCCCTCTCGCCTCCCCCTCCCGTCTGTGCCCTTCTCGCCCTCTTGCCTCCTTGCCTGTCTCCTCTCCCTCCTGCCTCCCGCCTCCTCGCCTACCTCCTCTCCTCCTCCCTCCCGCCTCCCCGCCTGCCTGCTCCCTCCCGACTGCCCTCTCCTCTCCCTGCTCCCTCCCCTGCCGTCCTCCTCACCGCTCCCTGCCTTAAAAAAGAGGGAGAAGAGGGGGGAAGCGGGAGGAGAGGGGAAGGGAGCGGAGGGAGGAACGGAGGGGGCCGACAGGAGGAGAGGCGGGGAAGGGGGAGGGGGCGACGGGAGGGTGGGAGGAGAGGAAGGAGGGGGGGTTAACGGTCGGGGAAGGGGAGGCAGGGAAGGGAGGGCGGGGAGGGGACGAGAGGGCGAGAGGAGAAGAGGGACGGGGGGTTTACCCCCACCTGTTGCGCATGCAATAGGGGGGGTTTAACCCTCCCCCTCCCTCCTCTCGTCCCCCCTCCACCCGCCCTCCTGCCTGCCCTCCCCCTTCCCCGCCTCGCCCCCCCCACCCCACCTGTTGCGTGGGGGGTATTAATAACCCCCCCCATCCCACCTGTTGCGTGCGCAACAGGTGGGGTGGGGTGTAATAGACAAGTATAACACTATATAGTGTGCCACTAGACTCTAGAAAGTCACAATGTCTATGGGATATCTCCCAATATGACGCGTAGCATGTCTACGACTCACTAGATCCAAAGTCGCCCACGTGTGGCTCCATGTTTTCATCCAGTAAAACGTTGCTGGGTTTGAGATCACAATGCATGATAGGATCACTTCCGCAATCGTGATGTAAGTAGGCCTGTGCAACACCCACTCAATGTTAAACCTTGTTGGCCAACGCAAATCACAAGTCTCCTTTTCGTATATAGCGACGGTTTATAGCGACCGTTCTTTTCCGACGCTTTTAACGACTTTAATAACGACGTTTGTGCCCATAATTTTTTTTAAAAAAAATGTAAAAAGCGTCGGTATTTTTGTCGGAAAAGGGCCTATGCCTTGTAGTGCTTGTAGCAGATCCTGCCATTGCCCGAGCATAAACAAAATGGGAAAATAGTTTTCGCACCTATAGTAGATCCTACCATTGCACAAGCACAGGCAAAAAGGGACAAGAAAGACAAGTATGCATATCATCTGATCAAGAAGAATATGCAAGATGTCATGCTGGGACAACTCAACATAGTCAAGACATCAAAAGAAGCATGGGATATGTTTGCAGCTCTCTAAGAGTCCAAGAACACTTTTAGGATTCTCACACTGAGAAACCAGATAAACCAGAGTTTTCACAACAGCAACAGCGAAACCTGTCATGCTTATGTACTCAGGATCAAAGATTACAACAATCAACTCGTAGCAGCGGCAGAGACCATGAATCCGACAGAAATGGTTTAAGTCATCCTAAATGAACTAGGAGAGGGATACGAGAATCTAGTTTAGAGTATTGCCATCCAACGGAAAATTTGACATTGAAAGAACTTTAGTCCATTTTACTTGGTGAGGATTTCAAGTCTCAGTCCATTCACACACGCAAAGGTTATTCCAATGATCAAGCATTCACAGCTTTAGATAGAAGTAGAGGCAGAGGTAGAGGTAGATCATTCTAGCGAGGTGGTCATCATTAGCAACAAAATCAGCATCAAAGTTAGAATCAACATTAGCATCATCATCAGCAACATCAAAATCAACAAAGAGGAAATCATTCCAATCGAGGAAGATTCCAAGGATGAGGGAATGCATCCACCAATGTGTCAAACATTTAGTGCAACTACTGTCATAAGTGTGGACACTATGAAAGAGATTGCCACAAGAAGCAGTACGACCAAGGCGGTCAAATCAGTAGTAATCGAGGGAATTTCTAAGGAAGAGGAAATCATCGTGATGGACATTCTAGTTACAATGATTATGCAAATGAACGTGGGAATACTTTCCTTACAAATGAGAAAATGCACAAGACCGATACAGTGTATCTTGACATTGATTGCAATTTAAAAGAGGATTTCAGTTATCAAGCCGACCAAGCAGATCAAGATCCTTGGTACATCGACAATGATGCATCATCTCATATGACAAAGCATCAGGAATGGTTCATAGATGAAACCATTAGAAGGTCAGAAGAATGTCATCTACACAGCAGATAATATATTGAATCTAGTTCAAGGGACGGGCATTGTCCCTATGAACAATTTCACTGGTACGAAAGGATTTGTGAAATATGTACTCTCTATGTTCTGAAACTCAGCAAGAACCTCTTGTCAGTAGGTCCAATGATGGAGCACAACTATCGAGTCATCTTCGATGGAGATGAATGCACAATCACAGAGACAAATCCAGAGGATTTCATCTAGTAGGAAAAGAAGTTAAGGAAGGATGCTTATTCAGAATGCTATCCATAGTACCAAAAATGCATGCCATGTCAGCTCAACCACCATAGATGCCACTATCCCGCAAAATGGCACAAGAGATATGGGCATGTCAATTTCAAAAACATGATAGAGCTCAGGAATCAAAACATGGAAATTGGGATTCCTAAGCTAGAGTTTCTTGGAAAAGTTTGCAAAGCATGGTTCTTCGGCAAACAAAAGAGAACCAACTTTGGTAGAAGCACCTCTCGAGCAAGAGGTATTCTTGATTTGATTCATACAGATGTATGGGGTTATGCCCGAACTCGCAGCATCAATGGTTCACTTTACTACTTGACTTTCATTGATGACTACAACAGATATTGTTGGGTCTACTTTTCGAAAGAGAAATCTAAAGTGTTTTCCAGATTTCAAGAATGCAAAGCCATGGTAGAAAACCAGATAGGCAAAAATATCAAAGTCATGAGATCAAACAGAGGAGATGAATACATGTCTTTAGCATTCATGAACTTTTGCAGAAGTCATGGCATTCGAAGATAATTCACTTGTGCAGATACTCCTCAGCAGAATGCAAGAGCTAAAACGAAGAATGGTACTTTAGTAGACAACGCTAGAGCAATGCTTAGTGAGAAGCATCTTCCGAATTAGTATTGGGTAGAAGCAATAGCCAGTGCAAACTACTTGCTTAATTGTCTTCTGACCAAACCAATTCAAGTTATGATACCTTATGAAGCATTCACTGGACACAAGCCACGCATTGGGCGTCTCCACATATTTGGTTGCATAGCATATGCCCACACACATGATGATCATTGCTCGTAGGAAATTGGATGCAAAGTCATGCAAATGCATCATGGTTGGCTACAGTGAAGACATCAAAGCATACAAGTTGTATGATCCCATCAATTACCGCAAGGTCATTATCTCTAGATATGTAATTTTTGATGAGGAATAAAAATGAAAAAACTCAAATACATAGGAGATAGGCGCACCGATTACTCAATCATCTACAGGAAAGATTGATGAAGAAGAGCAAGAATTTCCAGAAGCACCTCGAGACAAACCACATCAACTCAAATGGTCTACTAAGGAAAACAAACCTCCAGCCAGATTGACATATGCTTAGAAATGTAAAGTAGTTCAGGTTGAAACCAACAACTTTTCGTTAAATATGACTACCATCTGGCTACAGAAGAGCCAGTGTACTTCAAAGATGCAGCTGACAAGCAAGGATGGCAAATTGCCATGAATGAATAAATGGATGCTTTGTACAAGAATAATACTTGGAAATTATGTGACCTTCGACCAGGAAAGGCCATAGCAAAACAATGGGCATACAAAGTGAAGTATAATCCAGATGGAAGCATTGAAAGATACAAAGCTAGACTAGTTGCAAAAGGATTTGCATAGCAACATGGTCAGGATTATGATGAGACTTATACTCCAGTAGCAACGATGGATTCCATAAGGTTCTTGATATCACTAGCGACACTCGAATGTGTATCAGGTCAATGTCAAGAATGCATTTCTCAATGTTTACCTAGATGAGGAAGTCTACATGCAACAACTAGCAGATTATGTTGAACAAGAAAATGAGAATTAGGTTTGCCATTTCAAGAAGAGTCTCTACCACTTAAAGCAAGCACCCAAAATTTGGTACAATAGAATCGACTAGTATTTTACTGATCTGGGATACATGAAATCGAATGCAAATCATACTCTCTACTACAAAGTTCAAGGGGAAGACATTACTATTTTTGTACATAGATGATCTAATTGTGACTGAAGGCAAGGATAGCTTCATCAAGAAATTGAAACAAGACTTATCTGTAGCTTGACATGAAAGATCTTGGACTTATGCACTATTGTCTCGGTATTGAGTTCTGGAGAGATTCATACAGCACCTTCATGAGTCAATTGAAATATGTTGACTGTCTCTTGAAGAAGTTTCATATGGCAGATTGCAAGATTGCACCCACTCCCATGGAACGGAGTTTGAAACTTACGAAAGATTGAGAAAGGCCTACCATCAATGACAGGTACTATCGACAGCTCATTGAATCTCTTATATATTTGACTATCACACGGCTAGATATTTGTTATGCAGTAAGTTCACTAGCACAGTTTATGGCAAATCCAAAATAGTCTCACTGGAATGCAGCCAAAAGAGTCTTGAGATGTACATCAAAGGTACAAGGCAGTTTGGGATAGAAGTCATCCAAGTTTGCATGGATACTTTGATAGTGACTATGTCAGAGATCATGAGACTAGGAGATCGACACAAGGATATGAATTTTTCCTTGGTCAAGGTGCTATATCATGGCTATCAAATAAACAAGCAACTATTTCTTTGTCTTTGACTGAAGCAGAATATAGGGCACTCACTACAGGTGCATGTGAGGCTATATGGCTCATAAGATTATTAGCAAAAACAGATTACTTTGATGAATCAAAGCTAACAACAATATACTGTGATAATCAATTGGCTCAAGCATTGGCCAAGAATCCAATATATCACTCTAGGACAAAGCACATTGATGTCAGAGAGCACTTCATCAGAGAAAGAGTGTTACTTGGTGACATCACATTGTAGAATTGTGATAGCAAAGAGAATGCTGGAGATGTCTTTACCAAACCACTCGCGGCGGTAAAGTGCTTTTCGAGAAACACCCACAAGCTCTTAGTTTGACGCAGAGGAAGGACATTCCCATTAAAGGGGTGTGATGGAATGTAATGCTCATTCCTTCTTCGATTCCCTATGATTTAAAGTAGGCAATTGAGAGTGCAACATGTCCAAATCAAAGGAAATTATACAAAACTTAACCAAAAATCTCATCATGACCTTATTCAACATTGTAGACAAAAATATGCATTTTGGAAGGAGCAAGATATTTCACATCCCGATGACTACATGTGCCTTATTGTAGATGGCATGGTTCAGAATACAACAACATTGCCTCGTTTTGTTGCCACTCCACCTAAGTTACAAGGAAAGCACTTTGTAAAGACACATTAATGTGGAGTGTTGGTGCATGGAATTAAGTTTTTTACACCAGATATATGGATTAATTCCTTGCATTTACAGGATAGCAATCAAATTGTAACATCGATTATGAAGGCAATTAGCAATGTACATGCAGAAAAAGGTTGCCTACCACCGACTTTGAGAATATAAGCTGATAATTGCTGGTGAGAAAATAAGAATGTACTCATGTTTGCATTTTGCCCAATGCTAGTTGCTCATCGAATCTTCAATGAGGTTGAATGTGGATTTTTGTATGTTGGTCATACACATGAGGATATCAATCAAGTTTTTAGCACACTCTCAAGAGAGCTTAAATGCAAGGATGTGGAGACAATAAATGACTTGGTTACAAGATGTGGAAGGCAAGTTGGTGGTCGTAATAAGGAAAGTATGATATGTGAGAGGCTCGAAAGAATGTATGATTGGAAGAGCTTCATTCTAGCTTTCATAAAAATGGGTGGTGATGCATTAACATATCATACCAATCCACACTAAAAACCAGAAATGCAATGGCAACAATATTCTCATGATACAAAATGGGAACCTGAAGTACCTTATAGTCTCTTAACTTCAATTGCCAGCAAGGAAATGTATCCAACATTGGCTCCTATACAAGAATTCAATGACTGATCTAAGTGTGAAATAGAAGGATTAAAAGCATTTATTACATATAAAGAGGAAATCCTTCGGGGATATCTTGATTCGAAGCCTACTTGGAGAGAACTCAATACTCACTCAATACCACTATAATAAGCAAGACACACAAATTAATAAAGGACCTTCAGAGGATACGAGGCTCAAAGGATGTTGATGAAGAATGCAATGTATTTTGGCTAAATGTTCATAACGATTTGCGCCCAACTCCAGTCTTTGAAAATGAATTTGTATCAGTACTCCCACATCCATATTGTGGACTAAAGAAGAGAGACTTCATGCCACAAGTAGATATAGAGGTCAATTGTTTTGTTGTGGTTTGGCCATTGGATAATGAATACGAGAATGTGAAGTTTTGGGTTGTAAAAGTAGTTGATGTGCAAAGAGATGATCACGGGAGAGCTACAACATTTATAGTGGTATGGTATGAGCCAAAGGACAGGAAGGAGAATATGGATAACAACACATTGTATATTAGTTGTATAATGAAGGATTGAGTCCCAAATGATGAACCAGTCTCACAAGTTTCAACAGAGACAATCATTGTGTCTTGGCATTCAAGGGCAAAGAAATCAAAGAAGAGCATGGGATATGAGGTAGAAGGAAAAATAAAAATATTGCAAGAAAGCATTTTGCATATACACGAATTTTTAAGGATGCTCGCCATGGTGGAAGTAGAAGGAGACAGTGCAAATAAAGAATGTCCATGATAAAAGCTTTGTATTGAAGTCCATTGAAGGATTGGGTAGGCAAGAAGCCAATCAATTATTGTGTAGACTAGGTGTAGTATTGAGTCATCACCTCCTTTATCAAATGAGAATCAATGTAGATGTCACCCAAGGGACAAGGCTTGGCAAGACAATAGGGAGTTAATGAAGATGGCACTTGGCAAGCGACAAGTGATAAGACAACAGGGAGTCAATGCAGATGGCACCGCAGGCTCTTTGAGAGTAACCATTTTGTAAACATATGATATAGATTCTAACTGGTGAGTCGCTCGGGTTCACCTCCATTGTGGCTGCTAGGTGGTCACACATAAGGGTAGCAGGGTTGTTGGCAATCTTAGGAGTAAAGAAATAGATTAGTCTTCGAGGGTGGTGTTGTTATATGGTCATCAAGAGTTTGATATTCTTGCCTTGTGGCTATCTCTTAGGGAGATTCTCTTTCATGTCAGTGCCTATGGGATGTGGTCTTTTGTCATTTCCTAGTTTTGTTTTCGCTACTTGACACTGTGCTCATTCTAGTTGGCCACCAGTTTTGTATGTTGGTCCTTGATTTTTTAGAGGTCATCACCCCTTAATAAAAGCCGGCCAAGGTTAGAAGAAAAAAAAAAGAAAAAAAAAGGAAAATATGGGAGGGCATGAGTGAAAGGACAAGCATATATGAACGTCATTTCATTGTTACTTTCTAAGGCGCATCATTTACTTTCGAAGGCGCATCATGCTAGTGGGCTGAAAAGTAATTCTCGATAGTGCTATGGATGTCGATTGTGCGAGGAATTGTAACTAATTTCGAAGTTCCAATTCACACTCAAAGCGAGCGTTAAGGACAAAGCATATATTGGATGCAGCCTTTGCATTGTACTACGACTATAAGGATTGCACTCAACTGCAAGGCTAATGCAGAGCTTCGTCCCGACTACGCTATGGAACATGCACCAAAAGCCGAGAAAGCTATATGCTCCGTCTTCACTTCATCCGCTCCCATTCATGGCAGCCCAAGATGCCCAGTCCATCCTGTCCACCCTGCTGCTGGCTTTGCAATTCTGCCTTGGCATATGGCAGATCATGAAGCTCACACCCGCCGGGGCACTCATCAGTTGCATCTTCATGCGATTGGTGCTGCTCCCGTTACGCCTTTCCCCAGCTTACTCTCAGCTGGACTGCTTCCAAGGCTGGCTCTACAAGACGGTGCGTTGCCACGTGCTTTTGGATGAAACAGCGCTTCGCACCGCGGGCAGTATAACGGAAGCAAAAGAGAGACGTTTGACATATTTGGGTAAGACATTTCGTCTAGAAAAAAAGGAAAACAGGTTGTTCGTCAATAATGTTATGTCATATTACATCACAGAGACAACATGGTTCTCCCTTGTCGAAATGGCACGAGTATCCAAAAACACAGTCTTCCTCAAAGGCTACAAGGAATTCTGGCAGCAGGTAGCTACAGGGGGTGTCATGAGCCTCTCCGAAGTGCTTGATAGTTTAATACTTGAAAACAAGGTCATTATGCCACTAGACAATGATCTACGTTTGCCTGTAGACTTATCGGTCTCTGAAGAGAAATTACTCAAGTTTCTTAACTTGGTGGGCTTGTTTTTGCAAACAAGACAAGTCGCTTGGATTTTTCCTCCTCTCTTTAGCCTTATCTCAGCAATCCTAGAGTTCAACACGCCATTGCGGGTATGGCTTTATGACAAGGTGAATCTGATTTTCTGCTCTGCCATGCACCTCCTTTGTGACAAGTTACCTCGCCCAATAAGGAGGCAAGCCTATTCCTTAGGGTGTTGGGTAGAAAACTTGAAGCCTTGCAATGACATAGAGCTCAAGGTTGTGACAGGGGATGTTTGGGTGGTCATTGGTGGAGGGGCAAAGATTGATAAGGAAGGTGCAAATTTGGTGCCCTTCGAGGAGGTGTTTGACCATGAGTTTGTTTTCAAATGTGAGTCCATCCCCCAAGTCCAATTGGAGGCTACCTTCAAGCCTGAGGAAGGCAAATGCCATGTACGAGGCACAACAGTTGCATTGGCCGACATTGATTGTACCCAATCTGAGTTTATTATGCTCAAAACATTTTTGCGTTGTGTTGCAAAGCATCGTACTGGGTCATTGAAAGCTTGTTCACCCAATAATAGGATATGTGTGCGTGGATTTAGAGAATCTGTGATCTGTTATGCAAGGAACAAGTTTCCTCCTGTATATGAGATACAACTCAAGGATGCTACTGTAAAAAGCATGTGATTACTTAGTAATAAGGCTCTCTAATGCTAAAACTTTGGTCAACAGCTTTTTTCAAGCTTTATATGTCATACGACTAGTCATTGGAGATAATCATATGTTACCTATTCTTTTTCCTTTCTTTTTTCTTGGGAGGGGAGGCATTGACATTTGGACTCAAGGGGTCATTACATCTTTGAGAGCCTTTCTCCTTATAAACAGGCATCCCTTCTATGACTTTTCAGGCAGCAACAAAAATATGTATATTTTTAAAGCATGCTAATGTAAGTTTTAAATTACAACACAAAAATGTTTTTAAACAATTTACTTCAAAGCCCAATGTCATCATTGGATAAAAGACCATACTCACTACTCAAAATTGGGCTTGATCATTGACCAGATCATCCGCCCACCTAGTTGCGGGGATAGTCCTCACCAATCCACTCAACCGTGCTAATTGTTGATAGAAAATAGATGAGAAGAGCATCAATCCCATTGTGTCAGCTTGTGTTTCATCTAAAGTTTTAACAAAACAAAAGCTTTTCAATAAAAACAATGCAAAAATGGTACGTGTTTTTCAAGTATTGAAAGACATGTTGAGGGCACGTTCCACTGCTTGAAAATGCTATGTATTGGGCTTGTGCATGAACTTGCTTAGCTAAGACATTGCATATTGTAGATCACACCTAGTGTGACATAAATAGATAGATAACCAACAACATGCTAGTACAGAGTAGCATCAAATCGTTCAATCCCCTCCTTAGAGAATAAATGGAAACTAGGCTCTAATGGTGTGAAAATCGGCTTAAAATTCTCAAATTGCGTCTTCCAAGGATTCAAAAACAGTTTATAGGATGTAATGTGCTAGGAAGCATCAATATCAAAATAAAAGTCAAGCATAGAATCTAAAATTAACAAAATTTCATCATGATTTGATAGATTATAATGGCAAGTGACAACAAATGCCCACTCCTCATGGGCCATACTCGAGCCATATTTGTTGCCCCATGGCTGTGTTTGGGGATAGCAGCTTTTCATTGGAATACCTTGCTACTACTTCTTTTTGTCCAAAGCAATATGCTTGTTACATTCAAAGATGGCATGTCTCAGTTACCTATAGTAGTGCTTTTTCTTCATCGTACCAGTCAATGTAAAAGAAGATGAGGTGCGAAAAGAGGGTTTGGTCTTGCTAAGACTCTTGCTTCCTTTTCCTTCACCTTTGTGATCTATGGTAGACCTAATCTACATTAATTTAAGCTTCCCAATTTTGATGGCTTTGCTCCTTGTGCATGAGCATGGTATAACAAGTTGATTAAAGGTAGTTTTGGGGTCACCCATGGCTACTAACCTCAAGATTGTAGTGAAGCCCTGACAAGAATCATGTATTCCATCCAATGTCATGGAAACCAATTGAGAATTTAGAATTATCTCATCAATATTGATGAGATGCTATCTATCATCCTTAACATTTGTGCAATGGGAATCCATGCTATCCCCTTCTTCCATCTTGACATTATCCAATTGCCTATGTTAAAAAGCAACCTTGGACTCATTCCAAATATTATAAAGATTGGCCAAACTTTCTATGCAACATTGGATATCTTGCAACATAAAAAATGAGGTATAACTAACTTCTTGCAAGATAAAGAAGTCAAGTCATGTGATTATGCATCTCTATGATCCCATCGGATCTAGTCTTTCATGGGACAAGTAGGAGGCACTATAGCAGGAGTGGTAGATGACCCAGATGTAGTGCCAATGGCATTACCACCCATAGTGGGTGTGGTTGTAGTAGGTGCCTATTTTTCAAGAGGAACTTGTAGCTCTATTCTTGCAACAATACCCCAGAATTTCTTGGTAGTCATCAAGTGGTATACTGTGTATGACCACATGGGATAGTTGGTCCCATTAAGCTTGGTACCCACCAAGAGGTGTACCATGTACAACCACATGGGATAGTTGGTACCATGTACACCACTTGGTAGCCACCATGTGGTGTACCATGTATGATACCATTAAGTGTGCCCTCATCTAAAAGCATTCAATCGTTGTTTACCATTGCAAAAATTCCCAAAAAGAAATGTGCACTAGAAATGTAAAAGCTTCAAGGCTATCACTACATGAGCTTGCTACTTGAAAAGCAAAATGGAAATTTGCAATGTTAGGCCAAAGATGATAGCAAAGGGTTTGCAAATGTGAACGCCCAATCGACTGAATAACACTGAGCCAAATGCACAAACTTACCCTGGAAAGGTTAATTAACAAAAATTTGTGAATGTTTGTATAAAAAAACTCCAAGAAATACTTAAATTAGAGGAAAATGTATACTAATTTAATTTTCTCAAAAAAGAAGGAATATTCAAGAAAAGCCCCAAATGTCTACAAGTCTATAACTTTGATTGCAATGTGCTTATCAAAGGACCTAAAGGTGCCACTTTTTCATTGTAATGCCACTACAAATCTAATCCGCTATCTAGCAAGACCAAACCAAGTGTTGCTAGAGCTGGTTGGAAGAATTATAAATAATACACTATAGAAAAAATCTATACAACTATACAAATACTATATGGATAGCACAAAAACTAATAGACCATATATGGTTCTCATATGGTTAGGGTTTTGGAGCTTTACAAATATAAGGTGTGCCAACTATACGGATCCATATTACCGAAGGAAATTTTAGGTTAAAATGCAACATTAATTGGTCGTGCCTGTAAGTAGATTCCAAAAATAGTTGACAATGAAATTGTAGATAGGAAGATAAAAAAACAATTGAGAGACTATTTTGTTACTCCAAAAAGTGGGGCCTATAGTTGTAGTTATTGGTTGTGGTTCCCTAGAGCAAATGTGTCACCAATGTGACTATTCAGGGTGTGGCTAAGGCTACAACAATGGTATAAAATTGAAGCTACATCACAAGAGTTGCACAAGAGTAAGCAACAACTACATGGAGGGGGTCATGTGAGTAGTACAAAGCAGTGCAGGCAAATGCTATATTGCTAGATATTGAGCTCATGAATGGATGGAACCATATGGAAAAATTCCACTCCCACCCTTATTTCATCTTGCATCAGGTCGGTTCCCTTGTTCACTAGTAGCATTTGTTCCCTTGAGAGGAGCCTAGACTCTAATACCACTGTTGGGTGTGGGGAGCAATGGAAGGAAGATGAAATGTAAAATAGGAGGCAATAAAATGAAAGCAAATGAGTTTACTTGCAAATGGATAATGAGAAAGTACAAATGAAGCCTAGTATTCTAGTATCCTACCCAAATGTACCAAGCATCCTAAGTGGACTATGAGTCCTAAGTAGCCTCTAATTGTAGTAAATGTACTAACTAGTCCTAACTAGTCCATGGATGATTTTTTCAAGTTAGTTTCATTAAGAAGCAAAACTTTTATATTCGTGTCGAAAGTTTATATGACCTAATAAAAATATATGTTTGAAATATTTGCTAGGATTCCGAAACTTTTATGTAACCAAATTTAACTTTTGTGAGGATTCACATTTTAACTTAAAAATTCAAAAGAAAATATATAAAAATGTACTACATTCTATCAATATTGTGAAACTAAAAAAATTACCTTGTTTAAATTTCACCAAGATTCTACATTAATATATAAGCATAGCTTTGATAAAAACATCCATGAACTAGTCCTAAATGTATGAGGCATCCTAGGTGGACTATGGGTCCTAACTAGACTACAAGGGCTAGTTTGGACTAGGAGTCCTAACTAGCCTATAAGGCCATATTGGGGCTATGTACAATAGTCATTTGAAGGGAGGAGGGAATAAAGGGGGGGGATTATCCCACCCCTAGTTGTGTGCAATATAGGTTAGGGAGGGGGGGAATTCCCCCCCCCTTTCTATCCCTTCACTAACATATTGTGTGCTTATAGGGAGAGCACATGCACAATAGGTTAGGAGGAATGGGGGGAATGGAAAAGGCATTTTATACCCCCTCTATTGCCCCCCACTTATTGCCTCACTTGTTGTGTGCACACCAAGGGGGTGTCACACCCCTTATTGCACATGCAACTGGTTGAGTAGGGGGAATACGCTGCCCATGACCCTTTGGCGAGTGAAATAAGGGGGGGTTCACCCCTCTATTGTGTTTGCAATAGATAACCCTCCTTGATTGCCCTCCTCTCCACTTCCTCTCCCCCTTCTCTAACCTCATCTCCTTTGTTTGGCTCCTCATCTAAATAATGAGTTTAAATTATAATAAGCATATGTTAAATTGATATGACCCCTCTCTAGTTTCCTCTCCAATCTCTCCCATTGTCTCCTTCAAAAACATTCATTAAAAAATATTAATTTAATATATATTAAATCAAAGTATTATTTTAGAGAGAGAGAGAGCGAATCTTCTCTTTCTTCCTCTTTCCTCTCTCTAAAAATATGTTTAAAAATATTAAATTAAAATTAGATATATTGTTTATATTATTATTATTGTTATATTATTTTTTACAAAATTTCAAGAAACGGCAATGTATCAGGAAATAGAAGTGTCTCAAGTGGTGGTTCATATGAGATTTATTAATCATGAAGGGTACATATTGGAGCGGAATGAAGAGTGTTTTTTTTAATGATTGTAGAGAAAGTGTCTAGCTCAATGCATAGTGCCAAGTCCAAAAAAATGATGGTCCTACCTTAGAGATTTTTCATGAAGAAAACACTTTCATGAAAGCACTACGTATAAACAAGAATTGTGAAACATATACTATAAGTTATGAACCAATGGTAAGAAGTGTAGCTTGGATCTAGTGCCACATTCAACATCATTTCCATAGATACTTGATGAGCTCTTCGAGTCTTTGCGACATACATGGAATGCATTACAAAGTGTAGCAAGCAATGTTGGACCCCTCCAAACACAAGCTCCATCAAATGTTACAAGCATTTTGCTAGGAAACTTTATAAAGGTGCAAGGATAATCAAAATTCCATCTACAAGCAACATAATTTTACATCCCATGATGTATAAGTGAGCTCAAAGTGATGATCCTCTATTGGGTGATGTCACAATTCAAAAGCATGGGGACTTTTTCAAAGTCTTTGAAGACTTTAGAAAGAGTAGCACGATTCATAAAGTTACTTTTTATGAGAGTAGATATAGGGGTGATAAGGACCAAGTACATATATGGTCTCAAAATAGGTTCTTTTATAGATGCAAGTGCGAGCCCATTGATGGGAAACGTTTTTGTCAAGCATGCAAAATTGCCTTAGACAAAGTATAAAAGGGAGGCTCATCACTTGATAAGTACATGGAGAAGTTTTCAAGTGTCATTGCTTTTTTCTATGCTTATTTTAAGACAAATCAAAGTGTATTCTTGAATCTAAAAGGTTTAATTTCCTAGCATATAAGACAAAGAAAAATCAATCTTTTAGAGCTCACTTAAAGGCAAGTAAGTTGTGGGGTCGAGAGCATGGCAAGAAACTACCAACAAAGGGAAAGAGAGCTATGATTGAATTTTTGTCATTGTACTACTATTGAAGACACTTTGTAACAATGCAAGATTTGGAAGAAGCTATCAGACATGTTTGGTTTTCCATCCACAAGCTATATTTCAAGGTCGAAGCATGGCAAGTGTACATATGGCTTGGTGGACTATTGAGCAAGACATTCTAAAGAAAAATGCAAGGCCTATTGAGAATCCATAAAATGCAAAAAACCATGCTTTGGTGCAAAGAATGGTGTTAAAGTGATAGAATCAAGCCCATAACTCTCTTCACTATGTTGGCCATACATTAGATCCTGCATGGTAGGCACATTGCCCTAAACCTGATGTGCAAATTATGGATCCTTGGAGTGAGCTCTTGGGATGATGATTTATGAATATGGTTTTTCTCTCCTTTTTATGTCAAGGAAGTATTGATTTTTGGAAATAAGGAAAGGTTGTTTGCCTATCCAAGGATAAGAGACCCGAGAAACGTTAAGCAATTGGTCAAAGTTAAAGCTGTTGGGATATCTCAAGGTGTATGCCTCAGGCACACCTTGGTTTCTATGTGTGAGTGCTAAAGGCACAGTTAGGTGCCCACAAGCATAGTTAGGTGGTGGAGAGCCACATAGGATGATTGAGAGAATCTAGGAGCAGATTGAGGAGATGATTGTGGAGCTCTAAAGTCATCAGTGATGTCAGTGAGCATGTATGAGGTGCCTACTTAAGGACCTCACTCTTCTTCATTCCATAATGCAAGTATTCTGAGTTTTTGTCCACTCTTTGCTTTCCTTTCAGTTTACCAACATGGTATCAGAGCCCTTTGATCCCCCTTGAGCCCATTTTTGCCACATCATCATCATCTTCTTCATCTTCTTCTTCTCCATTTTCCTCCTTGTTCCCAAAATCTTTGAGAGCTTGGTTCTCCACCTACAAACGACCATTGCCCAAACCCTATGAGCTGGAAACTCCTCTAGTATGGGCAAACTTCCACCTGCAAGCAATTGAAAAAAAATGTCTTTGTTGGCTGCCATTCCCCAAACAACGCATTTTTTGCCATTTCTTCTATTGCTCAATACTCCCTGCCTGCTCCACCATTGCTTGAGCCCTCTTAGGAGTGGATGGGCGACCTCAAGATAAAGATTTTGAGTCATTTTTCAGCTCATTTGGTTCAGTAACGAAGGAGAAATCGTCAAAACTCAGGTTCAGCCTGTAGCAACTCCCCCGGGCAAAAGCGCACACCATTTCGTCCAACCTCTGTGCTGGACCCTCTCTAGTATATGAGCTTTCTTTTGCTTCAGAAAGCCCTCTTTTCCTTGCTTTGAAGAGTGAGCTACAAGCCCTCCAAGTTCAGCCTTTTGGTTTTGATAGTTTTTGACAAGTTTTTGAAGATGATGCTACATAAAATGCTACTCTAGCATTTCTAGTTTTTTGAAACTTTCAATAACTTCAGTACAAGTGTGGCTTCAGTTTTGTTTTGAATTTCTAGACCTGGTTTTGATTGGAAAGTATTCATTTTAGCCACTTCTATGAAGCATGTAAGTGAAAGCATCATTGTTTGAAATTTGGTCACAAGACTTTAACATTAAATGCTTATATTTTGAAGCATTTCAATTGATATTCTAAGCCCTGTAAGAGAGAAGACACTGCCCAATACCTGGGTTAGACCCTCTCATGGCTTGCTTATGCAAAATATGTGAAAAGCCAAAACATAAAGCAATGTCTTGTTATGCTACAAAGGATGAAAATGTCAACCTGACTTCCTTGTTGAAGATTGCCAAAACAATGGTTGCCAAAAAGGAAGCAACTACAAAGCCAGAGATCTACCCTCTCATGGCACTTTTATTTGACTCCAAGTATAAGAAAAAGATGAAGGTCAGATACCTAAGATATGCTTCTCTACACAACTATGGAGATGACAAGATAATTGTTCTCTTAGAGGATATGATTTTCAGATCCACTTGTTCTATCATAGTACCATCTTATAAGGCACTAGACACTGCCCATGTGGTAAGACCTTGCCTTGACATGGATATTTTGCCTCCACAAGATGAGGCATCCCATGAAGATTATGCATTTTAAATCATCTCTATGTATGCTCCAGATCTCTCTTTTTATGTCAAGGTACTCAGCCTGGATAGTCCTCCAAAATGAATGAAAATAAACTATTGTGTTTTGTGTGTTTTGTAAACACCTCTGGTCACCTTATGATGTAGGCCATGTGTATGTTTTACTCCATGGTACCTCCTGCAGACATTGTGTGCATGTACATGCAGGGGAGATAACCATTGGAAGGTCTTTTTGTATCCCTTTTGTTTACCTTACACCCATGGGAACCCTTGCTAGCATGAGAACCTAGCCATAGATTTATCCTTGACCACCATGAGATGGCATGAGAAACTATGAGACTAGATGTATCCTTGACATAGCCTGAGGCATTCCCTTGAGGGGGGGTTTGTTGGGATATCTCAAGGTGTATTTCTCAGGCACACCTTGGTTTCTATGTGTGAGTGCTAGAGGCACAGTTAGGTGCCCACAAGCACAGTTAGGTGGTGGAGAGCCACATAGGATGATTGAGAGAATCTAGGAGCAGATTGAGGAGATGATTGTGGAGCTCTGAAGTCATCAATGATGTCAGTGAGCATGTATGAGGTGCCTACTTAAGGACCTCACTCTTCTTCATTCCATAATGCAAGTATTTTGAGTTTTTGTCCACTCTTTGCTTTCCTTTTAGTTTACCAACAAAAGCTTCTTATTTAGCATTACTATTTTTAATAACTTTAAATGAGGAGTTAGCTAACTAGTAGAATGATTGATGTGGGTAAGAAAAATCACGTGCCCTTCTTCAAATGCTTGATAAGTCTTGGGTGATTAGTTCAGTGAAATCATGGGGAGTTGATGCTATACCAACAAAGCATGTAAGGGCAAAGGTGCCAAAGGTTGTGGAGATGCTCTACATAGAGATAAATAATAAAAAGCTGGAGAGCACCATACAAGGTATACTTGGAACTTCTTTTAACTTCACTATTGATATTATGTTGTTAAAGGATGATACAAAATCCAATGGCATTACCGTTACCATCTTAGTTAACACCCAGGGGGCCACTATGTAAAAAACCCATATAGCACGTGCGATCAAGGGGTATTAAAAAAAACCCCTATCTATGGATTTTTATAGCCTATATATACCCATTGTATAAAGTTTGAGATGATTAAAGTATCCCTTATGTATGGGAATTTTTTCTTTTTGAATTAATAAACCCCTTATGTATGTATATTTTATGTAACTCCATAAAAATATAAAACCCCTTCCATTGATTGCACATGCTATCTTACATATTTCTTAGTGACCCGCCTGGGGGTTAACATTATCACATTTTTCACCTTCCCACGTTAACTGCCTTGGTTAACATTGTCATAGGTTAAATTGTCACATTTTGCACCTTTGCACGTAATCTTGTAAATATGCGCAATACACTCATGGATTTTGTTAGGAATTGCCTTGGAGCCATAGTGGCCTAATAGGATTGTAAATACTAGGAACAAGAGACTCATAGAAAAATAGGAAGAGAATGAGAGTGTAGGGTTTCTTGTTTGTGATAGGTAGAATAGGTAGAGAAGTACCCCCATAGGACTCCAAATCCTACATAGAAACCAATGAAACTCAAAAATCTCCAAAAAATATTTTGGCAACACAATCTAGGGAAAACACGCTAGGTTATCACTATCCCATTGCAACTAAATTATTATCCCAGTACATACTGAATTAGTTCAAGCACGTTGAAATAGTGTTGACCATGTTAAATTAGCCTTGACCACCTGGCATAGTCTAAGGCTTTGACATCCAACATAATTTTTCAATTGACACATTAAAAGCACAAAATCCAATCCAAAATAGGATTCAACTCTTAATTCAATGCACACTGAAGTATAAACTCAGCACACATTGAGTTAGCATCCTAGTGCATGCTAAATTAGGGCTCATTTAGTGCACGTTCAATTAGTTGGTCATCCCTGCAAGGATTTTATTTTGAGTTGAACTTCTTCATTTTAATCATTAAGTGATCAACCATCCATTGAATATTCACCAACTATGGTAGAGCCACTAAACTAAAACTCAAATATTGAAAAAAAGGGGTGAATTTTGTAATTGATTGAACTAAAAGAAAAGATCATAAAATTGAGCACCCTTGAAGATCTCTGACATCAAGATAATAACCAAATAGGTCAAAAGCCCTAGAAATTATTAGTTACACCCTGAACCTACTTAAGAATCACATCACACTAAATTAAACTTAACCCATTGCACACCACATTCACATTTCATTGCATGTTGAGTTATTGTCCCAATGCTTGCTAAGATAGTATCCCAATGCACACTGAATTCCTATTTTAGCACATGCTAAAATATCTAGTCGACAAATAGTGGCACTGGTTGACCTAACTATTAGGGCTTGCCTAGGTGTCCATCTGCACTAGTCCACCTACATGCACCTAAGGTTTAGAAGGGTTCTTGCATTTGAGACTGTGAACCGAAAGATAGATCTTCCAAAAACATATTGTCAAGCCAAGTGCCTAGCTTAGCATCAGTTTAATTTGAGAATTAAGCACTGAGCTCACACTTTGTACACGCACCATCCCAAGTTGATATCTCTAGCTTAGAATACTCAATGAGTCTCAATGTCTAGATATGGGTGAAAACCTAAAACTTGGAGGCTCTATGGCACCTAATTCTAGCTTGGTTCGACACCATTCCCCCACTCTTTCTACCACAACCTCTCGGCTTCGACAAACTTTCTCCAATATGATGGGAAGGTTTGGGTTGTTAGATCTAGCTGAGATGCTAAATCCATTTGCCAGGCAATGTAGAGTGCCAAAGAAGCCATAGAGCCCACCACAACCAGCCATGATAGAGGCTATGGAAAGTATCTCAGGCTCATCCTCGAGAAGTGCCGCTTTTACCGCATATCCCTTAACCCCCTTAAGTGCCAGTTTTGGGTCAAACATGGTGTTATCGTCGGTCACATAGTGTCCCAGAATGGAATCTCTACAGACCACAATAAAATAAAACTCATTTTGGAGTTACCACCCCCCACTAACACTAAGGGAGTCCAACTATTTACTGGCCATATGGGCTATTACCAAAGATTTATTTTGTTCTACACCAACATCGCCCTCCCATTATACAAATTGCTAGTATCCTTTGAGTGGACCGAAGAATGCCAGACATCCTTTGAAACCCTCAAGCTAGCTCTAGCCATTGCCCCAGTACTGACATCTCTCGACTGGAATTTAATATTCCACGTCCACATTGATGCCTCTAACTTTTCCATTGGATGTGTGTTAGCTCAACCTGGGGAGCATAATTAAGATTACCCGGCATACTTTGCAAGCCGTCAACTAAATGAGGCCGAATTTAACTACACCACCACTGAGAGAGAGGGTCTCGCCATGGTCTATGCAGTCAAGAAATTCAGGCACTACTTGTTAGCTAACAAGTTTGTCTTCTTCGTGGACCATCAAGCGCTGTTGTACTTGGTCAACAAACCCTGCATGAGAGGATGCATCACTAGGTGGATGCTGATCCTGCTAGAATTTGACTTTACAGTCACGGTGCATAAGGGCAAAACCCACGTTCTAGCCGACCACCTATCGAGGATCCCTAATGGTGAAGCTCCAATAGGAGTAGAAGATAATCTCTCCGATGATTCCCTCTTCTTCCTCGATGTCATTCCAGAATGGGCCGTCGAAATCAGACACTACTTGGCCAACGGACTACCCCTAGGCCAAGGCCTTAAGAAGGATAGAGCCCATAAACTCATTAAGGACACGACGCCATATCAGCTAATAGCAAGCCAACTCTACCGCATGGGTAAGGATGGTATATTGCGAAGGTGCGTATGTGAACATGAATACATCAAGGTGCTTGAAGGAATCACAGGAGGCCATTTTGTTGCTAAGGTTACACCACGTAAAGTGCTGCAAGCTGGTCTCTGGTGGCCAACGCTCTTTGGAGATGTGGTTGAATTTGTCAAATGATGTGACCCTTGCCAACGCGTCCAAATCCCACACAGGGAAGACATGATGCCCATGATTGATATCCTGGTTGAGACCAATGCTTCGAGAAGTGGGGCATCGATTTAATTGGTCCCATAAGCCTAGATGCTAAGGGGACCAAGGCTCGATACATCATCCTAGTCACCGACTACTTCACCAAGTGGGTAGAAGGAAGGGCCACGGTAAAGATTGATGCAAGATCCATCGCCAAGTTCTTATATGAACAAGTCATCACGCAGTTTGGATGCCCGTTGGAGTTAGTCACAGTGACCAAGGAACCCACTTCCTCAATGAAACCATAGCAAACATGACAAGCGAGTTTATGATCATTCATAGCAAGTCAACGCCATATTATCCCAGAGCAAATGGCTTGGTCGAAAGCTCCAACAGAACTGGGTGCATAAGCTCATAGCAGTGTTATGGGCCTACAGGACCTCCTACAAGGTGGCAACACATTGTACCCCCTTCAAGTTAGCCTTTGGTTTAGAGGCAGTAATGCCAATGGAGTAAGTAGTACCTAGCCTCCGTCTTGCCGTATGGGAAAGACTCACAGAAAATGCGCTAGCCGAAAGGCTAGTTGACCTCAAAAAGCTAGAGGCGACAAGGTTGCGAGTAGCCTACGTTCTCCAAGTAGAAAAGGCTCGACATAAAAAATGGTTTGACTGCAACCTCAAGAACAAAGACCTGGCAGAAGGAGACTTGGCACTCCTGTATAGTGTCCGCAACACCAAACATAAGCTTAAGTACCGAGGCATGGGTCCTTACCATGTAGTTGAGATCACCTCCCAAGGGGTGTGCCGAATAGCCACCCTTGATGGGACAGAAATGGATGGCTACCTAAACAGAATTGAAAAGATACTACAGACCACTCACTATCCCTACCCTTCAAGCCATGCATAGAGAAAAAGAGCTTAAGGTAGCAGTGGCCAGGATGAAGTGCCAGGCCATCGAGGAAACCAAAACCCATAATGCTAAGATCCAACAGTGTAGACAAATGACCCTTTTTAAGGTGACGACTGAACAAATTCAACTAACAGATGAGCTAACAATAGAACTAGCCAGGTTGCTTGTTCAACTACAGGTACTGTGCATGCGCATCAAAGCACTCGTGGACCCAAGAGCAAGCCACAATTTCATATCCCGAGAGGTATGTGAAAAGCTACAGGTACCCCTAACCCTCACTATTGCCTCAATAAGAGCTATAAACAGCCAACTTCTGCAAACCTTGGGTTTGTAAATCTAATTCTAATGGTTGTTCGCTAAGCTATGGATATACGCTTTTATGTTCTCCCTATAGAAGCCATCGAAGAACATATTATTCTAGGAAGAACCTGGTGCTATGCTGTCAATTGCCAAGTTGACTGGCGCACCCGAACTACTTCGCTTACCAATGGTGGTCAAATGGCGGTAGTCCCACTGTGTAGACCAAGCCCCCCCTCTTTGGCCCCGACCTCGCTAATTCATGAGCGACAATGAAGTGATGTAGCAAAGATGACTGGATGACCCAGCTTCCACTAGCACACCACCCCAGGGCCCAGCTTGAAAGGAGCACAAAGCTCACCGCAATGGTAAACCAATGCCATTTCATGCTCAACTCACACCACCATCGTCCGCTCAAGAAATTTGGGAGCTGCAAGTACAAGATGCTATCCCCATCACCGCCCAACGTCACTTTGATCGGAACAGATGCCCAGAGAATGGTAATGCAGCAGTAGTAGCAGCTCTAGCCACCTCGAGATCGTGCTTCCCCCATGCATAGGCACTACCCAGAGGAAGCCGCATCCAACGCTCATGCCTCATCCACCGCCATGCATCACCAACAACTCGGGTAGCCAAGGCAACAAAGTCGCCTGGATCCAGAAGAAGGCATTCCAAACGAAGGTGACGAAGGTAGCACCACAAGAAACTGTGTCCTCACACTATACAACACCACAAGAACCTGCCAATGATCTGGACACAACAGGCCAGCCTCAAGGTATTGAATACGCAATGGTGCCACGGGCGTTCCGACTCAACACAAGCATCACCACCACCAGTTGAGAGATCCCACAGGGACCGAATTCTGCCCCACAAAGAGTTACACAAGAACCTCGCCTTGGGGACGAACACTCGATGTCGGAGCCCGCAAGAGCAACAAAGTCCGATACAAAGGTGACTCTGGCATCCAAGGTAAAGAACAACCTGAACATGTACTTTACATGGCTCTTTACTCGCTATGCTGCAGTACGGCGTCCGCCTCTACTGCATTCATTATAATCATTACATCTAGGTTTAGGTGAGTCAGTACGACAGGCATCTCACTTGATGCACCAGCAGCACACTAGTCTCTACCAAACATCTCTACCAAACACATTGCATGTGCACACATGGTCAATACTAGGTGACTAGAGTCTGCTCTTGCATTTTTTATAAGTGCTCATGTTCTCGCATGCTAACCTCATTGTCACATCGCACAACTCAAGTGCACTCCGCTCCATCCACATTTCCCTCACCCCACTCCCCCTTCCTTCTCTTTTCTCCTATTTTTACACAGTCACTACCCCACCGACCATCACTGAAGCATTCACCACTGACCGTCACTGAAGCATTCACCATTGATCGTCACTGAAGCACTCGCCACCGACTATCACCGAAAGATTTACCGCTGTCCGTCATGATCACGATCCCCGCTGGGTCATCACCACCCAACATAGCACCGCCTCATCGCCATTTGGGTATCGTGTTGGCTGCGGCCTAAGATACTTCACACCGACCGTCACCATTGAAGTTTGCCACCAACCGTTGCCATCAAATTCAGCACTGACCATCGCCATACCAGAGGAAGCAAGCCTACCCCGCCGGGTAGTCGCACCATAGCTGTTGCAGCCAAACTCTATCAACATTTATCTAGAAATCTGACAGTTTCCTGCCCAGTTCTTCTCCATCCCCACCAACGAATTGACGTCCTCTCATTCCTCCTCATCCACTGATTCCCTCGTGGTGCAACTTCCACTTATATTTGCCATGGAGTCCGAACATGACTTTTTCAAATTTGATAGTCACCTGGATCTCCACCCTCACCCTATTCCGGAGGCCACAAGACCATCAGATTCTCATATCACTCCTTCGGCCACAATTTGAATGCTGGACCCCGTGAAGCCCATTATCATCACTGGCTACAGCAACCTTGATTCCTTAGCATCCAGCCTCCATCCTCTATTGTTTCCAGCATGCCATCGAAGCTTCTCTCATAGGAGTGCACAGCTGGGAGGCAGTGCCATCTATTGTATCAGTTTTATAGTAATCAAATTTTTGATTCTCCATACTATCTACTTTTCTCTCTTGCATATGAGATCCGGTTATCTGTTGAGGACAGACGTTGTATTCTTTCTTACATAATGGCCCCAACCCCTACTTCTTCCTCACAAGAGAAGGGACACCACTGGATTCCCAAAGATATGCTCCCAGCCAATACTCTCTAATCTCTAGAAGATTAACTTCATCACACATCCTTGCTCCCACCTATAGAACTGAGTAGGATAGAATAGATTCATCTTGGAAGAGGAGTGAGAGCACAAGATGCAAACCAAAAGTGTTGTTCTCATTGATTGTGAGAGAGGTGACTCTCTCTTATAGAAAATGGGGAGAAGGTGGCCTAGATCAAAGGCACCTTCCCTACATTAGTGGCAATCAGCCCCTACATTAGTGGGACTGCTGGCCTGAATCAAAGGAACCTCCCATGTGGGTGCCTTTGTGCAAACATCATCAATTAGGTCACACACTAGACCCATCATAGCACTAGATGTGCTTCTACAACACACACACACACATGCCAAGGGGATTCACAAGAGGAAACTTATGATATCACGTGAGTGTACAACAAGGTTTTTTTTTTAAATGAGGCATAAGCTTATACATTAGGGGTGGGGGCACTTTTTATTTTTTCCCAATATTGAATTTAAGTAAGTTAGGGGGGCCATGCCATATTTAAGAGGGGGGACATATTTAAGTTTGGTTTTGTGTATGGTTTTAAATAGTCATAGGGAAAGTAATCTAAATTTGCTTCTTGTGTACTCTAAATGCTTGAGAAAGAACGTAGATTTAAGGAAAGGGGGGAACATAATAGAACTTTGGTGGTTTCTTATAAGCTTAAATAGGGGTGTTTGATCATCCTATGTGGATCTTAAAAAGGAAATAGTAATTGACATTGCTAAATAAGAATTAGACTTCTATGTGTGTAACATGTCTTGACCTTATGATATGCATGAATGCTTAAAAGGCCTACATTACATACTTCTCTTCTTACTTTTTAAATTCCTTTCTTGAGTTGCCCTTATAATTGCTTGAAAAGCATTGTAATAGAAAGGGATTATTAAATCTTTGGCTACAATTCTCTTTCTTGCTAGAAAAGGGGAATCCATAAAGTGCTGGATGAGCTTGGTTTTAGACAAGTTGTTGAGATAGTGACACCACTATAAAAATGGAGGATTCCGAGAGCTGTGTAGTCAGCTATGCATGGATTGGATGGACTTTGGATCTGATTCCTTACTGGATTTGAAATTCAAGTGCAAATATCCATTTTTTCAAAGCATTCTTTTTCTAGGACAACTCTCTAATGATCAACAACCTCATGTTTTTAAGATGTCTACTATTGGTCCAAGTTTGGGGTTTGACTTAGTGAATAGGATGAGGCTAGGAAAAAGCTTGGTTGAACAATGGATGCACTTTGACCATGTCCACTAACTTAAAGGGTAGACTACCTTGTATGAGACACATCGAATGAAGCTACTTGTGACTTTTCTTATTTGATAATTTTCCTTTATATTGTCATCGAAGAGCACAATGGTCTTGTTGCACAACTCTAATGACATGGGGTTTAGGGTGAAGAGATGATTATGGAGCTTGGCATCCCTTAGCCAAGTGAGAAAGCATGCTAGCAATCATTCATTGCTCATCCTCTCATGAGGTTTGTAGTGGGAGTTCAAGTGTTTGATCCTTGCAATATTTTCTCATAAGGTCTCATGGTCCTCTGCTTAACCTTATATAGTTGGTTGAAAGGACTCCATCTGGGGCCAATGGGGGAAAACCCTACTATGAATGCTTTTCACAGCGTTTTCTCAGTTGATTTTCTCTTCAGCACTTAGGGCCCTATATCATTGGCTTGCTTTACCATCTAGGCTCATCTTGAATGCATTAACCTCATCCAAGTCACCTATGTCCCCAAAGGTATCACAAATTTGCTCGAACCTCTCTACATGGTACCTCAAATCTCGCTCTCCTAGAAATTTAGTAATGAGCTTGGAGATGGTGATTGGCCTACTCCTTGAAGCACTAGTATCCCTCCCTACAAATGCATGCAGTGCAGCCCTCCTTCCTATTGTTTGCACTAGGATACTCATAGCCTCATTTGTATGTACAATATGTGATGCAAAAAGAGTTGTTGGTGGGGATAGCATAGTGGCATAATTGGGTGTCCCTCGAGGTGCATTGTAAAAGGTCGTGGGCCTTGTAGGCATTGTATTAGGCCACTCTAGTGCAATAGGCCCTTAACCCGGCATTTGTGGTGGGCTTGGCCATACTGGTGCACAGGTGAGGGCCTAGGCATTGGCATATTCACATTAAGCACCGACCTGTAGGGTGCAACTGAAGGGTAAGGAGTTCCCTCTGGGTATCTCGCCCAAGCTGGGTATTGAGGGGGGCAAAAAGGCCATTTGCATGGAAGAAAATTTTCCCCAAAGTCCATTTGTTCATTTCCCTACCTTTCAAGATTTGGTGGCTAGAAGCTACGTACCCTAGGCTTAAAGGTTCTTGTGAAGGATGGCTCTCCTTCATAGAACTGGACATGGCTAGAAGCTACATACCCTAGGCTCAAAGGTTCTTGTGAAGGATAGCTCTCCTTCATAGAACTTGGCGATGGGTGTCTACATTTTGCAGGAGGAAGGGAAGGAGCAGCAGCACGATTGAAAAATGTTCAAGCAATAATGAAATGAATTAGCGTCTCTATATTATAGGAGAGTGTGCTTTCCCAAAAGCATAGTGTCTTTATATTATAGGAGGGTGTGCTTTCCCAAAAGCATAGCGTTTTTGCTTTTTGTTGCATTACATTTTTCTTTTTGGCGGAGCTCATATGTGAGAATTAGCATTAAAAATGACCAAACAAAGGTGTTGCTTGGCTCAGCCCATTTCGGGAAAAAAGGAAAGTCTTATGAAAAGACTCACATGGTTTGACTGTCTCACTCTTCAACTTCGAGTTTGGGTGAGGTTTTCTGATCTTGGGGTTGTCTTCTTGGCTTTGGAATATCGCTTAGGTAATGGCTAGATTGGTGCAAAACTATTAAAGTACAGCAAAAATTTCATAAGTGGCATGAGAAGCCTTTAACACTACTGGGTAGAACGACGGTATTAAAACACGTTTTGCAATGATATGTAACTCTGCTATAAGTCTCTATAGTTTTGCCATTCATGCAATCAGGGCTCTTAACACTTGATAAATTGGCTCGGGATTTTATTTGGCAACAATAGTGGCATTTGATACCATGGGAATATATCCTCGCTCCCAAAACTAGTGGCGGACTTGTAATCTGACCTTTCAAGGACAAGTGCTTGGGGGAGTCTTAAAATGGAAGGAAGCACTCTTGTCACCCTTTCCTATAAATTTATGCATTCTACCTTCTTGACTAAGGTGATAGGAGTATGGCAGCAACAACTATCTCAATGCAAGTGGGTATGCTTGACTTGGATCACGAGATATCACTCCTTGGGGCTTTCTACTTGGATCAATCGGTAAGCCTTTGTGAATAATGTGGCGTGTGTCCAAATCAGTCCCATGCTCTCATGGCACCTTAATGCATGGGGTATTCATTGTTGCTAGCAGGATCTATGGGATCCAATCCATTCTACTTGGTTGCCGCTTTCTACACTCATAGTTACTTACTACTAGTTGCCAAGGGAGGGCAAGTTTCTAGAATCAATTTTTTCTCATTTGAAGCCATCTTGGCCCACCAAAATCTTTCTAAACTTGTTGAATAATTGTAGAGGATGGGTGGATGGACGTGGGAAGGCACTCCACACTCTCACATTAGTATATTTTTACTTCTCCAGGACTCTATATCACTCTTTCATAGTGTTTGAGATGGTTGGAAGGCATTAGCCCTTTTGATTCACCAACTATTTGGGCAGTTTGCATCTTGAGAACATGGATAGCTACCCCTTCATATAGCCTAAATTTAAAGTTGTGGAAGCTTGTAGTTCGCAATTACCCTACTCAGAATCGCATTACTCGATGGAAGCAAGTTTTTTCCACCTGCACTTTCTATGAGGTGGCTTTAGAGACTCACCTCCACCTATTTTGGAGTTGCCCACTTACTAGATCTTCATGGCACTATATCCTAAATTGGTTTTTCAAGCTCAACTCCACATTTAAGCTCAGTGTAATATTGTATTACTTGATGATCTTTAGTGAATGCCAGGCCCCTTATACTGTGTTTGGAGCCTAGCCCAAGCCTATGACATCTAGTCCTTTTGGAAATCAAGGAATGATCTTGTCTTTTGGAATCAAAAGCTTTCACCCTCACACTCCCTAGTGATTCAAGTAGGAATATTGGATCTTCTTGATAAGCTACATTGTAGCATGAGCTAAATAGTTGTATACATCTCTTTTTTCATAATACTAATCCCTTTTTTTTCGTGCCAAAAAAAAACTCCTTTGCTCAAACTTTTATGGAGGTTGGTTACTTGCAAGCTAATACCCATAAAGTTAAATGGTGTGGCTTTCAACTCTGTCATTTTTGTACGTGCTCCAAATGGAATCGCATTATCACCTTTTTTGGGATTGCTTTTCAGTTAGAGGCATCTGGCAAATGCTTTAGCAACAGATAGCTCGTGCCGTTATTTTATTTTTTACAAAAAGATTACTTCATTAAATATGAATGAAAACCACAAGAGCAAGCTCAAATGCGGGAGTACATCATGTCATGCATGAGAAAAAATCCAGCTCAAAACGAGCTAATAAAAATCCAAGGTGGACACTAAAAGTGCCATCTCAACCCTAAAGGAGACTTAGAGAAGAAAGGAGATCCTCTCCAAACTCTGAAAATAGTACCTCTCCTGGCAGTAGGTACTCTGAAGGATCCCTGCATGCTCTCCCAGATGGCCACCAAGGTGTGTATAGTATCTATCCAAATACTATACATAGACTGGGAGTGGTGAACCTAAGAACCCTCTATCACCTCTGTACATCTGGCCCTTCAAATGCCAAGCTGCAATCCTAGTTAGAATCTCCCATGATGTGTCCACCAAGGCATGAGTAGATCTGAAAGGAGTGAAGGAAACATCCTGGAGAGAGCAAGACTCCACAGAGTGTCATCGTATAATGAGTGCTGATTGTGAATCATGTCCCTCAAAAAACACGTGAGGGCTAGTAAGAGATAACCATGCTACTGATCCCCAAGTCATGAAGAAGGGTGCTCTATGAAAAATGCTAAAAATCCTAGCAACACCCTTCCAGATTGTTTTTGCATGTCTGCACTCCCAGAGGCAATGCTAAACTGACTCAACCACTGCATGGGATCGAGGACAAGTAGGGTCAGTAGCCCCAAACTTAGATCTCCACTGGTTCATTGCAATTCCTCCATGCATAGAAGGCCAAAAGAATAGAGTGATCTTTCTATTCCTCAGGGATTTCCAAATCCTCCTCTAAAAGTTTTTCTACACCTCTACAAAAATCCGAAAACTATCTCAATGAGGAGCTCTAGAGGGCCTCCAACCTCTACTACTGAGTTGAAATCTCCTGGCATTTCTGACTGTGTAATGAAAGAATGGAATGCTCTTCTCTCGATGCCCTTCAACAATCCACTCCCACTTCCTTGGGTCCCACTGCAAGAACGTGATGGGGGAACCACCATATAACCAAAGTCTTCAAGACCCAAATGCCAAGAGAAGAGGGTTAAGGTCAAGATACACTAAGAGTCCTTGCCCCACTCCATGTAATCTGCAATCCTAACAGGTTGGAAGGCAACCTCCGAAAGAATATCATTTGAAGATCTAAGAATTCTGCCTCCTGAGTGTGGTCATTTCAAGTGCATCCTGCAAGGGAATAAATAGCCGTCCCCATAAATGCTCCTAGCCAAGTGTACTCTGTGATAGGCATGTCATATATATCTATCCAGTCTATTGGTATGGTTGCATCTATTTGTTGCATCTTGACTGTACTCCCTCTGAGGTGGCTAACTATGATAAGAGTCTCTGATCCTGTGGAAGCTTCTTGAAAGCCTTCCAAGCATCTACTATGGAAGCAGGTCCCCTCCCCCATCTAGACCACTGCATATAATGTGACACTCCTAGTGGTCTACCATGCACATCCAAAATAGAGTTCTTCTGCGTGAGTGGTTGTCTATCTATTTCTTTGTGAGAGGAGGGTGTGGAACTCTCCGAAAAGTGCCTCTGAACCTTCCCCAAGCTTTCAGAATGGCATCCATGAGAGGGGAAGAGGGAGATCTAAGATGGTCTGAAGTAAAAAACCATCTCGAGTTGTCCATCCAATCTCCCCCATGAGAAGGTGTACAGGATTGAATGCTGTATTTTCTTGAGCGCATGTTAGTTGGTGTCAAAATAGAGATCACTTAATAATAGTACCACATAGATAGGGTTGGATGGAGGATGGTGATGGAGATGGTGATGGTGACCTACGTCCCTCGCAATCTAGGCTCTCTCCACTCCCTCTCAAACCTATGTATGGCTCCCTCCTAGCATCATTCTTATCCCACTCAACTCACACTTTGCCAAATATGACACTCATTGAGAATCCATCGTTCTACATGCAAGGTTTCTGCATCCCTCTTACCCTCTTTTGGAAGAGAATACTTCGACCCTGACTTCACAGACCTCACTGGTTTCCCTTTGCTAGTCGATAAAACACCATATTAGAGAATTTGGGGAATCCTGATAATTTGGGAACTTTTGAGGGGTTGTAATTATGTAACATTCAATGTTTCTCATTGACTTTTCCCATAGATATGGAAGTCCATCCAAATCTCGCAAATGTGCATGGTTTGCATCAACATAAATAAAATGTCAAATGTTGAGGTTTCGACCAATGCATTGTATTTTTTGAGGGGTTGCAATTACAATGCATTGAGTGCACTCCATTGACTTTCTCCTTGGATTTGGCCATGTACTCACAATTTGGAGTGTGCTTGTTCTGCATTAGCAGGGAAAAAAACATCATATGTTTGAGTTTAATGAAGCATTTTTTGACTCTTCTAAAAAAAAGGTGGTGTTCAAAAACACCATTTTAGTTTAGTTGGAGAAAAAGTAATAATGCAACACTAGTCCTTGATATTTTGTCGAGTGTGCAGAACTTGCAACCACAAAGCAATGGTCTACCAAAAAAAAAAAAGAAAAAAGATCAATGTCATACCTTCCAAATATTTGTCAGTATTCAATTAAATTATCATTGTGCAAGGAAAAAAAGTCATACTTTTCAAGTACCTTCACTCCATTGTGAAGTCAGCATCAGATTCATAATTTGTTCTATGAGACAAACTGGATAAAGCTCGCTTGCGTGCAATGGTTGGTATCTTCACCTTGATGGGGAGGTTGCTGCTCTTCGAGGAAACCTTCTTTGAGAGGTTACCTTTTGGAACCCATGACCATACAATAGCATCAACAGATTCCCAACATGAAGGTGATGGGATATCTCAAGGTGTATGCCTCAGGCGCACCTTGGGTTCTATGTCTGTGTGCTAGAGGCACAGTTAGGTGCCCATAAGCATATTAGGTGATGATAGATGCCACATAGGATGATTGAGAGATTCTAGGAGATGATTGAGGGGATGATTGTGGAGCTTGGTGGCTCATGTAGAGGTGCCTACAAATGGACCTCACCTTTCTTCATTCCATAAGCAAGCAAGCATTCTCTTGTTTCATGTTCAGCTTCATGCTTTCCTTTCACTTCTTTAACATGGTATCAGAGCACTATGATCCTCCTTGAGCCCATTTATGCCATGCCATCTTCTTCTTCTTCTTCTTCTTCTTCTTCACCTTCCTCTCCATTTTGCCCCTTTCTGCCCAACCACTTGGAGAGCTGAGTTCTCTACCTATAAGCAACCATTCCCAAAGTCCTTCTAGCTGGAGAGA
The DNA here is from genome assembly GCF_047967505.1 of Dipteris shenzhenensis. NCBI lineage: Eukaryota > Viridiplantae > Streptophyta > Polypodiopsida > Gleicheniales > Dipteridaceae > Dipteris > Dipteris shenzhenensis. The sequence goes on along the minus strand of NC_141610.1, from coordinate 30,471,257 downwards.
CCCTTCATATGGGCAACCTTCCACATCAGAGCAATTAGGCAATGGTGCCCACAGACCCATGCAACAGCTGCCTTATTCTTGATGCTATTTCGTGCAATACGACTTGCTGGAGTAGCCATTATGAAATTCCTCTGAGCCATGCTTGCACAACAGCATGAACTAGCCCCTGTCTAGATTTGAAGTGAAATAATCCACCAGGGAGGGAGAAACAAAAAAAAAAACAGTCGACATTCAAGCTCCTGGCTATGGTGATGTGATGCGGCATTTTGCCTCTCTTCTTTAGTGGCTCTTCTCTGGTATACCAACTTTATTTCTACCTAGAAAGCCCTCTTTTCTTTGCTTTGAAGAGTGAGATACAAGCCCTCCAAGATCAAGCCTCTATTTTAGATAGTTTTGACAATGTTGTGAGTTTGGTGCTACATTAGATGCTACTTTAGCATTTTTGATGTTTTAAAGTGTTGAATAGCATCAGTAAAATTGTGGCTACAACTTTCCTTTAGGTTGCTATACCTGGATTTGCCTTTTACAAGTCTTTGCTACACTAAATGCTTGTACTTTGAAGCTTTTCAACTCTTTCTAGCCTTGTAAGAGAGTAGACACTGCCCATTTTGGGTTAGACCCTCTCATGGCTACCTTCTTGAATATTGATAAGTTCAATGGTAAAGGCTTTCACACATGGTAGATGAAAGTTAAGTTTGCATTGATGAGGGAAAACCTCTGGGGGCTTGTCAAACCTGCTTCAACTTCTTCTTCAACAGCCTCTAATGCTGGAGAATCCTCAGCTCCTACACACCCAGCATGAGATCCTGCTAGAGAGGAGAAAGCCTATGGCATTATTGCTCTTGGCTTAGGAGATGACTATATTAATCACATTTCTGATTTGCAGTCTCCTTCTGAAGCTTGGCAGAAGCTTGATATTATTTTTGGTGCTAGTTCTCACATCTCAAAATTGTCACTTAAGATTGCTTTCTTTGAATTGAAGATGGCTAGTGGCACTCCCTTGGCTGCCCATGTCAATCACATGTGGAGTCTCATGACTCAACTTGCTTCTATCAACTCTCCAATCACTACAAATGATGCAATGGTAGTATTGCACAAAAGTATGCCTGAAGATTATGATCATGTTGTTACCACATTGAAAAATCTTCCTAATCCTACTCTTGAAGGTCTTATTACTACTCTTCAAGAAGAAGAAAGGCACAAGGAACTCCGAAGAGGCAATGACACAGCCTATGTCATAAAAACTCAAATGGGCAAGTTTCAACCTTGCAAACATTATGGGAAGACTAATCACCTCTCAAAAGATTGCTTCAAGATGCTTCAAGATCAATCCTTGCAAATATTGTGGCAAAAATAATCACCATGAAAAGTTTTGTAAGGCCAAAAAGGAAGCAACTACAAAACCAAAAACTGCCAATTTACTTTCAGTTGATGTGCCTCCACAAGATGAGGCCTCCTATGATGATTATGCTTTTTGAACCATCTCCATAGATGCTCCAAATCTCTCTTTTATGTTGAGTCAAGGTACTCTACCTAGATAGTCCTCTAAAATGAATGGAATAAACTATTGTGTTCTTTGTAAACACCTCTGGTCACCATATGATGTAGGCCATGTGTATGTGTTTTGCTCCATGGTACCTCCTGCAGACATTGTGTGCATGTACATGCAGGCGAGGTAACCATTGGAAGGTCTTATGTATCCCTTTGTTTGACTTCACACCCTTGGGAACCCTTGCTAGCATGAGATCCTAGCCACAGATTTATCCTTGATCACCATGAGATGGCTTGAGACACTATGTGACTAGATGTATCCTTGACATAGCCTGAGGCATTCCCTTGAGGGGGGGTTTGATGGGGATATCTCAAGGTGTATGCCTCAGGCACACCTTGGGTTCTATGTGTGTGTGCTAGAGGCACAGTTAGGTGCCCATAAGCACTGTTAGGTGGAGGTTAGGTGGTGGTAGATGCCACATAGGATGATTGAGAGATTCTAGGAGCTGATTGAGGAGATGATTAAGGAGATGATTGTGGAGCTTGGTGGCTCATGTAGAGGTGCCTACAAATGGACCTCACCTTTCTTCATTCCACAAGCAAGCAAGCATTCTCTTTTTTCATGTTCAGCTTCATGATTTCCTTTCACTTCTTCAACAGAAGGATCACCTTTATTGCACATCCCAATCTTGTTCCAACAATCTGCATACACCTCCTCAATTTGTGCATTGTGTCTTTTGCATATAGGTGCCCAATATTGTATGAAAACCTTCTTGAATTTTTAGATTTATTATCCTTTTGTACATCAGTTTGAGCAATGCCTACCCAAATTGGGTAGATTTTTCTTACTAGTCGGACCAAAAGAAAGTGTCCTTTTTGTACATCAACCATTGGATCAAATGATTGTTTTGGCTTTTTCCTTTGAGATCCATAGTAGTGATCATTCAACTCTTCAATTCCTTGAAACTCATCGTTTTCATTATCAACTACTTGCACATAATCAATATGATCCGCCTTTGGCCAAAATCTCTCGTACATGCCCTCTACACTATTGTTTGGTTTATCAAGCTCATCAATCATGTTCTTCCACTACTTCACTACCGGCTTGTAAAACTTTATGAAAGATGCTTCTGGACCTTGCAGGTGTGCCCATTTTTCCCAAAAGCGTACATATTCCTTGATACCAACTATCACATCTAAGTGATCCTTCACATACTCGGACATGGTTACACAAGGTGGCTCTCCACTTGGTAGCATTGGATGACCATCCGGATGTCTCTTCCACAACTCAATGCCACCTTCACTTGGTTGCCAATCTACTGATCATGGATGCACTTTATATTGCATGATAGGAACTTCATTTCGCATAAAGCACCGAAATTGGAGAGGCTTTGATGTCCCACTAAAGCATCTTGCCCATCACATAGGCATCCATCAACATAGCTCTTGAAATCAGGGACTTCCGTTACCAAAAATGGTGTTGGAGAAGACTCCTCACATTGTCTAAAAGTATCCATGAGATGTGCAAATGTCAATGTTTGGCTAGTTCTTAACCTCTCTAAAAACCTGCTAAACATTGCATCAATATCCTCATGTGTATGCCCAACCATCAAGAATTTGAGAAAGCACTAGATTCTAGGGAGATTTGGCCGCACTAGGGAGATTTGGCCGTGCGGCCAAATCTTATGGGCTTCTTTTAAAGCACCAGAAGGGGAGGTTTGGATGTGTGGCCAAATCATATGGGCTTCTTTCAAAGCACCAAATTTGGGGATATTTGGCCTTGTGGCCAGATCTTGTGGGCTTCTTTCAAAGCACTAGGGTCTAGAGAGATGTGGCTGTGCAACCAAATCTTGCTAGCTTCTTTCAAATCAGTCAAATCTTTTTAGCTTCTTTTAAATCACTTGGGTTTAGGGAGATTTGGCCGTGGGGCCAAATCTTGCTAGCTTCTTTCTAATCACGAGGGTCTATGGAGATTTGGCCGTGCAGCCAAATCTTTTCAAGGCACCAAGGTTTGGGGAGATTTGTGTGCAGTCAAATCTTGCTAGCTTCTTTCTAATCATGAGGGTCTATGGAGATTTGGCCATGCGGCCAAATCTTTTCAAAGCACCAGGGTTTGGGGAGATTTGGCTGTGCAGCCAAATCTTTTCAAAGCACTAAGGTTTGGGGAGATTTGGCCACGATGCGAAATCTTTTATAAGTCACGAGGGTTTAGGGAGATTTGGCTGTGTGGCCAAATCTTGCTAGCTTCTTTCTAATCACAAGGGTCCAGGGAGATTTGGCCATGCGGCCAAATCTTTTCAAAGCAGCAGGATTTGGGGAGATTTGGTTGTGATGCTAAATCTTTCTAGCTTCTTTTAAATCACTTGGGTCTAAGGAGATTTGGTTGTGCAGCCAAATCTTGCTAGCTTCTTTCTAATAATGAGGGTCTAGGGAGATTTGGCCATGCGGCCAAATCTTGCTATCTTCTTTCTAATCACGAGTGTCTAGGAAGATTTGGCTGTGTGGCCAAATCTTTTCAAAGCAGCAAAATTTAGGAAGATTTAGTTGTGATGCCAAATCTTTATAGCTTCTTTCAAATCACCAAGGTCTAGGGAGATTTGGCCGTACGGCCAAATCTTGTATGTTTTGAAAGAAGCCAAGAAGATTTGGCCGCATGGCCAAATCTCCCCATTTAAAATTCAAAAGTCAAATCTTAAGATTCAATTTTCAAATCTGAAAAATTCAAAATTCAAAATCTTAGATTCAAAATTTAAAATTCAAAATTCAAAATTGAAATTCTGAATCTTAGATACAAAATTCAAATTTCAAATTTCAAGATCTGAAAGTTAAATCATATACTAAAGACCCTACTTTCAAATCACACTTTGAGATTCCTACTTTTACAGACTCTTTCTTTCAAATCGTGGTGTTTCAAAATAGAAAAAATGGAGAACATGCAAGAATTAGGTACACTTTTGATTTCTTTCGTTTTCTTACTTGGATGATTGAGTAGCCATTGTTGTTCGTGAGCTTGTACTCTTTGGATTTCAAGCAATCATAGGAGCTGTAGAGAGAGTAGCTGTAGCAATTGTAGGAGTTGTCTTTCTTGTTGGCAAACGGAAGAGGAGCCTAAGCAGAAAAGCGCGGAGAAGAGTGCTAGAAATCGGAGATCCTTACTCCGCTACTAAGGCCGGAGTGGAGATGCTTTTGATGGCATATGGGAGATCTTACGGCCTGCCTGTCATCACCACCAGGGGAAACAATGTCTACGGACCGAATCAATTTCTTGAGAAGTTGATTCCAAAGTTCATTCTTCTGTCTACTGTCCATAGCTACCTGTATTGTGAGGATGTAGCCGAAGCTTTTGAGGCGGTTCTGCACAAGGGAGAAGTTGGGCATGTCATCCATAGAGAGCCATCCAGTTCATGGAAAACCGGCCATTTAATGATCAGCGCTACTTTCTGGAGGACATCCATTAGTGCCTCATTCGTGTGCTAGTTAGCCATGGGTGGAGTAGAGAAGATTCCTGGCCGTTTGGAGGAGCGACACGAGCGGCGATAGGAAGAGGAGATTTGGCAGGAGAGAGGAGCGACAAGAACAGCATACCCTATGGAAGGATGGAGGGGCACGTAGAGACAAAAGCAGGATTTCGTCCAAAAGGAGCGTTGTTTGGAGGGGGATGCGTCAATTTTACGAGCAAAAACCTATGAGCAGGTTTATACGAGTGTGTTTTTCAAGAGATTTTAAAAATAGTATTTCTTTAGGAAACATGGTTTTTACACTTTTATTTTCATTAGAACTAGATCCCTTTAACATAAAAATATACAAACTAGTCACTCATTCATTTTTACATAACATAAATCTTCTTATTCATGGACATCCCTTTGTACCCTTGTTATTACCTTAAAAAAGTATTGAAAAATAATTCATTTAAGAAACGTCCCTCATAATCACTCTCAACATAATAATATTATACATAAATAATTACTTATTAAACACATTTATATCATATGGCAATATCTTTCAAGTGTTTTTATAGTATTAATAACAATATATTTATGGACATGTTTCTATAAAAGTTTAAATTACTGTAAATAAGTATTAACTTGGGCTTATATATCACTCTCATAAATACATGTAATATTTAATACTATATATGCAAGGTTTTCTAAAATATAACCCCATAGATGTGCTCAAATGGGGTTTTCCGATCAATTTGAGTGGCTGAATGACTATATTTGGACATTGGATGTGAAAGCTATGTCACTTTTAAAAGTGCTGTCCAAGGTAGTTTCGCCAGCGAAACTACCTTGAAAGACCTTGTTCAAAGGGGTTTCGCTGGTGAAACTACCTTGATGGCTTGCTTCAATGAGTTTTCTTTGGAGAAACCCTTTCATGAAGATAGGGTGAGAGAGGTTTTTCAATGTCACCCCCTATTAAGTAAAAAGTTGTAAGAAGGATCATAAGGGAATTTTCATAGAGAAGTCTACTCTACATGTGGGTTTCTTCAAAAGCCATCCCATTATGTTCTGACCATTCCCAAAGATTCACATAAATATTCGTGTATAAAATAGGCATTCCTATAATACTTTTCATATTTCTAAGTGAAACTATGTTTTCTTCTTATCCATTTTTGTCATATTTTTGCATAGTTGGAAGCTTTTTTTTTCCTTCGCTCGGACACTCGGAAGATTTCGCTCGGAAAATGCTCGTCCCCTTTGGAGGAGCATCGCGAGCGGCGACAAGAAGAGGAGAACCATGAGGAGGGAGGAGCAGTAGGAACAGGAAGGGCGGAGGGGCGTAGGACTTCGCCTAGAAGGAGTGTCGCGGGTGATGATGGGAGTGAAGGGTCGCGGGGAAGAGGAGAGGAGGAGAGGAAGCAATTCCCCCAAAAAAGCATGCTTTTAGGGGAAGGAGCAATCCCCCCAAAAGCACGTAGAGCCAAAAAGAAAAATACCTCTTTCTAATCCAACTATTGAGTGTGGAATCTATGGAGAGTTTAATTGGTAATGGAAGTTAAAAACTACATAGTTAAGTGCACACTAATAGGACGGATGGGGAGCCTCTCGGGACCTCTTATTTTGACATAGTTTTGAACTTTTTTGCTTGCAATTAGCTAACCAAGGGTGGAGGAGTGTTTTCCAAGAACTACCCCATTTAAGACATTGTCCTAAGGCTCTCAAACCACCCTAGTTACACATTTGAGATCTAGGAAGGGAGAGAACAAGGTGAGCCTAGCACTTGATCCCCCATGAAGATGAATTCAATTCCTTCTCATAGGTTTACTTTTAATGCTTGGTTTAAAAGGTTTATTTAGCTTTGCCTTTAAAGTTTTGGTTTTTTAATAGTTTTAGATTTTCTGGTTTGCTTTGAAAGTAATAGTATGATTTTAAAGTGTAATAGCGTGAATCACGAAAAGCATGTAAGAAAATAATACAACATCTGTGCTCAACAGATAACAGGATCTCGTAAGCAAGAGAGAAAACAAGATAGTATGGAGAATCAAAAATTTGATTACTGTAGAACTGATACAATAGATGGTGATGCCTCCCAACCGTGCGCTCCTGTGAAAGAAGCTTCGATGGCATGCTGGAAACAGTAGAAGACAGAGGCTGAATGCTAAGGAATAAGGGTTGCTGTAGCCAGTGATGAAATGGGCTTCACGGGCTTGCTCTTATATAGCCACCAGTCATAGTCGGTTAGGCTCAATTGGGTGGCCGACCCAATTCACCCAAAACGATCGACTAGAGGTCGGTCTCGAAATAGGCCACCGACCATACGATAGAACTAGTGTGCAAAATAGAGCACCTAACCTACGGTCTCCGTTCAGCCCACAGCCATCCGGGATCATCTGAGGCTCCAAACGGGCCCCACAACCCGAGAGTGGGCTGCCCCGGGAAATGCTTCGTCTACCCTCAGTGCGGTCAGTCAAGGGATGCCTTCCCGCACTTGCATGTAGCCTAGTTGGTGGTGTGCCAACTCTATCTGAAGCCGTCCAGCCATCAGGCCACACATGGCCCCCATCTGGTGTCAAACCAGGACCTACTGGATAACCGAGCTACTCAAATGCCTTCTCCTCATATGGGGGGGCTTACAAGTAGAGTTAGCTAGTTTCTACGTAGTTACACGAGAGTGGAGCATTGATATCTAACAAAGCATGTACGATTTTTTTGAAAGTAGGATCTCTAGATTTGAATTTCAAAATTTGAAACTTGAAACTTGAAACTTGAAATTTGAATTTTGAAATTTTAAATTTGAATTTTGAATTTTGAACTTTTAATTTTAAATTTTAAAATCTAGATTTTCAATATTTAAATTTAACGTTTGAAGATTTGGCCATGTGGCCAAATCTTCCTAGTGATTTGAAAGAAGCTAGCAACATTTGGCAGCACAGCAAAATCTTCCCAAACCCTAATGCTTTAAAAGATTTGGCCACATGGCCAAATCTCCTAGAACCTGGTGATTTGAAAGAAGCACGCAAGAGGAGGTTGCACGGCCAAAACTCCCCAAGGTCTTGAAGGATTTGGTTTGAACTCCTCTTGCGTGCTTCTCTCAAATCCCCAAAACTCTCAGTGCTTTGAAAGAAGTCACCAAGGTCTTGAAGGATTTGGTTGTGCATCCAAATCTTGCTAGCTTCTTTGAAAGCACCAAGGTCTGAGTAGATTTGGCTGTGTGGCCAAATCTTATTGCTTCTTTCAAAGCACTAGTGTCTTAGGAGATTTGGCCATGTGGCCAAATCTTGTTGGCTCCTTTCAAAGCACCAGGGTCTAGGGAGATTTGACCATGTGGCCAAATCTTGTGGGCTTCTTTCAAAGCACCAGGGTATGTGGAGATTTGGCTTCTTTCAAAGCACCAAGATCTAAGTAGATTTGGATGTGTGGATAAATCTTGATGGCTTGTTGAAAGCACCAGCATCTCAAGAGATTTGGTTGTGTGGACAAATCTTGCTATCTCCCTTTCAAAGCACCATGGTCTGTGAAGATTTGGCCATGTAGCCAAATTTTGCTGCCTAAAATTCAAAGCACCAAGGTTTAGGAAGATTTGGTCTTGCAATGAAATCTTGTAAAGCATTTTCATCCTAAGTCACACCATCAGATATCAATATTGAACTATAACAAATGTTATGTACTATGCAAGTGCCACATTGAAAGTGGGGGTTAAAGTCAACTTGCTTATCAGTGGAAAGATTGTTGCCATTGGGACAATATTCTCTACATCACATGATGACATGTGCCAAGGTGTGCCCTTGGGAGAAAACAATGTATTGGTGGCGATCGATATTTGTATGGATGAAAGTGCACTTCTTCCATTTCCTACAATGGATGCATTCTTAGTCTATGAGGCTTTGGGTAGTGTTGTTCGTTGGAAAGCACGATCAATGAGTTGTGTGGACAATGTCAATGGAGCTATTGTACCAATGAATGATATAACATCAGATACCATTGATGTTGAACCTCTATGTGAATATGATGAGTTTTCCATTCAAGAATCATGGAAGGACAAGAAAGTTTTAATATGGGATGAGCAGAAAACCAAGAGCATTGCAGAGGGTGTTGTTTTGTATGTTTACCCATTTGAACCTATAAATTTTGAGATGCTTGGTGAAGGTAATCTAGGTGTGGGAATTGAAAAGTATCATAGTGATGTATCAGGCATCGATACCATCCACTTAATAAAATGGCCCATTGCACAAATAACCTTTTTAGATGGAACTTCATTAAGAATCGATGACACCATGAATTTTCCAAGTGGTTCTGGGAAAAAGCACATGGAAGATGAGGACCCAATGGAAAAATCCACAAAAAAGAGGCATTACTGCATGATAAAGAGGAAAGCTAAAAAACATGGCATGCCATTAGCATCGTCTAGACTCACAAGGGATGCAGTCACAAAAGTATCTATGATTGATTGTTGTAAACAAAATTGTTGTCAATTTGCCGATCATCAAATGATATCCAAATTACGCATAGAGTATTGGGGCCAAAGTTTGGAGGCTCGCACCAATTATGTATATGACACTCTTGGGGTTGCTTGTCAAAAAGATGACAATGGGCAGTTCAAATATGTCTTTTCATTGAATGGTATTCAATTTTGTTGTAGAGCATGGTATGAAATGCATGGTATTCCAAAAATAACATTTTATCGATACAGGGAGCAATTTGAAATTGGTATACGAAGGTGCATGCATGGTAATAAAGGAATCGTGCGGAGAGGTTGGGACAACACAGAACTGGGTAGAGCCATAATCCAAGATTTTGTGGATAACAATTCTGAGCATATGCCACACAAAAGTAGAACACTTCAGGATGGATCAAGGGAAACACAGTTGGTGATACCAGATGTATACAAGCAGGCTGATATTCTCTATGAGGTTAACATTCAGCATACTTTCGGTTGTAAGGAGATGTCAACTTCCACGTTCAACCGCATATGGAACTTTGAATTCAAGCATCTAACTTTGTAAAAAATAAGTGAATTCTCTAAGTGTGGTTTATGTAGTGCAATCAAGGCTCAGCTTGTAGCGACAAAATGCCAAGATGAACGTAATAAGTTGATGGAAGATAGAAGAAAGCACATGTTACAACAAAAAAGTTGTAGAAATGTGTACTACACTTGGCACAGATTTTTTGAAATGTATCCTCAGACATACTTGTGCATTATCCATGATAAGATGGACCAAAAGAAGACAGCCATCCCTAGATTACGCAATCGTTCAAAGGACACAGACAAATCCTTTTAGCTCCCAATGGCTTTGACTGGCATGATAACACATGGACATGGTCAAGGACGTTATGGTCACTTTTCTTTATCCTTGTGGCTGTCGGATCCTAACTTCACAATTGATTCATTGGCTTTGTGTTTGAGAAATCTTGAAAGATTTGATAACCATTCACTTGGAGATTTGGTACATGATGGGATGCCAAGGTATGACAATGCTCTGCTGAACGCACTAACCTCAAGAGAAGCATTGGATTCTCACTATGTTTCTAATGACAAGCAACAACTTCATCTTGGAGCTATAAGAAACTACCCGAACACCTATTGTTGCAGTTGGATAATTGTGGTTCTGAAAACAAGAATAGGTACTTGTTTGCATACCTATCATTACTTGTTGCTCGAGGGATTTTCGAAAGGCACTGGCAGATCACATGTCGACTGACGAGCATCACATGGTCTCGTAGGCGGATCACATGGCTCCACAGGCGCGGCAATGAGAACACAATGCCTCACCCCGCTTATAAATTCCCCCACTCGACATGAAAGAATTCACTCCTCACTCCCTCATCACCACTCTCGCCTTGCCTTCCGAAGAGCCCTTGCTTGTAAATGCCTCCTCATATTGTCCATCTTCTAGAACCTCAGCCTTCTACCAGAAAATGTCCCTCTATTCATACTGCTCTTATGACTTAGCCCCACAATCTTATCCTCTTTAGACACATTTGTGAAACCTCGTGTAAGTCGTGCTTTGGCTGTGTATGTCATTGTGAAGACTAGCCCTGCAAAGACTGCCCATAAGTAGGTGTAGGACTATATGATCTCTAGCTCTTCTCAGTAGGTGAAGCTATGTCGATGAAGTGCTGAGCGTGAGGTGTTAAGAATCATAACCTTAGTCTTCCCAAGGTTACTATATCATTGGCATACAATAGTATCTGTATCATTAGATCAGCCAACCATGATCCCTCACATCCCAAATAGTCAATGAATGCCATGATAGGCCTCCAGGGTCATGTACTTGTTAGAGTTGAGGGCTAGTAGGCCCATTTTAGTGGGCTGCTAGGGGCAGATCCTCTAGACATCCATCTAGATATAACACTCTTGTTTGGGCGCCCTCGCACGTGCAACAATCTCAAATGAATCTCTCATTTCCTGCAAACGCTCTCTCACATTCTATGTAACAATCTCAAATGAAACTCTCATTTCCTGCAAACACTCTCTCACATTCTCTTCCACTCTCTGCAAGCACATCTGCAAGCACACTAGGGCCCAAGACAATAGTCGGGCTGGACCCCCCCAAAGGTCTTTATTCATTCAAGAAAATCTGAGTACAAAGAGAGTTAAGTGTAGAGCTGTTCTTATGAAAATCGAAACGTGAATGGATTTACAAAGAGCTCAAGGCTCATTCATTTGGCAACATGCCACTTGTCAATTCAACTAACAAAATCTAGTTGCATGCCACGAAGGAAAAAGCTCTAGGGTCTTTGTAGCCCTTGGTCACATGGACACCTTCTGGCTGTGCATAGAGTTCCATGGCACTTGGTGTTGGAAAGGTCACCTCCCCATCTGTAAGCCCCCAAATGCGGAGTGCGTGGGGGAGGGAGACCTAGGGCAGGATGTGCCCAAGAGAGAAGAAAGAGAGGGGGCTACCACATGGGCAGCACCTCACAGGATTGTGACCTGCAGATGGGGTTAGCATGGCAAGCCATATGGCGAGGGTAGTGGGCAGGTGAAGGGCTTGCAACAGACCCTGATGATGGTGCGGTACAGGCGGGTCAGGACAGCAGGATGTACGAGGCAGTATGGCACAGGACATGTGGCTGGGAAGAGCCTGGCAGAGGGAAGAACCAACAAGCTTGGTGGAGCAAGAAATTGGGGCTGTTAGTGGGTAGTAGGCATGCCTTATATAGGCTGGGCCCCTACCTTGATTGGAGGGCCAAAGGCCCTAAGAGTGTGGGGCAAAAGGCCTCGGTTTTGGAGCCCTTAAAGGGCTGGTTGGGCTGAGCCAACTAGGTCGGTTGGGCTAGCCAACTTGGTCTATCCAGTCAGCCAGATTGGGATAGATTGGTTGGTATTTTTTGCCATGCCTTGGGGCCTATAAATGTAGAGGCTCTTGCCTCATTTCACCATCCAGCAAGTCAGCAAACAAAGGAGCCGCAGGAGCAGCAGAAGCCTGATCTTTGGCAAAGTAGGGCCAGAGTTGCTACAGACTGTGCTCACTTAGGGCTGAGCCTAGGCTATCTGCTAGGGCAGCAAGGCGCTGAGATCTTTGGATGGAAAGTCTACTTATGCTCGAGGTGGAGCACACGGGCTCGCGAGTCTAGATATAGCCAGCAGATAGGAGAAGGACCTTGTGGTAAGATCAGAGGACCACATCATTGGTGGGACTCTGGATCTATCTCTTTTGTATTGTGTCCATAGTTGTGGACAGAAATATATATTTTGGTGGTTTCTCTATCTGGTTGGTTCATTGTCTATTGATGAGTTTGCACATCTATTGAATGCACATAAGTAAAGAAGTTTGTGATTCCACACCCACACCACACACTGTGTGAGCTCCTGGGCATTACTATAAGCCTTCTGCTACGTGTACCCTCTGTTGGGTATTTTCTAACATGGTATCAGAGCCCAAGTAGGAGGCTCACAAGTGTGGAAGCTTGAAGGCAAGTACCTTGCTGAAGGACGACCCTGATTTAGAAGCTCTTAGGAATCGACTTCCACGACTAGAGGATTGTGCCCTTGTGAGAAGGAGGGTGACTCAGGTTCAGTCAGGTGCATTTAAAGTTCACAGTCCAGGTTATCTAGAGATGTACTTTTGTTGCAGACCTTGCCAAAGAAAGGACAGGGTGAAATAGACCCTCAGAGCATGGTGCCTGGAAGACTCTAGGTTGTTCACTCATTATGAGTGGGACGACTGGAAGATCGTGATGGCTGGATTGCTCAAGTTCGAAGGTGGGAACATGACTGAAGGAGGTGGTGCCAGGAGGTGCTACCAGAGATGGACCTATGTACCAGGATGGTGTGCAGAAGCGGAACTGGACCTGGTGGAGTAGGAGCCACTGGATGAAAGGCCAGGAAAAGATATTGACACCAAAAAGTTCCAGAGGACTATGACCATGTTGCTGCAAACTGAGCTCACTTGGGGATGAGCCTAGGCTATCTACTAGGGTAGCAAGGTGCTGAGATCTTTGGATGAAAAGTCTACTTACGCTCGAGGTGGAGCACGCGGCCTTGAGTCTAGAGATAGCCAACAGATAGGAGAAGGACCTTGTGGTAAGATCAAAGGACCACATCATTGGTGGGACTCTGGATCTGTCTCTTTTGTATTGTGTCCATAGTTGTGGACATAAATATATATTTTGGTGGTTTCTCTATCTGGATGGATGAGTCTGCACATCTATTGAATGCACATAAGTAAAGAAGTTTGTGATTCCACACCCACACCGCACACTGTGTGAGCTCCTGGGCATTACTATAAGTCTTCCGCTGCGTGTACCCTCTGTTGGGTATTTTCTGACACTTGGGTTTTCTATCCCACTTGGTCCCTACCATGGTTGTGTGCTTCAGTTATAGCGCTTTGCATGCAAATAATAATCTGTGGACTAATCCTAGTCACTATGGGCATCCCCACCATGCAAACATGTGCACATAACATAGAACAAATTATTTGGTCGACCGAGGTCAACCCTCTTGGTCATAATTAAGGGGGCTTGACCATCAGTCAAAGCGCCTTAATCATGGCCAAGTCTCTCCAACCGAGGTTGGTGCATCTTGGTTAACCGAAGTTAACCCTCTTGGCATAAGCCAAGTCTCTTTGATCGACATTAACACTCTCTGACCGAAGTCAACGCTTTGGTTCTTTGGTTAACCGTGGTAGAATTGAGTCTTGGTGGGGAGCTCTTGGTCCCCACCCCAACTCTGATATGTATGGAGCTTGAGGAGATGTAACTGTATGATACGGTTGATCTCATCTCATGGGATCGACTCAAGGGCACATTCATACTGTACTAAAAGGGTGGGAGTCTGTCCATATGGCCGTGCCTAGCCATGTGGATATGTGTGCATACCATGTATTTGCCCCACCCTCTACTAGTCGTCTAGATGACTCCTCGGCCTACCTCAGAAGTCTCCAATGAGGTAAGTCCTAGACTTTGTGTATGAATGCCACTGTCTGAAAGATGGCATCAACCTGGAGAGGTGTCATGGCAAACTCTGCCTGTACTATCTTGTGTGGAACTGAGGGCTTACATCAAATCATCCTAGACCCCATAATCACTTGTAGCCGCTCAAATTTCAAATTTCCTCCACTCTGTCCTTGATCGATCGCATCCCCAAAAGGGTGCTGCATACATGGCGGTCACTCGCACTAGCGGTTTGAAAAGCCAGCCCTTCGTTGGTGGATCTTGGAAGTGTGCTTGGAAGCATTGTTGCTCTAGCCGAGCCAAAGGACTTCGCCCTCGTGTGAGTTGTGCCTGGGCGCTGCATGGGTCATCATGAAAATGGGTCCTATGAAGATTGCTCCCAAATATGTGTAGGACTACACTTTCTCTACTAGCTTGCCATGATAGGTGAAGCTAAGTCAGCGCACCACTGCTCGTGAGGTGTTGAAGACCATAACCTTGGTCTTTCCAAGGTTGACTGTCAAGTCTCTCTCTGTGCAGAACACCTCTAGGGCCTCCAGATATCTCTGCAGCCCCTTCACTGAAGACGATATAAGGACTATGTCATCAGCATATAGCAATATCTGTATCATGAGGTCGGCCAGTAATGGGAGGCGGTCTATGAAGGATGTGATCTCATCGATGTAAAGTTCGAAGAGAGTCGATGAGAGGGGGCAACCCTGCTTTCTTTTTTTCTTTCTTTCTCTCTCTCTCTCTCTCTCTCTCTCTCTCTCTCACTCTCTCTCTTCTCTCTCTCTCTCTCACTCAGAGAGATAGAGAAGAGAGAGAGTGAAAGAGAGAGAGAGAGAGAGAGAGAGAGAGAGAGAGAGAGAGAGAGAGAGAGAGAGAGAGCATGTGTGCTTCTTTGAGCAATCAATCACACAATTGACATACTCACCACTTTAAAATTGTTAGCTTGTCTCTAGACTTTGAGCTCTTACATTTTGAAATACTCACCACAAGTTTTTCAAGTTCTCTCAAATCTAGATTTGGGCTTAACCATATGCCCTCTTGACTTCCCAAAGGTGTGTTAGTTTTTGCATTTCATTTACTAGGGTCTTGTTTACCCAAAGTTTGCACCCCCTACTCTTGAGTCATGGTTAGTACATGACCATTTTATGTTTAGGCTAACCTTTTTAAAATTTTGACTTCGATTTCAACACCTTAACTTAGTGATGGGCAAGAAATTTTTAGTGATGGACAAGAAATTTAACCTAATCAAAGGGCCTTCTCAATAGTCTTTTTGTTAGTCCATGATTTAAATCTGTAGATAGCTCCAAGGGCGAAGGCATTCATCTTGTGGGGAAAGATAATTTATTACTCTTACCTACCATGGTAATTCTATCTTACTCTTACCTACCATGGTAATTCTATCATTCTTTTAATTTTTTTTGGCCTATGCACTAGACTTGATTGAGGGCCTACTTTAGATATTCTACTCTTGTTGGTATATTCTAGGATGGATTTAACTTCCCTATTTCCCATTTAATGTTGTCCTAAAGTATTGTCCAATCAAATTCCTTTTCTTTATCTTTAAGGGTAAGAATGAGAGTAGCATGGATGGCATCCTCATCCTCTCATGACTCTCTAGAGTGGTGTCCTAGAGAGAGAGAGAGAGAGAGAGAGAGAAGAAAGAAATATTAACGTCCACGGTAGGCCTCACAGGCCTATGGGACAAAGTGCATAGAAAAGCGAACTCATACAAGCCTCAGTGGGCTGAAACAAAGGCTACGCTAGGACCCTTGCTGAGGACTAGCAGGTACTGGGATGAAACCGAAGCCTAGTACAGTGATGGCTCTTTAGTGGGCTGCGAAGATGGCTCGTATCTGCGTTTGTCGAGTTGTCTCACGCTAATGTGGGGGATGCGGTCTCCTCGCTCTCTAGACTCTTGGGACTATGTCTAGAGTGACCCCTCGTCTCTATCGGTCTCCCCTGAGGAAAGCTGTGATAGGTCGGACCTCAATAGAGTGTACTTTGGGGGCTCTTTGTCGCACATGTGGCCTCTGCGCCCCACTCTCAGTGGTACTATGCCAGCTGCTCATCCAAACTACTCTCATATCAGCTAGCTCCTCTTCCTCCACTTCATTGTGTTCGGGGGCGGGACTCAAATGTATTGTCACAAATGACGTGCCGCTGTGCCCGGTCACCCTCTATGTCTTGTAGTGGTCTGACCATCCCCTGCTGCTCTCTAATCTATCATAGAAGTGTCTCCCCGTGTCACTGCATCTCCATCAGAGAGAGAGTCATGTCCTTGGAAGGCTTCACGGGCCTATGGGACAAAGTGCAAAATGTCAAAATGACTTACAACATCTCGATAGACCAGAGAATCGAGGGGTGCGTATGGCATCTCAGCTCAAAATTATTATAGCATAACTACTACATTCCAAATACTACCCTGAAATTGGTTTGAATAACGTGAGTTTAAGACTGAGAGTCTGTGGGTCTAGGTTTGAAGTCTCGAATAAGTGCCTGCCCATTTGCCCTCTTTGCACGCTTCCTTCACTTTGGTAAGTTCATTTTCTTTTGTTTGAGCTGAGTCGAAGTGAGCTCTTCAGATATCCAAACTCTATTGCCCTTCAACTTGTTGGTTTGTTTGAGAATCTTGGTTCTTGAAATTGTTTCTTTGAAGTAGACTTGTACTTGATTCCCTTTCTGGGTAATAAAGCCTATGTCCTTCTCATCCCATTCGATTTGTGGTATTGCCTTCTTGAGTTGGCTATACTTCTCTTCCTCAGTGTATTCACCTTCCTCATAAAAAACAATTAATGCAATTGTCTTGCAAATCCCCAATGCATCAGATCTTCTTGTTTCTTGCTATGGCTCCCTGCCCTTGTTGTTAGAAATCACCCAACAGATGGTACACATAGTAGAAGATTGATAGAATAGCCCATAAGCTCACACAGTGTGTGTGGGGTGTGGAATCACAAACTTCTTAACCTTATGTGCATAGCATAGATGTGTAGACTCATCAATAGACAATGAACCAGCCAGATATAGAAGACACCAAAATAATATATTTTCGTCCAAAGCTATGGACACAATACAAAAGAGATAGATCCAAAGTCCCACCAATGCTGGCTGCCCTTTCCATGCTGTGCCACATACAGGGCCTACTCGAAGTCACTATCCTGCTCACACCCGCTGCCATGTGGCTCGTGTACAAGCGCCTACCTCTCTCTCTCTCTCTTTGATTCTTGCCCACATGGCAGCCATGCTGCTGCTGATGTTTTAGTCTCTCAAACCCTAGGTTCACCCCCCCATGCTCTCCTCATATGGGGGCTTACAAGTGGGGAGGTGACCTTTCCAACACCCCCTCTCACCGACACATCTTAGCCCAATGCCAACACATCGATGATGATGCTCCAGTGACTCCTGGGTCATAGTCCTTTGGAACACTTCGATGTTGAAATCTTTTTCTGGCTTTTCATCGAGTGGCTCCTGCTCCACTAGGTATGGTTTTGCTTCCGCACACTATCCTGGTACACAGGTCCATCTCTAGTAGCACCTCCTGGCACCACCACCTTCAGTCACGTTCCTGCCTTCGAACTCGAGCAATCTAGCCATCACGATCTTCCCTCTTGGGTTGCCGGGCCCGTTTGGAGCCCCAGATGATCCCAGATGGCTCTGGGCTAAACGGAGACCATAGGTTAGTTGCTCTATTCTGTGCCACGGTTCTAACGTGTGGTCGGTGGCCTATTTCGGGACGACCGACCTCCAGTCGACCTTTTGGGCCGACTGGGTCGGTCTCCCAATTGGGTCTAATCGACTATGGCTGGTGGCTATATAAGATCAAGTAGTTTGTATATTGCTTGGGTTTTTTACAGGAAAGACACAAATGTGAAGAAGGTTGAGAAAGTTGTAAGTGGATTTGGAGAAAAAAGCATACCTTGGTACTTTGACATATATAGTATTGAGGGAGCAGTTCACTTATTTGTTTTGTTACCTAATAAAAGTGCATACACTTGTGTTGGATCGGTACATCAAATCACAGAAGATGTGGTTGGAAAAGAGGGAGATATTGGATTGTTGATAATTATAAATTAAAATAAGAAATTTCTCTTAGATCCCAGTGATTATGAAGCATCTCATATGAAGTCTGATGTAGATGACAACATGCACTCAAGAGGCTGGATAAGTGTTGAATCAATTGATAGAAATGAAATTGACACAGTGACAACAATCATTGAATCATATCGCAAAGTTTCAGCAACATTAAAGAAGCGTTAAGAGTGGGGAAGATAGTGGGGAAGGAGCAAAGAAATGAAAGTCGACTATGGTTCAAGCACTAGGTGGTAGTAGAGAAGGGGCAAAGAAAGGAAAGCTAACTATAATTGATGTACCACAAGAAGGAACACCTCCAGAGGGTATGCTAGCAGTTGTGGAAAGAAGCAGTGGTGGTAGTGAATTGGAGCCAAGTGGAAAGGTCATAGGAAAAAAAGGGCAAAAGAAACCATCACGCTTGGTGGAATATGAAAAATACTACCCATTCGAGTTGCATGCAACATTTCCAATTCCAATTGCAAGATGTCAAAAAGCTCCTCCAAGCTATGTATATAGAGGGTTGAACAAAGAGCATATAAAGAAGCTTGCTGCAGACTTTGCTTATAACTCTAGGCCTCCTGTTGCTGTAGTAGATTTAATGCCTTTCAATCTTGAAACAAAGCAATCCCTAGAAAGAGTAGATAAAAAGGATTTAACCAAGTGCCACTATTGGATACTATCTGGACAACATTCAATATATGCTGCTAAAATATTCACATATAATGATGATAACAACACGGTCCAAAGAAAGAACTACTACCGCACCCACCAGGCAAGGATTGTAGTGAATTGTCCCGCACGCTTTTGTGTGAAGATATCAAAGATGGCAAACCTGGAGTCTCAAAATATATTGAGACAATCTCCATACATTGATATACTTAAGCAGGTGAGGGGACAATGGATTCTCTTTAATAGACCCAAGAAAGCACAACAAGGGCTTGCAAAAGGACATCCAGATCATGAGAATTGGGATGTAAGTACAGATTTTAATTATGAATCATTTTTTACCTTTTTTCTTAATTATTGCATTCTAATGGATTCATATGTTTTGCAGGATTTCATTGACACTGGCAAGGTAACATTGGGCAATAGCTTTGCCACGAAGGATGTACATATGATAATCACAAGCGATGCCATTTATGATGGTTGGATCTCCATCCTTGAGGATTACATTGCAAGCAAATATTCACAAGATGGAAAATGCCATAGGCAACCCACAGTCTCAATGTTTAGATGTTTGCGTGGATTGAGTGATGATCAAATTGGTCAAATTCAAAATGACATTAAGGAAGGTAGAGTAGTCATAGCTAAAACAAAGACTGATGCCATGATTCTTGATATTGAAGGATGAGCTATGTAGATCAAGAGAGATGCTACACTCCAAGAGGAACTTTATATGTTTATATCGGCAGAACGGCCTTCTTTAATGTTAAAAAATTGGGATGAGTGCAGATTACATTTTAAAATTACTCCAAAATTGTATCATCGAATTCGTGGTTGCTCTGACTCATGGTTAAAAGTGAAGCTTCAACAGGGCAAGGAAACTCCACCATTGCCTGATGCTGCAAAGGGGTATCTGAGGTGGATTATGGGACAAAGTGAAGGTGCAAGTCATGGACTGAACTCCACCTAGTCTTGGAGGTTCTACACAGTCAGTTCAAACATGGAGGGAATGAAATTTATACATAATGTGTACCAAGAGCCAATGGCAATAGGGGTTGCTTTTTTGGATGTAATGTATGGACCAAGCAAAAGTAGAAATTGGAACGAGGATCGCTTTGAGTGTTTGTTGAAAAGCTTGATGACAATCACTTCTCCC
The DNA here is from genome assembly GCF_047967505.1 of Dipteris shenzhenensis. NCBI lineage: Eukaryota > Viridiplantae > Streptophyta > Polypodiopsida > Gleicheniales > Dipteridaceae > Dipteris > Dipteris shenzhenensis. The sequence continues at coordinate 30,451,052 of NC_141610.1, read as the reverse complement.
CCAGTGCAATTCCTTCTTGTGGTGTTCTTGAACATGGATCATGTATCATGTTTGAAGAATGCATTAAATAAGACATGCAGACAATATAAAATACACTTCGGTTTCCTCAATTTTGAAACTACAGAGATAATTGTCACTAGATCTATGGATGGCTTAATTACCTATGTATTGGTAAGCAAGCAAAGCATTTCAACGATATTGAGCGCTATACCAGTGCACAATGTAAGCCATCAATATATGTTGCAGATGAAAAATATGAAAAATCAAGTGGTGCAGAAGAATTTCGTGACAAGGATGATGATGACGAGGATGATGATGATGAATTTGACATTGAATTGTCCTTGAAAAGAAAACGTTCAAGTATCATGAAAGACATGATCATGGGTTTCTGTCGAGAAGATGAGTATGTATTGGACTTGTTCTCTGAGGGGCTTGCTGCAATAGAGTCTCTTTCTTATAAGAGACGTGTTGTTTTAGTTGTTAAGACTTATGAGGAGTTGGAAAAGGTTGAAAGTATATGTTGCACGTATGCTTACAGTATTCATGAAATTCGACAATGGGCTGGCTTGCAAGAACCAATATTGGCAATAGAGGGGGTACCAAAAGAAGATGATACAACTGAAGCTGGAGGGGATAAAGAAATTGATACCATACCAACACAAAAAGAGCTTCAACCCTTCAATGAAGAGTAGCATGAGCATTTACAAAAACATGCTTTAAAATTTTGGGAAATAGAAGAGGAAGCAATAGGTCCTTGAAATTGTCCTTTTATATGGTGTCCGTGTTTCCCATATGTTATCTTGCTATATTCTCCATATGATGTATTAATTTCGTTCCAAAGATCTTTTAATATTACTTGGAAATTTCTTCTATCTCATTGCCATAATTCAAGCATTCATATGTATTCTTGAATATGTTTAATTTTCTATATTTCATGAAAAGATGTGTTTGCATGTTGTAATACCTTCGGAGTGTGATACACATCCAAATTTATTTATGAGTTCATAAATGTTAAAAAGTGTGGTGAGTCTTGATCGTGATGAATGATTTAGTGTAAATTGTTGTTTCTATCCTTATTCACTTCATATGACTGCTCAAATATGTTTTGGCCGCTTGGGCAAATCTTTTCTTAGTGGGAACACTCGGGCAATGCTAGATAATGTTGGACTCCACTCTATCTATTACACAAAGGTTTTTGGCATTGTAAGGATATGTAGTTTTGGGGATTAAAATAACTTGAAAGGGTATAGATTCAACAACTTTAGGGGGTATACTAAGCATATGAACATGAATGCTTTCTTTTTTTAGTAATCCAATTTTGTTTTGAAAAAGAAAAACATGAATGCTTTCACACAAACAAATTGCATTGAGAGCACACAACCTAAAGTTTGACAATTTGGTTTTCCATCTCAATCTTCAGTTTGTTTCTACTTATGAATTTCATTTCCTTGTTTATCAACAGATCTTGGCCATCTCAATTTCACATTGCTAGAAGCATTGCCTGTACATGTGACACCTGATCCAATGATTCGTTATGTGCCTAATTTGAACATTAGCATGCAAGTTCCAAGTTCAACATGGTTGATTGAAAATGTTGAGGATGCAATGTCTGGAGTTAATGTTCAATTGACAAATGTGGATGCAAGCTTACAAGGTTAAGGAGAAGATGCAATGTCATTGTATGAAGCCAAGGTGCAGGAAGAGATCTTAGAAGGTAAAGGAGAAGACATAATGTCACCCTCAAAAATAATGTCAAAAGAGGTGATAACAAAAATAAGACTAGCAGTGATAATAGATTTGAAAGGGTTATTGCTCGAGCATTGTTTTTCGAAGTCAAACAAACATATGAGCTTCCACAATGGGAAGCATTGGCTTATTCTCCATCCTGGGTGTTTAGAGTTTCTACAATGGTTGCTCGATCACTGCCATGTTGGCATTTGGTCCACTGGAGGAGAAAAGGGCATGGTGCAACACATGCTGGACACTTTGGAGCATCATGTTAATAGAAAGTTACATTTCTTCATGGTTTGGGGTGCGATGGCATGCCACAAGCATACAAAGAGTAGAATCATTCAACCAAATAGGATGAATGTGGAAGTGGAGTTTAAACCATTAATGAGAGTGTGGTGTTGTTTTAAAGAGGAATGCAAACCAGCAAGAACAGTGTTCATTAATGTTTCGCGTTACACAAGTTGTGTTAATCCAGAAGAAAATTGCATTTTCCCTACAAAATTTGATATAGATTGTGGTGATTCTATTTTGCTTCATGAGTTATTACCGTACCTATAGATGCTAGATGTGCGCAGTGCCATCTCTTCTAATAGATTTGGTCAAAAGCTCCGATTGTCGAAGGGCATGATATGTTCTATTAATTTCAACCAGTGATCCTTGAATTCAAAGAAAAAAACAAAGAAGTGCTCGAAAGGATGAATGTCGAATCTCATATGTCTACTCGTAGTTCAAGAAAAGACATAGAGAAAGGTATTACTTCACCTATAACCAAAACTAGAGTGAGAGGGACTTGTCCTACTACAAGAAGTATGGTGCATGCTCAACATGTTACATTGAATGAAGAGGAAGAATGCATGCTAGGAAAAATTGCCAAAATGGGGCCATTGAAAGATAGTGAGGCAAAACGCTTTGCTATGGTTCTTGGATGCAAGGAAAGGGGAATCACTGCTGATGCTGCAAGGGCATTCTTAGCCAACTTGATTAGATTTTGTTGCATAGACAACCCTTAGTGAATCTGATAGTTGCAGACATAAATGCTCAGCTAAAACATTTGTACCTACATTCTGATTTATATTTGGACACTATTTGGTTAGATTCAATTTGCAAAACTTTATGTTTCAATTTGTTTTGTAAAAGAATTAATAGACATTGAGTTAGTACCTTGTCCAAAAAATGCTCTATGCTTTGTGATGTGAGTTTGTATTCCTCCACTAAAAGAATGATTCTTTGATTTTAAACATATGATAGGTGTTGCAAATTGTCTTGAAAAGTTGAAGATCTATCTTATTACAAATTTTGATCCTGCATCCCATGGTTTATGGAAACATGAATTGCCTATACCCATTGAGCACGTGTTCGAAATGAATGGCATCCATTATGAAGTAAAGAAATCAACAATACCTAGGGCATGATATGGTCTTTTTGTACATATGAGCATCAAGAAGAAACAAGATTTGATGGTATATAATGGTCCAAAGTATGATTATAAAGTATGATTATAATACTTGGAGATCTCTCCTCAAGTTTTTCCCAAGGATGAAGACTTATGGAATGTTTGAAGATCCATTCATTGAGCCATTGACAGATGTGAAATATATTGTGGGAGATGTATTGTATGGAAACATTGCTGGATATATAAATAGCTCAATTTATTATAAAGAAAGAACAAATGTTATATTTGTATACATATTTAAACTACCACCTTGGGCTCAAAAGTCACAAGGAGATTTGAGTGCCCATGGCTACATTACTATGCAAACCATAAAGGATATCTCCTTCGGAGATGAATAATTTGTGAGTATGAATACTAGTATGGAATTGTTAATGATTATGTTAAACGATGTGGTGCAAAATTGGCTATGTGTCAATGGTTTTGATTATATTTAGCACAAGAAAGCAATTAAAAAAAAGGTTTTTATCAAGACCATGTCTTTGAGTTTCATGAGCTCTATTGTGATGGAGAGTTTCACGAGCTCTATTGTGATGGAACGGTGTTTTTGAACACCATATTTATATGATGGATGTTAAAGCTCTATCATAATCCTATTGCATATGTCAATACTGCAATTTATCAACATAGAAACACATGCATTTGGCATTAGTTTGATACATCTAATATACCAAATAAAAATTGACAGTTGTTGCAAGTTTAATTTTGTTTTGGAACACCACATTTATATGATGGATGTCAAAGATCTATAATAATCCTATTGCATATGGCAATATTGCAATTTAATTTACTCCAATGAATCTTCCTAATGCAACATCTATAAATTGGCTTTTGTTTGTGCTTTCAATGCATATGAAACAACAAACATCTTTCTTTCACTAGCAAATCAACAAATGTTTTGGCCATGGAGCCCTATTCACATCTATTAAGGCCTTTTGCCATAGCAAGATATGGAAGCTTGTTGCTTGGGTTCTAGGAATTGGGAAAGTATTGTGCATGGTCTAGTCTCCCCCAACATAATTGAAACTTGGGTCCTTAATGGAGCTAATATTTCAATAAAAAACATCAAATTTTACTTTTGAAGTGACTATATTTTATTTCGTGGAAATTGGGATTTTCCCAAATTCTCTAATATAGTGTTACAACTCGCCTATGCAAACTTAAATGGATGTCATAGATGGAAACAGAGAAACCTAGACCTCACTTGATGGTTCCCAAGAAGGAACCCAAAGAGGAACCAATGATTGAGGAAACTCCTTTGCCATCGGCCTTGGAGGTAGCAAACTTGGAAGGTCCATAGGTCATGGTTCTCTCAACACCAAAGTAGCGTCTCCTAACCACCCTAGACAAGCTTCAACACCTAGCTCCATGTACACGGGGGCTCTCTAGCAAAACAAAGGGGGCTTCTTCTCTGAGAGGAATAGGACCCAAACCACAACTACGAAGTGGATCCAAGAGGAAGGCCAACCATCCAACAAGAACTCTCGCAAAGTTGACTCCTTGCCACCAACGAACAGAGTCAGGAAACTGATCATCTAATGCTACATGAGGAGTTCAAAAGCAGATCTCAAGCGTTCTAGGAGAGAGGACATCTTCTGAACTAGCTAAAACCGTTTTTGCTCAAGTTGATGAAGATCTTCTTGATGAATCAATCGAATGGCTTGAATCGCATGCCCTTATCAGATATCTGCATGGTCCCCATCCCCCAGCCACTTTCTTTGAGAAATGGTTCACAACCAACTAGAGTAGGAGAGGCAATCTAATCACGAATGTCTGATTCCTCTATTGAGGCTACTTCATCTTTCTCTTCGAGAAAACTCAACATGCTATGAGAGTTTTACTGCATGATCTCTAGACAGTGTGCAAACATCCTCTATATCTTGACAAGTGGTCTCCCTTCTTCAACCCTGATAACCCACGCTCAACTATTCTCCCAGTTTGGATAGAGCTGCCACATTTGCCTTCTCATTGTGCAACCAAGATGCATCAATATGTAGCAGCCTAGGAGAGCTAGTGAGTGTAGAAAGGGAATAGTTCATTAATCCCAAAGGTAATCCCTAGGATGTGTTCAACTTAATTTAGCAAAGGAGTTGCCTGATACAATCATAATCCTTAATCGGAGGGGGAGGAGTGTTAAGAGAACAAAAGGTTTTGTATAAGAACCTTCCCAATTCTTGCATTCTATGTGGTCTATTGCACCACATAGTTAAGACATGTCCGTTAAAACGATCCAAGGCCAAAAACAATATTGATCAGCCTCAAGGTCCTAATGAAAAATGGACTCCTAAAGAGCCCAAGGTTCCCAAGTAGGCTGAAAATCCATTGCGCCAAGCCAGCCTGATTAAACCAAAGCAGGTTGTCTCACTGATACCCGAAGTTAGGACTGCGTTGGACATTCCAATGAAAAATGCCTTCGAAGCATTAGCAAAAATGGTTCCTGAACCCAGTCCCTAGCTCACTCCCAAATTGGAATAGGGGCATGATTGGGACAAGGACTTTGAGGATGAAGTCATCAAGAGTGACAATATGCTTACAGAGGATCTTGATGACTTTAAAGAAGATCTTCCTCTCCTTCCCCAACCAGATAAAGACATAGTGGTTAAAGGCAAACCTATTGCAATTGCACACAACAAGAGGAGACTATATACAACCAAAGGCCCTCTAGTTCATGCAAGTAGCCCAAAACCCCAGGGCCAAAAAGGGGTAGAAAAGAATGTTAAATAAACCCATCTCTTTTCTGTCCCTGAATGTTCGTGGTCTCATAGACCCCAATAGGGCAGGTATGTTGGCCACTTGGCTGAGAGGTAATTCTATCTCTTCAACCTTTCTGGCACTTCAAGAAAGTAAAACAATAGGTGAAGCTCTAGACGCTCGATTCAAGAGTGTTGACAAGGGGAGGACTTGGTTTTCCATCGCCCATGAGGAAGGTAGAGGGGGGGGTGTGCAATTGGAATTATGTCTCATTACTCTTAGAGTGTACTAGATGTGGTTGTTGACATTGACGACTGATGGATTCTTTTGAAATGACTACTCAAGGGCATTTCTTTCTCGTTAGTTTTAGTTTATGCACCTACTAGATGTTGTGAGAGGTGCACTACTTGGCAGTCCTAATCCAATCTCGGGGACGATGTTGTGCTAATAGAAGACTTTAACATGGTTGGAAAAAGTACTGACAGATGGCTGGGCAAAGGTAATGTCTTAAGAGGATCTGAACTATGCTCTTGGAGTGACCTCAAAGATTCTCTCCATTTCGTTGACACGATTGGTGTAAGAGATTTCACTTGGTCCAATAGATAGATTGAGGACACAAGGAGAGAAGCATGTTTCGACAAAGCCTATCTTTCTTAAACTCTCCTCCAAGATACTTCTAATAGATACTTCTAATTTAAAAAGTATAGCCTATTCCACTTTTGCATTCTCTAATCACAAACCACTTTTCATTCAGTGTGACTTTGGGTCAGGTACAAGAGCCCCATCTTGGTTTAAGGCTAATCCCAGCCTTTTCCAACTAGGCACTATACAGAGACTGTACAAGATAAAGTGAAGGAGCTTTGGATCGCTCCTAGACTCATTAATGAGTCAACGACGACTGACTTTTGGATTAGGAATGTCCTTAAAATGCAGGAAGTTCTCAAGAAGGCTAGAAAGTTCAAAGATAAAGTCCAACGTCAAGAATAGCCACTATCCAAAAGAGATTCGATGCTCTTGAAGCCTAGGAATGTAACAATGACACGTAAGCACAAGTCGAGCTTCGTCTCGCTAAGAGCGAACTAGCCAGACTGGAAAGCATAAGATATTCATTAGCCAAACTATACACCAGAAGATGGTGGGATGGTAATCTTGATAGGCCCATCAAATAAACTTTCAAGATTATATGCAAGAAGAGAATGTTAGAGGAAATTCCACTCCTTGAAGTCAGTCCAAATAGTTGGGCACAATCGGACACTGACAACAAAGATAGAGTAGTGCAAGCAAGACTTAGATGCCAGGCCACAAGACAAAGGGTTGTCTCATGCATCTTGATCATCAGAGCTCCAAAGCTCCTCTTACGCTAGGTGAAGTTAAGGAAGCAATCATTGCATGGCCATCATTGCTTCCGATGATTGCACAACTGGATCATCTAGGCTTTCAACTGATCCAAAAAGGCACTATTTTCAAACTGCTTGGCATCCCATGGGCTTTGAGGTTTCAATGAAGGATTGATGGGATTGGGTACTTAACAGGTTCAGGACAAAGTTGGAAAAGTGGAGAGGATTTCAATCCAACCTGGTGGGAAGAAGGATGGTACTAAATCATTACCTATATCCCATAACTATCTTTTACTTGTCCTGCTGGCATCCAAGCCAAGTGGGACTAGATAAACTTATCTCTAAATGTAGATCCTTTTTGTGGGGAGGCTATAACAAAATATCCAAGGTAAGATGGGACTTCTGCACTCGACCCAAGAGTGAAGGAGGGCTGGGAGTGATTGACATAAAATAGGCAGTGGTGAAATTGGCACCGACATGGATTTTCAAAGCTCTTTTTAACCCAGAATTGGATTGGGCTCTTTCAAGCTCACTTGACTTATTAGGGCAAAGAGATGGAGCAATTACCCAATGTTGTCTGCTATTTTCTGTCTAGAACCCTGCTCAACTAAGGGCAGTGATTTATGGAAATCCTTGTGGAGAGCACTTGAATCAATTAAAATGCAACTACGCTTGTCCAGTAAAGGTTCTTTCATGAAGCTTGACTCTATATGGGCCTCAGTAATACACATAAATGCATTACTTAGCAATAGTGATTTTATAAGAGCCTACTTCCTATTCAACAAGGGCATCCAATCTTGGGGCCAGTTGTGGCAAAGAGATCATATCAGATGGAATACCTTGCTTGAAATTTGGAGAGAATTCAGACTGACCAATCGAGATGCCATGTTTGTCATTGATAGAATAGATCTTTGGGAAGGCGACACATAGTGGAAGGGGGGCTCAGTACTTAACTATGCATTGGAGTTTAGCTAGATTCACTCCCCTCATTTTCTCCCTGTTCCTACACCTTTTGACTCTATTGAAGATATGATCCCTGTATTAAATCCCCGGTGGAACACCTCCGACTCTATGCTTTGCTGGAAGCGAAGATTCCATTATATTTGGGCCAAATCTATTCTAGAGAAGATGTCAATCTTGCTCTGGTTGGTTATGCTGAAGGCTATCTGGACAATTACAAGAGGCCTCAGGATTGGAAAAGGGGATGGCAAATGCTAATGCTATCTGGGAGAATGGGAAGATGTATTTCACCTATTTGTAGCACGCTCGTCAGCTAGGAAAGTCTAGAAGAAAGTGCAAATACAGCTAGGTGAGCCGGTCAATTGGAAAGCAATTTTGCTTGGAGATGCATCTAAAGTTAAACACTCACGTTGGGCACTAGTTCAAGCACTATGGTTTGTGTGGATTTCCAGAAATGAATTCCAATTTAATGATAAGCTTACTGATGTAGAATATATTTTTTCTGAATGGTTAGTAGGCTTTGAGGATATATGACAATGACCTTGTGTAGTTCTTGAAGATGATCAAGAACCACGAGCTAGAGCACTACCAAATCAATCAAAATGCCACTTCAAGGGATCCATCTATTATGAGACTAACTCACACTCAGACTGAGGGAGCTACAAATTTTCTTTTAGATGACTTAAGATACGCAGAACTGCAGATATAACTATTTCTTATTGATCATAAATGTATATCATATGAACTGTTTATAATATAAATCCATTTTTTCTCCAAAAAAAATATTGAATGTTGTGCAAGAAATAATATTTCCAAGGTTCCTATCTAGGCATCAATCCTCTCACTACAAACTTGCAGAGCACGCCTACAGCACGCCTATACACTGCAAGTTCAGATCAATAATATTGAGACCTCCTTCTCCTATGGGGAGAATGAGGGTCTCCCAAGCCACCCTAGCTACAACATCTGAGGTGCCATCTAACCCACTCCAAAGGAAATTCCTGATAGGTCGCATGAGCTGAGATATACAACCTCTAGATCTACACCAAGTCACCAACATGAGCAAACAAAAGAGGCCACAGCCAATAATACCTGGTTCACAACCACTACTCTGGATGCAAGGTCAAGTCTAGCAAAACTCCAAAAAATGAGTTTCCTCCTGATGCTCTCCAACACGGGAGCAAACTACTGTGCTGGAGCCTAATTTGGCATCCTAGGTACCTGATGGAAACACCCCTTTAAATCCAGGTGAATCCTATGTCAATCCCCCAGTCTAGAGTGTCCTCATCCTATTCCAAAATACATTGGATTTGTTATGAGCCCCAGCTGTGCTATAGTGCAAAACAAATCCAAGGCTGCCTAAATGTGGTGAGTGTCTACAGTGTGGCATCCAAAAAAATAGCCGAATCATCTACCAACTCTCGTAATCCAATAGCTCATCCTCTTGCCTCAACGGAAGACTTAGGCCTATAATATCAGCTTGAGCTATAAGGTAATAGCTCATAAATTGAGCCACAAATTAAAAAAGAAAGGGAGATAAAGGACATCCCTGACAGACTGATATGGTAATTTGAAACTTATCTTCCCTGATTCCACCAATGACAACCTAGCTATGGGTTGGTCTATAGAGAGCTGACACCCCTCTGATCCATGTATTTGTGAATCCAAAGTGAGTGAGGGTACACTCTAGAAAGCCCCAGCCTACTCTGTCATAAGCTTTCTCAAAGTCTAGGAGTGGAATGGCAAGCCTATGGCTATTATGCATGGCTCATGGCCCAGTGAGAAGCCTCCCAAAATGAGAAGATGTTATCGAAGATGCTCCTTCCATGCACAAATCCCATCTGTGCATCATGTATAAGATCTGGAAGAAAGGACTGCAGATGTATTGCTTTTGCTAAAATTTTGTACAAAGTACCCAACATAGTTATCAATCTCCACTGAGACACTAAATTTGTGCATCCTCCTTTTGGGATAAGATCAATGAGGTCCTCTGTAAGTGAGTTTGGCATCTCACCCGAGTCCCAAAGACCCTACAGGGCTGAGGTAATGTGATCATCCCAAATCTGATCCCAAAATGAAATAAAGAAAGAGCGTGTAAGCCAATCTAAACTAGGGCACTCATTAGGGGAGAATCGGGGTCTCAAAAGGGCCTCATATGGAATGGATTAGGGAATGCTTAGTGGGCTAATGCAAGGGGCTTGGAGGGTCCCAAAGAGGCCTAACCAGCCCAACCTAGGTGGGTTAAGCCCACATTTGAGCCCACCTCTCCCCCCATCAATGAGGGGAGGGGGCCACTTTTTGAAATTTGAATTTCAAATTTTGAATCTCCCTCCCTCCCTCCCTCTCTCTCTCCCTCCCTCCCTCTTTCTCCCTCCCTCCCTCCCTCCCTCCCTCCTCCTCCTCCCTCTCCCTCTCTCTCTCCCTCCCTCCCCCTCCCTCCTCCTCTCCCCTCCTTCGTCTTGCTCCTCCTCCTCCCTCCTCCCTCTCCCCTCCTCCTCCCTCCTTCCTCTCCCCTCCTTCTTCAGCCACCTAGGATCCCTCTCCTTTGCTCCTCCCTCCTGCGGAATCTCTCCCCTCCTCCTCCCTCCTGTAGCATCTCTCCCCTCCTCCTCCCTTCTATAGCAGCTCCTTTTCTCCCTTCTACACATGTCGCCCTACTCTTCTCCTCCTCTTCCTCTGGCCCTCATCTGCTTCTCCTCCTCCCTCTTCCTTGCTACTCTCTCCCTCTCACTGCTCCATCTTTGCCAGCTCTCCCCTACATTTTAGCCTGCATCACTGATACCTCTCTTTAAGTACTCATGGCACCATTCGAGGACATATCCAACAAGTACCATGTGAACCTACAACTGGAGGTAGAATATGCAAGCACACGCTCTTTGGGATATAGTGGAACTCCTCAAAGTGTGCTCCACAGTCTTTGATTGCAAGGGAAGAAGCATCTTGACCTTTGGGTGGATGGAAACTTGTATCCTTTAGGCCCTGCCACCCAAAAGAGTCCTCCTTTTCATACAGTGCATGATGTTGTTTGAATTGTTGGCAAGGGACATGCTGGATTGCTTGGTTATTACAATCGATTGAACCATTCTCAGACATTGGCTATGCAAGCAAGCGAGGTGTAGAGAGCCCAAGCAGAAGAACTTGCACATTTAGGAAATATTACTATTGTGGCAATGCATAATAGTATGCAGGATCTCCAATTGCAAAACAAAGAACTCAGTGACAAAGCACATGCACTGGACTTGGAGCGACATGAATTGGAAGAATCAATCCAGAAGCTTTCTAAAAGCAAACAAGATTTAGAAAGGTCTATCTATGGCCAAGTTCAACATGCTATGGAGAAGGAACGAGAGAAATCAATAGAATGAGTACAAAAGTTGAAGGGAACACCTTTGGGACTGAAGGAGAGGAAAAGACAATTGCAATCTATGGATGCACTGTCAACCAATAGTGGTGCCCGAAAGAGGAGAATATGGGCTACAAGGTTAGTTCCCCAAATTTTCAATGAAATTTACCCCAAAATATTTGTGGTGTTGCATTCTTTCCACTAAGACTCATTTGTACTCTACTTTAGGAATTTCATGGAGGATGTGATGGGAACAATGGAAATGGATGATAGTGATCCTTCATATGTTCTAAGAAGTTTAATAAAGGCAAGTGATGTCATGGAAGTGTCGAAGGACCCTAGACAAAAAGGTCTACATAAACAAGTTGCTAGAGAGGTAATGAAGGATTTCAAGGACCTCGTCCAAGCAAAGGAGGTGCTTGGAGCTTGTGATGTTGCTGGTGTAAGTCGTGAAGCTTACAACTCTATTTTTAAAATTTTTAAGTCTGCTATGGAGGAAAAGTATAAGATATCTACAATGCCATTGCCAACGCCGTGGTCTGTAAGGCTTCCACATCAAGAAACAAACCAATGTGCTAGAGAAAATCTTGGAGGATACCATTGTGTAAGTGGCACAATGACTTGGAAGAGTAAAAAGAAATATGGCATCCAAATGTTTGAGATGAATGCTTTCAATAATGTTTACGTGGATGTAGAGAATTTGAAGACAGCCATGGTCAAATTCTATGGGATGAGAGAAGAAGGTAAGAGAAATTCCCTCTTCACATTCAACTTTATTTCTTCTGATTTCTATATCCTTACTGAATTTCTCTTTCATTGTACAGATGGCAAGCTAGTATTTGTTATAAAAATGGATGCTGAGTTGGTAAAAGAGCACAAGCTAGAGAGGGTGAGCATTTGTATTATGAACGACGCCTTGCATTTTGCTCAAGGGGATGAGGAAGTTGAGCAGGGTTTCTCAGTCCAATCTGAGAAGGACATATGGTGGCTTGCAGCCTTTGAGACCCCAAAGGAGTGCCACGAGACATTGAAGTGGGTTTTGGAGAGAATCGGCATCTCATCGATTATTTGAAGACAAGAGGCAGGGCAAACATTAATTGTGGATGGGCATGGAATGTTTCAAGTTGAATGGCATCTAGCTGGTGATTTCAAGACCCTCAAGTGCTTGTATGGTTGTGATACAGGTGCAAATGCAAAATGGACATGCTTGTATTGCACCCACTCTCAGAAGATGCAAAAGGGAAGCCTACAGTGGGAAGATGGCATCCTTTCTTGCAACCAAAGTGCAGCCCTTGATCGTCACAAAAAGGATCCTAAGTGGGACCCCATTCTACCAATTCCATTGGAGCGGGTACATGTGTGTACTTTGCATGGTGAATTGTGTATACTTGATAAGTTACTCTATCTCCATCTAGTTTATGCTTGGAATTTGAGGCCACAGCAAGTATTTGCAGAATGCATTGCAAAAGCTGAAGAACTACTCTCACTAATGGGACTTCATGGAGGCAATGTGAAGCTTAAGCAAGACAAAACAATCAGGACAGACACAAAATCTTCCTGCTAAAGTGTCCATGGGTGGAGGAAAGGCAAGAAGGTTCTTGTCCAACCACAATGCTGATAAAGAAAAACATACATTGGCTCAAAGCACCCTAGGTTGGGAGTACTGGAAAGATTTGTCTGAGTGCACCACAAATCAAGCTTCAGATCCGCAAATTGCTACTTTGAGAGCAAAACTGTGGACAAAGCTTGATGCATTTATAAAGTTGCTTAGACAAGGTCAAACAAATGAGCTTTGTTATGAGAGATTCGGGATAGCATTGGGAGAATTCATATCATTAATGGGAGAAGCATGGGGGGAGTCACATATTACACATTACATGGTAATCCTCCTTAGGTTGAAATTTTGTGCTTTAAACTTGAGTTAGTTTATGTTTCTAATACAATGTTTTTCTTTACAGCATATTCTTTATGCACATGCACCATGGTTTGTGGAACAATGGGGCCCTCTATCCATTTGGAATACTCAAGGAATGGAGAAATCACACTACACAGCAAAGGCAGCATACTTCAAGAATATAAGGCATGGGGGTGGTATCACGTGAAGCAATGCACTACACGAACTGTTTGATTGGTTTTATAGATGTCTAGAGGCTAGGACTCTCAAGCGCGATAAGGTAGAGGTCTCAAGTCTCGCAAAAGCGGTTCAACATGTCAAGAAGACAAGGAGATGTGCTGCTTGGAAGTCCTCAATAGGGAGCCAAGGGGTTGCGCTTTGGTTGCAACGTAGAGTCAGACAGGGGAGGCGTTGGGTCCTAAGAGATCCCCAAATGTAAAATGTTTGATGAATAAAGTTAACACTATTTTGAGTCAATTACAGATTCCAAAATTCACAAATTTGTTTGGAAATTGCAGAATCGCATATGCGACATGGCAGGGCGGAGGGGTGAGTGGGTTGGGAGGGAGGGTGGTGAAGATTAAGTATTACCGAACTGGTGATAAAAGACTTGGGGGAGGAGGTGCACTCAAAAAACCCTAATTTAAAAGAAAAACCCTAAAGTGCTTTAAAAAAGACTATATAAAGCACTTCAAAACCCTAAAATCCCTCATTTCTATGGCACGAGTTAAACAAACTGCTAGACCCACTGGACGCCATTTAGACTACCCGTTGTCCTCCTCACAATGCCATGGCCTCCGAACACACTGCAAGCCCCAGTGGCCAAGAGGGCAATGATCACCAGGGATTTGAAGGTGGTTCTCATCATCAGGAGTCCAAGCAATGCGAGTCCCCACCATCCGACTCTCATGGGGATCCTTGGGATCTCAGCACCATGAGGAATCCCAGCACGATGAAGGATCCAAGCACGATGAGGGGTCCTCTCAGTCCTTCCACACAACTAACTGTGGAAGTAGAGAGGTCTCCCGAAAGGGGCAAAATAGTCCAGTCAATCCTGATCAATTCCCCCTCCCTCCTCCGTGGGGTCCTGGCATGGAGCATCTAGACCAACAAGGGGAGCAAGAAAGGCAAAGAGAGGAGATGAAGAGATTACAGGGGCTACAACAAGAGGAAGTATTTGGCGGGCTCGCAGATATAATGAACCTTGGCCCCAATCCTCCAACCAAGCAAACCACATGGAAGAGCACCATCAACCCTCTATGCCTTGAGATTATCAGATATGAGGAGCCTCTAGTACAAGCTGAGCAAGAGCCTCAGCCTACTTTCTCATAGCCTCATGAAAAGGAAAAGAGACAAAGGACAAAGCAGACCCCTAGGCACAAGAGGCCACCTCGAATGACCCAGCAGACACAGGAAGAGGAGTCTGAAGAGGTGGTTGCAAGGGAGGAGAGGCAAAAGAAGTTCAAAGCAGACAAGCGGCCATGGAGCCATGTCCAAAGGCTAGTGCAGGGTCCCCCAAAGATTAAGAGGTGCAAAAAATCAGGAATGAAGGCACTTTAGGAGATCGGCAAGTTCCAAACCACTGTGGACAATCTCATTCCCCATGCACCCTTCCAGCGTGTTATACGTGAAATAGCACAGCATTACGAGAGTGATGTGCGTTTCACTTCAAGTGCTATGAGAGCAATTCAGGAGGCAATGGAGCAGATGAGAGTAGGTCTTTTTGAAGACGTGAACTTATGTGCTTTTTATGCCAAAAGAGTAACAGTGATGGACAAGAACCTTGCACTCGCCAAGCGCATCCGCTCCGATCCCTCCCTTAGGCCCTAGATGTTGTTTAGGTTCATTTGGTGTAACCTGAATCATTTTGTAAATCTCTGCCCTTTGAGGCCAATGAATAAAAGATATTTTTATGTTCTATTACTGTTCCCATGTTATTATACATGTTATGTGATGCTTTCCATCAGTTTATGCAAGTTCAGTGTGAATTTGAGTGGTCAAATGACGTTTTTTCACCGTGGTACAAAAGGAAAATTTGTTCGGCATTGCACGGGGAGCCCAAAAATGGCAAAACCCGCTTCGGCATGTATGGGGCCTATTCCAAGTCAAATAGGCCCCATACGCGCCATAGCGGGTTTTGCCATTTTTGGGCTCCCCGCACGATGTCGAACACATTTTCCTTCTATCGCGCGGTGAGATTCTTACTGGATTGCTAAAAAATGACCATTATAGCGCAAATATTTATCTGATCGCATGCTTTTGAACAGAATAGTGAATGAAAATATTAATGCCAACAACAATTAAAGTTACAAAATACAATGAAAATATAAAATAAATTTTGTAAAAGAACACAAAATGGGGCACTGTATAAAAAGTATAGCTGTATTCATATAAAATAAAATTTCTATACAATAAGGCTTCAGAGCCTCTCTCTTCTCTAAAACACTGAGAACATTGGGCTTTGAATTCCCAAATACACTCCTAGATCGAAACCTAGTTTATAGAGAGTCAATGCTATTGTTGTTGTTGGCTAGGGACATGGCTGCTGCCGTCAATGCCATACCTTGAAAATTGGTTCCAAAGGCATTGAGGGCAGCCATGCAATTCACCAAAATGACCTTGTCAGCATTGCAATTGATGTCAGCATGACCAATCACTCTTGACAAGGCCTTGCACTTCAGGAGTTCATCAGTGCCATGTGGAGAAAACTTTTTGTGGATAACCACAAAGCGCCCTTTTGCTTGGCCAAGGTAATGTGCCAATGAGTGATCTTGGCCGAAGCTACTACGAACAAGGCGTTGCTGAGATGAGAATAGGTCGACCTCAAATGCCTCCTGCAAAAGTCCAACATTACATTAGAATTCCATTAAAGCAAAAGTATATAAAGAGAGAAGAAATTCAAAGCTCATAGTTTCTTCCCACTATGGAGTCATCATGCTCAATCCCTTCCTCTTTGTCAATGAGGATGGATCCAGAGGCCTCTTGATGTCTGGAGTGAGATGTGGAGGCTTCTTTTGGAACATTAGGTAGGTCGGAGTAGATTGATGTCTCTGCATCTTTGATTTGGGCCAGTGTTAAAGCACGAATCTCTTCTATTGAATCATCTACTCCCAAAAACCTAGGTTCTTACATAGTCATGTCCACCTCGTATCCACACAGGATACCAAGAGCTTCATCCTCCCGGAGACCAAACATAACCTATATGTCATGGAGAAAGAGGTATCGTTCTCCATCGACAAGAAAGGGAGCAAGAAACCATATCATTGTTGCGGGGTCAACAGACGTGGTGCCCGAGGTGGATGGAATTTGAGAAGTAGAATGGGGTTCATGAGGTTGCTGGAGCACTTCCATGGCCAAGGTAGCTTCCCGCTCCTCAGCTTCTTCATCTATGGGCTCTTCATTGTAGATATTGGGCTCATCTATAGAAATAAGAGGATCGAAAAGGGCAGGGGTAGGGTCAAGGCTTGAGGTCGAGGCCTCCTCTTCCATTTGTCCCTCCTAGAGAAGGAAAATAAAGGCCATTTCCCAGGATAGGAACCTATTTCCTGTGTTTTCGATGACTCCACATATTAAGAGGTCATCAGTGTCCACCTCCCTAAACCCTAGGGGTGTGACTTGGGCTCGAAAGCAATCTAAACGCTCGATTGAATAAGTACTTCAAATACTCAATTGGGGCCCATCTTTTTGTAGACTCATCAAGTTGATATGCAAAACTCGTGATGTAGTTTTGCATGTACTTGATGAGGTCTTCAAAATCATCTCGAGCTCCCAAGTAGGTGCCTATGACATCTATGCTCTTATCAAAGACTAGAAATATCTCCTCTCTATCAATTAATGGAGTACGGGAGATGAAATCGTGGAAGGCAGACCTAGCAGAATCCATGGTAGTTTGGTAGCTAAGAGAACTATGGCTATGATAGTGAAACTTTGAAACTAAAGTAACTTTATAACCTCTATATACCCAAATGTTCTAAATATAAAAAATAAAAAGTATTATAAATTTTTGGGGAAAAACTTGACATTGACATGAAACAAACCATTCAAAACATCAAAATTAATTGCACCACTATTAATTGGAAAATGTCAAAATCCACAATTGTTCCACCCCACATTTTCTAGACAATCTTCAATATTGCAGGAGGGATAAAAGTGGCACTATGCACGAGCTTCTCTACACGCTTTCCTACCTTTTCACCATTTAAGGTAAAGTGAAAGGACTAAGACATGCCATCCTCCATGACCAATAGGTGTTCCCGCATGTCCCTGAGAGTCCACTGTGACGTGACAGTCACATTCGTGACATGTCCTAAATGAGAACCAATACATAAACTTACCCCTGTATTATCATCATCGTTAGAGTCAAGGGGGAGCCAATTGCCACCTGTTTTCTTCTAGCGCCTATATTGGAAAGAAAAATATAACATTTGGTGAGAGATGTGGTACTTGACAACCACATTGTCCTTACATACATGGCATTGAAACAGATCACCCTTTTGTTCACCTGACCTGCTTCCCCAATTCACCCCAAGCAATTCCTCAAGGGCATTCTCATGTAGGCACTTGCATGACCACATGGTTTTTGTTCTGTGCATCTGGATATTATGAAAACAAGAAGCAAAAATGTGCAGAGGCATAAACCAAGACAACCTTACCCATTTAGAGCCAAATGTAAACTTCATGGCCATGCCCACATCCTTTGCAGTCTTTTCCTTGTATGATTGCATTGTTCTAGTGTCCACCATGCTGCAATCCATGTCTTCAAGTTGTGGTGTTGCAATGCATTGAAGATGGCCATAGCCTGATGCCGTCCTTGGAGTAATGTACTTGGCATTATACCAATAGATATTCCTCTGTTTCAAAGCAGAGGACTTCTCTCCAGCATGCATTTGCCTTAATCCTCATGAATGGTAGTAAACTTACCTAAGAAGCACTCGACTGGTTGCGACTCAAAGTCTAAAGGAAATACATCGTCTATGCACAAGTGTTATTTCAAAATACAATTTCAAACTGACTCATTACACTAGTTTTATTTCAAAATAAAATTTCAAGCTGACTCATTACACTTCAAAATCTTACACAAAATGCAGGCTTACAATGCGATGGTATTGTCAATTGATTGCTCGATGGAGGAAGGCGCATGTCCTTCCCCATGTAGATGTGTTGCACCTTTGCAAGCAATCCTTTCTTCCCAAGTTTGAACTTCATGATGTGGCCCTTCCATTCATGCAAAAGATCACCTCTTTTGCTCTTGGGAAGCTTATGTGGACCCTTGGCAGATTCTCCATGACTATCCAATCATTCAAGCTGTAGGTGCAAGGCACCCATTCACCCAGTGCATTTTTGCTCCTGTGGGACATAGAGTACATGTATGGTCTCCTCACCATGCTTGTACAGAGGTCACAACAGCAATGGTAGACTAGAAAGTGCAGCTTGGAGCGAGAGAGAGGGAGAAGGCATAGAGGGTGCAACTGAAGCTTGAGAGAAGCTCCAAGAGGTGCTGTAGCTAGGAATGGAGGGAGAAAGAGTAGAGGGGGATGAGCAACTGCTCCAGGAGGTGTTGTAGCTAGGAATGGAGGGAGAAAGAGCAGAGGGGGATGAGCAGCCACTACAGGAGGTACTATAGGAATGGAGGAAGAAAGAGCAAAGGGGGATGAGCAGCTGCTGCTATAGGAGGTGTTGTAGCTAGGAGTAGAGAGAGAATGAACAGCTGCGGAGGTGTTGGAGAGGGAGAAACATAGTGGACCAGAGTAGGAGGGGGAAGAGAAGATGCCAAATGAGTTCCCATGTTTAAAAAATGGAGAGAGAATGGAGCTGGACCATAGAAGAGGAGGGGACAGGCCTATAACAAGCTGAGAGGGGGGGAAAATTCACCCAGAAGGGCCCACCACCTCTTGAACGACTTGTAGGTTTGTTTGGGGGAGGTGCATATGGGAGAAGGGTCAAGCATGGGTTGAGGGGGGGAGGGGATGGTTTGAGTGGGTCCCCGGTGTAAGAGGAGTAGCCAATAAGGGCTATTTGCAGGTCTCATCAGCAAGCCTTGGTCTATAGGTAGGCTTGTTTGATGGATGTTGCTATTGTTCATACTCCTAATTGTCCCAGCTAGATGATGGGGTGAGAACCTCGACCGAATGCGGACCTCTGTTTGAAGCAACGGTCAAAGAACATGCACTAGCCAATGTGCTGGATAGAGCATAACTGTTGGTGTAAGACCAAGGAGATGTGCAAGATAACACCACGCTGTTCATACCAATGTGGTATGATGACATGTACCAAATTTTGCAAACCATCGTACTAGGTCATCACCTATCTCGAGATAGGCATAAGGACTGACTCTACAGAGCTAAAATCTCAAAATCATCCATGACTCCTTGTAGCATCTTGGTCTAGACAACGTGCTTTGTAGATTTGTTCCCCCACATGAGCAGTAACAGGTGTTGTGGGAAGTGCACCAAGGTCTAGCCGGAGGCCACTTTGCTGGGCATACCACTGGTCGCAAAATCCTCCAGGCCAGCTTGTGGTGGCCCATAGTTATAGGTGATGCCTTTGCCTATGCGAAGTAGTGCAACGCATGCCAAATCTTGGGACAACCCACTATCAGGGAACGCATGCCACACAACCCAGTTCTTCCTCTAGAGACATTCCAGAAGTGGGGCTTTGACTTTGTAGGCCCGTTCAAGCCCATTGAGTTAAAGATAGTGTAAATTGCACTATCCATATAGGGCAAAAGGGCAAACCCTAACCCTAACCCCAAGGGATTCACATGTATATCTTCATGTTCATTGTTAATACACTTGGTAGCTATATCGTGTGCATTCCTCTCTCTCTCCCTCTCTCACTTCTGCTATCATGGTATTAGAGCCGATGGTGCTCCACTCCCTTCGTGAGTGTCAAGCCCTCCTTCTGCGAGGCATCTTCCATAGAGAGAGATTTCCATCAGAGAGAGTTAAAGCCCTTGCTTCCGTCAAGGCATTAAGCCCTTGCTTCTGTCAAGGCACAAGCCCTCTCCTTGAGGCACCTTCGTCGCTTCTTCAGCTCTTCTTGTAGAGCTCATCCTCATCTCAGATTTGAGTCAGAAAGCTCTCCATTCCGCTTCATGGAGCTTGAGATATAGTCCTTTTCATATTTTGAGGTTCTTTCATAGAGTGTATTCTCTGTTTTTTGAGTCTTCTGCAAGGTTTTCTTGAGAGGATTTTAGAGAGTTTTACGAGAGGATATTTTCCCCTCTCAAGTTTTCTGTCAACGGCTCCCTTAGCCTCCTCTATGCAAAAGCGAGCAAGCAGCATCGACTTTCCTACGACTCTATACAAGCAAATGCCTAGCTTCAAGCCACTTCGACCTACAGTAAATGCGGCTCCCTACTCTACATTCAACTACTACAGCCAGGCATAGCTCACAACATCAACGCGCACAGCTACAAAGTGAGCGACAAAGCGAGCAACAGCAATGGCATTCCCTCCTCTGTAGACTGGAGGGAGAAGGGAGCCGTGACACCTGTTAAAGACCAGGGCAGTGCAGAAGCTAATCGGCCTTCTCTACAGTGGATGCCATCAAGGGTGCCAGTGAACTCGTGAGCCTTTTCGAGCTGGAGCTGGTCAGCTGCTCTCACCTATGCCCACAGCCTCTTCAGCGCGGCGAGCAGGGACTCCAGCAAATGACTCTACCTACGGCCCACCCTCTCTACCGCCTCTGCATCCCGAACGTCAACAAGCAAGACGACTCCTCAAGGCACCTCCAAGACGACTCCATAGTCGCCTCCTCCATGGCTTCAACGGCCAATGGACGGGGCTATGACAACCAACATGCGACTCAAGTCTTCAATGGCGCTTCTACATGCCAGCGGCCTCCAACCGAGTGTCTACCGGCCTATATAGCACATAACGCAGGACGACAAGCAACTCACAGCCCTGCAGCACCAAAAGCAAGGTGACCACGCATCCGCACTGCAAGCTCCAAACCGACGGCTCCTTCGATAGCCCCGTTCCTCTAGCCAGCAGACCTCCATAGCGTCTCAGCCTATATGCCCTCCACAGGCTTCTACGACCTCAACAGAGCCTCCAATGGTGCGACTCCAAACGACCCGGTCTAGTCTATCCAGACAGAAGCGTCATTAGCAGCTGGTAAGCGGATCAACGATGCCTTCGTCCAACTCCAACAATGCCCACAACGAGCACCCGGACGCTTCTACAGCCCGGCACTCCAACCAATGAAAAGCAGCTCCTCAAACGGCCGATTCGCCCCCTCCATACAGCTACTGCGCAACCACCTCTGAGCTCCGACTACTTCTAGCAACAGCTTCTCCACGCAATGCCTCCAAGTGAGCTCGCAGCCAACGGCGCGTGCATGCAAACGACATCTTCGATAGGTTCTGCTTCACTGCGCCATCGTCGTCCTGCAAGTTTTCCAGACCCTAGGCCACGTGGCAGGTACGAATCTACATGGGTTAGGTCCAACTAACCTTGGGTTCAGTGGGTGGTCTGCTTAGTGACACGTGGCAGCACTTAAGCCAACCTTGAAGAGATAGGGTTGAGGACTTGGTCAGGTTCAATTAAGCTAACCGCGGTCAACCACAATTTAGTCAGTTGGTAGTTAGTATGTAACCATGATTAGGTTCGACCAAGGTTAAGGTCATTGCCACATCATCCAAAAGCCACATCATCATCTTCCGAGTCATCAATAGTGACATGTCAGCTTGCCACATAAGCAGGGGACACCTCAGCTACCCAGTCAGTAGTACAGTCACCCACGTGACACCTCAGCACACAGAGTCCTAGCCAGGCATAGTTGCCTCTTTATAGGCATAGTTGTATTCGACATGTGACTCTCAGTCTGCCACATCACCCTCTTGGCCACAATCATTTTTAGGCTTCTAGGGATCAAAATCTGCCTATCCTTTCGGGGGTTGTATCTTTTGGTCCAAAGGGGATTTGGAGGTGATCCAAAAACCAGAAATGTTCACCAACTCACGCTCTACGCGTTGAGCACCTCAGATCTGCCATCTGACATTTCCACAGGTCACCATCATTGATTCCTCTTCATCGGAACCACATCCTAATCCTTTGCAGCATACCCAGCACTTAAAATGAATCAAGATAAAATTCATTTGATGTTTTTTGCGATTCAACGTGTAGTCTAGCTATAGACTAGCACCGCCATAGAGGAGATCTAACTCCACCAAGGCAAGTCAACCATTGCCACATTTCTCGATTAGTTCCCACCAGCATCAGTCCATGCGATCTATCATCAATTTTCACTTTCATACATCTGACACCACTTCAGTTCTCTTGGCATTTGGCACTTCATCACTCAGTGTGACACTTGGCAGTGATCTTCCTCTTGGATTTAGGATTGTTGCACCTTTGCACGCACACATGCCACCCATGTAAAGTCACGCATTGTTGACTATTTTTGGCATTGGTACCTGCACACATACACATCAACCTTGTACAGCCTCTTGGCTACTCCCGACACATAGTTGTCATCACTTTACTACAAGCTTGATCCTTGGCACACACAACAGTTCTCACATGACTTGGTTTTGACAGTTTAGCGTAAGCCCCCAATGGCAGCTCACACAGTGTTCTCATGGATAGACACTCTCGCCGATACACGAGTAAGCCTCTTGCACAGAGCACTAGACCGTCTCCATCATGGAGTTATCCACATCACACAGTTGATGATACACCAGTCATGACTCCGGACGAGATCCGTGAGTGGAAAGAGAACCTTCTTTGACGATTTCTTGCCACAGGGTATGTACGAGTCTATGATGCCGACTCGAGCCTCATTGGCCTTGACAAATCAGATGCACACTCTTCAGATGTTAGCATGGATCAGCCCGCAGTTTCTGATCATGCACATTCTTCGGTAAGCCCGCAGCATGAGGCACATTCGATAGTAAGCCCTAAGCACGAGGCATATTTGACAATAAGTCCTCAGTATGAGGCAGTCTCATCTACATTAGCACAGTCTGATTCTAGTGATGTATAGCCATCACATTCATGCATGGATCCGACTCCATCTACTGTCACATCAGATGCAGATACTCAACAGGAGTTCACCTATGATCATGCAGTTCTTGAGCAAGTAAGTCCTCAGTACGAGGCATTGACATCTTTTGTTGCATGTAGAGATATATGCCCCATCGCATTCAGCTCTTCAAGTGATTCCATTCCAGCATCCATCACTAATGCTTTCACCTGTGACACAGAGCATTCCTTGGGCTCAGTTCCCTTCAGTAGTTCAGATCAACACATCAGTCTTCAGAAAATTTCAGCATCGGCTCACTCATGCCGCATTGCACCACCCTTGGATCCAGTTATCACCACCACCTCTTTCGATTAGCAGATCATTACTCAACACAAGGATGCCTATGCATCAGTGTAGTCCTGCCCGAGTGTGCAGTGGACATCATCAGGTTCAGCCATAGCACAGCCTGGGGAGACTCAGTGTTTCATCATGCACTTATGGCTGTCGTGTATGGTCCATACTTGATGCAGATCAGTGGTTGGATCCAGGATTACAAATCAGTCCCTACATCAGCATTCGGCACCTCATTCGCCTTGGGGACATCTTATGCACTTTCAGTTGTATTTCAGGCTTCTAGGCCTTTATACTGTCAGCTTCTTCTCGATGAGCCTATGACAGATGCTACATCCCATGCCGATGGATGTTTGGCCATGCACACAGCAGAAGACCTTCAGCTCATGACAGTTGAGCATACAGCTTTGATAGGTTTCCATACCTTGTCAGTTTTATGGGCTTCTTCTTTAGCAGAGCAGCGTATCATACCTGCACCTTCGGCCCCATATTTTCAGCCCCTGGATCACTCTGTTCACATCGACTATGTGGTCTTCTTCGACCCCACATAATTCGACAAAGATTATACTTCTACTGCAACATACCTCACACATTGTTGTCAGTTCTTTTGGGTTGGTCAACCTCATATGTCACAACCTACTGGATTGTTTCTCCAAGCCTCACATCCGGATGCCTCTTCTTCATAGCAACTGCGCAGTCCATGGTGACTTATGACATGTTCAGCACGTAGCCATACGTACTGTTCTTCACACAGTCATCATTTGATTGACCAATTTTCGATCCAGGTGGACTTGACTTTTTGCACATTTCCTTCCTCTTCCTTTCGGCCTGTCTTCTGGGTTTTATTCCCAAAGGTGAAGGATGACTCACAACTTAAGAGGGGGAGATCCACATTATGTACAAGATCATAAGTTGTACTCATTGTACATGCTTCCACTACATAGTCACTGTGCTCACATATGCACATACTACTTTGATTTCTTTTTCAGTTTTGGATGCTAGCATATGCACCAAACGAAATCCACAAAAAGGTCTTGTACATGCACCCTCTACTTACCAGTGCAATTTAAGAGGGGGTGTTAAAGATAGTGTAAATTGCACTATCCACATAGGGCATAGGGGCAAACCCTAACCCTAACGCTAACCCTAAGGGGTTCACATGTATATCTTCATGTTCATTGTTAATACACTTAGTGTATAGGTAGCTATATCATGTGCACTCCTCTCTCTCTCCCTCTCTCACTTCCGCTATCACATTGTCCACCCATTTGGTAATTGCTACATTCTGATGGTGGCAGACTATTGCACCATGTGGGTCGAGGCAAGCCCTTTGAAGGACAATTCGGTTGCATTGACTACCAAATTTCTCTACGAGCAAATTATCACAAGGTTTGGCTATCCAATTGAGATCATCAGTGACCAAGGTGGCCACTTCATCAATGAAGTGATGAAGAAGATGACTAGGCAGCACATGATCATCCCACAAGTTGTCCACCATTTATTATGTTAAAGAAAATGGCCAGGCACAGTCCTCCAACAAGATCATCATGACAATCATGAAGAAAATCATCAATGAGAACTGCACAAATTGGGACCAAAATCTTTATTTGGTCCTATGGCTTTCTGATAGCTTATAAGGTACAACAAGTGTCACCCCTTTAAAGATGGTCTACAGGATTCAAGCAGTGGTGCCCATGGAGTACTTGGCTCCAAGCCTCTAGATTGCAATAACCAAATGACTAAGCTCGGATGAGTCTCTTACACACTGCATGGAATAGTTGCAATATCTAGGCAAGACCAGAATCATTGCGGCCCATACTACTAACATAGTGCAACATTGTCGGAAGAAATGGGGTCAACTACCACATGAAGAATTGAATCTTCAAAGAGAAAGATGCAATGTTGTTGTTCCAGTCCAAACAGGGGCCCCACCCAGGCAAGTTGAAGGTCCTATGGGTCGGACCATATTGGCTCATGCATTGCTTTTATGATGGCACGTTTTACTTAAGGACAAATTTTTCAAAAATTCAGTTAATGGCTACCACCTTAGGCCTTATTTTGGCTCCATGCTGCCATATCCCCTCCTCGGGAAATCAGGAGATGAGCAAGTCATAATGACCACATGTGTAGATTTAAATTGGCCAAGTGGTGAGTCACCAAGTGACAAGACGCACCCCAACTTCACTTTAGTTCATGGGGTGCTGCATCCCAAAGAAATCTATCATCACTCGACATGTACAAAAAATATTCCTTGCCCTTACATGCCTTTTTTTCCTTGCCATCGATCATCCTTGTGGTCATTTGCAACTATGTGCATCACACTTCTACTTTTCCTACTCTTCGTGAGCACTTGCACTCTGCCTCCTATGGTGACTTACACTCAACTATCAACCTTCAACATTACTACACCTATGGTTGAAGAGGCTGGCTCAAGCAAACACATCTCAAAGGTACAGTGGATCTACCATTGACTGTGATCCCTATTCATCCCAAGGCTAACAATATCACGGCACAACTTCAACAAGGGATGGGAATCCTCCCAAATCTAGTCTCGCCCTGCAACACAACTGAGATGACACCAAGAACCATCTCAGCATAGCCAAGCTGCAATTCGGGATTAAATCCAAGAGTTGGGCAAAAACAGGAGTGTAAGCTATGGTAGCAAATGAAGATGCTTGAGTAGAGCATGAGTGTGCTCCAGAAGAGAAGAGCAAAGATGCGGAGCCAAGGCATCTGGATCCTCCAAAAGACATCTCGACTTATGTGTTGCCCCTGGTCAGCAAAGAAATCTCTTTGCCCTCCACTACAGAAGTAAGCACAGTAGCTTTCTCCCTCTAAGTTGGCTCTGCAACAACAACTATAGGAGGAGCACAATAGAATGGTAGCGATGGCCCACGTCCTGCTAAAAAACAACAATGAACTACTCAAGAAGCGATAGCTCCGGTAGAACCTCAGCACTGCCTGGCAGCAATTGGTATTCAATTGGAAGATTATTGACAATGCCTGCACATGGGTATCCAGCACCTTGCTCAATTGGTGGCACAATCACAAATCTTGGGGAGAAAAGAAGGGATATGAGAACATTTATAAAAACATTATCTAGAAAGAAGGATAATAGGAAACAAGTCAAAATAAGTAGAGAATAGGCTCCAGAAGTAGATTCTCAAGAGAAAATCAGGGCCACATGATGACCGACCGTTAGAAGTGACGGAAAGGCGACATGACACTTGTCACCCATCAAACAATTTGTAGAATTTGAAAAGATGACTGACCATTAGGAGTGACAGGGAGGCTAGAAAGAAGGATAAAAGGCAACAAGTCAAAAGAAGTAGAGAATCGACTCCAGAAGCAAATTCTCGAGAGGAAATTCGGGACATGCAATGACCGGTTGTTAGAAGCGATTAGGGAGGCGGTGCAACACTTGTCACCCATCAACGATTCGTAGAATTTGAAAAGATGACTAGCCATTAGAAGCATTGAGAAGGCGGCATGACAACTGTCACCAATTGAACAGTTTATAGAATTGAAAAAGATGATTGGCCGTCAAAAGAAATAGGGAGGTGGCGTGACACTTCTCACCAATCGAACAATCCGTAGAATGTAAAAATGGATCTAAGCATGTAAGTGATGAGCTTTTTTACATGCTCGTGGTGTTTTTATGGAAACCCTTATGAGGAAGATCTAATTGTTATTAGTAAAATAAGTGCCATTTGAAAACTGTTAGATCTTCTTTAGATCCAATGGCTTCAAAAAGGTGTGATTCATTCATATTTAATGATGGTGATTTGAACCGGTTGGTACAATTCTCGTAATTTATAGGATCAATGGATAGGTGGCTGTCATGAACAATTGCTTGATTTGGCTATTTGTAAATTGTATGGAACATATTTATGTGAAAAAATATTCTTATTAGGTTATTTGTGGAGCATATTTGGGAAGGAAAGAGAAGAGGGAAAGGAAAGGAATAAAAAGCACAAGGAAGAGGGGGAGGAAGGGAAATCCTAATTCACCCTATGAAGGTATAGAAAGGTCTCCTTCCCTTCCTTCATTCTTCCCTCAATCAATTGGAGCAAGGAGACTAAGGAGGAGCAAGGAGGGCAAGGAAAATCAAGGAGAGAGAGTCTACTTTTGATCTACCAACTCTCAGCCAGGTATGAAAATTTAAGTTCATGTCTACTTTTGTTTTTTATAATTGTAAAAGACTAAGAGAGAAATTACGAGAGAAGAGAGGAGAGAGAGGGGTTGCGGGATGAAGGAGGAGGGAGGGGAGGCACGGCCACAGTAGCAGGAATAGGGAGGCATAGAGAGGCACTGCACGGTAGGAGGTAAAGGTGCAACGGGAGGAATAGGGAGGGTGGGAGGCAAAGGTGCGGCATGGTGGGAGGAATAGGGAGGCAGGAGGCAAAGGCATGGCATGGAGCGGGGGGAGGAGGAGGAGTCGCAGTTGCAGAGAGGGCATGGGGCAAGGGGAATAGGGAGGGAGGTAGAGGCACCCCATTGCATGGTGGGAGGAGGGGGAGGAATAGGGAGGGAGGGAGGAAGAGGCCGATGGCATGGCAGGAGGAGGGGGAGACATGGCTGAAGACGAAGAGGGAGGGAGAAAGAGGCCGGCGAGAGGAAGGCTACGGAGAGAAAAGATGGTGCACCAGCTGTTGAGAGGGTTTACCCCTCTCCCTTACCCCTTGTCGGTCGTGGCCACCAGGAGATAAGGGAGAGGGGGAATCCCTCTCCTCTAGCTTTTCCAACCACTCCTCCTCCTTTTCATCTACTTGCCTTCCCACCATCCACTCCTCCTTTCGCTCTTCCTTTTGCTGATGGCATGACGTGGGAATTGGCACAAGAAATGAGGGCATGAGACACCTAGAGGGGAGGATGCATCATGGAATTAGTGTAGGGAAGGAGGGAAGGGACCCCCCAAAGTTTGGGGGATCATCCCCCCTCCCTTACCCCCCAGTAGCGGCCATGGCTGCCATGAGGTAAGGTGGGGAGGGGGGGGCTCCGAGGGGTAAGGGAGGGGTTCGTAGCCCCCTCTACCTTACCCCTTGGCAGCCATGATCGCCAGGGGTAAGGGAAGATGATAAAGTTAATTTTAATCAATTTATTTATTTTTTAAATTATATATGAATTAGTTAATTTAATTGATTGGAGTATTTCTATTGGTGGGCTTCATCTTTTCAAAGATGGTTCATTGCAAGGCGTCTTGCAAAAATTGATACCATTGGATAGCATCACAGGTTTCAATATCGATGAGGTGAATTAAATTGGTTTCAGTGGGAAACGGAGGAGGACATCCCAACAAATCCTTGAACACGCTGATGTGATTCCTGCAAGGAGTTATTGTACACTATGAGCAAATAGGAAAAAGGAGACATCCTAGGTGCGATGATTGGGGTCTACATACATGGCCAACATGAAATTAATGGTTCAATTGAGATGGTCCATGAGACCATTACAATTGAGGTGCAAAGGACTAGAAACCTACTACTAGATGCCAAGCTAGTTAGCCACAATGTGCATAACCTCATTCTTGAAATTAGACCCTCGATGAGAGAGGATAAATTTGGAACAATCGTGCTGAATATGTACCAAGTATGTGCCCCTAATGAGATTTAATCAAAAAAATTATAATGAATTTTAAATAAAAAATCAAATACAATTAGGGTGGAAAGGATTGGTAAATTATTGCTGGATGTTGAGCTGGTTAGCCACAATGTGCATAAGCTCAGCCTTAAAATTAGATCCTTGGTCAGAGAGAATAAATGTGGAACACCCATGCTGAATATGCCCCAAATATGTCTTCCTAGAGAACTTTGGGGGAAATTTCCAATTAATTAGTCCCTCCAAGTTGCCCACTTGAGGCAGTTAAGCTAAGGACATGAAGATGTCCCAAATATGTCCCCCTAGTGAAATTTTATTGAAAAATGTCCCAAGCAGGTCCCCTTAGTGAGCTTTTGGGGGGAAATACAATGAATTAGTTGCCTCCAAATCGTAGGTATATGCAATTAAAATCCATCCACCCCTTTAATTTGTATGGGGAATTAATCACTCAAGAAGCTTTTGGCTTGCTCTCAACACTTCTGGTTCTTTGTCTACCTCTCTTGCTTCCTCTTTCCCATCTCCCACTGCTCATTTCCTCTCTGCCTGATGGCTCCCTCCCTCATCACTCCCTCTAGCCTTTCCCTCCCTCCCTCCCTCCGTACATTACATTAGTTTGTTAATTTCCTTTACGTCAGGACACAGAGCTATCTAAATTGCCATATTGACATAAAATGGAAAGTAATTTTAGGTAGGCTGAGTGGAGCAGATGGAGGGAGAGAGGCTCAGTAGAGAGAGATAGAGAGGAAGGAGGCAAGGTTGAATGGGAGAGGGAGATAAAAGTGCTTCACATCAAACATGGTTATGTAGTCAACATTGTTGTTAGAGCTGGATCGTTCTAATCTTTAGATCGTTGCTCAATAATGAAGAGTGTCGGTTGAGCATTGGACTTCTTTTTGATGAGGCTATATTGTTGCTTGATAATGGGAGAGAGTAAGAGAGGGGCAAGGAGTATTGAGCGGAGGGGTCACGAGTGCCATGCCCACTTGATCATTCTCTACTAGTACCGTAGAAGCAACTAATAGTGGTAGCAAGGTGGATTTTTGGTCCATCGACATCAAAGTCTCATCTATCACACTACAAATTCAAGGCAAAACTATTAGGACTACCTTGGCTCCACAGTTGTTGAGCTTTGCAAGAAGGCACTTTGCACTACCAAATATGTCCCAAATTATGCTCCCCTAGCAAGAAGTTTTATTGAAAAATCGCATTAATTAGTCTCTACCTTGCCTCCCTGATGCAGTATTAAGGTAACCTATGTGCTCAAATTAAGCATAAGGTGCCACAATGGTAAGCTAGATTAAATCTGCGAAGGCAGCTTGCCTCTCTGCTCTTTTTTGGTGCCCTGCTCTGTCCCCACCTCGTGCACCCTCTCCAAACATTCCTTCCTCTTCCATTCACCATCACTTCTTTGCCCTCTTCCCCCCCCCCCCTCTCTCTCTCTCTCTCTCTCTCTCTCTCTCCTCTCTCTCGCTAAGACTATCATGGGTAAGCATTGGGCTACATCAATAGACATAAACACTCCTCTCTCTCTCTCTCTCTCTCTCTCTCTCTCTCTCTCTCTCTCTCTCTCTCTCTCTCTCTCTTTCTCCCTTCCTAGAAGCACCCTCCTTTTCTCTCCCCCTTCATGAAACCTCTGCCTACCCCTTATCGTTGTGCCTCCCTCTGCCTCCCCTCCCTCCTTGCTCCTCCCTCCTCCTCTCCTTGGGTTTGTCTTGTCATGTTTCTCCCTTCTATCTCCTTCTTTGTTCATCCCTCCCTGCTTCTACCTCCCTCATGCTCCTCGGTTGCCTCTTTCATAGGAGACTCGAGCTGCAATACATGGCCAAAAGGGCGATACAGAGGGGGAAAGGAAAAGAGAATTCACAGTGATGATTGGAGATCCAATTGCACATGATGTTGATCCAACAGCACTGCTACTTTTCTCCTACTATTGCATAGCTTGTAGGAGACTCTTGCCTTGGCTTCTATATCTTCCATGGCTCTACCTTCAATGGTTTCTTGCGCCTAGAGCATGGCCACTACAGCCTCACAGTTCCATTACAGTGCCGTTGGGGTAGGGCCATGACTGATTGCATTAAGCCTCTTCAAATTGAAGATCATTGCAAAAAGGAAACTATTTCATGTCATACATGTGCCAAATTGTGATGAAAAGGTGTTTCCTTGGATATCAGCCTCCTCAAATTCTAGGTGGATCAATTAGTAGCAAGTCTTGCAGGTGGTGTAGTAGAGGACGAATTGTTGATGGGAGATTTCAAAGGGGGAGGGAGAGAGTGGAGGGGATGGGGAAGGTGGAGGAAGCAACACGGATGGAGGCATGAGTGGGAGGAAGGATGAGCAAGGGGAACAAAAGAGGGGAGATGGGAGGGGGAGGAGGAGCAAGAAGGGTGAATGATGAGGTTAATGAGGCTTTTGATTTCGTCGATGTTAGATTGGGAGGAAGGCTAGTGCTAGGGGATGGAGGAAGGATGGGAAGAAATTGTGATAAGAGGAATTGAAGCCAAGAAGAAGGTGGGGAGGTGACAAGCAGTTTGTAAAGAAGGTGGGGAGGTGACAAGAAGGTCATAAACACTTGCATAAGTCGTCTCCAAAGTTCCATTACTCAGCACAAGTCATTTACTCAGTTTTGAACCACAAGTTCCATTTCTTCAGCTCTTATTTCTTCAAACATTAAGACCTCGATAAATTCCTCAAGAGAGTATTCAATAGGATGAAGAGAAAAATCAATGAAGCAACAACCTCCAATTGAGGAACTCAAGAGGAGGGCACTCTCATGTGATCATTGTTAATAGAAAAGTGAGAAAGACAAGGATGATCAAAATAGGTCAATTGGATTCTCATGATGGCAATGTTTCCTTTGTGGAGGAGCATCATTCCTTCTCTCATAACGTGTTTTCTGAATTCAACAACTCCACAAAGTTTAAAGCCTTGCTAAAGTTGTTACATCTATCATACTTTTGCATCTCAGGACATTTCATGGTTGAGTCGCTTGAATATGATCCAATATCTTAGAATTCCCTAGTTTGGAATAGACTATATGTTGGAATATCGTTGATGAGAAGAGCTATGGAGTAGCTAAAATATGATCCAATATCTTAGAATTCCCCGGTTGGAATTCCCCAGTTAGAAATAGACTAGATGATGGAATAGTTGTTGATGGGAAGAGCTAGGGAGTAGCTAAAATATTGATTCTCATGGGGGAAAAGAAAAGGATTGACTTAAAATGGAAGCAAGGCATAGTGCATGCACTGATGCAAGTATAGGGGGAATGTAGGGCTCCTGGGCATTGAGTGGCAAGTAAAAAGATTCATTTTCAGGAATCATAACTATGTCTAGAACTTCTAATGGGTGCAATCAAAATTTAAAAAAGGGGGTACATGGGTCGAAGTAATTAACAAATCCAAGTAGCAAAAACTATGTTCTTCTCTGCGTTAGCCCAAGACCACTGCATATAACCATGAGAGGTTTAGAAATTCATCGAGAACTAAAACTATTGGTGGCTTTGTTGGAGCTAAGATAAAGGTATTGCAAAGCCATCCTATTTGTCAAAGGTGTTATGCATCACCCATAAATTTGTTGGTTGACAAGGAAACCCACACCATATTGTTCAACATGTTGAGCTAAGATGGGATGTTGCTAGAGAGATGATGTGTGGGCTAAGAAGCTTCCCAACGTCATAAATATATCACCCATTAGTCTATTACTCTAGAGATAGAGCCCTTGGAGCTTGCTTGGGAGGTTGTTAAAAAGACTTCTACATCGTTCATCATACCAAGGATTTTGTCTTCATCGGTTCATTATCGACCAAAACATAGCAAGAATCCACCCGCAAATATAAATATATGAATATAAATATAAATATATAAATACATACATACATACATACATACATTCATTCATATATATATATATATATATATATACATATATATATATATATAGATAAGAGAGAGAGAGAGAGAGAGAGAGAGAGATAGATGTGTTAGTCTGTAAGTATAAAATTTAAGAAAGAGAACTAAGTGCTTATCTACTTTAATAATCATTGTTGCCTAAGGACATTACTCCAAGTTCCCTTCTCTATGGGTAGCTTTTTCATCATATGATACAAGACTTGGTAATGACATTGTAGTGTTTGATATTACAATAGGCTTCCAAGGGAATGTATATTGAAGAGGATGTGCCTTCCTTAAATACTTCAAACAACTTTGTTAAAATAATTCTAGAGTTAGGTTATCATAAGATTTTAGAAAGTGGTTGAAGTCCCTTCCAAAACTTTATCGCCTTCTTCAAGCTCATTTGTCTTTGATGTAGATTCCAATTGAAAATTCACGTCTTAAGTCCCTTTTATTCTAAATAATATATATAAGAAAAAGCTTTCAAACACACACAAAGAGAGAGAGAGAGAGAGAGAGAGAGAGAGAGAGAGATGTGTGCAATGCTATGAAAAACTTTTCTTGAGCAATGATAAGGCTTAACATAGATCCAACTTTGAAATTCCCTAAGAAGCATTTAGATATTGAGATTTATAAATTAAATCTCAAATTGTATTCCTTGAAATTAAAGGGAGCCTTGGATACCAAATTTGAGACCTTGTAAAGCGGGTCTCTAACCCATCATAGATGGGTCATGTTACTCGTTTGTTAAAGTATAAAATAGACGAAGGTCCAAGGATGGTGGGACCTTTGCAATTCAATCTCATTCGTATTGTTCTTGTCATTCTCTCTCTTGTGAAGTGTTCTAGCATGTTAGAATATTTGCAGTCCTCAAAGAGAATCAATAAAAAGAGGTGCAGAGTATATTAAGTGATGCTAGCTTTTTCTTTCTTTCTAATCTAGAATGAGCATCTCTCCCTGCCACCAAGTTACAAAGTTTTCTCTAGAATATCAATGTTGGATAACCTCTTTGTGCTCACGAATCAAGAAAATATATACCTTGCCTTTCGCATAATTGTCAGCCTTGAGGAAGCGCCAAGTTGCAAAGAGAGTTTTGCTCATCAATTAGGAGAATGTATGCCTTTCCATTTGCATAACCTTAAAGGTATAGGTCAGCTAATATTGTCATGTTCTTTACATAAAACATCACATACTAAAGATTACAGCCTCTCCTTGGAGACTTCACATGGGGGAAATGAACTAGAGCTAGACTTTCTTTGTTGCGAGAAAGTCTTTGATAAAGGATTTTGTTAGGATTGACCTTGGACATTGCTCCTGATCTTTGTCTGCATAGGAAGGCCACTGTTCATCTCGAAAGGTTTGTGGGTCTAATTAGTAGGTGTCTCCATTTTGTCATCTTCCAAAGCTTCCATATGCCAACATCATTGTGGTGATGGTACCAAGGGGGCAAAGTAGTATCTAGTTTATTGAGGGTACCCTTGGTGTATATTCTATCTTTATTCTCTAGTCATTCTTAGGCATTTTAGACTTTACTTTCCAATTTCCCGTGTGGGGGAGATTCCCATGTGGTTGAGTATCTTGAGGATAAGGTAGAAATATTTGTTTAAAGATCTCTTAGCTTCACATCTAGGACAAAGACTTAAGCATGAGACAGATTGATCTTGGCCATAGGCAAAGTCAATTGCTTTAGATCCCATAACTTCTCTAGTATAAGGAGGTCTCTCTTATAATTGGCTTGGTAGATGAACTACTTTTGAGTATTGTAGATATTGGATTCTCTTTATAAGGGCTGATGCTAGGGGATCATTTTGGGGATTCCTTTCTTAGATCATGGCTCCATGTTATTGGTTTGAGAACTATAAATCTCTTCTCAAGAGGAAGGGAGGACTTTCCAAAGAGTACTTCTGAAGCTGGCTCAAGCTTAAGATAGTAGCCATAAGACGAGAGGAAGGAAATCTGAGATGGGGGCTGAAGTAAAGATCCATCTGGTGCTATCTTTCCAATCTCCATTAGTAAAAGGAGTGCTGGACGGTATGCATGTCACAAAAAAATTCTTCCAAGGTTCATGCCCTAGCAGGAGTCCTTTGACCACCGCCTTACATAATAAAGCTTTGCTCTATAGGTCTGAATCTAATAATCCCATTCTGAAGCCCACATGGAAGTTCCAATTCATCCCCCTTTATGCCACCGTATGACCTTAATGGCTTTCTTCAATGAGGTTTCTTTGGAGAAACCCTTTCATGAAGATAGGTTGAGAGAGGGTTTTCAATGTCATCCCCTATTAAGTAAAAAATGTAAGAAGGATCATAAGAGAATTTTCATAAAGACGTCTACTCTACATGTGGGTTTCTTCAAAAGCCATCCCATTATGTTACTCACCATTCCCAAAGATTCATGTAAACATTTGTGTATAAAATAGGTGTTGCTATAATACTTTGCATATTTCTAAGTGAAACTATGTTTTCTTCCGATCCACTTTTGCCATATTTTTACATAGTTGGAAGTTCTTTTCCCCCTTCGCTCGGATGCTTGGAAGATTTCGCTTGGAAAATGGTCATCCCAATGGGACTTGGATCATTGATAAAGTCTCAGCATGGAGCAAATATTATCCCAAGTCGACATCGGTAGGAGTAAGTGTTTTTCATGATTGTTTGACCTATCAGTGTTTTACTCATAACTTACTTCTCGATGCTCTGATTTTGATGAAACTTATACAACTGCAAAGTGCTTTTCAAGGTACATCATTGTATGGATTTATTTTCTATAGCAAATGTCAAACCAAAAATCTATGAGTCTCTATGTGTGACAATTTACCCCCTTCCAGTAAAATGTCCATACAAAAATTATATCAGTGCAAAAATCATTTCAAGTCGCATCTCTCTATGTACGTGAATTTTTTAATACATGTCTTTGATAAAAGCTATAGGCCTATCTGTTTGATCTGCCTATCTATTTGATCATAGTTCACATAATGTTTTTGAGGTACTTGTAGAGGAATCTAACTATGAAGGAGGTGCAATGTTTCCCTGGAACCTACCCATCAGACTCAATCATCCCATTCAATCCCCTCAATATATATCAGTTCATGTCATGTTGAGTTGCAAGATCTTCTTTCAACAACATATCGCTCTTCTCTTTGGCACAGACTGGCTTGGTGAGATTATGGCCTCTGCTGATCCTTTCCTTCTCCCCATGTTAGACTACAACATCATTTGGGATGTTACCATCTTCATTATCATCTAAGGGAAGAAGGGGGGAAATGTGTGGTGTGGTCTCTTAGCATGAAAGTTTCTATTTTATTTCCTCTTTCCCAGTGATAAAGATCTCAGTCTCACTAAGTTTTGAAGTAGTAGGAAGCTAAGAGGTGCGTGAAGTTTCATTACCCCCAAATTCATGTCCCATCTTTTGGTGGAGATGCCGAGTACATTTGGTATTGGATTCATCCCACCTTACTAAATGGTCCCGAGTGTAGTGGATTGCATGCTATGCCTAGTATAGGCATCTATTTTCCTATGTGATAAAGAAGATGGCTGGAAGAACTACATTAGAAGAGACTACAGCCCATTTAAGAGAAGTAGATTTTGAAGGTGATGCGCAAGCTATTGTGTGGTCATCATGATCATATCCTTTACGTTTGCACTCTTGGATATGTTGGTGAATTGGTAGCGCCGTGAAGCACAATGATAGATTAGGGTTTGACTCATGCATTGGCAGCCTGGTGTGAAGAAGAGTTGAGTATTTGAGTGGTTTTTCACTGTAACAGTGGAGTACTAATTCTCAATGCTTTCAAATTTTTTTTTAATGCAAATGATGAAGAGTATAATTTCTTGAAGATATTATGTGCACGTCCAATTGTAAGAAGGGTGATCATTTAATGCATGTATACACAATGTTTTTATGGTGTTGGTTGGTCCCTTATTTTTAAAATTTTGGTTTAGGATCACGTTGATGAGGCTTTTGAACAATTGATTATGTGTAATAAGTTGGTCTTGATATACTAAGGCTCTATGGGAGCTTGTTTGGATCTTGGTGATTCCTTTTTAAGTTTCATCATGGTGAAGGTTCCAGTGTTTCGAGGGCCCAAAGGGAATACCCAAAGTCTTATCTTTGGGATTTTTCTTGATGATGCTAGGTTTTTGGATGGTCCGTGAAGGATCAGGCATGGAGATTTCGCCTGATTTTCTTGAAGGTGTAGCCTTGAGTTTGCATGAAGCCTTGCCACACTCTACCAAGGGGGACTCCAACCAAGTTGTGGTTGCAATGAAGCTGAGATTTAGGGCAGTGGAATCACCAAATGATATGATGTTGTAGTTGAACTAGTTCAATCAAGGAGAGCGTGAGATGGTCTCTGTGTTGGCAATCCGATATGAAGCTTTGTGAACAAAGTATGAAGGGGCAACTTTGCACGCTATGACATTTGCATCATCGACCTCTTAAAGTCTCCTAGGGATGCAGCAATTAAAAATGAGCAAGTTTATGATGGATTTGGAGCCTCGTCTTTGCTCAAAAGTAATGAGTAAAGATCCAACAACATACATGGAGGTACTCCATTGCGACCAAGAAAGAATCTTCTCTATAGATCGAATGCTCTTTTGTGTCTTCACTAGCTTTAACTTCTAAGGTGGAGGTAATGGGAACTCCTCAAATACCAAAGTCCTCTGAGTTAGATCATAATATTTCCCAATTGATGGTAGATTTAAAAATTTTAAATTGCATTTTGTTAATGCACAACAACCTAGATCACCTAAGAGTGAGGATAGGCCTTGAGATAAGAGTGGGGTCACTTGCTATGAATCTAATGAAAAAGGTCACTATTGGCCTGAGTGTCTGAGATTGAGAAAAAAAGAAGAAAAGGAAGTATCCTTGATAGAATCTTCTTTAGGGGATGAGGAAAGAGAGGTAATGATGGCTAAACAAGAGCGTGGTAAAGCAAAAGAAGAAGAAAGAAATGAGGAAGAAGTAGATGAGGGACATCGGGAAGAGGAACACCATAGTAAGAAAAAGAAGGCATCTAGAAGAAGAATTAGCTTGTCAAACTTTCCTTTAGGCCAAGGCATTGAAAGCTATGACTTGTTGTTCAACCTTTAAAAAAAGGTAGCTCATATCACCTTTGGTCAATTACTTGCTTTGTCTCCAAAACTACAGAGAGAATGGGGAAGCAAGCAAGCACAAGGGTGCCAAGAAGAAAAAGAAGAAGTGTGCCATTCCTATTGTTCAAAAGATAGATATAGATGTTGGTGATTATTTGCCTATGGTTGATGTGATCATTGATGGTCAAGTGATTTCTAATGTTTACATTGATGGAGGTGCATTGATTAATGTCATGGGTGAGAAGACCATGAAAGATGCTGATTTAAAATACTCTGGTACTACCTCTCCTTATCGCATCAAATTGGGTTGACAACACTAGGGTAAAGACCTTGGGAGTTGTGAAGAATCTAGAAGTTTTAGGTGATCCCTACCAAGCCAGATGCACATGCCTATCCATTGATTTTGGAAAGGCCTTGGTTATGCAAGCTGAAGGTTGTTCAAAAGTGGGATACTGGGAAATTGATTTTGCAAGGGAAAGATAAGAAGGTGCACTACAACATCAGAAGCCCCGCTTAAAGAAGTTGTCAAGGATGAGTCTTCAACATTAGAGAGTTCAGGTTCTTACTTAGCCAAAGAAGAAGAAGATGAAGAGACAGGGTGTAGCTCCTTAGAGAAGTCAAACTCAGAGGGTGAGATCGAAGGAGTGGCCTTTGGTCTTTGTCTTGGTGCTGACTGAGAGGAATCAAAAGGGAAAAAAGTGATGGTACAAGAGAATCCTATAGTGAAACTTCATGTGGAGCACATTGAACAATGCCAATGCCAATGCAATGAAAAGCTTATTGGTGATCCTCTATAAAGTAGCAAGAAGCTCTAGTACTTGGATATGTTAGATAATTTCCTATATCTCTTTGTAACAAGCTATTCACAGGTTCAAATAGTCTCTCTTATGGAGCATAAGATTGAGTTGAAGACAGAAAGCAAACTAGTCGTGCAACAATTAAGGCGATTGGGGATGATCCAAGCTAAGGCACTAAAGAAAGAGGTAACACAACTACTTGAGGCTGGATTCATCTTTCTTGTTGATGATTCATAATGAATATCTCCTGTAGTTGTCACACCAATAAAGAAAGGAAATAAATGACGGATTTTTGAGGACTTTCATCCTTTGAATGCATGTACCAAGAGGGATCATTTTCCTTGCCATTCCAAATTAAAATACTAGACCAAGTAGCAGGGCATAAGATGTATTCTCTATGTGATGGGTATTTTGGGTACTTTCAAATTCGCATTTGGGAGGAAGATCAAAAGAAGACATCATTTGTCACACCTTGGGGAGTCTTT
Source organism: Dipteris shenzhenensis (assembly GCF_047967505.1). Classification (NCBI taxonomy): domain Eukaryota; kingdom Viridiplantae; phylum Streptophyta; class Polypodiopsida; order Gleicheniales; family Dipteridaceae; genus Dipteris; species Dipteris shenzhenensis. The sequence goes on along the minus strand of NC_141610.1, from coordinate 30,411,469 downwards.
GCTTATAGAGTGATGCCTTTTGGGTTGACCAATGCACCGGCTACATTTCAAAGGTTCATGAGTCAAGTGTTGAGCCCTACTTAGGAAAGTTCATAGGAGGGTGATGGTGGTGTAGAGAGAGGTAGAGAGATCATGGTAGAGTGAAGGTGGAGGGGGGAAGGGATGATTACCTTGAATCCTGGGGAGATGGGGTATGGACGAAAAAATTAGAGGTGGTGGGGAGGAAGATGATGGGAGGTGGAGATGGAGATCGAGGGGGGCTAATGGAAAAAGTGGTAGTGGAGGGGGGGGTTGACAGAAAAATTGTTGATGGAAATGGTGGTTGGAATTTGGAGGACAAAAAATAGATGTAGATGGAAAATATGGAGGCTTAACACAATTTGGAGATGGAAGTGTCTTGGAAAAGTGTGGGGAAAGAAGTGAGGGAGGCTTGGTGTTGCTTTTATAGGAAGTGGGGGTATTAAGGGTTAATTTTGGGTGTTTAGTGTATTAATGCAACTATGTAAGGCAAGATTATCCTGTTGCACCACTTGGAAGCATTTTTTCACTCCTTTTCCTTGGCATTGTGCACATCAATTCAAGCCTTGTAAGTCCTCTTGGCTATTCCCAACATCATTTGCCACAAGCCTTGTAACAAATTGGATTATATATTGTAGTTCTATCTTCACCGATAGTTCACTTGATACTGTTTTTCAGTTGATTCAGACAATGACTTCACAAACAATTTGAGTACATCTGTTGCACCATGTCTACAACTAGCAACCTCAATTTGGAGGCATTTGCTAAGCTAGACAACTCTAATTACAGCACATGGAAATACCAAATGGAGACCATTCTTGTACTTCAAAACAAATGGGAGTATGTCGATGGGTTTTAACCTAAACTATTGGATGATCTAGCCAGCACTACTCCACCTATTGCCACAGCACTAGCAGTAGGATCTACAATGGGATCTACAGCTACACCAATAGTGACCGCACCTAGCAGATCCTACCATTGCCCAAGCACATGTAGAATGGGACAAGAAAGACGAGTATGCATATCATCTGATCAAGCAGAATGTACAAAATGTCATGCTAGGATAGATCAACATAGTCAAGACATCAATAGAAGCATGGGATATGTTCACAACTCTTTACGAATCCAAGAACTCTTCCAGGATTCTCACATTGAGAAACCAAATCAACCAGAGTTTCTGCAACATCAATGAAATTGGTCATGCTTACGTACTCAAGATCAAGGATTACATCAATTAACTCGCTAGCAATAGGAGAGAACATGAGTCCACTAGAAATGGTTCAAGTCATCCTGAATGGACTAGGAGGGGGATAGGAGAATCTAGTCTGGAGTATTGCCATCCAACAAAAATATCAACACTTGAAGAGCTCCAGTCAGTTTTACTTGGTGAATAACTCAGGATGCAAGCCATTCACACATGAAAAGGTCATTCCAATGATCAAGCATTCATAGCTTCATATAGAAGATTTTAAGTTGATCCTGTCTTAGCGGTTGAGAGATGTACAAAATCGAGAACCATATTGAGTCTTGACTGAAGAAGGTACTTGTTTTCCTAGTGAACCCCTTCCATTTTAAAAAAGGCCGCATACTTTCCCAGGCTCTCCACATGCCCTTCCACAGCTCTGATCCTTTCGTAACTCACCTTTCTTGCCCAAAATAAAGAGAGCCTAAAGGAATCTCTTTCTAGTGCCTGCAGCTGTCCAATTTGACTTTCCTCACATTTTTTAAAATAAGGGTAGTCCAAACTGATTCAAGTTCTTAATAGGCTTTTAGAATCCACTGAGCCATAAATTTGCTGATGATTTTTCGATATCCACCACTCCTAGACCAACCTTCAATCTTTGAAAGGGTACAGAAGTTCCATCTAACCTTGGAACCTCTGTTCTGCTTTAAGGAGCCCCCCCACAAGAAAGTTCGGAACATTCTGTTGAGTTGGTCAAACTGTTTTCTTGCTGGGGACCAACATGCTATAAAGTACAAAATGGACGGGTAAATGTAATGATTCAAAACAAATTTTCTCCTAGCTAGTGATAGTTGCAAACCTTGCCACCTATTGATTTTGTCCTTGATCTTGTCAATTACCCAATCTCATCTGTCTTTATTTGAGATTTTGAAACCCATTGGAATCTCGAGGAGACGAAAAACCTCACCCTCCTTGAGGATCTTACATCCTTTGTCGATGAGGATTTGGGGGGGATCCGCCTTAGTTTTGAAGACCCCTATTTTTTCACGATTGATTTTAGAACCCGATGATGTGCAGAAGGTGTCCAAACATCTAAGAATGCTCTCAACTAACCTAACGTCATTGCTCGGAGTAAGGCTTGTGTCGTCTGCAAATTGTTGACAGACTATTTGTACCCCATTTCCAACCTAGATTGTTGTCAATACTTTGATGCACTGTAGAAGTTAAATAGGCCATTCTAAAATTTGGATGTGGAAGACCAGTATCCTCTTGCTCCTCGGGAAAATGGGAATTCGATCACTGTATTAAGTCGAGCTTTTAGGCTTGTGAGAGTAGAGCATAAGGTCATCGCGAGGCTCTCCAAAGCTTCACATGCCAATAAGCCCAAACTTGCAAATCAAGTAGACCATCTCTTCAAATCGAATAGGTTTGAAACGTTTATATAGTCTTTTTATTGTGAAAAGCACCTATATGCTTTTAGTGCTTTAGTCAAAAGCTTAGCTTTTACATTAAACAAAATCAAGGGAGATCAAGGGCTTATATTCATGAAACGTGGCTCAAGGGGGTATGAGAAAATCCAAAAATCTCCTTAGGCTGTTTGTCGTAATCACCACCCCTGACATTTGCAGGGAGGATCAGGTTCTAACGGACCTTGTGTCGCATCTCATGTCCACTATTTTACTCATTCTCTTTTTTCCTTAAACAATCGATTCAGTTAGTTACTTGCTCCACGATGGAAAGACTCCCTTCCGCCGCAAATTTAGTTTTCAACGATTGTTAGGTACACATTATTTGTCATGACATTATTTGCATGATAGAGATTTTAAACCCTAGAACCAGGTTTTAGGGTTCTGGTGACCTCATATTAGGGTTATTGTCTCGGCTAGCTAAGGAGTTTCCATAAACTCGTTAGTCCCTCCTTATTTGTGGACTTCCATAACTTAGAAACTATGCTCTAAGACCCTGCTACTCGGGTTGAATGATGCTAAGCTTTTATATCTGTGAATCAGACAGTGTAAGTATTTGATCTTGCTTTGCATGTTTTGATTATCATCTACGCCGTTCCCTCTTCATTTTTGGCCTCTGCACTTTGCATAAGAATTTGGATCCCTGCTCTCAGCTCCTCTGACCTTATCGTCCATAGCTGAGTGGGCTTGGATTTCAGGGCTATAGGGATGCACAATCTGGGTCCATTTTTCTGCAATGATCATCCTACTCTAATCCCTGCTCTGAGCCCCTCTGATTTGAAATGTTGTAGCAGAGTGGGTATGAAATTCAGGGTAACAAAGATGCAAGATCTCTTCCAGTGTTCCACCAAAGAATATATATTGGTGAGCAACAGGATGGATCGTTAGATCTACAAGAAGCTTTTACTTTTGTACAGAGTACGCTCGTGAATGGAACTTGTCGAGCTTGTCTGAAGTGTATTTGAATGCTTATTCCGTAGAAGCATTTATTGCTGTTACAAGAAAGAACGGAGCACACTCGTTAAAGCTTGTCTGAATTGTATTTGGATGCTTATTTCCTTCGTAACATTTGCCACCGTAGCGACCAAATGGAAGCCAGGTGCCCCGTTTTTCTTCAGATCGCTTTGAAGTGCATTTCAAGGTGTTCCAGAGCAAGCTCTACCGAGGCGTCTTTCTTTAGGTTTTATTTCATTTTCAGGCTACATGTCTCAGTTACGCGCCCACATTCATGCACTTGTGTAAGTCGCCAATCTGAGCTGTTCTCCTTTGACATCAGTTACAGAGTGGGTGTGATATTTTATCAACATAGACGTCGAGTTGATCTGGCGAAGATACCATGGCTGTTTACATTTATGAAGACGTTCGCTTTCTCAGATACGACGTAGTACTGTATCATAAGAATAGGCTCGATGAAATTAGGTTCATACGATGCTCATCTGTGCAGCTTTCCTCTTTCCTCTTGAGCAAATTTGGGCCCCAAGGCAAAGATCCGTCCTCTCCTCAGCAATACACTCCAGGAATCTTAATATGAAACTCTTCATTAACTACTTCCATAATCACCTAAGACGTAATCATGGCTTCATTGGCACTCTCAATTTGGAACTTTTGGACTTTAGGAGTCTCAAAAGCATTTCAAAAAACTCATTCTATGACTAAACTTGTAGTTGATGGATTGCTTCTATTGAAGAGCTAAAGTCCTTCGTTGCAATTCTTGACAAAAATGACTTTTCAATCTCACGTCTGTAGTTAGTAATCTTTTAAAGAAACACATAATGCTTAAAACCATCATCGATGAATGCAAGGCAACTTGAGTTGAATCTTGTCTTGTGGTTTGTGGTGGGGATGAAATGATCTTGTTTTGTAAGCTTGTCAACTGCCATTTAAGAGTTGTCCCATCTCCAATCTGTAAGAGATAATTCATTGATGAAGGGTAGCTATGTGTGCCCATTCGCCTAATGGGCACTCGCTCCTCATTCTAAATTGATTAATTTGTTACTCACCTCTTCCCCCCTTTGCTCTCAATTAAACTATCATTGTTTGTTAATTCGCTCCCTCTCATTTGTCAATACGCCCTCTTCTCCTATCATCGCCCCTTCGTTTGTGCCTTGCTTCTCCCTTCATTTGTGCCTCTCCACTCCCTCCCTCCCCTCTCCCTCCCCTTCCCCCCTCTCCCCCCCCCCCCCCCCCCCCGCCTCTCTCATTACTCCCACTCCTCTCCCTTGCTTCTACCTTCCACTCAACCCCCCCTCTCCTTCCTTCCCTTCTCCCCCACCTTGTCCTTTAGAGGCTTTCACAACCCCCTTCTCTTCTACCCTCCTCCCTTAAGCTTGCCTTGGTATTTATACCAGGTTATAGAAGCTTGTGGGACTAGAAGCTTCTCCAACGCTCCCCTCCATTTGCGATGAATAGGAATATTTTGGGTTTTGGATGGGGCAAATCAATTGATTGGTGTCAGCTTAGGTAATTTTTTATACCACTATTCTCCCCTTGCACAAATTAATTAATTGGCCCTCAAAACAATTGAGGGCCCTATTGGGTAATATCTTCAACAACCAAGTTGGATGGTTGCTATCCATTTTGTTTTGTTTGTGGTTAAAGTATATGGCATCATATTTGGTGGAGAATCCTTTGACAATAAACTTTACATTTTGAAAATTACCCTCCTCCCTTGAGTTTGCCTTGGTATTTATACTAGGTTATAGAAGCTTATAAGACTAGAAGCTTCTCTAAAATGCTCCCTGCATTTGCCAAGAAAAGGAATATTTTGGGTTTTGGATGGGACAAATCAATTGATTGGTGTCAGCTAAGGAATTTTTTATACCACTATTCTCGCCTTGCACAAATTAATTAATTGGTGTCAAAACAATTGAGGGCCTTATTGGGTAATATCTTCAACAACCAAGTTGGATGGTTGCTATCCATTTTGTTTTGTTTGTGGTTAAAGTACATTGTACTCTTCCAAAATTGAAAGCACATGCTCTTTTGAAAAACATGCTTTTATCAAACCTAGGTAACATATAACTACAAACTACTTTCCTTTTAAACTCACGTGGACAAGCTTGCACACAGGTATGAGCTGCTCTCCCTCCCATCTCCCTCTAATTTCTCCCTCTCCCTCTACCTCTCCCTATCCACCTCTCCCTCTCTCCCTCTCCCTCTCCCTCTCCCTCTCCCTCTCCCTCTTTTGATCTCTCCATTGCATGCATATGGTTTCTTAGTTGATGCTATCATCAACCAGGTGGTTTGCTCGATTGATGATATTGTTGACCAAGCTTATGCTCGGTTGATGATATCATGAACCAAGTGGTAAGTCCAATTGATGATATCATCAACCATGAAGATGAAAGTATGTATATATGTATATGTATATGTATATATGTATATATGTATATATATATATATATATAGATAGATAGAGAGAGAGAGAGAGAAAGAGAGAGGGAGGGAGAGAGAGCGGTGGAGAGGGAGAGGGAGAGAAATATTGGGAGATAATTTCTTTAACTTAAAATATTTTAAAGTAAATTTGCATTGCAATTGAAATAAACATATTATGTTGGAACAAAAATTGACTAAGATTGTCATGCTAATGCTCTGAAAAAACAAGTTTTAAACTATCATCGTTTTTTATGTTTTTGTGCTTTTTTGCGAGATCTTTTGCTTCTAATCTATTTTTATGATTAAACATTCAATTTTTTCTGGGAAAGAAATTCTTAAGTCTTGTTTCATGATTAGCTTCATTTTATTTTTTGGATGTGGAACTCCATTTGATTTTAATGATAATTCAATGTTTTTTAAGTAGAAGTCTTTATGCAATAAAAGTATTGATATTTTGCAATTCATTAACAGTATTGAGATTATCTTGTCATTCTTTTAACAATTGATATTCCGTACATTAGATGCTAAATAATTAAAATTTAATTATTTCTTTCGTAGCCATGTCAAACAAGCAAACTTTTGGAAAGAGGCTTTCATTTGGGAAGCCTATGACGAAGGTTTCTCTTTCGAAAAGCCAAAAAGTATCGATGAAGAAGAAGGCTAGCATGGAATCAAAGAAAGATGGCAAGGAACCTGATCCTAATGTTCAACAACATCAGCAAGTTCATGATGTTCCTATTCTCTTTTATGAAGCTTTGTTGCAACTTAGAAAATTATGGGAAAAAGAAAAAGTATAACATATTGAAGATTCAAAATGGACCATCAAAGTTGATCAAGAAAAATAGGAGATGTCATTAATGCTTACAAAGGTTCTTCCAAATGGAAGATCAATGTTTAAAGATTAGAGATATCACAAAAAGTGAGAGGAAGCCTTGGAGAAGTTGAAATGTTTAGGGTTAACAACAATAAGAAGGCTCTTATTTGTGTTGTTAATGAAAAGTTGTTTTCTTACAAAGCTGTTACTTCTCCTTCTGTAGTAGCTGAACAACGGATGACAATAAAAGAGGAATGTAATGTTAGTTACTACCCATGTATATTTTTTACTTTATCAACACATGTAATTTTGTTTTTAGAACCAAGAGGGATTGAATACCATTTGTTGTATTTATAGGATCTTATTTTCCACTTATCCAACCAAATTGTGGAGGTTAAGGAATTTATAGAAGAGATGGACATATCATCTTCAAAGAGTGGTTGTAAGGAACATTTGGAGGAGCAATTTGAGGAAGATATGGCAACATCACCTATCAAAGAACCTCATTCTTCAAAGTCAAAGGGAAAGGCATCTTCCTACATTAAAGGGAATAAAAGAGGCTCTAGTGGTCACAGATTAAGAGCTTCCTCAGGTTCACATAGATTTAAAGCACCTTCTCTATCTCATGGACTAAGTGCAGCTCCGAGTGGGCATGGTTTGAGCACGTTGCTCCCACAAAAATGACTTCTAGGTGCTAGTATGATTCCTTCAAAGGAGTTTGATGAGGATGTGGTTGTGGAGACTCCAGCCATTGTGTGAGTGAGAAAAAGTAAGAAATTTGATTCAAAGAGATCAAAGGTGCTAAAAGAGAAAGGAGGCACAAAGGAGGTCATGGAGAACTTCAATTACTGAGAGCGGATATTGGAGATGGTACTTCAAATACACTTCAAACTTTAATCCATGCAAAGATACAAAAGGAGAGCCTTGTTGATCGTTAGAAATTCTCCTTGCACATCAATTAGTTTGTCAGACCTCCTATTGATCCTACCATAGACTTGCGTCCATTAGAGGTACGTGTCATACATCAAATTCATATTGAGAATTTGAAGACAACAATGGAGGATAATTCCCATGCACAAGTTGTATCGTATTCATAGATTCGGCACATTATTCTAGCAAGCAAAAATTTGATCGTTGTAATGTAAATGATTATCTATACCTTGTTCTTGGAGGCTCACATTTAGCAGAAGAAAAAAGGCAACTTAGTGTTGAGTTTTCATGCAATAATTACTATAAAACATGCAATTACATTGTGTATGTTGGATTGAACGATGACTATCTGAAAGTCAATGTCATGGATTGAATGAGTACGCTTTTATCACAATGAGTTTGTTGTATAACTTAAAGAGGATTGTTTTGCCCCGTCACTCCAAAGTTTCAATTGTCTTTGTTAAATGAGACTAGGATTTCTATTTTCTGTATCTATAAAAGATCCATCAAGGCCAAGTGACAACTTTAGAGCATGGGATGAAATGTTCTGAATTGCGTTTTGCAATTGTGAAGCATTATGGTGGTTTTTGCATCATATGTTCACCCAAAGATCTAGTGAGATCCCTTTTGAGAAGGTGGAATTTTGTTGGCTAGCAAGTATTTTCAAGGGATTTAAAATGTATGATTTGAAATGGTGATTTAAATTGATTTAATCAATTTTAAAGAAATAAAAATCATGTAATAAACCTCTTGACCCAAAGATGGAGGGATTGATAGAGGAAGATGGAGTGGCGAAAGAAGGAGGAGATGTAGCAATGGATGGAGTGGTGGAAGGGGTGCTGAGGCTGGTAGAAGGGGTGGCAAGGCTAGTTGTGCCATCATAGGAGGTTTTGGATGTTAATGGGGGTTTTCCTACCATGTTAACTTGTTGTATCGATACAACGTTTTATCTAAACTATAGCTATGAGTTGGGAAATGAAGCAAGTGGGTCAGGCATTAAGTGGTACAGAATCAAAACGGGTTGCTTGACTCAAACACGTCAATATGATACTTAATAAAAAGAGAACAAGAAAAAACAAAGGAAAAACAACAAGGGTTGGAAGCCACAATGCAAAATTTTGAAGGATACAATGCTCAAAGTACCCCTGTGGAGTGCTACGACTCAACTGACGAGTCCAAACTAAGCAATATCACTTGTATTTTAGAAGTCTGGAATCAACACTTATAGAATATAACTTCTTACAACCAACAACTCTCTCTCTCTCTCTCTCTCTCTCCATGCTTTCAACCCTCTTTTCCATGCTATGCATCCAATTCGTTTTCTTTTTTGATCTTGGGCAAGCCTTATGAATGATTCTCATCATTCAACTTGTTTTCTTTCTTTCTATTTCAAGGAAGGCAAATTTTTTGTGATTGGTTGTGGGCATGTGATTTCCACCTTTTCCTCCTCCTTTTTTTCTTCTTTCTATTTCAAGGCAAGCCACTTGGACATCGTTCAACTTGTTCTTGTCCCCCCCGCTCTCTCACTCTCTCTCTCTCTCTCTCTCTCTCTCTCTCTCTCTCTCTCTCTCTCTCTCTCTCTCTCTCTCTCTCTCTCTCTATCAACTATGCTAGAGCCCCCCCCATGTGGGAAACAAGTGAAACCACCTAAAGAGGGCCACTGATAGAGATAATTGTAAATAATGAGATCATGCATTCTATCCATATCCAACAATGCATGTTCATATGATGTGATTGGGGCCCACCTATGAGCAAAGACTCGTTTTATAATTGCATCATCTAGGTCGATATCCGGCAGCAAAATAGCATCGTCTCGGAAGTCAAGAAGTGGTACCTGACGTACGCATGTCCTTGCATTGAAGTCCCCAATGAGAAGGATTTCTCGTACGGCTTGAGAGCTCTATAATGTCTGGATGAAGTGCTGCGTATGGTGACACCTCGGCCTCCTCACTGACATCTCAAGCAAAGTGGGATGTCTCAAGAGGAAAGTAGCATACTGCAACAAACAGGTCTTGATTGGCCATACATTCGTTCCGAATCCAAAGAAATTTGGAATGCATGTCCCTCCTTTCCTTAAATTTTCATTGCTTTTTTTGTGATTGGTTGGGACCATGTGATCTCCACTATTTCCTCCCTATTTTTCTCTTCTTTCTATTTCGAGCAAGCCCATTCACCAACTTTCACTTTCTATTTTCTACCCTAAAATATGTCTCTCTCTCTCTCTATCTCTCCCCCCCAACCCCTCTCTCTCTCTCTCTCTCTCTCTCTCTCTATATATATATATATATATATATATATATATATATATGTATATATATCAAGTGGTCGCAGGAAATTTACAAATGAACTCCCAGCCACCTAAGCTCTCCTTAGCTCATCCACCTGAGCTTCATCTAGGCTTTCTTTTATGTGGGTCCATCGGCTATGTGCATAGTTGTGGCTCCTTATGCTCATGTCATCTCTTGTCTTTATTGATTCTTGAATGGTGTTATCATGGGCATTCTTCATTTGCACTATCTCCTTCTACTTCCTCCTTAGCAAGCATCTTTAAAAACTCATTTATGTGTGACCTAATTGGTTGCGGCATTTTTATTTTTTCTTCTACATCATACCCCATGTGCTTCTTTGTTTTCTTTGTCCTTGATTTCCAGGATACTATGACTGTCTCTGTGGAAAGCTCTGAAACTGGTTCATGATTTGAGACCCATTCCTTTTTTATACAATTAGTATACAATGTATTGTTATCCTGGTTCTCCTTCCTGTGCTTTGGCTCATATCATACTACTGTAAATGTTGCCTAAATGTTGTAGCTCTCCCCTGGTCATCCATGCTCACGTCCACGACTTTTGCAACCCAGAACTTCACATTCTCATGTTCAGCATCTGATGGTTGAACTGCAACAAAACAATGGACTTCTATATCTACTTGTGGCATAAACTCTCTCTTCTTCGGTCCACAATATGGATGTCGGAGTATCAATTCGAATTCATTTTTAAAGAGTCCAAAAGCTATGGGCACAAGTCATTACCAATATTTGGCCAAAATCAAGGGCATTCTAACATCATCTTCTCATATTTCCTCAAGGTACTTTATCGATTGGTAGGTCTTGTTAATTACGGTAGCAGTGTGTTGCTTCCAAGAGGCCTTCTAATTAGAAAATCTCGAAAGAATTTTCTCTTTGTATGTAATAAAAGATTTTAAGCCTTCTATTTCACACTTGGATTGCTCGATGAATTCTTCTATAGGAGCCCATTTTGGATACAATTCCTTCCTCAGAATTGAAGTTAAGAGACTGTAAGGTTCTTTAGGCTCCCATGTTATATCATGAGAATATTGTTGCCACTGCATCACTATTTTTCCATCCTTTAAGAAAAAGCAGAAGTCGTGTTGATTCCTATTACTTGTCAGGGCATCACCACCTTTTTATATGAAAGGTAGAATAAAGCTCTTTCAATCATATGTTCTTTCGATTTTGGAGCATATGGTATCTCCATTATGGCCACCAACTTGCTTCCCACATCTTCTTATCAAATCATCCACATCGTCTCCATGTCCTTGTGTTTTAGCTCTCTTAAGACTGTGCAAAAAACTTGATCGTCGATATCCTCATGTGTATGCCCAACCAACAAAAATCCAACTTCAATCTCAGTGAGATGAAGATTTGAGGAGCGATTAGCATTGAGAAAAATGCAAACAAGAGGACATTCTTATTCTCTTATCCACAATTATCTACATCTATTCTCAAACTTGCTTGGTAGGTGACCTCTTTCTGTATGTACACTGTGAATTTCCTTCATAATGGATGTTACAACTTGATTGCTATTATGTAAATGCAATGGATCAATCCATGCATCAACTTGATTGCTATTCTGTAGTTGCAATGAATCAATCCATATATCTACAAAAAACTTAAATCAATGCACTAACGCTCCACATAAATGTGTCTTCAAAAAGTCTTTTTCTTGTAGCTTAACTGGAGTGTTAACAAGTCGAGATAATGTTGTTGTATTCTAATCCATACCATGTAATAATAACAAACATGTACTCATTGGGATGAGAAATAGCTTGCTCCTTCCAAAATGCATATTTTAGTCTAGAATGTTGAACACGTCCATGATGAAAATTTTTCTTACTTTTGTATGATTCTCTTCATTTTGGAGATGTACTCTGAAGTGCTCACTTTAGATCATCACAGCCTCACTGCACTTTGACATTTTTTTCCTTTCTGGAATTTTAAAATGTCCAAAGCTCTGTTTCCAAAGAGTATAGAAAGTATGAAAAGATGTCGCAAGTTGCCCTCTTTGCCTTTGTGTTTATCTAATAAAGTCAAATACTTTGTTTTTTGGTCAAGCCTATCGGAAGATACACTTCAGATAGATGGGGTTGAGGTAAAGCATTTTCATGAATGAATTCTTTCAAAATTGCTTTTGCCACAATAGATGAGGCTCTTGTTTTGGGCCTTCCTATGTTACCATGGATGCTAAATTTTACTACATCCTTTACTTTATTGACCAAATTCCAATATGTGCCATGTGATAATCTTGTAATAATGTGATATGCAATATTGCAAATAATTTTTCCATTTATAAGAGGTTTTATCTTTTGTCCTGAACTTGGCCTTTTGTGTCATTTAGAAGAAAGCAAGAGAGTATCATGAGTGGGTATTCATTTCTTTTGCTCCCTCTACCTGTTCTCTACACACCTTGATGTCATGTAAGTTAATGGAGCACATACATCTACGCTTACAACATGTAAGTCGCATTGCTTTTAGCATAGCATCTTCATTCATTACTCTTATTCTCTTTGGTTGTCTTTCTGGATCTATCTAGACTCGCTTTCTGTTCATCCATCTGTGGACTCCATTTTTGTTTCTTGTGTACATCATTTTTTGTATTTGTGCATTTCTTCCAGTCATGCAATGTTGCATCCTTGACCCTTTCACACTCAAAGTTAAATATTGAATAATCCTTTGTTGATCTCATCCTTGAGTTTGATACAATCGTAGGGCCATTCGAATCAATATCCATGTTTGATAAGCCAACACTTTTGAAATCTTTGCACTTCTCAATGTGTGTGAATTCATCCACTCCAGATAAACACCACTTTTGAAACCTTTTTCTTTCTCGGTACCAATGAACTCATCCATTCCTGATAAGATATCACTTCTATAGTTGAGTCTATTGAAATCATCCAGGTCTCAGGGGATAAAATTGTTGATATCTTTGCCCTTCTTGATGTGCATGAATTCATCCACTCTAGATAAGACATCCCTTTTGAAATATTTTTCCTTCTTGGTATGAATGAACTCATCCACTCCTCATAAGATGCCACCTTTATAGATGACTGCATTGAAATCATCCATGCTTGAAGGGACAACACTTTTGATATCTTTGGCCTTCTCAATATGCATGAATTCATCCAATCTAGATAAGGCATCGATTCTAAAATCTTTTGCTTTCTTGGTACCAATGAGCTCATCCACTCCTAACAATTTTTTTTCGCAAAAAGTAGTGCTAGTTATATTACTTGAAAGCGAGAGTACAAGAAGGCCTAAAGGCTAGCGGGCTGTAATCACAAAACGGATTCAGCCCGAGGAGTCAAATGCTAAATACAAGCCTCTTAGGGCATAATCATCAGAGAGTGGACAAACAGCCACGCTGGAGGGGCGTAATGCCACTGAAGACTCTGAGTGGAGTGCTGGAAGAACAACTCCCGGTGGTCCCAATCGCGAAGGAAACGTCGTCTCTTTTCGTTCCTTGCCCGAGACTCTCCCTGAATCTGATCCCACTGACCCTTGAGCATGTGAATGATCGTGCTCCAGATATCTGCTAGGGTCTGGGTAGTAGAAGTAGTCTGAGCTCCTACAATCTGCGCGCATCTGGAAGTCCAGATATGCCAGCCTGCGATGCTCCCTATGATGGTAACACTCAATGTTCCGTGCCTTAGATTTGCTACGAGACTTCCCTCTTTCTTGGGACTTCCCCCTGAATTGTGATCTGCCCCTTTGCACATTTAAGGCTGCATCCTGCTTGTTGCCATCCATAGACTTCCGTCTAATCTCCTCGGCCAACAAGCTACCCACAACATCATCAAATTTCAGTACTCCACCAGGTGCAGAGTTACTGACAGCTGTACGGAAGGTATCCCATGAGGATGGCAATGAACATAAGAGAAATATTGCCTTAGTCTCCGCATCAAAATTCATTTTCTGAGCCTGAAGCTGGCTGAAAATAATATTGAATTCATTCAAGTGAGAAGCAATGGAGACCCCTTCCTTCATCTGCAGCTCAAACAACCTCTTCATGAGGTAAACTTTATTAGAGGCAGTTTCCTTTTCATAAGTGGCACACAATTTCTTCCACAAATCTTCCGTAGTCTGCTCATTTACTACTGTGAAATAAACTGACTCTGCAAGATGGAGTCTAATAGTAGACTTTGCTAATGCATCCAACTCATTCCAATCATCCTCAGACATATTTGCAGGCTTAGCTTCAATCCCTGCCAAGGGTTTAATCTGCTTCTTTTGAATAAGCACATCCCTTATCTGTTCTTTCCACAAAGAAAAGTTTGTCCCATCAAACTTTTTAATGCTGAAAAACTCCTTTTCAGGCATGGAAGAGGATGCCATGATGCAAATAAAGCAAAATCCCAAATGCTAGTGCCTGCAAGAGAGAATCACACCAAATACCAGGTGCACCCAAATGTGTATGCCACAATAGAGTGAAATATCACCAAAACTGAAAACTCAAAGCATCTGACTCATGTGCATATACTATGCATCCATATGAGCAAATCTGGCCCAAAAGAAAATGCCAATAAGTGCCAAATGACTCAAGCATAAACACTGTCCACTGGCATATGCATCAATAATGTCTCATCCAAGAGAGCATAGCACTATCAGTGCATCACCTGCAATGTGTCAAAGCTGTCCCTCAGCATAAAATAGCATCCATGTGCAAAGCGTCCATAAAAATAGCATCCCACAAGGCAATTTGGGCCTATCAGCGCATCCAACAAGGACCGCAATGCATCCAAATGGCCTATAAATCATCCACTGCAACCCAATGCATACCACGAATGAGCGCACACTGCTTAAACTGCAACCAGAGTGATCTGCATAAGGTATGCTCAAGAAATCATAGTCCCACGGTAATGAGCGCTACTAAAAATAGAACCTGAGATGCTTCAAAACATGGGCGCCATTGCATAATCGGACTCAGCAAGAAAATCTGCAAATATCTCTCTTCTGCCAGAACTCCAAAATCCCAATCGATGAATGAGAAATGGGAGTCAACACTTATCCACTGCCATGTGGCATAAATCTAAGGTTTCAAAACCTTAGCATGAAAAATGCATAACAGAGAGACGAAATCGAATACACAGAGATTTATAACTCTGAAAATCCTCCACCGAATCACGCAAGAACTGATAGGTAGGGGTTTTGGGGCGTCCGGAACGCAATGGGACAGACGGTTTTGGAAACCGTGGTCTCAATCACTGGGTCCAACACACGGACTGAAAAACGTTTTTGGAAACAGAGCTATCTGTAAACTCCACCGGAGTGCGAATGATGAGCAACATAGAAGTTTTAGGACCTCCTGAGTCCACCGGAACTGACAGATCTGCAAATGGTTACTCCAAACTTGAGTTCCAACACCCGGGCAAAAAACGCAGAAACTGACACAGTGACTCAGAATTCCAATGAAATGATCCCAGATTCAAGAATGAAGGTGTTTCCAGGCTCCTGAAGTAATGTGGACACCAAAAGCAAGCAATAGTTGCCTCTACAAGTCAATACGGAGTCTCTGTCATCGAACGGAACAGGGAAAAGCTCAAAAAACGACTTTTTCTTTGAAAGCTCTTAACAGGCTCTCAAAACCACTTCGTAAAGCCAAAATGACTTTTCCAAAGGTTTCTCCAAGGTCTCTGCACACTCGGATGCAAGTAAAGTCATCCACAAAGCTTCCCACAGAGCTTCTCCTTCCTCCCACAAAGCTGCTGAGCTTCAAGCATTCACGCACGCTCAGCTAGATCACCCGGGCTCTGATACCAGTTGAGAGTGCTCTCAACGGAAGCAAGAATGGAAGAAGGAGAGAGAGAGAGACAGAGAGCCACACAAGTTTGGTGGGTGCAGAACCACCCTAATCTTCTTTTTCATTCATTTATATATGTGTTTGAGTATTGTACATAACTGGGGTTAAGGCACAGTGACCTTTAACCCCCACATATCCTGCTGTGAACCATTGCTCTGGAGTAGATGGAGTCTGGGATTCGGCATGAACGTGGAGGTGAGGACTGAGAGGCTGAGTCTAGGACTAGGATGATTGGGGCATGGTCTGAAAGTGTCGTCCCTGGAACCACTCTTGAATCTCCTCCTCTGCCAAGCGCCCAATCACTGACATAGAAACGGTCCAGCCACTCCAGAAGTCTGCCTCCCTCCCTCCTATAACCCAAGAGAAGTCCAGACTCCCAGGCCATCTGCGAAAGGAAGGCTCCCTCCAGCTGTCCCTACCTCCCACTGCGAAGAGGAAGGAGTCCCAATCTGCCTGCACACTGCGTCACCACACATGTGTCTGTCTCTATCTCGAACTCCAAGGCGATGCTCTGTGGATCAAGGACTACCACTTTGACACGTGGCACCCCTTGGGCTGCCGCCACATCAACGTAGGTGTCCTGCATAGGCCAACCAAAGTGCACCCCCAGGTCTTTGATGATCGGGCGAAGCTCTGTTGCGAGACCTGGGAAGATAAGGGTAACTGGATGGTGAGGAATGCGAAAGTGGGCATCGAAGTCCGCTACACTAAAACCCCTGTACCATGGGACCATGAGGATGATCTTCCCACCCACAGAAGTAGGGGATCGCCTGACCATGTCGCTCGTAGCCTGTGCTGAGGAGAGCTTAAGCCAAAAGATGCCACGTCTCATGAGTGCAAGCTCCTCAATGTGACTGTCCTCGAGGTAGAGGGTGGACTGCAACCAGTCCCTGATGTCTGCTCGTGAAGGGCAGTAGCCAATGACCCTCCCATAAACTGATGTCTGGGAGAAATCCGTGGCGGCCTGCTTCACCAAGGAGACCTGGTGCTCTGTCAATGTAACATGATAGGCTGATGGAGGGGGGGTCCATCTGGGCCACCGGTTCCGGGCACGTAGCCGCCATATCGCTTGACTAACTGCGAACTCCTGAGGCGGGGGAAGGGAAAGAAAACCAAGGGGAGAGGTATGGGGAAACGGGGGGAAGAACGTGGGGACTAAAGGGGTGGCAGGGGAAGGGGAGGAGAAAGAGAGGGGGGGGGGTGAGGTGAGCGGAGTGGAGCAAGGCGGGGTGAGGTGAGGTGAGCGGAGCGAGGCGGGTGAGGTGAGGTGAGCGGAGCGGAGCGAGGCGGGGTGAGGTGAGTGGAGTGTGGCGGGTGAGGTGAGTGGAGAGGGGGTGAGGTGAGCGGAGCGGGTGGAGTGGAGCGGAGCGGGTCAGGCGGGGTGAGGTGAGGTGAGGTGAGCGGAGTGGAGCGGAGCGGAGCGAGGTGGGGTGAGGAGAGTGGACCGTGGCGGAGGGGGAGAGGAGGAGCGACGGGCGGAGGATGAGCGTGGCGGAGAGGGGGAGCATGGCGGAGAGGAGGAGCATGGCGGAGAGGCGAGCGGCTGGTTGCGCGGCCGCAACTGGCGGAGGGAGAGGGAGGGCCGCGCAGCATGCGAGGGGGGGGTAGACGGGGAACGAAGGAGGGAGGGAGCTCGCAGGAGCTGCTGATCGATTTTACTTTGGTGAGAGACATCCACTCCTAACAAAATGTCAATTCTATAGTTGAGTACATTAAAATCATCCAAGTATGAAGGAACAAATCCTGGCTCATTGTTTGCATATTCTTTAAGTCCTTTGAAATTGTAATATACCTTATCTTTATCATTGAAAACCACATGTCTCTAAATTGCATGCTCCATCTCAAATCCTTTCCTTCCTCATAATAGGGACCATCCAATGAGGCTGCATTATCATCCATACCATCATCACTAATTCTCAAAATCCTCATCTATGCAAATGACTACTGATTCACATGATCAAACTCTAACACTTGACCTTACGCTATGTTCTTATTTTTGCAAATGATAGCATTTGTAAAATATCTCCTACTTTCAAATCCAAAGAGATGCACTTTGTATTCCTGATGACATGTGTTGGATAAGTTTCATCTCTGTCCCATGCAATAAATGATTTATTGAAAATATTATGAGACATAGCATCTCCAAGTATTTCCATATCTCCACACTTATGCTTTGGCTCAACATGTACACTAAGAATATTTGATACAATAACTGCCACCTTATCTTCGCCAAGTCTTTTACAATGACAGAGAGAATTTGGATCACTATCATGGATTGTAGCAAATGCAACTACTTTTCTTTTGCAACGTAAGATCACCTCCATCCTAAGACCAAATTCTGTAGCCATCTCCTTTGCAAGCAATTCTTTTATTTTACTTTTTATTAAATTACTTTCTTTTATTTTAAGTTTCATGGTGATATACATTTATGAGGATCTTATTAAGTATGGATTTCCAATAAAGAAATTAGGTTTAGCATTTAGCTAATAGGATTTACAATTTAAATTCAATGGTATAGGTTTAAGGGCAATACATGATGGTATAAAGATTCTAGGTCCAACATTATTTTATCTCAAGAATGTTGCATCCATGCCCAATGCACCATGGGATACCATTAGATGGCATCTCAATGGGCATTTCAATGCCACTGCCTTGAAATGGAGGGCAGAAGTGAATGAAGATGGCACCCAAGCAACAAGTGATAACGAATCAGACCTTCAAACAAGAGAATGTCAAAATCATCCATTTGTACTCAAATCATTGTAAAGGAAGAAGTGAATTATTGAAAAGGCCGTAACAGACTCCTTTGTACAAAGACTCATTCAGAGCAATTTTTCTTGTAAACATATGATAATGTAAAATTGCAAGCATAGCTATTGCTATTTTTTGGAGTACAAAAGAGTCTTGATGTCTCTTCTCTATTTAAACATTTTGATTTTTTGAATATTATGAGTGCCATTGTTTTCTACATTGAATTTTAAGTGCATTTTCATGGATTAATGAATAATTCTTAAATTTAAGTGCTATTTCATGGATTTAAATTAATAATTCAATAAATTTTTTTAATATACTAAATAGGATTCTTAAAAATATAAAATATAAAACTAGGATTTAATAATAGTTTTTGCATTATTAGTGCAACATTGTGAAATGTTTTATGTGGAAATGACAGTGCCAGAAAGTAAACTTTTGATTCTTGAATGATATTTTCGTAAAGTAAACTTTTAAATTGGAAAGGATTTTTAGGATTAATCCAAATGTAGACATTGGAGTCTTAAATTAATGAAATGTGTGTAAGAGGGAATAGACGTTACGTGTAAGAGCAACACAATAGGTGCTCCAAATGTAGTAGTCGAGAGTGATGAGATCCTAACGGAAGGCATTCCTAATGATTTAATGGATGTAGCCTTATTTGAAATAGAATCAATTTGTGGTACGTTCTGGTACGGTCAACTTGATAGTTGTTATCCTCTTTTGAATTGCAATCAATGTTTAGATACACTGTATCAGTATTCTGCATTTCCTCCTTTGCAAGGAACATATTCCCATGTTCATTTGCATAATGACTGTGACTAGGATGTCCACCATGATGATTTTCTCTTCCATGAAAATTCTCTCGAGTGTTGTTGGATTGACCGCCGTGGTCATACTGCTTCTTGCGGCAATCTCTTTCAAGTGTCCACACATTGGTAGATGCATTCCCTCATCCTTGGAATCTTCCTTGTTTGGAATGATTTCCTCTTTGCTGTCCAAACTTATGACAGTAGTTGCACTAAATGTTTGACACGTTGGTGGATGCATTCCCTCGTCCTTGGAATCTTCCTTGTTTGAAATGATTTCCTTGCTGATCTTGATGTTGTTGAGGATGATGCTCATGCTGGTTCCGACTTTGCTTATGACTTTGTTGCTAATGATGACCACTTCGCTGGAATGATCTACTACCTCTGCCTCTATCTCTATCTCTGCTTTTGTCTGAAGTTGTATGCCTAATCATTAGAATGACCTTTGCGTGCATGAATGGCTTGAGTCCTAAGTTCTTCACCAAGTAAGACTGACTGAAGTTCTTCCAATGTCGAAATTTGTCGTTGAATGGTAACACTCTGGACTAGATTCTTGTATCCCTCTCCCAGTCCATTCATGTTGACTTGAACCATTTTTGTTAGATTCATGGTCTCTCCTGCTGCTGCAAGTTGATTATTGTAGTCTTTGATCTTGATGAGTACGTAAGCATGACCAGTTTCACTATACTGTTGCGGAAACTCTAGTTGTTTTAGTTTCTCAGTGTGAGAATGCTGGAAGTGCTCTTGGACTCATAGAGAGTTGCGAATTTATCCCATGCTTCTTTTGATGTCTGAATGTGTTGAGCTGTCCTAGCATGACATCTTGCATCTCTGAAGATGGGCTGCATACGCCCGAGTAAATCACCTTGGGGTGCATCTATCCTTTTAAGAAAGAAAAATTTTGCTTGATCAGATGATATGCATACTTATATTTGTTATCCCATTCTGCTCGGGCAATGGCAGGATCTACTACTACTGGTGTGGAAACTGCTAGTGTAGCTAGAGATCCCGCTATAGATCCTGCTGCTGCTAGTGTTGTGACAACAGGTGGAGTAGAGCTACTGCTAGCTGGACGTCCAATGGTCTAGGTGTAGATCCATCGACATAATCCCATTTGTCCTGAAGTACAAGAATGGTCTCCATTCGGTATTTCCATGTGCCGTAATTGGAGTTGTCTAGTTTAGCAAATGCCTCTAGATTGAGGTTGCTATAGACGTAGACATGGTGCAAGAAATGTACTCAAAGTATCGTGAAAATCACTCTCTAAATCAATTGCAAAACACTGACTATGGCAAGTGAAATCTAAATTGTCGGTGAAGGTAGAACTACAATATATAATCTGATATGAATTACATAGCTTGTGGCAAATGATGCGGAAAATAGCCAAGAGGCCTTACAAGGCTGAAATGATGTGCACAATGCCATGAAATAGCCAAATAGGCTTTACAATGATGGCATGTGTGTGTGAAATCAAATCATGTGCTATCTGCCCAGTGATCTATCGGTAATGCCTCTGAACACTCTGAAGTCTGCTCACTGAACTAATGAACGTCAGGTTTCAGGTAATGTGATGATGTGAAATCATATGTAAGCGTAGGGACCGACTCAGAGTAAGAACTAGTCAGGAATTTTGGGCATGGCTCAGATTGGCAACTTAGAGAAATTCAAAGCGTCTCCTGTATGGCGATCAAGTCCACTCTGATCTAGATCTATACCAACCATCGATCAATGAAAGAATAGTAAATAATTTATTTTCTTTGGTTCTTTTTATGTGCTGGGTCAAATGCATCGAGGTAGAGGCTAATGTGCGTGTAAGAAGTGGATTTGTCAACGAGACTCAAAAGTGAATGATACTTGTGCCAACATAAGCGCATGATGTGACGAGCGTGTAGAGCATGAAAAATCAAGCGCTTTTTCTTTTTGGAGCGCCCTCAAATTCTTCCTGGATCAAGACATACGGCTTGATCTAGGTGGAGGGGAAAAAAGAGTGCAAAGTGCTTAATGATGATGTGGCACTGAGGGTCACATGCAAGGGTGCCAGTGGAGCACTGATGATGTGGCAATCGGGTGCACATGAAGTGCATAGTGTGCTTACAAAGTGACTGTGTGCTCGCAGGAGACTGCCACATGGCAATGATGAGTTGGTAGGTTGATTGGTCAAAGGATGATGTGGCACTTTGACTGGTCAATAGATGATGTGGTTGTGATGAGTCAGTTCATGATGTGGCATGGGTGATGTGGCAGGATGATGTAGCATTGATGACATGGTAGCCATGCTAGAGTGATGATGTGGTAGATGCTGATGTCACTGATGATGTGGCCTAGGTCCTGGGGATGCTGACATGGCAGATAAGGATAAGATGCCACCTGCCAAAATATTGACCACGGTTCTTTGTGTAACCCAATCGTGGGTTAACCTAACCAGGGGTTGGCTTAACCAACCCTATCCATTGTGGTTTGTGGAGAGCCATGTGTCGTGCTACGCGCTACCAAAATCTTTTGAAGATTCTACCGTCTTCCACAATCGAGGTATTCTGAGAAGCGCTGCAAAGAGTTGGTGGAGCCCCATTGAATTGCATTGTGAGGTGTTGCAGCCCATGATGAAGTCGCTGGCCGTGAGTGGTGATTGGGGCTTAGCTTGCTTAGGGCTTGCTTGGAGATAAAGCTGCGGGTCTGCAATCGGGAGTGCTGGTTGCAGAGCCACTTAGGCTGGAGCTAAGAGGCTATGGCTATGAGAGTCGAGATTGAGAGGCTAGCACTGTGGAGCTTGCTGTGAGAGTTGAGGTCGCTCTTGGTACTAGATCGTTGAAAGAGGTGCTACTGTGCTTTGTGGCGGAATCCTCGTTAAAGGATGGCGGTAGTTGGTCGTCAGTCATGCTGAGACAAGCTTTGGAGGTGCCAGAGTTCTCCGCTCATTGGTGGGGCTAGAGTGCTGGAGCTACGTTGAATGGGCGCACAAATCTATTGCAGGAGTGCCTTGCGGAAGCTGTTGGGTCTTCTGGAGCTACGCGTTGGAGGGGGCTGGTTGACAACACCTTTCATAAGAGATGGAGGTCGTTGCAACTCATGTGCATGGAGCGAGCGCTAGAGTCGTGGAAATGGCCAAGTAGCCATTAGAGCACTGTGAGCATCTGCAAAAGCAGTCATTGCTGAGGAGGCGCCTTGGCTCGTGAACACTAGACTGGAAGCCTTAGTTGAAGAAGCCGTTGACTTGAATGACTTGGAGCTGCTTGCGTTGATGCTTCTCTTGGCTATGTAGCTTCAGGTAGATGCATGCCACTTGTAAAGCCTTCGGAAGGCTCGTTGTAGGCTAGCTCGTAGACAGTTGTTGGACATTACTTTTGTTAGGAGCTTGATGTAGATAGAAGCAGAGTAGCTGGACATTTGTTTGGTGGTGCCAAAGCCACCTTGGCTGTCGTTGAGGACTCAAACTAGAACACAAAGCCACCAAAACGCTCAAACTCCAAACTCACTAAATCCCTAAAAAAGGAGCAGAAATTCAACCTCTCACTCAATAAATTTCTCTCAATGAAGAACTCTTCCTATCCTTCTCAAAACTCTTGAAGAAGATCACTCTCGCTCTTGCTTTCAATCAAAGAACTCTCTCTCACAAAGAGATGAACGAAAATCTCTAAAGGAAAATGGACAAAAATTTCTCTCAAAAGAATCGACAAAAATTATCTTTCATTACGAATATAATAACTCTCAATTGCTTTCAATCTCTCAATCACTCTCTCTCATACGGATCGCAACGCCTCAGCGGAAGGCAAGGATGCTCTAATACTATGAAAAAATATGAAGAGGGGAGAGAAGAGTGGAGATGAGGAGAGAGGACACACCTAAAGAGCACACCACAAATGACTAACTGTACACTAGATTTAGTTTAAAATGTAGAATATATACAAATCCATTTAGGGTTAGGGTTAGGATTAGGGCATCTAACCCTTTCCTTTATAGCACTCTATATGTGTTAGTGCTATGCACATGTAATCACATGATGTTGAGCATAGAGGGTTAGCTTGCGCCGTTGCAATTTTTTTAAAATGTGTATTACTAATATGCATTCAAAAAATGGACTATTTATTTCCTAGATAAGTTGTAATAGTTCTCATCTCAACAATCAAATGACAAAGATAAAATCAATTTTTGCAATAAAGAGCATATACATCACGGGTGACTTGCAATATTCTCCTCCCAACCTTGCTCTGTAGCGCTTTCTCATGATTCGAATAAAATTTTCATCTTCCAATTCATGTGACTAATTTTTCAAGATTCCAATAAACTTTCACCTTCCAATTCATGTGATTACTTTGCCCCCCAATCTCCCTAGATGGGCCTAGAATGCCACATGTCCCTTTTTCCAAATCCTTCCTTAGATATCCCCTTTACAGCTGCTTGGGATACCACTTGCCCCTAGGCACAATTCATAAGTAGGAGCATCGAGGCCGTTGGTATTTTGGCCCACCTAGTATACATATCACCCTCATCAATGAACTTGACATCAAATCCCTTTGACCATATATGTAAAGCACAATACAAATTATTACAATTGTCGACCCTCTAAAGGGAAAATACCATTTGACCCTTCCAAGGTCACGTTACCTCATCTTGAGCATCTAGGAATAAGGGCTTATTGTAAATGTCCAAGCATTAGACAATTGTAAGATCCCTGTCCAGGGCTTCTTGGATAGTGGCTAATCCACTCGCTAGGGAAAAATGAGACTCTTTACAAAATGTCAAATCCCTAGGCCTTGAAGCACTCCAAATTGTAATAAATTAAACCACTTTTTTTGAAAGGCTACAGGTGATATAAGACACCACCTTTACTTGCAAGACTTAATTGCACCTTGAACTTTCCATTCCAACCATTTATGTCCACCTAGTTTGAAAAATGTGAAAGTTTATTAATTTGTTAATAGTATTGGGGATCGGAGAGGTTTGTAAAAGTAAGGGTGTAAAGGATAGTAGTGAAAACTTAGCCATTCACTTGCTAGGTTAGCATAGTACTTGTTTTTCAACAAATCTAATAGAAGGGATTATTGCAACTATCCAAGCATTAGGCAATATTTGCATCTATAGCATCTTGTGTCACTTTAAATGAAGGATTATCTACACTCCTCCGGAAAAGTTGAGCCTCTTCAAAAATAGTGAAAGCCCTAAAACATTCCAAATTGGATACAATCAAAACTTTTTTATGATAATCCAAAAAAGTATAGACTAATCTATAGTTATGGTGTAACCAGAAGTGCATGGAAATAGAACATTTTGAGATGTCTTTCTAAATATTGGTGGATTTTTAATTTTGTTAACTCACATATGCTAGTAGAGCCCAAGGGCATTGTATGATATTAACTTGTAGTATTTTATCTTATTATTGAGAAACATTGTTGCCTGGAATTTAAAGATAATAATATGAGATACACAAGTGACTTTTGAAAGGATAACTTAACAAAAGAAAAGTCACATAGTGGAGTGTTATAAACTCAATTGCAACAGGCTGACAATGGCTAGCCTCCCTCAAAAGAGTTGTTTATGGATGATGAAATTGAAGGATGTTCAACAGGAACTCATCTAATCCAATTGTTTCTCTCCCCTCGATCAATTTTTGTAAGTGTATAAGTAGCTGCTTACCCTAACATGAGAGACAATCTGAAAGAGTAAGACATTTATGCAAACATAGTAGATAATCAGACTGTACAAAAGTTCATTCCTTTTCTAATCCTTGATTTTAGGTTCAATGAACAAAATAGATTATTAATTAGCATAAAAGGAAGGTTAACAATTTTATTCTTCCAACCCCTTGATTAAGTCTTAATGATCAAAGCATTTATTCAAATGATAAGACAATGAGCTACTTGCAAACAAGATAAAGCTAGACTTTCATGGTCAGAATTCAAAATTATCTGGTGAATAGAAAAAATTCCCATTCTCGTTGCATGAGTCTTGACATGGTTGCAAAAGCATTGACCAAGCTAGTCAAGGTTATCTCAGGAAAAAAGAATTTCTCAAAGAAATAAAATTTGTACCTTGATCCCCATGGAAACCTCATGAGAACAATGGCTAATATTTTGAAGATTGTGAATCAAATTGACGAATGGCTATAAGCATATGCGGTACCACTTCTAGGTCATGCTCGAAAGCATGAATGCACTTACAAATGTGCCAATCACTGCTGATCGCCAACTCTATCTGGTCTTTTTGTCGATGATATGGAAGATTGGATGAGAAAACACAGTAGAGAAGGTGCCCAAATTGCACGATATGCTCTACTATTGCTTATTTGCGCACATCATGTAGTCTTAATCACAAAGAGCAAGCATAAATGCAAGCTCATTTGGATGCATTGTGAGACTTTTGCAGACACTCAAGAGTGCATGTTAACATAGCCAAGACATAAGGCATGAGTTGGAATAAATAGATGGATGTCACTTTCAAGGGAAACCTTTGGAAACAGTCAACTCATATATATATATATATATATATATATATATATATGGTTGGAATTTGCCGGATAACTACAAGTGTGTAGAAAGAAGAATCCTAGGGGGTTTGAAAGCTTTGTCAGCTTCCAAAATAAGTGTAGGAAGGCACACCAATGGAATTGGGAAATGACAAAGTTTTAATACACTATGCTTATACAAACAACGATCCTTTACGAGTGCATATCACGGGCTCCCGGGCTCTCTAGGACCTACTGCAAAAGAAAAGAAACTTTACATAAAAGATTTCTCATAGGGAAATTGGGGGTTATATCCCATCCTACTAGCTGAGACGGGTATGATACCACTGGAAAGGGAGACATTATGCCTATTCATGGCTTATCTCAACAAAGTTGAGAAGATGGATGCCAGTAGGATACCTCACAAGGCATTGGAAGCTACAGAAATCATTCGAGAACACCGAGAGGGGATGAAATGGATGGAATTATGGGTATAACAGCTGTTGATATACCAGCAGATGCATGTGAGATCAGGGAGTAGTGACATAGAAGATGCTACAAAATTATGGCAAGACCCAAGGGAAAAAATGCAGTTCTACAATGGAAAGTTATGGGATGCAAATGTACCTTGGGGAAGATAGGCATCTACTATGCAAAATGAGAACTGGCTTACATGATCTAGAGGTGGAGAAGGGAAGGTGGGCAAGACCTAGGGTCCCAATTGAAGAAAGAATATGCAAATTTTGCCCCACAAAGGAGGTGGAAAATGAGCAGCATGTACCCCTAAGATGTTGGGCCTATGCACACATCAGAGGTAGATAAGATGATGACAGAGGAAACCTGAAAATTTGATTAGACTAGCTAGCTACAAAGCTAGTAATATATCTAAAAGAAACTTCTCCCCATGGGGGCTGGCTTTTCCACTCTAAAGACTATGTATTGATCATATCTTTGATGAAATAATATATTACAAACTTTTTTCTGCCCAAAAAAAATAAAAATCTAAAAGAGGTTATGGAACACCACATCAAGGTGCTTGAACTAGAGCACAAGTTGGCTTAAAATCTACTAACTACATAGCAAGTCTAGAATTTTCTATCACCGGATGTAAAAGATGAATATTTGTTGATAGTGATCACCATTCCAATAGGTTCTAAAGGGTCTCAAGAGGAATTTAATACAATCATATCATAGCATATCATCCCTCTCTCTCTCTCTCTTTCTCTCTCTCTCTTCATATACTCTAAAGATCATGAAATCATACTGGTAGGGGATTTTAGTGCACAAACATGCTCAAGGCAGGCTATCATAACAGTAGAAGGGAAAAACCCACTATGGATGCAGGAAATGGATGAGGATAGTGAGGAAAGGAGGGGCTTGAAGAGATGTTAGAAGATGTAGGTGAGATCACCCACATGGGAAAGCAATTATTCACATTATGTGAATGTTTTGGGCAACAGATATGCAACAGTGCTCTCCACTTTAGAGAAATAGGAGGCTAAACATGCAGACTCCCTTAGGGTTCAAGCGTAACTGACTACATGATCATAAGTCTAGATGCAAGTCACATGGTGAGATGTCTCAGAATTGATGACATAAGAATCTCCCTCGGGATCTTTGGAATAAGACTCGCTGCAGAAAAATAGAAGAAAACATGACTCCCTCATTAGAAAATGGATCATAAAAAGGTACACATCTATGAGAAAAAACTAGAAAATGCAATTGCACAGTGCCGGATGCCTCAAATCTGCAAGGGATGGACAAGTGCATGAGGGGATAAGCATAGGCATGTCTTGTAATAGATGGAATGACCAGGGCTGCAAAACAGCACGTGGAATCATGGAAAAAGGTAAGACACAGAAAAGGCACAAAGGCAAGGGGGTACATATAGATAGTAGAGAAAAAAGAGAGTCATCCTAAGACACAAACAACTCAAGCAATTCCAAGAGATCAAGAAAAACCCCATGAATTTTCTAGAAGCTACATCTCAATAGGGAAAGCATCATGGGAACACATGATACAGTTTGTCAAGAACTCTATAAAGGAGATGGAGAATAGAGGAGCACCCAGAATATCTCCATCAAAGCTACAAATTTATCATAACAGAAGATGTGGAAGGAGGTCATGAAGTAGGCAATGGGAAGGCTCTAGACTCACAAGGATTAGTGGCAGAGATGTTGAAATGGGGAGGGGGCAAAGCAAAAGAAATGCTGACCATGATAATAAATGAAGCTCTACAAGAGGGATTCCCCACCAACTGTCGACTCATTTAAATGAAGCTCTACAAGAGGGATTCCCCACCAACTGTCGACTCATTAAGATTGCCAGTCCACAATGGAGGAGACAATAAGGTAGCAAAAAATTACAGAACAATCATGGTAAGTAGCTTGATGACAAAGTATATGGCACCCTCCCTGAGCAAAGAATCATCAATTGTGGCAGACGAACATGCAATAAGAGCAACATGTCAACCATCTAGTGACCAATAGAGCGGCAAAAGAGGAGGCCAAGAATAGAAGGAAAGATATCTACTACTTTGTTTTGGACTGCAAGAAAGCCTTTGACACAGTATCTCGTGATAACGAATTATGGGAAAGACTAGAAAAGCCACAATTCCCTCAAGCAATCAGGAAATCCATGCCCAGATTGTATGAGAGAGTACATAGCCTTATAGATGATTCAAGCTCCAATGAAAAGATAATCCTAAGCAGAGACATAAAAGTCAAGATAAGTTGTGCCCTCTTAACAACTCCATTATGTTTATTCATTGATGAATTAAGAGAATGGATGAGAGCACACACTAGAGAGGCAGTCCAAATTGTAGGTTATGCCTTACTCCTACTCATCTATGCAGATGACATGGTTCTCTTTGCAAAAGAAAGAAAGGACATGCGAGCACATTTGAATGCATCATGTAAACACTCGGGCATGAAAATTAACATTGCCATGACAAAAGTCATGCTAATCAGGACACGAAACATGCAAACGTCCTTCATACTCGAAGGGCAACCTCTAGCAGTAGTTACTTCATACAAATACCTAGGGCTTGAATTCAAGGATAACTTGAAGGGGACAAACACATAGGGCTTGTATTCAAGGATAACTACAAGTGGAATGCGTGCATGGAACGAAGAGTAGAGGGAGGGCTGAAAGCATAATACAAATTTCAAAACAAATGCAGGAAAACACGTGTGGAGCTGGGAAATGGCAAAATTCTTATACAGTATGCTGGTACAAATGCATGGGCACCCGGACACTCCAAGGCATATTGGTAAAGAATAGATGGCCTGCATATAGTATGTTGGCACAAACAATCGTTCTCTATGGATGCCCCGCATGGGCACCCGGACACTCCAGGGCATATTGAAAAAGGATAAAGACAATCAAAAAATGATTTCTCATTAGGAGTTGAGAACCAAAGTACAAACCCCTTATCCTATTCTACTAGCAGAGACAGGGATGATACCTTTTGAAGGAGAAGGGATGTGCCAGTGCATGATTTACCTCTACAAAAACCATGGGATTGTACAGAGAAGGGGTCAATGGAAGGAGTAGTAGGGAACACATGCAAAAAATATCCCCAACAGTACGAGTTCTAAAATGGAGTTCTATAAGTGGAAAATCAATCCAATACAAAAATATGGAATGCAAGAGTACATTGAGAGGACATATCACCATTCAAATGGCACAAATTCGTAGAACAAGGACCAGCTCTCATAATCTAGAGGTGGAAAGGGGCAAGTGAATGAGCTCTAGAATTCCAAGGGATGCGAGAACTTCCAAAATCTGCCCAATAGGGGAGATATAAATGAAGAACACCCCCTCCTCCATTGCCAAGCATACATGCATATCAAGGAAAAATACAGCAACAATGAGGTCAGTATTAAAAAACTTCTGGAATACCTAGCTGAGAAGTTGGGAGCCGAAAAAAAGGAAGTATTAGGGCAGCGTAGCAAAGTTTTCTACCTAGCACACTGATTGGCTAGGAGCGTGCCTGCAGTTTAACAGAATACTGTATGAATTACTTCTTCCCATAGGATTTTGATGTAAAAGCCATTATTTATTTAATAGTGGTATCCAATGCCATAGATCTTGAAGGTCTCTAGTGGAACTTTCTCTCTCTCCCCGCCCGAAAAGAGAGTTTTATCTCTACGTATTTATGGCATTATGATCATGATTATGATTTTTTTACTTTGTATTCATGATAAGTGTTGATGCCCGCTTAGTGGCTTCACCCCTCAGCTCATTGTATCAGGCTTCTTTAGTCTCGTAGACCCTTTGGTCTTCCGAAGACTTTTAATAAACACTTCTGTATGTTGTTCTATCCCAGGAAGAATTCCTAATGTTGTTCTATCCCAGGAAGAATTCCTACAAGTGGAAGAGGAGGATTAGACTTGCTAGCTGACGAGGACACTTTTGGAGATTGGATGGGGCTGGGCAACTATTCGAGAGGCGAGGCTCAGCATCAAGAAGTAAAAGTGCTCGAGCAGTGGATCCGTCATCGGAATACGCACAGTTTATTGAGTGCCTGCCTAATGTGCACTAGTCACCGGTGTTCCGTGTCACGCCGTGTCACGGTCTTAGAATCATTCATCTTAGTAGATGTTGCCGAGACATGCACCGTTGAGGGGGGCAGGAAGTCGACTTGGTATCACCTGGACCGGTAGGCTCATCCTTGTCATCTCGACCCCGTTTGCGTGGTCGTTTGCTCCGGTGCTCGTCGGGTGTCAAATCGGCCACACTAATTTCTCTATCTGTTCGTCTGCAGTTGATCCTTGTACTCGGCATCTCCTTCTGAAGCCCTTTGACTTCATCCTCCAACCAAGCAACCTCTTCGATGAATCCTGGACGTGGGGAGCAGCAAGGATGGCTTCAAGTTCCCCTAATCCTTTGCTTCTTCTAATCCTTGCTTTGCTTGTGCATTTTTGCATACACACCATCAACAGCATCCAACGCGACCTTATTCTCTTACAACTAGAGGACTTGCACATCATCCTCCAATTGTAATTTCTCATGGCTTTCTGTCAAAGATGTAAAAGCCACCTTAAGAGCATCATGCTCTGCGTGCACAATTGCGTCAATGCAGCCTGGTTGGCGAGATCCTTGAGCATGCTATTAATGATCTGCCCAAAGCATTTGAGGGGTACCAAATATTTTTTAAAAAATTGTTGATGAATCCCTTGCTATTCTGTTTGTGGTCACTTGGTGGTGCAAATAAGGGCCGGTCAACAAAAAGCTACCGAGGTGGAGGACCGACTGAATGTTGATAGATGTTTTCCCTCACTCCTCCCTTAACCTGTGTACCCTGTGCTTGGAGACCAATGCAATGCACAGTGCTTGAAAGATACCCTCACTTTCACTCCGATGATTGCTTGTGGCAAGTTTGCTTGTATCACGGAGCTGAAAACAGCCAAGTAGGCAAGTAGTTGACACCAGTAGTGGGTAGGCCACCAGTAATACTGCCATAAGGGAACGTGCCCCCATCTCAAACAAATTCCTAGATTTTTCTATTTTATCAATTCTACGCTATCTATGGATTTGCTTTTACAAGCACTTTATCTTTCACAACTAACTCACTTTTCATGAAAGCTTAAAGCTCATTTTGCCTGCTGAAACTTGTCAGACTCTTTTCAAAATCTCAGGCATTGCTTCCGTAAATCATGTGACACCCACAGTAGGCAAGTAGTTGACACCAGTGGCGGGTAGGCCACCGATAATACTGCCATAAGGGAACGTGCCCCCATCTCAAACAAATTCCTAGATTTTTCTATTTTATCAATTCTACGCTATCTATGGATTTGCTTTTTACAAGCACTTTATCTTTCACAACTAACTCACTTTTCATGAAAGCTTAAAGCTCATTTTGCCTACTGAAACTTATCAGACTCTTTTCAAAATCTCAGGCAATGCTTCCATAAATCATGTGATTGTTATTTCAAGTATTTATTGAACCAATTCCTTTGAGCATTCTCTCTCAGGAATTCAAAAGTCAATGCACTGGTTCAGGAATATATGCATACATATACAAGCAAATTCTGACGATTAGTCAAATGAGATAAGTTTTCTTTGACACTTTTTTAGATTTTGCACAAGAACATGCATTGATATAAGGAAACAAGAAGACAATAGGATCACCTGGTCAATGTCAGGATTTATCTGAGCAAGAACAAGCAATCTACGAAGGTGTACCACATGGAGTTGAGCCTTTTTATCAGTCATGGGAACTATTACTTCAAATGTTTTCTTTAATACTTGCAACTGGATAGCAGAGAGATTCTCCTTTCTTCCAACTTGCTGAATTGCAGAATAAGTAGGTCAAATACTTAGCGCCTATAGGTCATACATATACAAATGTTGGAATTCGTAATTTGTATTTGGTTGCAAGAATAGATGAATATGTGCATCATTGAGACCGGACTAGAACAATATGGCCCCATCATGCATGCACGTGCACATATGCACACACACGCACACGCACATGCATGTAGGGGGACCAGTGCTTTTATAATCATAAAATTAAGTATAAGATATGGAATCTTTACTTCACAATGATCTACTCAGAAAGCTTTACCACATTTTGACATTTTGATGTACATACTTTCAACACTTAAGAAGGGTCCTTTTGCAAAATAAAGAAACCATAAACATGCATATCATTGACTAAATGCTGAGATATCAGCTTTGTGTTTGCCAAAGAATTAAACAAGCCTTCATTTACAATGAGATGCATGCATATATATATATATTCATTAATGTGGCTGCAACTGCAATTTCAATCCACGATAGATATAGACATTGAAATAGCAAGATAAGGATTGTCTTACAGTTCTAAATAAATTTTTCGTTTCCTTGTCACTAGCTCTAAGCAACCTCAGGACACATATGATGTTGAATATTGTCCAAATAGGGTTTTGTAGCTGTAAACCCTTAATCTGTAAACAACAAATATTTACTATGAGTGCCACTAGAAGCATTCCGCTGATGACGATCTTCAAAATATAAGAATATATATGTGCTCATGATAATAAAATGGAACCAAAGAAAAGCACACATTTACCATCCTTGACTATGTACAATTAGCAAAAAGTAAATTGTATCAAGCATCTCCTTATGGCATGTTTCAAAAGCAGCATAACAAATTTCAATCAGCCAAGGAATGTATGTATGCATGTATGTATGCATGTATATAAACATGAACACATGCAAATCCACATGCACATGACACAAGTGTACACACATGCACATGCTCATAGAGATATGAGTTAAAAAACAAACAAACAACAAAGTGGAGAAAGCTCAAATTGCTTCCTTTATTATCTCCATAACCTAGAAAAGGTGAACATGGTCTGTAGAGAAATGGAGCCGAAGATGGACATATGTTAATCTAATAACCAATCAATAATGGAGTGGATCCAACCCTACAAATGGGATGGAAAGACAAGGAGTGGAATTGATGTCACATTGAAATGGAAGCCAAATTAGATGCCAAGATGGAGGCCCATACCAAAGAGACATCATCGTGCATGGGCACGATTACAAAGTGCATTGATCCTCGTAATCAAGAAGAATGTGAGGAACAGAGACACAAAGCATGGCCCTAACGCATCTATTGACATCAATATTTTCATTCTT
This sequence comes from Dipteris shenzhenensis, assembly GCF_047967505.1. Classification (NCBI taxonomy): domain Eukaryota; kingdom Viridiplantae; phylum Streptophyta; class Polypodiopsida; order Gleicheniales; family Dipteridaceae; genus Dipteris; species Dipteris shenzhenensis. Next base: position 30,377,959 of record NC_141610.1, on the reverse strand, counting down.
TAAGGAGTCCAAGGCATAGCGGTCTTGAAGTCTAACAACCTAGGCAATCGCTTGTTGGATCTCTTGTAGCTCAAATTCAAGTGTCTTGATAGTTGTGGCTTCTCCTCTTGTAATTCTCTTTCTTGAGGGTTTCTAGAGCATCCAGCTCGCCCAGGCCTAGCATGATATGCTTCTTGTAGACAGTGAAGCCCTAGCCCCTCCTTCACTATACAGAAAGAACAGAGCCAATTGTAGGTAGCTTGTAGATAGAAGATTACATAGAACCCTTAGGTTAGCTATGCTACCATAATAAGAACTCACATCAATATTGAGACGTCATTTTTACCATTTTCACTCTAATACCAATGAAAGGACTGAGCAACACTTTTCACCTTTTGAAATGTTTCGTCTATTTAAAACAGGTAAATGTGATGCTTGGAGTGTGAGCGATTCTCTCATGCAATAATGATAAAAGTGATTTTGCTGTCTAGAAAAATAGCAATGGAGTTAAGGCTTTTGATGTGAATTTCTCTAATATTCATACTTCAATGTTGGATCAGCCATGTGCGGATAGACTACTCATGTCTCAAGTCATTGTGGTGACTAGGTTGATTTTGGACTGATGATTCACTTGAGGATCAACTCATTCGAGAGATTATTTGGCATGCTTCCAAAGGAATTTCCATATGGTCTCCCTCTGAAGAGGAACATCGACCATAGGATTGAACTCATGCCTAGTGCAATGCTTGTGTTTGAGTAAACTTATGGGGTAGTTCGACTAAGCAAGATGAAATTGCACGGGAACTTCAGAAATACCTTCGAATGGGTCAAGTGTAGCCTAGTAAGTCACTTTGGGATGCACCAGAGATTTTGGTTAAGAAGAAAGACATGTCTATGCACCTTTGCACAGACTATAACAGTCTACATAGATTCACGATTTAATGAGGATGGACAACTCATTGATCAACTCTACGTTGCCAAGTATTTTAAAAATACTTGACAATGGAACGGCCTATCCTCATATAAGGATATTTGAGAAAGATGTCTATAAGAACGTGTTTTGTATGCAATTTGGCCATTATGAGTTCTTGGTGCTTCCATTTGGACTCACTAATGTGCTAGTAACTTTTTAGAAGATGAACAATGTATTTCGTCCATATCTGTAAAGTTTGGGGTGGACAAGGGTTGGCATAGGGCCGACAAGAGGGTGATAGAGAGTGGATAAAGGGGTGACAAGGGGATGACAAAGGATGAACAAGGTTTGACATAGGAAGGACTAGGGGGTGACAGAGGGGGTATAGAGAGTGGACAAAAGGGTGACAAGGGGGCGACAAAGGGTGAACAAGGTTTGACATAGAGTGGACGAGGGGTGAACAAGGGGTGACATAGCGTGAGAAAGGGGGTGACAGAGGATGGACAAAGGGGTGACAAGGGGGTGCTAGAGGGTGAACAAAGTGTGGCAAGGGGTGAACAGGGTTTGACATAGAGTGGACGAGGGGGTGACAAGGGGTGAACAAGGGGTGACATAGGGTAAGACAGGGGGTGACAATGGGGTGACAGAGGATGGACAAACGAGACAAAGGGTGAACAATGGGTGACAGAGAGTGGACAAAGGTGTGACAAGGGGTGAACAAGGTTTGACATAGGGGGCGATAGAGGGTGGACAAAGATGTGACAAGGGGGCGACAAAGGGTGAACAAGCTTTGACACAGGGTGGACAAGGGGTGAAATAAGGTGGACAAAGGGGTGACAAGGACGTGACAGAGGGGCTAGAGAGAGAAGAGGTGTGCAAGATCCCCCTAGTCTTCTGCTGAACCGAGGGTGACTCCAAGCCACCTTATCCATACTTGGAACCTAAGGGTGACACAAAGTCCCTTGTCATATGTGAGACCAAACCACCTTGTCCATTAACCACGTGACACTTAGCCATCATGTGTCATGTAAAGTCAAAACCACCACATGTCATTGTCCACTTTCATGTTTGTCAAAAAAACCCACTAAAACTCTGTATTGATCTCCCAGCAAGTTAAAAAATATACAAGGTGTAATACATGAAGAAAAATGCACTCTCTTCTTTTTTTTCTAAAAAAAGTATATACATTGTCACAGAGAGACGTATTCTCATTGGATATGATACTTCTTTACCCATGAGCCATTCATTGGTGCAAGTAACATTTTGCCCTCCAAAGTAGCCAAGTAAACCCTACCACTATTCATGTATGTCTGAGGTTCCAATCATGCCATGCCCTTTGTCTATTCTGCCATACTTTTAGAGAAAAGATGGCATCCTACTAGTGCTCCTCCAAGGCTTCGAGATCCCATAGTCTTTCAAGGGTGCAAGCATCATTATCCATCTCTACCATCAACTGGGTGGCCTCCATGTGGAACTCATAGGGCATGACTACCTCCAGGATGTACACCAAATCAAATGGTGAATACCCTTGTAGGTGGTCTAGTATATGAATAAAGAAGGAGTAACACATTCCAATCTTTCAAGCAATTGAGACAAACTTGTGTGATGATACCACCAAAGGCTTTGTCACTATTCCCTGCCAAGCCATTGCCATGAGGGTAATAGGAAGTCGATGTTTTATGAGCAATTTGTATTTGTACGACTAACTTGGCAATGATGTCATTTAAGAAATGGGAGCCTTGGTCACTCATCAATTCATTGGACACCCAAACCTTGAGATTATTTGATCATATAAGAAGGTGGCCACCACTTGGTATGTGCATGTCCTAACTACCTTGGCCTCAACCCACTTGGTACCATACTCTATGGCAACCAAAGCATACTTTTTTCCTCGCCTTGTGGTAGGAGAGATGGGTCCTACAAAATCCAAACCCCATCTATAGAAGGGTGGCATAGGGCTGAATGGTTTAAGGGGAAGATATTCACATCTAATAGCCGACTCCTTGGCATGAGTCACATTGGTGCACATGAGTGTAGCAATCTTGGAACAAATTTGGCCATCAGAAATCAAGGCATATTATCTTCCTAGCATTGGCTTCTGGCGCAACATGACCACCAACCATGCTAGCGTGAGCTTCTTCAAGAAGGGATGGAGTTTCATGTGGGAGCACACACCGCATTCTTTTCCCAACTTGTACGATTGCCTTGCAATCATTTTGAAAGGGGCTGGTTGAATGATCCATTTCCTCTCCTCTGTTGGGTCAACCCTTTAGGAAATTCACTCGTGTACAACAAATAAACGTGGAAGGCAATCCATTGTAAACAAGCATTCATCCTTCAGTACTATGATGACAAAAAGGCCCAAATCTAGCAATTCATCCTCAACCCCAATGCTACTTCTCACGGAGATATTCATGGCAAATGCTCTGCGGGTTGATGCAATTGGCCAGCCCTCACCCACAATGTCAAAGTAAAAAATTCTTGAAAAATTGCATTTGACTCTCCTAATTTGATTAGGAAGATAATCCAAGAAGGCACTTTATGTAAAGGAGCTTATAGCCTCTTAACCATTCGACACCTTCAATCTCCTTCAACATTCCTCATTAATACAATGAATCAAGGTTGTATCCAAAATGTATTAGTCTCATTACAGGATTTCCCCTACAAATGATGCTCACCTTTAGCACACATGCCTAGCAGCCTAGAGCATGTGCATTTCCATCATCTTGCAAAATTAAGCATTTCAAATTTGGTGGATGGGCTTCGAAGAAGTCTTAGGGGGGTTGATGCACGATTGGGTGTAGCTAATTGCGAAACTATTTTAGGGGAAACTTTGGGACCACGACACAATGCACTTGTGTGTGAGATTTTAAATTTGGGGCTGCAGACTCGTTGCCAGATTCTTTCCCATCGTAAAGATTGTGGCACTGGCATAATAACAAGACACAACCTGTCAATCTGAACATTGCAAAGCTTAACACATGTGACTACAAGTATTTACTCCATGAGCACAAAGTCTGGAATCCGGTCCTCCTTCGTGTAGTGCAGTCTTTAGTTTGACTACATCACACATCTTTGCCACCTGGCATTGCGCAGCTTTGCCATCTGTCATCGCACAGATCACTCATAGTTCAATCTTTTGCTGTGCTGACCACCGTGCTGGTTCAAGAAATAACATTGGCTTCGAGTGACTATTGTGCTAATTCTTGGAATTATGGAGTTATTTTAGTTAGGATTAAGTATTTCCTTGTACAACCACCTAGAGCACCGCGCTGACAAGGTGGTGACGTTGGCTTGGAGTGAGCGACCACCACACTAGTTCTTGGAGTTATTTAGTGCTGGTTGTAGTTAATTTGAAGCCAAGGGAAATGTATTTTCTTTCCAATAATGGGGCCCTTTCATGTCGATATGGCACTTGAGGGATCCCCTTTAGGGACAAGGGTCATATTGTCATGCCAAATTTGTCTAGTGGCATGGTCCTTGTCTCTAAAGGGGACCCTTTAAGGGCCATATCAGCAATTATATTTATTGATACTTTATTTCTTTTTTCTAGATTTATTTCCTTGCAACCACCATGCTGGTTCTTAGAGCTATTTTAGTTCTAAACCAAGGAAAACGTAGTCCTATTTTAGAGCTATTTTAGTTTTTGTGCCACAATGTCTTGTGCAACGATTGTATTGGTTATAGTAAATCCTGAATAAGGGCAAAAGTATACGATTTCTATTTATTTAGAACCATTTTCACTACCGAAGTACCAGTAATAACAATTTTACTATTGCTTGTGCAACGATCACTCTGGTTGTAATTTGATTGTATTTTTTTGAATGTATGTCCTTGCAACCAACGTGTTAGTTCTATTTTTCGTGCTACTTGTAGTTAATCCTAAGCAAGGAGAATTTCTTTCCTTTTGCAATAATTGCTTGTGCAACGACCGCACAAGCTTGTAGTAAATCTTAAACGAGGGAAAAAGTATGTCATTTGTGCTTCTTTAGAACCATTTTCACAATTGAAGTAACAACAGTAGAAATATTTTTTGTAATAATTTCTTTGCAATGACCTCTGGTTGTAGTAAACTATAAACAACAGCAAAAATATGCCATTTGTGCTTCTTTAGAACCACTTTCACTACCAAAGTAATAGCAACAATATTTTTTGTGATAATAGTATTATATTGAAGCTGAAACAAAAGAGACTACTGTGACATGAAGTTGGGGGTAATAAACTTCACGCACCTCTTCACTTCCTATTGCTTTCGAACTGAGTAATAGAGATATTAATCACTGGGAAAGGGACATTAAAAATAAGCTTTTATACCAAGAGACCACACCATACTATCCTCCCTTATATTAGAATGAAGATGGTAACATCCCAAGTGATGTTGTACCCAAGCATAGGGAGAAGGAAAGGATCAGCGAAGGCCATAATCTCAGCAAGCCGGTCTGCACCAAAGAGACGAGTGATACGTTGTTGAAAGAAGATCTTGTGGCTTAACATGACATGAACTGATATATATCAAGGAGTTTGAAGGGGCTGATTGGGTCGGATGAGTAGGTTCCAAGGAAACATTGCACCTCCTTCATAAACACCTTTACACTTAGCTCAAAACACTCTCCGAACTGTCATAAGACACAGAGACCCATAACTTTCAGTAAAGACATGATATAAAATATTGGAACACATATCTAGATGTGCCTTGAAATGGGCTTCGCTTTGATATAAATTTCATAAGAAACAAAGAAGCAGTCGGAAAGATATGGGCAGTTTACTGGGACGGGAGTAAAAACTGTCTAAAAAAGAAATAGTCACACACAGAGAGTCATAGATTTTTGGTTTGAAATCTAATACAATGACTGAAGATATAGGATGATGCTCTTAAAGAGAGCTTCGTGTTGATATAAGTTTCACCCAAATCGAACCACCGAGCAAAAAGTTATGAGCAAAATACTGACAGGGGGTCAAACTGTGATGAAAAACACCTACTCCTTCTATTGGTGCCGACTTGGGAGGATACTACCTCCATGCTTAGACTTCATCAACGATCCAAGTCCCATAGAGATCTGCCTAGGAGGGAAGGAAGAGCTCCCTTTGTGGCTTGGGAAATAGATAAACCATGTATGCGCAATGAGCGGCCGAATAGACAACACTTTTGAGCACTTTGGAAGAGAAAGCAATGAAAAAAAAAGGGAAGAGACACTCAAGAGAGAGAACCTAAAGTGACCTTCATTACCAATAGAGTGATGCTCCACTCCAATACAACTCAAAATACTATAAATACAAGGGAGAAGAAGAGGTTTCATATATCCAAGAGGGAGCAGAAGCTCCAAGACTACTCATAGAGAGAGAATAAACTAGAGAGAGATGGACTCAAGAGTCTACATAAGAGAATATCTACAAGAGGGAGAGAAGGCTGATGGAAGAGGCTTGAGGAGACTAGAGCTATAGCAACATGAGGCCTAATGGTGGAAGAGATGATGAACAAGGGAGAGGAGGGCTCCTTTTATAGAGATTTTGTCACCTTCCTTCACCCATTTACAATTGCTGCCTGTAGATTCTTTTCCCCATCAATCACATAAGTCCGTATGTCACCATCCATGTCCTTTTTGGCTACTCTTGCCATGTGTCCCATCAAAAGATTCTCAAGACTCTTAAAATATTGAGAAAGTCAAGAGTCTCCCCACATGGAGTCCATAGGGACCCTCTCTTTTCCATATGTCCACGTCCTCCTTATTCCACATAGGAATTCTAGAAGGATTCCTCTTGACTCCACACTCCTCCACATGCCTTCCACATGCTTGGCATGTGGCCTCTCTTATATTATTGGAACACATGGACATGAGCCCACCTCTTTATATGACTCACTCTTCCTATTTTCTAAAAACCCCATAATATCCCATACACTAACTCTCACCCCATACCAAGGTATTTATCATTCATACACATGGTATTTACAATAATCCATTCCACTCATCCTCTCAATCCCATACAATATCTTAGAAAATAGAAATAAGAGAGCCACTAGGCTATCCCTTGATGCTCAAACTCTTATCAAACATAGAGAAAAACAATACCAATGCCAAATAAAAAATATCAATTTTTTGGCGTCACACAACATTCAGAGAAGTTAAACAAAAGAGACTACATTCAGAGAAGTTAAACAAAAGAGATTACATCCAAAGAGGAACTTTTTAGCACTTGTTAGGTCTTTGTGGTAGTTCTTTTAGAACTTTTAGCATTGTCAACTCAACACCACCATAGTGTGGTGAGACTTTCTCGACTAAATGTAAAATGAGCAACTGACAATGGAATGTATGTTTCCCATTTCCATAACATTCTGGGACACTTTGTCTAAAATTCTTCAGCCAAAGTGTCTTAGAAAGTGAGGGAAATGGAAAAGCCTTGTCTCATTCATTTCAACAACTTCATGAAATCTACCCAAAGTGAAAAAACCTTGATCAATCATCTCAAAGTGAAGCCACATCAATATGGGAGACGCCCAACATCTTTTAATAATTCCCTCACCTTTTGGGTGATGAGGGATATGGAAATTCCAGGCTCAACCATTCCCCTTTGGAATGGTAGGGATGACGGGTCCACATGAGAATCAGAAGAAGGGCGCCTGGTGCCTTGTGTGCTTTGCTAGGAGCAAGTTCTCTACCACTATAGGTTGGGTCTCCACCCCTTCATGGTGGTCTTCTAACAAACCACCAATATGTTTAGTCCAGCCTTTTCTGGAAGCCCCTCATTAAGACCTGTTTCCCTTGGCTCCCCATCCTGCAACCCCGGAGGGGCCTCTATGTAAAAGTCCCATATAGCATGTGTGATCAAGGGGTATTAGAAAAAACCCCTACCTATGATTTTTATAACCTATATACACCCCTTCTGTAAGCTTTGAGATGATAAGAGTATCCCTTATGTATGAAAATTTTCACTTTCTGAATCAATTCAAACAACCAATGACAAAATCTATCTTGATACAAAAGAAAGATGTGCATTGTTTTGTATTACAATAAAAATATAAAAGCCCTTCTTTTGATTGCACATGCTATCTTACATATTGCTTACTGACCCCTCCAAACCTACGACTCCCTTGGTCATGGCTATGGCTGGTGGAGTGTTGCAGGATGGAGAGCCAAGGCAAACAATGGATCCCATGACTTGGGCAGCATAATGCAAAAGGGGCGTCGGGGTTGTAGCATAAGATTCATCACAGGGGTGGAATGGGGCTTTGAGAGAATGGAAGGGGGTAGGAGAGGTCTTTTCCTAGGTGTGGAAAATTATTTATCTCCCCTTAAGGCCTTTATCTAGCTAGGTTTGGAGGGCTTACCTCCCTTCGACTCTTTTCCCCTTTGTTCCTTAGGTCCATTTGTGCGACTCTAGGTGTCTATTACTACTATGATCACATAATCCACCATTGGATTTTGCTATGATCAGACAATCCCGATACTGGCACCTCCTTGAATGGCACCTTATTGGGATGAGGGGGGAAGTGGTGGCACATGCAAAGTCCCAATTACACATTCCTTCCAGCACCCACCTTGCAAGTAGCCTAGCCTAATGTAGGCAGTCATATACGTCATCAATCTACCCCTAAGGGTGGGTTGATTCAATAAATATTCAAGAGCTTGATGATCAGTAATGATAATAAACTTATTGCCCAAGAGGTGATGTCAGTACTTTGTCATGGCATAGACCATGCCTAGACCCTCCCATTCAGTGGGGCTATAATTTCATTTGACTCCATTCAGTTGTCTGTTGCTAGCAAAGTACACATGTAAGTCTAGTTTGTGGTCCTTGTTAGGCTCGACCAATATTGTACCACTAGCCAATCCACTTGCATCCACATTAACATGAAAAATGACATCCCAATTGGGTTGTTGTAGAATGAATGCCTTCACTAGACGGTCGTTGAAATTCTCAAATGCTAGTTGTTGAGGTGCAGACCAAACAAAGGACTGTTCCTGGTAGAGTCGTTTTGTCAGTGCCACCGTGATGAAACTTCTGTAGTAACCTCACTTCTATGAGTGTGCGTGGAATCAACAATGTGAGTATCACCTCCACCTTAGCTGGATTTGTAGCCATTCCTTCATCCGAAACAATGTGGCCAAGGACGACTAGTGTAGTGCTAGAGGGAAGCACTCCTTAGGATTCAAGCACAAGTGGTCTTCTTTGTACTTATCAAAAACCCATCTCAACTTATGTAAATGATCAATTTGTACTGAAGGGTCAAGGTGGGAGGCATTCTTACCATTCAAAGTAGAGAAATCACCTAGAAATACCTCAAGAAACTTCCCAACATTCTCCTAGAAAAGTTTGGTGACAAGATGTTGAAATATTGCTGGTGCATTACGTATACCAAAGGGCATCATTCTGTAGGCATATATCCCCCATTGGGTGACAAAGGTGATCTTTGACTGATCCTTCTCTCTGACTGTTACTTGGTTGTACCTATTGTACCCATCCATGAAGGAGTATAGAGCACGACCAACCACTACCTCCAACATCCTATCCGTGAAGAGAAGGGGGAATTGATCTCGTCTTGTGGCAACATTCAATTATGATGTCAACACACACTTGGAGCTTGCCTCTCTCTCTTTTGGGTACAATTACAATTCCAATGACCCAATCATAGTAGTCAACTGGGTAGATCAACCCTTCCATTTTCAGAATATAAACTTGAACTACCTTACCAACAGTTGGGATTCATGCGGTATGTCCTCTATCAATGGGTTTGCATCTGGGTATAAGGCGATGCAGTGCTCCATGAACTCAGCTGGAACCCCCTTTAGATCTTTGTATGACCAGGAAAAGACATCCACATATTCTTGGAAACAACAATCAGTTAATGCATTAAGAAGATAATCATGCTCCCAAACTGCTTCCTTCACTTGCTGAGGTTGGTCCGAGTCTTGATGTTGAGGTACTGCCAGTTTTGTGCATGATCAACTTAGGGCATGCTTGTGGATATGGAGTTACTTGTCCCCCCTGCTTCCAATCCTTCTGTGCGGGACTATCCTCGAGGGGAAAGTTGCCCTCCACTTCCCGTAACCATAGGACTGCAGAAAAGATATGAGTGTGTCTCCTAGAGTGGTTGAGATGTAGAGGTAGCACTAGTACTCATTTTCTTTTTGCCCTTATGTGCTTGCTTGAGCATTCCTTAGTAGTACGGCAAGCCTTCCACCTCATAAGTAGTTCCTACAAGATTCTCAGTCGTGGGGAAATCTGCCTCTAATAAATAAAGGTCAAGAAAGGCAAAGTTAGTGACACCCTCCTCTTCATGTGGAGTGTGGTATGTTCCATTGCATGGAGGGTCCCTCACTCCAGTTCGGATATGTACAACTCCTCCTAGTTGTCCATCCTACTCTTGGTTCCCACGATGACCATCATGATGCACTATGGTGTCAGGTGTCCTTCCAATAGTCATCTAGTGCACCACTTATCCCTGAGTGACATTAAGCACCTGATGGTCATCTTCCTCCTCGGTATGATAGGGGTTATAAGGGTCTACCTCTGCAATACCATCATTGTCTTCTGCAGTACCACAACGTCTTCTGCACTACCATCAGTGCCATCTATAGTACCATCAATGTCATGACAAAGTGAGGATCCTACTCTCCTAGTCACTAAGACAACATCCTAATACAACACTAATCTACGGAGGATGCAACCTAAGTGCAAGCATGATGAAGAGAGTGCTCATGACATGTATCTCAAGTCAATTAGGTTCCAAGATAGATTAACTTGGACTCATAAAGAGAATCTTGAGATAGTGCAAAGTGCTTGATTGATATTACTTCAAATGAACCTCCCTTTTATAGGTGAGGGTACTTACATCCATTTTGCTTGCTCACATGTGGGATATCTCCTCCATGCCATGTGGCAGCTTACCCTTTGCTCATACCTTTGCTCTACATGTGCTTATGGCACCACAACTCTCAACACCTCCCCTTGGTGCCATAATCCTTTGGCTACTGCAAGGTGGTCAGATGTGAGTTACAAATCCATCACCTCCCCTTAGTGCATACATTGCTACTTAAGGTGGTCAAGTGTGGTTTTTACATGTCAATACCTCCCCTGGGTGCTTTCATAGCTACTCTCAGGTGGTCAGGTTTGATTACAAAAACATAGGCAAGGTTGGCAAGGTTTTTGCTTTTCAATACATTCCATTGATGTCACCTTTTGGCTCATGGCTTGATGATGACTCCACGTAGTTGACTTGTTGATTCTTCAATCTGCAATCTTCTTCCTTGTGTCCGAGCTTCTTGCAATGGTGACACTTTGGTTTGTTCTTCAATCTGCAGTCACTTTGATAGTGACCCATCCTTCCGCAATGGTAGCATTTCACTGATGTTTTACTGAATAGTGCTTGTTCTTCATTATAGCTGTGGTGTGTTGATGTCGATGTTGATGTCGATGCCTTCAACTCTCTTTCTTTTTCGAGAAGAGAGGATACACATTCTTCAAACTTTGGATCTGGCAAATTCTTCAAAGTGGTTGTCAATGCACTATACTCTGCAGGCATGCTTTTAAGGAGAATTGCAAGTGCATCTTTCTCTCCTACTTTTGCATTTATGCCCTCTAGTTGAGTCATAATGCTTTTGATTTTGTTGACAAATTGTGCCATGGATTCATTGAAGCCCATGTGCATACCATAGAATTCAATCTTAAGATGGATCTCTTGGTTTTTGGCTTTTGCACCAAACACTGTGTTCAACTCATCCCATGCATCCTTGGCATGATCCTTAGAGTCTATATGATGAATTATGTTTGGACCTAAGTGCAATCCAATGAGTGATAGTGCTGCTTCATCTTTTTCCTTCCAAGCATCATTTTGTGTAGTGGGTATATCTTCTTTTACAATCTTCCAAAGCTTTTGGTGCATCAGAAGATATCTCATTTGTGTAGACCATGTGTGAAATCCATCCCCGGTGAACTTCTCAACAGTTGGAGTGCGGATTGCCATTGCAAAGGTCTTACCAGTTTGATAATACTTTCAAATCTGGCAGTGTCTAATTGCATACAGAAAATCTGAGTTGACAGGTGCGTAGAGCTTGAAAAGACGATCACTTTTCCTTTTTGGAGCGTGGGCAAATTCTTCCTGGATTGCAAGTTATGGCTTCTTGAAGGTTTTGTAAAGAAGAGGGGCCTTTGATGATGTGGCTGGGCTATTCACATGCTGCTTGCAGGACTGTGCTTGGCAGGGGCTGTGTGCTTAGGTGGCCCTGTGCCATGTGGCAACCTTCTAACCCAAGTTAGTTAACCCAAGTCTAGATTAACTTAACCATGGTCCACGCAACTAAACCTAACCATGGTGATCATTAAGGTAACCACAGTTAAGTCCTATCTTGACACGTGTCAATCAATGAAACCTTAGGAGACTTTGTAGAAACTTATTCAATCTGTTCTCTCATCTCAGTGCGTCGACGGAGATGCGGCGAATTTGTGACGACGATGGAAATGCTTCGTGACAGAGATGCGGGTGCGCCTTGCAGGAGAAGGCCTTCAACAGCCGTTGGAGTTAGACGGAGGTGGTGGGAGCCTTAAGCTCTGTAGAGTTTGGAGTTGTAGCAGCTCGCGGTCGGGTCATTGCAGAGGAGCGTCGATGAGCTGATTCCGTCGGCTGAGCATTGAAGGAGAAGGCTGTCTGCAGGTCTGAAGCTATGGAGAGCCAGGAGCTAAAAATGCTCTGGCACTTCTATTGTGAACGGGCTACCGTTTTGGAGAGGCACGGCTTTGGCTGCTGGAGAGCGTAGACTATAGGGAGTGATGGCTCAGCAGAGTTGGAGAAGCTCAACTATGGGATAAGCTTGTAGCCATCTCCTCCTGTCGCTCCCAAGCTCCGTTCCCGTGACGTCAAGCTGAAGAAAGGCTGCCACCGTGCTATGCAATCGACAAGGGCAGCTGGAGTGGATTTGTACTTGTTGTTGCCTGCATTGTCATACTGCTAGACACTTCTCCTTTGTAGATAGGAGCTTAGACGCTGTAGATAGGCCACCTTAGTTGTAGTTTGAAAGACAGAGAAGCAATACTCCTCACAATACACCTCTCAAAACTTTGAAAAATCTTATTCTCACATCTCTCAAGTCAAAATGAAGAAGAAGATACTCTCTCTCTTACACACACAATGTCTCTCAAAGAAACAATGAATTGAATAAGATGAACGGAAACCTTTCAATCTCAGATGGACGGAACTCTCCCTCAATCTAGAACAAAAAACTAACCTAAGAGAAAAACATGAGCTCCTAAGATATGCCTACAACTAATCTAGGAGACTAGACCTAAGCTCTGATACCATGACAAAGTGAGGATCCTACTCTCCTAGTCACTAAGACAACATCCTAATACAACACTAATCTACGGAGGATGCAACCTAAGTGCAAGCATGATGAAGAGAGTGCTCATGACATGTATCTCAAGTCAATTAGGTTCCAAGATAGATTAACTTGGACTCATAAAGAGAATCTTGAGATAGTGCAAAGTGCTTGATTGATATTACTTCAAATGAACCTCCCTTTTATAGGTGAGGGTACTTACATCCATTTTGCTTGCTCACATGTGGGATATCTCCTCCATGCCATGTGGCAGCTTACCCTTTGCTCATACCTTTGCTCTACATGTGCTTATGGCACCACAACTCTCAACATGTCATATGCCACCTCTTCCTCTTTTATTGCCGCATGGCCTTGAGTTCGTCGGTCTTATCTATCCATGTTGTGTGTTTTCGTTGCCTCACCATGGTCATCTCCCTGAGTCACCCGGTTGACCTCACCACCATCTTGTCTGATACTTGTAGTCACCATTCTCTGATACATGTGAGGATTATTGCACAGAGACGTGAGAGGCATCCTTTCATAAACTATTTTCCTAAACCAAGGGATTCCTGGTTTACTTTTGGCATTGTCCTTGGGTTACGAAGATGAGCTATAGAATCCTCTGCAGGGCATAACTCCACCATGTTGACTGTGATAAGAAGCCAATGCTCCCATCCAATCCAAGATGACAATTTCATCCTCTTTTGGTCTAGCTTGATCCAAAAAGTACATCAAGCTCTCACCATCCTCTCGGCCTGCTACATCAAAGGTTTCATCTTGAAAGGGTGAGTCTTCAACGTAAACTGATTGTTTAGGGATGTTCTCCCAAAATAGGCCAATCCCCAAGAGCCCAACCCTCCTCCATGCCAACCTTCTATTCAAAATCCTCTTCCTCCAATTCTATCGTCTTGGATGAGCTCTTCCACTAATCATATCTATTTTTAAGGGCGTGGACCCTAAGGGAAAACGAACCTCATTAGTGGACCAACCTTGAATAGCCTTTGTCAACCATAGCCATGGTCTACCAAGGAGTAGGAGATATGTTTATTCATCTTTGTTCTCATACAAATTTGGATAGAAATGTTATAGCAAATCTTCATGTTGACACCTTTGCGCTCCCACAAGCTTCATTCTGCCATTCGGACTTGGAAATGGACATCACTTGTCAACTTCAAACCAAGTTGTTGAAGTATATCTTTGGGCATGATGTTCACGGCTGCCCCACCATAAGGAAGATGTCCTTTAGTTTTCCCCATTTATATCAACAGTGAGCTTGAGACTTTGTTCACATGTGAGGGCAGCGTACAGTCAGCAATAATTTGGTGTCAGTCCCCATCCTGACCGAGAAGACATCCCTTGTGTCGGCCTGCTAGCATGCAGTTCATGAATGCAATAATATGGTGCTTCATATATGGAGATAACAGACAAAGTTGTTGCATCCTAAATTTCATTAGATCTTCCATCAAGGATTAGGGTTGGTTGGTGGACTTTTGTAACCTGATCCTTCGATGTCAGTGGGAATGCACCTCTAGTGATGGAGGTGGTATTGGTCATTGTTTGACGAGCTCTCTGTTGTAGCTACTACACTGAGTTGTCAACACTATTATCACCTTTTATTTGTGACCTTGTTAGAGCTCCCAACAATGCCCCAATCAGATGGGGGTAGTCTTCCTCCCCCGCCACCACTACATCAACCATATTGACGAGATGTTGGTTCCACCCTATGCTTGGGGTAGTCTCTGCTGTAGTGGTTATTTGTGTGGCATTAGGTACAAGAGGGTCCCTCTAATGGCTCTGTACAGTCATTTTGGTAGTGGTTGTACTCTCCATGATGGGTCTTCAAAGATTGGTCCCTCTACCTGCTCCTCCCCGATCTCGCTCAGAAACACCCTGTTGATCGCATTTGTAGTATGGCACATATCCACCTCCTAGAGTAAGTGGTTGGTACCATGCATAGTAGGGCTAAGGATAGAAATATGGGGCCCTAACTTGATTGGGTACAGGAGCTTCAAGTTAAGGGGGATTAGGGAGTAGTGGTGGTGGTATAGTAGGAGGGGTAAGTGGCTCATATGCCTTCACAAGAGGTACGGGTACTGGGCCAAAAGTGGTCACTATGGCTTCTATTAACTGCAGCAACTAGGGGTTCCCCAATAGGATACTTTGGTAAGATTATGTAACCCTTTAAGATACCTAGATTCAGAGGCACCATGTCCATGAATTTCACAAAATGTACAAAAGGAGGTAGAAGTCGATACCTTATGCTTAGATGGACATTCTATCATGAGGGCATGAATTTTTTATTGCAAAATTTACTAGTGAATACCTTTATCCTGCATGTAGGCAAGGCCATGGGTTGTGGGTGTGCAAGGGCCCCATAGGGATTAATGCCTTGGGGGTAAATTAATGGTTTGATCCAAAAAGGGAGAAAAGGGTCCGTCTAGTCCAAAGAGTGCCCCATAGAGGGGCATGGGGAAAATGAAACGTGGAATGGCCAACTGGAGCCTTCCAAAAACATTGGTCTTAAGTGCATGAAGCCAAGAGGCTTCCATGAGCCACCTATGGCATCGCATTGCACGCCGCAGGTGTTTTCCAAGGCTGAGAAGAGCTCCAAATGTCAATTTCCATCCATACGAGGCTGTGAACAGCTCATGGAAAGGAGATCACTGTATGACGATTTGGGTTATGAACAGCTCATGGATAGAGAACAAGATGACCGTAAGTGAGGGTGAACGGGTTTCAATGCAACTTGATCATAACAGGATGCAGTGAGTCAATTTTGTAAGCGCTCAAGAATGTAGTTGTACATTTTGCGAAGACAAAGATCATGACACAAGGATACAAGACAAGCACATGTTGTTCACTTTTGAAGGGAAGGCTTGGAAGTAGTCTCATCATATAAATATTTGGCTGTAGAAATGAAGACATGCATGGAAAAAAGAGTAATGGGAGGCTTGAAGACCCTCTACCACATTCAAAGTAAATGCAGCTTGTGGAATTGGGAGATGTGGAAGTTCTTTTATACAATGCTGGTTTGGACAATGGTTCTCTATAGATGCCTAGCCACCTGCATCCCCCGTGGCTACTCCTCCCTCTCTCGGTTGCTCCTCTCCCCCATAGAAGCCTCTTCTTCCCCTCGTGGGTGCCATTTCCCCCCCATGGGCTCTCCCTCCACCTCCTCTCCTCCCCGATCTTCCTTCCCCCTCCTCCTCCTCCTCCTCCTCCTCCTCCTCCCCCAATCCCCCCCCCCTCCCTCCTATCCTCCCCTCTCCTCCTTCTCTCCTCCTCTCCTCCCCCGCTTCTTCCCTCTTCCTCTCCTTATCCTTCAAAAACAAAAACCTCTTCTTCCCCGCCTCTTACTTGCCCTCCTAATCCTTCAAGAAAAAAAAAACCTCTTCTCCTTTAGTCTTCCCGTAGCAATAGGGTTTAGTTGGATGGAGCTTCTCAGTGCTTTATTCAGACTTCTCATCTTTGATTGACAAATGGACTCCCATTCAGCCAATCTTCAATCGCTTTCGTCAGCCACGAGAACCGTCACCTTCTCAAAAGACAAGTTGCAGCAGCTCAAGAAATACGTAGAGCTTGAGAGCTCTACCACGCTCTTTGCATGCATCTATGGATCTGACTTCTCCAGGTTATAGGCCAGAGATTGGATGCTTGCGGCTTTACCTTCAAACCTCGCCCCTTGACTGAAAGATGTTCGTTTGTTGGGAAGAAGTTATTTCCAGGTAGCCTTCAATGATGAAGAGGTTGTGAGCACGTTGCTTGAAAGCGGATATTTGTAGCTAGGCTACATAAAGATTTTCATACTGGGCTTTGACACTGTAGAAGTGGATAGGCTTGGCACCTCCTTTTCATCAGATTCCCCAGACTTGCTTAGGTTTATCATCGCCTTCTTGGCCTTATTGGTGAGCGGTTCAGGATGGTCATTGTCCCACAACCCTGGATTGCCTTCGACTGTAGTAGAGACAATCAAATCAGATGGAGTATCTAGTGTTAGGGTCATCGTTGACAACCCCAACATATCTGATGACCATATTGTGCTTCAGTGCTCGGATGGTTCCCTTTTTTGACAGAGAGCAAAATTGCAAGCAGACAGGATCCGTGCAAAATCTTGTCCTAAAAAGAAGAAGAGGCCTAAAAAACCTTCTGGTACAATTCCTCCTTGACCTCCATAGAGTACTAATACAGTTGCACCACGACATGGTGTTGGTACAACTCGACAAAGTGCTCCTCTAGCTTCGACTTCACACTCTACATGGCTAGCACTTGCAACATGGTTGGTCCTTCAATGGGTTCCACCGATCACCATCGACAAATCAGATGATCGATGTTTTGGAGGCCACTCCCTTGGAGACAATGGATATTCCTATCCTAGTGGATGGTCCCATTGAGGCTCCTGCTCATGTTGGGACCTTTGCTACTTCTTCAGCAATTCCATTGCCTATCGCTCATGAGGTTGCCAAGACTCTAGTCCCCACAATGGTACCTAAGGCTTCCCCCTGCTTATCTCAAGAAGTACAGCTCCCTCACTTGTCCCTATTGCAGATCTTTGTGGTTCTTATGAGGGGCTTATTCTTCATCCACGTCTTCCCTCTCGAATAAAGGGGGGGGGGTGGCAGCTACAATCTCTACAGTCTTGACTGCAAATATCTTATGTAGCTTTATGTCACCAGGCCTGAACTTCAGGAATTCCTTTTTGGCTTTAACATAGTTAGCAGACCTTCCAGATGAGGATTTTGATTTTGTACCCTCCACCTTGGGTGATGCAGTGGTTGGCATTCCTTTGATCTCAGGTTGATTCCCTCTTTAGGTGGACGGATACTTTCATTCGTGGACTTTTCTCTAGTTGCTTCTCTCCCTTGCTCCTTGAGCAGAAGGTCTTCCCCCATTGAGGGATTTGTTTCCACCAGTAGATTAAGGCATTCCATGCTAGTTCCTCCCATCGATGAGGATTGTTAGTTGAATCATACAAGGCCTTGGTGGTATACCCCATTGCCACCATAGATTGCTTATCCATACTTAGCTCCATCTAGGTGTTACAAGGGCTCCATTGACATTCTTTTCCTTTAGGAGCACAAGCTGGAAACCAATGATTGTTCTAAGTCACGCAAATTGCATTCAGATCACATGTTTTGGTCACCTTCCTTTGGTACTAGGAGAGGGACATGAATTTCAATTTCAAATTCCGTTCTCCTCCTAGTGGTTGGTCATGGTACCATTATCCCCTCTAGAGCTTAGTGGATCATTCTTTTAATTGGGGGACATAAGGTTGGTTTTCGCAACCTTTAAGCCCCTAACACCCGAGGGGACCGTGTCCTATGAAATGAACTTCTCTCTTGGACCCCCATTACAGATTCTTGGGTCATAGGGGGTGCCTTCAACATGGTGGAGTTGTCTTCTAATAAAAAGGAGGCAAAGAAGGAGGTATCCATTCCTTGGAAAGAGCAGCTTGGATGCCTTCTTATTTCAATTCATTGGCAAACATGTTTGGTTGAATGATGCTTTTCACTCTCCGTCACAATCTCTCTAGTTTTCATGGTTAAACAAGAGATCTTAGATGCCCATTCATGCATGCATTGGTAGATTTTATGCTAACAATTGGGCTTTGGATAGATGTGGTTTGACATGCATTGCTCTCGTGGTTTCTAATTCAGACTACTTTTCTGTGGTGTTGATGATTTCCAAGCCTCATACGAGAGGACGCTCTGCCAGTCTCAGGATTCCGGATGCCTTGTATGCAAAGGAGAACCTCACTGATGCAGTTTTATAGATTTGGGTTTCTCATATGAAGGGTGTAATGTCATCCCTTTCACATGTGGCAGCAACCCTATCTAACATTAGCGACTTCTATCATCCAATCGCTAATGCCAAAAAGCAAGATATTCTTAAGATAAGAACTTGGTCTTCGCCCCATCATTTAGTAGCCTTTTAGAGGGAAGAGCAGAATCAGCCTACTGATGCTTGGATTTAGGAGCGCCTTGCAACAGTAAGGGCTCTTCAGTAGACATTACTAGATAAGAGAGTGGAGTATGCCTTTCATGCATGAGAGTCCTTTTGGACTTAGATGGGTGGTAGAGTCAATAAGCACTTTTTCTCTGCTGATGGCCCGATACATAGGAGAGAGAGAGTGTCACTCAGCTTATTGACTCAAATGGGGTTTTGCAAACTGATCCAGATGCCATCATGTGCATAGCCACCGATTTGTATGCCTCACTTGTTGTAGCAGATGCTGACACACCGGTCGAAGATGATGCCAGGGTGCAGATATGGTAGCACATTCATTATTGGTGAAATAAGATAGATTATCAAATGCATGGATTAGAGAGGTCTCCTCTTTGTACATATCAATCCACATCCAGGTACTTATCAAAGGATTCAAGGGAGGGAGATTTCAGATATCTAGATCAGTCCGCTATCAGCAATGCCCTCTTGCCTCTTTTCTTTTTCTCCTTATGGCTGAAGCTATGAGCATTTTTCTCATATCACAAGCAGAAATTCTTGGACTGAATCTTCCCTTGAGACATAATGAGAAATTGATAGACTATGAGTTGGTGGATGACACTATTGTGTTTTTGGATGCCACTTAGCAGACGCTCACTTCTTTGAGTGAAGGCTTGGACTTGTTTTGTACTGTAGGTGGTACACACATTAATTGGAACAAATCCAATGGCTTTTGGATCAGTGATGAGGACACTCCTAATTGAGGGTTAGTTTTGGTTTTACTTGGCTTCAGAGGGGGGTTTCAAGCAGATATCTAGGATGCCATGTCGGTATGGGTATCTCTTCTTTTGCTCTAGTGTTGGAGAGCATCAGGAGAAAACTCCTCTTTTGGAGTTCAGCCAAATTAGACCTGGCTTCCAAGGTGGTGGTTGTTAACCAAGTTTTGCTCGCCACGGCATGGTATGTTTGCTCTAGTTGGTGTAGCTCAAGAGACCTACAAGGAATTTCTTGTGGAATGGACTAGATGGCACTACAAATATTTGGCTAGGGTGGCTTGGGAGACATTTATCTTTCCGAGAAAAGGAGGTCTCAATATTATAGACCCAAACTTGCAATGTAGGGCATTACTTTGCAAGTTTGTGGTAAGGGAACTTTTGCGTGGGCAAGAGTCTTGGAAGGATTTCTTATTCGAAGCATTTGAGCATGTACTCCTCCTTCAAGTGGAGATTGGATGGGTAGCACCAAATGTATTTTTACTTCAGCCCCCTTCAGATCTCCTTCCTCTCTTGTTATGGCAGCCATTTTGAAAGCTTGGAGTAGCTTCAAAAACACTCTTCGAAGAATCCCCCTAGTTTCTCTGGAAGAGATTGATAAGCATCCGGTCATGTGGAATGATAGCATACTTGATGAGCACGGCAGACTGCTAGGCCAGTCACATTATATGCAATGGTCAAGATGAGAGAGAGGCCCTATCTCCTTTGCAAGACCCTAGAAAGCTTCCAGAGGACCGCAAATTGCAAGTAGTAAGTCATCTCAGAGGAATGTGCAAGAAGGATTTATCAAATTGATGCAGCCATTCTAGTGGATTGGATCGAGATGGATAATGTGCCTATTTCTTGCTCCACTTGGATGGGAGCATTCTGAGGATTGGGCACTCCTCTTCAGGTCATTGCTTTGCCATGACCACACGAGGATGCCTTGGTTTTTTCCGTCTAGATGGGAGGCAGGCTCTCTAGATTTTCAGATGATGTTCTTTGGGAAATTGCTTTCCATCCTATCAGGGTCATTGGCTTTGTAGAGCATGGTGCATATTCTCAGTGGTACCTAGACCCTGACCCCCACTTCTCTTCGTCTTGGGTTCATGGAGATTGTGGCTCTACGGTGTGACCCTAATGAAGTATTTGCAATGGGACCCAAGAGAGTAGGAACGGCTTGATGAAGGGCATCGAGAGAAGAGCCTACCCTGCTTTTGTTACACTTGCTAGATGGTTTTAGATTAGTTGTAGCAATTGGATACCTTTTAGAGCTCCTCATTGGGAGAATTTTCAGATTTCTACTGATTTGTAGAGTTGTTTGAAGGAGACTCTGGAAATCCCATAGGAATAGAAAGAACACTCTATTATTTTGGCTTTCTATTCATGGTGGGATTGTAATTAGCCTATGGAAATCCAGGTTTGGGGCAGACTCTATGTGTCCTCATTGCCGCTCTATAGTGGAATCGGTTCATAATTGCTTATGGGACTGCAAACAGTCGAGGATTGTTTTGAAGGAGATTGCTAGGATTTTCAGCACCTTCTCCCATTACCCCTTCTTCATGACTTGGGGTTCAGTTCCTTGGCCTTCCCTTTCAAGCCTGCATGTATTTTACGAGAGGCATGACTCTTCTTCGGATTTTTCAGTTCAACAACACTTAGTAGAGTGATGGCCTTTGGATGATGTACCAACCCTACCTTTCAAAGTAGTACATGCTTTGGTGGATTCCTCCTGGGAGATTTCTGCTAGTATATCAGCATGGCATATATGGAGAGCTAGATACACACAAGCCCTAGATCATTCCCAGTTCCACTCCTCCCATACTTCGGCCAACATTTGGACAGATACTATACATACATTGATGGCCACTTGGATGAGCATGCATGGATCTTCTAGAGCAGCCTCCGCTAGGAGAGCTATGTTCCTTAGGGAATGGAGAGGCTCCCCTTTTTTCTCGAGTCCTCTACAGGGGTGTGGAGGCATTTTTAACCTCATCCTTGGGTTTTTAAAATCTCATTTTGAAGGGGAGTTTTTTTTTCATTTTCTTTCATGCTGTGCATGTTGTATTTCCACTTTGAGCTTACTCTCATGGGTTTTTTTCATACTTAATAGAAGTCTCTCATGAAAAAAAGAAAGATATGGAAGACAAGACTACCTTTAAGAGGATATCTTAGTCTTCAAGGGACACATGATATGCAAAATGAGGACCACCTCACATGAACTAGAAGTGGAAAAAGCCAAAGCTCCAACAAGAGAAAGAACTTGCAGATATGCCTAGTAGAGGAAGCATAAAGTGACTTCTCTATTGTTGAGCTTACGTGCACATCAAGGAGAAACACAATATTAATGCCATATCACCAAATGACCTACAAGGCCTTTTCGGTTGGCCAACCAAACAGCTAGGATCATGTTTAAAGGAGGTATCAAGGCACTAGAATAGAATTTTGGATATGGCACATAGGCTAGCTAGACAAGTACCAGTCACATAGCAACTCTACAATGTTCTTTCAAAATGTACATATATACATCTAACAGCTATTCTTAAAGATATTATTAGCAATATTTCATGATAGATTACTAGATATATCCCATTGATCTTGTTGGGTCTCCAGTGGACATTAATAAAATTATATCACATCACATCAGGCCTCTCTCTCTCTCTCTCTCTCTCTCTCTCTCTCTCTCTCTCTCTCTCTCTCTCTCTCTCTCTCTCTCTCTCTCTCTCCTAGCCCCTATCCTAGCAAAGCTATTTAATGAAATAGTTTGTCTCGGCGGCTTCCCACACACTTGGACGCTCAACACTATCCCACCTATCCATAAGCCAAGGGATCCCATGGATCCAAGTAACTACAGGACCATTATGATCGGGCAGGCATGTCCAAGGTATGCTTCGATGCTAGATACGGAGGTCAGTCACAATTCAGAGATGCAGGGACTCAGAGTAGATGGGCAAGCAGGCTTTCGACATGACCACGAGACCATGGATCATATCCTAACACTTAGGATGTCATAGAGGAGGCCGGGACATGGAGACAGAGCGTATATTTCTGCTTTGTGGATTTTCGCAAAACCTTTGATACAGAGGAGCATGCCTCATCAAGAGGTTACAAGAGCTGGGTTATGGGATATAGATAGTTTGGGCTATTATGGCACTTTATGAGAGGGTTTCTGGCAGGGCTCGGACGAGGGGCGGATGGAGAGATGAGATCTTGAGCACCATTGGGGTCAAACAAGGTTGTCCACTCTCACCGACCTTGTTTGGCCTCTACATAGACAAGCTTGAGTCTTTTATGAGGACACTAGAAGGTGCTGGTTGTTCTCTCACCAGTTACTTGCTCCAGATCCTTTTGTATGCTGATGATGTGGTGCTATTATCCTCATCCACTGAGGAGCTCCAGAGACATCTAGATGCACATGACTTGAGAGTCAACCTTAATAAAATCAAGGTTATGATCTTCAACACCTCTAGAGCAGCCGCACATAGAGAGCAGTTTACTTTTGACGGGGCACCACTTGAGATCGTTTCATCATACATATACTTGGGAGTTTTTTTTTCAGGGCCTATCTTCATGATGAGACCGGCGATGTAGGCCCGCTTGAGTAGAGGTTATGCTTCCCTGGCCCGATTGAAGAGACAGTGCTTCCACTTGCACTTTCGGGACCTGCGGACCAAGGTTCTCCTTTTTGACTCCTTGGTTGACTTGCAGGCATGTATGGTAGCCCTTGTTGGAGACCAGACCTCTCCGACACAGAGTGGACTCGAGTGGAGAGATTACAGGTTCTCCTACTCTCACAGGTGATACTCAACAGGCCATCTATCCCTCATCAGATCATCCAGGCTGAGTTAGGGGCACCTCCTCTGTAGTTAAATGTAGCATTCTAGACTATCACTTATCTCTACTGATTATGCGCATACGGCTCATGTATCACAGGGTGACGTAGGCTACCTTGGTTGGCACTAGCATCTTCTATGACATTAGCAGCTCAGGGTGATCAGAGATGTCGGTACGCATGAACATGCGGGTTGTTTGATGGATTTTCATATAGATAGGCTACCAACCTTCCAATACAACATTGACACTCCATTTGTCCCATTCTGGGGCACCAAATTCAACCCAATCATCCAAGAGGATCTTCTACAGCTACACACATTCAGAACCCAGCTAGCACAAGCAGAGCTCCTTGTGAAGCACAATTTCTATCAGGACCACTACTTGCACATTTTGGCAGAGGGTTTCATCATACCTCTAGGGTACACCTAGATCCATTTACCACATTCACTCATGATTGGCCTTGGAAAGTTACGTGTGTCATCGCATTGACTCTATATCGAGAGCGGGCATGTAGAGGTGATACCTATCACGACCAAACTCCAAGCTCAGCCAAGACCACGATTCGACGAATACAAAATAACAGGGGATGGCATGATGAATAACCGCCCAACCATTTCTTTGGTTCAGCAAGCTCGTCCCAAAATCTAACACGTGAGAAGTACCTGCATGTTGAATACCAAAGCCCACAATTCCCTAGATGGATCTAGTATGCCACATGTCTACATTTGAGGACATCTCCTCAATGCATCATTTACCCCTCTCTTGGGATATCATTGAAATCATTTGTCCCTAGGCACATTTAATGCATTTAGACCCATTAGCCTTAGATCCACCTAGTCTTGTGCCATGTCACGCTCACCAAGGACCTTGACCTTGATTCCTTTTTTGTCATTTACGTAAAGCCCAAACAAATATAATACAAACATTGATCCTTTAAAGGAAAATGTCGACTGACCCTTCCGAGGTCATGTTGCCTCAACTTGAGCATAACAATACCCAGGGAGAGTCGTATCTGCACATTGTGTGGGTGCCATGAGGTGGAGTCAGAGAAGCACTTTCTTTTCCGTTGCCCAGTCTACTATGATATTTGTGGACGATACCATTGTCGTTTCAGAGATGGATTCGAGGGACTCCTATACCCAGACCATCAAAGATGCTTGGTAGCTTTTAGTCACGAGGCGGTCCGATATAGAGATTGTCTCATCAGATCAAGGAGATAGGACTAGGGGACCATGCTCGGCCCATCGCAGAGTACAATCACAAAGTTCTTCCAAGTAGAGCAGGTTGCCACTTAGTCACAGTTAGCAGGAGAGGCAGAGACCCTTAGACCAAGATACAACACACCAGGTAGAGGACAGACGCACAGATCACACTCATTGACATCTCATCTCTCTTCAAGCCTAGGGTGCAGCCTGGGGTGCAGCCGATCAGGGTTACAAGTGTCGGGTAGTGGCCACCAGGAGGGCACAACAGGTTACTCATCTGGATAGCAGACAATGATCCATTACGGGCTTCTTGCCTGCACTACCTAGTCCACTGTTGGGTGTATCTTGATGTTCTATATGCCTATTGTACTGTATTGGATCAGACTGTGTCTCCACATGAGGATGATGATGCCAAGATGGTTGCATAGGTTTATGGTGGACATGTACTATGATATCATTGACTATGTCTACAAACAGTTTTCTAGCATGGGTTAGGATGCTCGCTTGTAGCTCAACCCTTTTCTTCAGTCTCATAGACCCATCAGTCTTTAGCAGATTTTACTAAACTTTCTTTCTCTCTCTCTCTCTCTCTCTAGGCATAATGGGAACAAGCAATTCTGTAAGCAAAAAAAGAATTACTGCACATCTCGAGCTAAAGGTCAAATGCCTTCAACATGTCAAGAAATGAGCAAACACATAATAAATATGCTACTGTCATCAATAGCTAGAAAAATGTTTCATTAAAATCAAGGGGAGAAGTATGGGGATGCCATGTAAACACTAGGATTGCAAAGCTGCAAGTAGAGCCTAGAAAACAACAAATCCCAACAAAGAAGGAGGATAGATCTCAAACATATAAACATGTAGTAAGTCACAAAAAAAAATAAAATCTCAAGAGCAAATAGCTTGAGAGCTATGACGAGCTAAAACAAAATCCCATAAAGTTTTTCAAAAAATTACACGGCAACAAACCCTAAGAGAGGAATGCACAATGGGAAGATATGATACAATTTGTCAAAAGCCTCTATGAAAGAGATGGGGAAGAAAAGATCAACCACAGCTATACTATCAACGCAACAAATGCAGTCATAAGAGAGGAAGACATGCAAAATGGCCTAAAAAAGCTAGCCAATGGGAAAGTTCCAGACACACAAGAGCTAGTAGCAGGAATATTAACATGGGGAGGTGAGAAAACAAAGAACTTGCTTATAAGCCTTATTAATATGGCTCTGGAGGAAAGTTTTCCATTAGATTGGTAGATAAGCACGATTGCACCAATCCATAATGGGGGAGATAGCAAGATGGCAAAGAAGTATCGGACAATCATGGTGAGCAGCCTAATGGCAAAGTTATAAGGAACTATCCTTGAGAAAAAAATAAGCAAATGGGTAGAGGAACAAGGAGCGAGGGCGCCATCCCAAGCAAGGTTTCATCCCAAGCACGCTAGATCCATGTGGTTGCCATAAGGGCTGCAACTGAAGGAGTCAAAGGTAAGAAAGAGGCTGTGTATAGTATAGATTTCAAGAAAGCCTTTGACATAGTACCACATAAGTGGCTATGGGAAATACTCGAAACGCTCAAAGTTCCTCAAGAACTCAGAGAAGCCACATACTAACTCTATGAGAAGGTACTAGTAGCTGAGTTAGCACAACTGCTAGTAGATGAAGGGGGGTAAATTGATGTGTACATGTGTACCTATGGGCTTGGAGTCCTATGCAAGAAGTGTGTGAGTGTAGGTGTGCTAGAAGGTTCTAGTTAGGTGTGTCAAGTTGGTGTGATGAGTGAGTGGTCATAGGAGGTGATTGATTGAGATAATCAGGGAGATGATTGTAAATCTGGGATCTACATACATGGAGGCAGTTGCCTATATATGTAACCACTCTTGGAATGAAGATTTACATTTGTGTCTCATTGCTTCTTCCATGGATTCACATGTGGTATCATAGCTTGTTGAAGATTCTAGTGCCTTTGAAGATCATCCCCTCAAGATTCTCTCTTCTTCTTTGGATGTCAAAGGCACTAGAATCTTCAGCAAGCTTTGGTATCATGTGAAAAAAAACTTCTTCCTTCCTTCTATGAATTTCCTTAAGCTCATTCTCCTCCTACAAGCCACCATTACTCCAACCCTTTCAGGTGTAGATTCCCCTAGTTAGGGCTCCCTTCCACCTGAGAGGAATTGAAATATTATGGCCTCTACATCCCGTGCTTACACTCGCCCTATCCTGCGCCATTTCTGATGATACATCCTACTGGAGCCACCATTTCAAAAGTGGTTTGAGGTGCACTTAGGCGACCTTATGGGCTACCTGCTGGTTGGTAAATTTTGAGATAAAATGGACGAAGGAATGAGGAGAAACTACAGAAAAGCCAGTCGGGTTTTTCAAGGAGACATGTTTTTGGAGGTGGAGAAGATGTTGCTGCCCATGGAGGTGTGAAGCTCTTTTGGTCTAAGACTTGCATTGAGTGTTCTACTCCCAAGGATCATTAATTGCACAGTAAATGCCCTCTGGTTGAAGCCTTGTGGTGTGAGGTAGCAATCCTCCAAGGTTACTCTGTTTCTGCAAGCATTTCTTGACTATTTTTTTGAAAATATATGCTACACTAAATGCTAAGTTGATGCTTGAGGAGTTAGAATTCAAATCAGAGATTTAGAGATTTCTTTTTCAGATTAGAGAATGCTCTTTGAAGTTCAGTTGATGTTGATTTCTTGATAAAATGCCAAACTCTCCTCAATCTTCTTTTTCAAGTTCCAAGAAGACTACAAAGACAAAGTACAAGGTAAAGAAGAGCTGGTCGACCTTTCTCCAAGATGTCTTAAGGATGGCCTTAAGTGAAGGGGTTGCTATTTGTGGGAAGGAACAATTGGTGATGAATATGCCAAACAATTAGGATTTTCAGAATTCTTATCTTGCAATTTGCGTCTCTATGGTGAAGGTGAATTTTTTTTCAAAAAGATTGACCTTTTGTAAAGGGATTAGACACTACCAGTAATTTGGTAAGACCTTCCCAAAATGGCTTCCAAATTGAAAATAGATAAGTTTCAAGGAGAGGGGTCCCACACTTGGCAAACAAAATTTATTCTCATGAAAAAGGGAATATTAAAGGACTTGCTATAATTGCTCTTGGTTTGAGTGATTCCTTTACAGCTCATGCTACATGGACTCATTTTGAGCATGTGTTTAAAGCACAGGGAAGATGCTCTAAGTTTAGCTTGCTTATCAAGTTCTTTGACTTCAAATTGGATAGAGGGGAGTCCATCTCTTCACATCTAAATTCAATGAAGAGCATTTTGACACAGTTATCTGGCATCAAGTTTAATCTTGATGAAGAAATTGTAATTGCCATCTTACTTAGAAGTCTCACTGAAGAATATGGCACTATTGTAACCACACTCACCAATATTCCAGAGATAAGTCTGGTAGAAATTGAAGCATCGCTCTTGGAGGAGGAGAGAAAGATCAAACAAAGAAGTGATTACAAAGAAGGGGCATATTTGGCTAGAAGCAACTTAAGCAACTTCAAGGGAAATAGCAAAATGAAATGTAACTTTTGTGGCAAACCTAGACACTTTGAAAAGGAATGTTATGCCAAGAAGAGATGCTCAACCAATCTTGTTGAGGAAGCAGAAACTGAAGAAGAAGAAGAACCAGAGAATATCAAAGCTCTCACTGCTTACAACACCCAGGTCAAATCTGACAAGGGTAAGGATCCATATGTTTTCTAAGTTATGTGTGTGTGAGGTCAATAATGGTTCTCTGCCATGAATAGTCCATCCTTAAAAGATTGTTAGTCTTTTGAGATTTTTCCTGTTGGACTCATTGGGCTTTACATACATAGTCAATGTCCATCTCCTAGTTGTAAACCAAGAATCCTAAAGAGTGAGTCATAGGTTGGGGCCATGAGTGTTGCCACATGATGGTGGGCAAGCCATGGAGCATCCCATGTACTACTGCTGAGGGATGAGGTCATCAATTTGTGGGGGGGAATGAAGGGGCAAAATTGATGTGTGTGTGTGTGTGCCTATGGGCTTGGAGTCCTATGCAATAAGTGTGTGAGTGTAGGTGTGCTACAAGGTTCTAGTTAGGTGTGTTAGGTCGGTGTGATGAGTGAGTGACCATAGGAGGTGATTGATTGAGATAATCAGGGAGATGATTGTGGATCTGTGATCTACCTACATGGAGGCAGTTGCCTATATATGTAACCACTCTTGGAATAAAGATTTACATTTGTGCCTCATTGCTTCTTCCATGGATTCACAGTGGATGGGTCATGCTCCAAGGGAAAAGCTGTAATAAGGAGTGACATAGGAGTTAAACAATGCTGCCCCCTCTCACCGACACTCTTTGGTCTTTTTATTGATGAGTTAGAAGAGTGGATGAGAGAATAAGGAGAGTCTGCAAGCACATTTGGATGCACTAAGAGATTTTTGCAAACACTTGGAGATGCAGGTGAATATAGATAAGACAAAGGTTATGGTCATCCGCATTGCTATTGGAAACAATCCGTATTTCATGCTCGCATGAAACACACAGAAAATCACTATCATTATGTGCGGGATTGTATCATAGATGGCTTTATTGATCTCATTGGCAATTGGGGATTTATCCCACATTGCACATGTATAGGTTATGGTTTGGCAACCCCAAGGTCCGCTCCTTGTATTTAATATTGCTTTTGCTAGAGGAATAAAACATCCCACCATTAGCTGTACTTTTCGATTGCATCACCTCCATTTATTTCCCCTTCCTCTTCCTCACATCCTCCTGCCTTACCTCTTGGAGTTTAGCTTTTTGGATAGCCTTCTATTTCAGTACAGGTCTCCAGTATCAATCCACTTGGTTGACAATTATTTGAAACACAAGCTGCCAAGATCTTATTAGGTGCTCATGGTTATGTAGGGTAACCTAAAATGCTTGGGATTTCCCCCCCCAATAATGTTTTATCCAGAACCCATTAAAATATTCTTGTATTACAGTTAGCTTGTTGGCATAACACACAAAAGGATTTCTTGTACAGCCTACAGTAACTTACGATCTGTAATTCGGTGGTATATTTAATCATTTATCCCTCCATAGATGCATTTATTAGGCTTCGTATTAGCTCAGGAACTGGTAGGCCTTTATCACGATATACTGACCTGTTTTTCTTCCCTTGGAAAATTTTTGAGCAAAAGGTATGCAATAGATTCAGGACAGTATTCAATAAGTCTCATCCCAAGCATCTTGGAATCCTCTGTATCAATTTGTGAATAGTAACCACTGTAAGGCTGGTTCACCACCCATTCTCCTTCAAACTTGCGCCCCATAAACGGCCAATAAAAGATCCCCCATCCATCCTGTGAATCCTTACAAAATGATCCATAGTACCAGTTCCCATTACTATAATACTGTTGTAAACATAACAAAAATCAGTAGGCAGGGAGAAGAAACTTGCCTCAATATGAAAAAAAATATCATCTACATTGTGACCAAAATTATAGGCTTACAGATATGAAAGTTCCTTATGACACATCTCAAACAAGATGGTGTTCATCAGACCAAAAAGTCAATGGTAAACTACCAAATTTATTAAAACCCATCATCAGTCCTGAGAAGCAACGATTGATACTTAAACGAGTTTAATAATAAGATAATGATGTCAAGTTAACTGCAAAACATATTTTATCAATCATCAGTCCTTGGGTCATAAGACAATGAAAATAACATGTGAGTCATTGAGAAACTCCAATTATGTTCTTCAAGTGGATTACAACAACTGTTTTCTTAACACAGAAGGTAGAGGAGGGATACTTTTGGCCAAGAACTGAACTGGCCGAGAACTGGCCAGATGGTATAGGAGGGATCCTTTATGACCAGAACTGGCCAAGACTTTACTGGCCCTATTTCAGAGCCCAAAGATAGCTGTGGCATGTTAGGTAGATCTACTGATGGCATCCTAAGGCACCTGATTTCCTTCCTTATTGCTATAAAATTTCTTATCAACAAGTCCACCTTTTCATAGGAGTCTGTTGACTCCCAAAGGAGCTTATCCAGGCTTTAGGATGCTTGTGAGGTTATTTGCAAAAGCAGGATGCCAGTCAAGTGGCTGCTACAAGAATTAACAAACTTTATCCTGGGAAGACTTAGACATCAATGTGGAGAGGCCTGGTATTCCTAGAAACTCTGAAGCACGTTTTAAACGTGGGCTTTTAGAAACACTGGAAAGTTTTGGAATAGTTTTTATATTATATATACTCTCTGAAAGAAGATGATATGCAACGGAAGATAACAATGAAATACAAGTACACAATAGAAAACTGGGGATACTTTGGACTTGAATCTAGCTTCTTTCTTTTCTGATCTGTGATCTGACATGGGCTTTAGAACCAAAAACATGAAAATGCTCAAAGAAGGATTTTGACCTGAATATGCCTCCTTTTGTGTAACTCTATCAAGTGCTCTCTCTTCATTCTATGCTTATTGCCATCTCCATAAGGACTCTGCTCTTGCTACTCCAGTTTATTAAGGAGTGAGAGCAACTGAGCAAATGTCATCTGCCTCTTGAACCCCCTTTGCTTGCAGAGAATGCTACAAACTCCTTACAAGCATACTCTCCACCTCTATTAGTGCAAAGAGTCTTCAATCGTTGTGTGCTCTCTCACCCCACATCTACTAAACAGTCTTTGAACTTCCCGAAAATTCTGATTCCTCATTTAGAAATTATACCCACATCTTTCGACTATATTCATCTATTAATGTGAGAAAAGACAGCCAACCATCAACGGATCTTGTGGACATGCTCCCACACAAGTTGGAGTGAACCAGCTCTGAGGGTGCTATGCGCCTCTTATGGATTTGTGAAAAGGGCTCCTGATGTTGCTTACCCACAAGGCAAGCTGTGAAGATAGAAGAATCTGGGTGAAGCTTGGGAAGTCATATAAGCATACTCTTCTGATGCGTCTCCACCAATGGGCAGCCAACCAAAAAGAGCCGACCGGTCTACTCCTGGCCCACCAGACTCTGCCCTATAAAAGGCCCTACAGCTGGGTCCGTTCCCAGCTAGTGGGGCTGGGCCTAAACATAGGACTTCACAGCCCAAAAATAAAATCCAAAAAGGATTTATCCCCAGCATTGGTGCTTGCCCGAAATCAACAGCATAATAACACCATACAAAAAATTCCCAGGCAGGCCGCTGCCTTGATCAACAAATAGTGCCACCACCATAGCAAAGATGGCGTATACACATGGTGAAAAACATGGAGAGTGATCATTAAAAAATTAAAGAAGACCAATGCATTGGAATTGCTGAAGATCACCTCCCAGTGTGTGTAAATAACCACGAAAAAACTTACATTTGTAACAATAAGCATGGGCACACGTAATAAATAAGAAAAACCAGAAGGGATATTCATGGAGAAAGTGGGCCTGCCACATGTGCATAACTAATGCATAGCAGAAGACGGGGGTTATGCTATTACTCGTGGCCTTGGCAAGCACCAAGAGCTCAAACAATACAACTATAACTATCCCTCATTAAACAGAGAGATAGTGTGACACGCTGGCAAGGGCAACTCCTTGAATATTTCCCAAACTGTCCTTCTCCCATCTAGCTCCAGCTTCCATGTTAGCTTAAAATCCCATCATCTGGAAATCCCATCATACGGATGTAAGCATGAACATTTGTTAAAGTACATCTTCATAGCATTACCAGGTCTTCAATCCCCTGAAAATTTCTAGCAGCAAGATAACTTCTTGAAAAAGTAAGGAGTTGAAGTGTAAGTGCAGCGGTGTATTAGTCTCTCTCTCTCTCTCTCTCTCTCTCTCTCTCGGAAGGGGAAGATTGAGTTCCTTAAATAGGCCAAGGAATTGAGAGGTACAAAGATCTGGTTATCAATGATCCAACTGAAGTGTAAACCAATGGAGCTGGAAAGAGTCAAAGAAACTAGACAAGCAGGGAAATGGGCTGTCTATAGAGATGGAAGAGCAATCGTCAGAGGGTTTAAAGTTCAACTTATTTCACCTAAAGACAATCCGTCTAGAGCTATGTATGGTTCTAGTATGTTGTCTTGCCATACCATGTGAGTGTTAAATGATACGATCTTTTTAGACCTTAGGGGTGCAGTAGTACCTCTCTAGTTCCCATTGAGGGGTGATGATCTCATGATATGTTCCAGTCTTGGTCTCAGAGGTAATTTGGGCCTTCTACAAAACTTAATACACACAGTTTTTTCTTTCGGTCTCTCTCTCCACTAGCCATTTCAAGACTAACACCATGCCTTTTTTCTTTTTTCTTTTTTAATAGATGCCGGCTTATATTGAAGGGACCTCTAAACAAAATGAGGGAAAGGTAAAATAGAGAGGGAACGCAGTCCCTCAACAACAATGTTTTCTTGAAGCGTGAATGAGCATCTTGGCTCTTGCCAGAATCCGGTATGTTCCCTCGCTATGATGGCAAATCATTCTTGGCTCCATGTGATCCAGATAGCTAAGACAATTGCACCCCGAATCATCGGCCAAACACCAACTCCATTAGAATTCAGGCTTCATCGGTCTCCTAAGAATGTATGCTTAAGACACCGAAACTACTGATAAAGCGTATCTCACCATGCCTTGTATGCAACGCAATGGGTGAAGTTATTAGGGCTCAGCTTTTTGTATTCTAGTAAAACCACCAGCGTTGTTCTAGTCATGCAGCCGCTCTATTTCAATATGTTTCAAGTCTCTACCATTTTCCATTTCGCTATGTGTACGGACGAAGGGTTCTCATGGAGATGATGTCACTGACAGATGGCAAACTGAGAGAAGAACTCACACGTATCCCAAGTCCATGTCGACGGCCTCTCAGCCAATCTCCAGCATAGAATGAACCATCCTTGTATCTCATCCAGCCACAGCCCCATCGCTGATTCTGTCTGAGCTCACCTCTATATTCCTGTTGTGCAAAAAAACGACTTAAATTAAAGCAAATTCCACGATTGCAGCTAATATCTTCGTCCTTCTAGACAAGCTGTAACGTGAATAGGTACATACGGATAACTCATGATCAAGCATTCATAAATTGTACTTTCTTTCATTCTGCAGTCCGCGATTGTGCAGTTTCATGGGTACGCTTAACAAAAGAGCACAATTGGCATGTCGTGGGATAAGATTCCTCTTCTATCGAGTGTTTTCTGACTTTGGCTGAGAGCGAAATGTCAACCGTCGTACCTCGCCGTTTGTGTAGAAAATAGAGCCTACGCCAGATTTGTCGCCATACTTCCACTCCCCATCATACAACATATGCATTTTGTCCGGACTAGGGAACGGTATATGGTGCTGCCCGCGGCCATGAGGTAACCCCCCCAGTAGATCCCCAGCATAGTGTCCTCCCGAGCTCCCCTCCAAAATAAACCTTCCCTGCTGATCGCGGAAATTGGATCTACAAGCGCCAACACGCTCGGGTCGATTCAGTTGCGTTTCTCTCTTGTGACAAAGGAGTGCGCGTTGCACGCGGATGAGAGAGGGGGCATGGATGTCCGGATGGAATGCAGAAGGAGGATTGAAAAAGGCTATTTTGTTTCCCCGCTTTCTGGGGAGGGAATCTCCGTCCAATGCAGGCTTTCTTGGGGAGGCATTGCTTCGATTGGACGAGAAGGAAGACGATTCTAAGGAGTTTCCGGAGGCTCGGGCAGTGGAAGGGGACTCTTCTGAAGGGTGTGGGGATTTCTTTAGGGCTACGTGCGCTTGTCTTCCTTCCGCAGTTTCTTGCTCCGCTGGTGGCAATGCGGCCATCATGGTCTCGCCGATGCTCTGATGCTGGGAGAAGCACGGATTTGGATTGACGAATTCGCACGATAGCAGAGGCAAGATGAAGAAGATGATGCCGCGATTACGTGAAAATTGAATCAGCGATGGATGGATTTGCAGCGATGTGCAATAAGATTGCGGCTACCAATCGATTGGGTGATTCAAGCGATATGCAAATCGCTGCAATCGAATTCACAGCCGGTGCTACAAATCGATTGCCTGACTCCAGAGATATGCGAGATGGAACGAATTCACAGTTTTGATTGATGATGAAGAGGACGAAGATTGCTAGCGGGATCTAAACGAGGATGAAGAATCTGACGAAGATTCACCTGTATATTCAAATCCAACTGAATATTCAAAATGAATGATTCTTTCATGATTCGCGAGATTCCGAAGGATTGTGCAATCGCTCACGTGGCACTTTCAAAGTGAAGGACCTTTAGCTTTCTCAAAAGTCATTGGATCCTCCATTCATGCCGCCTCGACAAACATGGGGGTAGGGTTAGTGGTCATTCAACAAGTGTGGAGGTATCGCAACATCTTGATTTTTCACTGGAAGTCAATCCCGCATGATATGTCAATCCCGCATGATATCTGAATTGTCCAAGGTACATTGAGTTTGCTACTTTAGCTAAATTGCTAAAGATGTAATTGTTTTCTTCTTTTTGGACCTACAAGGGTCTTAGGGAAGAGTGATTTTTTGAGCCTTGGGTTGGGAAAAGGGCGTTTTTCTTTGTTGTTGGTCAATTTGACCAAGTTAGTGGAACCACTGGGGTTAGGTTGTGGTTAGTCATGCGGTTAGTGGAAACACTAGGGTTAGGTTAGGGTTAGTAGCATGGTCAGGGTTGAGTTTTAGATTTACGATTGATATTAGTTGGTTAAGGCTTTAGCCTTTTGTTCGACTCCTTTGGTCGTGGTGACTCCTCCATTTTGTCTTTCTTCAAGCTTCCACGTTGCAGATCTCGTCACTCTCCCATTCTTAGCTTCATCTCTCCCTTTTTGTGAAACCAGCTTTGCCTCTAATGAAGGGGTGGCACTACTTCGCCCTAATTGTCCTTCCACCCGTTTTGTGAGAGTGGGATTTTGGAGATTTTATGGTTGTGCAAGTCGTCCGACTACACATATGGGTTGAAACAGTCGAAGCAGCTATTCGAACGGGTTTGAGGGAATAGGACATGCAACATACTATTGTTGCTTGTCGATTCCCAAGGGCAAATTAAAAGGGCCTTCCAGTTAGTTGTGACGTCATGTGATGTGTGAGGAGTGAGTGGAGTCGGTTGCATGAATACGAGTGAGTGAAGTCGGTTGCAAAACTTGGTAGAAGTTTGGACTGTTAAAGTAGATGTTATTTGTGGTTTTTGGTCATGGGAGCTCGTCTATAAAAGGGTGCACGGTATTTGTGTGGCGATATCCAGTACCTTCAGTGTTGTGCTTCTGTGCCTGAAGTTTTGAAGTGTCTGCAGTGTTGTACTCTCGTGCCTGAGGATTTGAGGGATCTCAAGTTGATGGGAAGTGCTTGTGAAATGGACATGGCTGAATGTGTGGAAGGTGATTCGTTGTTTACTGTGTTAATTGTCTCCATGATGCTTTGAAGATTCTGATTTCTACGGAGTATCTTGTTGTATATGGATTTTGGTTTATAGTCGCTGGATGCAATCATCGGGTAACTGCAAAAATTTGATATAGGGTGCTTAGAATGATCGCGCAGGTCGCAACGACGGTGGGTAGCGTGGCTTGTAGCATGCTAATCATTCGGCTACTCACATTAATAGTCATATCCCTTCTCCGTTTAATATCCTAGTGACCTATGAGCTTTATTTAGCTTCTGATTTGGAATAAAGCCGCGATCCCGTGTCTGTCAAAGCATTTGGTTCTGTTTTGGCTTGCACATCCTATTTGTTCTCAGCTCGTTGGCTCAATTACTTTCCATAATGGCTAATGGTCGTATTTATGTCTATGATCATCCCAAAAAGCTGGTCAAAAGTGTCACTAATCTCCATCATAGTGGAATGGTTTGATCTAATTTTCTGCCTGCTCAGCTTGAAAACCAAAAGGACCCCGTGGCTGAATTCAACATACGGTATTTAGTGCTTTCTTTTAACACCTAGTCTCCTATTTGCCCCTTCTACTGTCGAAATGAAACATTGGAATCATGAATGCATCCTTTTGAACGACTCTAGAAGTTTACTCACGGCATACATGCGTGCTCACACGGACACACACAAATCCTTCATACGGAACCTTCAAAGTGAAATTCGAAAGTATCGCAACGTTGCATCTGTCGCGTTCAAATTGCCGAATCTTTTTGATGCTCAAGGTCGATCAGTATACAAAGTTTTTTAATATACAAGCAAATTTTTTTAATACAAAGTATACAAAGTTTTTTAATACAAAGGATACAAATTTTTTTAATACAAAGTATACAAAGTTTTTTAATACAAAGTATACAAACTATAATGGAACACATGTAGGCAAAAACAGAGGGTACAAACAAAGTTTTCTTTCGTATTGACAGCAAGTAGACGTTGTACATGTCTGTACCCTCTGTTTTCGCCTACAGCTGTTGCTGCTCGGCATGGTGAATGTAATTTATTACAAGCTCATTTATTATTAGTGTTCTCCAATAAGATATGAAATTCTAATGAAAAAGCAAACCCTAGTATGCTAGTATAAATATGTGAAATTAACAATTGAAAAATATTTCAGATTGTCAATTTATAAACCAAACTATATAGCCTTAGGTATTTCAATAAATGCATTATTATTTTGTACTTTGTAAGAAAGAATCATGAGGGCTTATACTAGAATTGATTTCTATTGAAGTAGTAGTAGTATTAGCTAATAGGAGATTTGTAATTTTGCATTCTTTGTATATACATAAGTATGAATTACGTGTAATTTTTGTATAACATTCAATTGTAGAAGTTTCTGTTGTGGATTTTTTAAAGTATTATATCATATTTGAATTCAATTATAAGATTTCGTGGACTATGTTTGTATTTGTCTACTGTAGAAAGAATTTAGAGAAAAAAAACTTTCATTACAACTTTGGCTTGCTTAATAGGATTTTAACATGGCGTGCAGAAATTCCGCACAAAATCATTGCTACTAATGAACCTTCAAAGTTGAAGTTGATTCCAGTTAGAAAGAAGAAGAAGCTAAAGTGCAGAAAAAGAGGAGAGAAGATTGTAATCAAACCTTGGTATTATGAGAATGCTAGAGCTTTAGGGTTTTCTGAGTTTATAAGCACACACATAAGAGTAGCGTATGTACATAGACAAGTCTCATTGTTACATAGATGTTAAAAAGAATATGATCTGAATGTATATTTCATAATTTGTACTAACAAATACTTTTGTATTTTGTCAAATTATATGTTACATCTACACTTTATGATATGAATATATAGTTTGAAAGTTATATAATCAAATAAATTAATAATTTCCTACGTTTATGGATACTAAATGGGATTTAAAAATATAAAGTTTTGATTACATATTTTGAATTCATAATCTACATAGTATTTAATATAGCAACTACATTAATATCACTATGTGCAACTTTCGAATTAGCGTAAGATACTGAAATTACAATAAATGTGAATATTTCATATTCAAGTAGGTACTACACCAAGGACGATGCAATAGTCCCTATGGAATCTGATGGGGAATCATCAAGTTTTGCTGTTGTGACTGTCGACAAGAGCTCTATGAAAAGATTGGATGATGAAGTAGATTCTAAAGAAGACAAACGAGTGAAGTTAGAATCTCCACAAGAAGATAGGCCTTACCACACTTGGACCATAGAGTGTTCAGATGAATTGAGCATCGAAAGTGAGTACTCTCCTAGTGAGAGGCCTTTACTCATTCTCGAAGTAGATTAATCTATTAAGACTGGGATATTCGAAGGAAGAGTATCGAATAAATATGGAACCTGGGCCTTACAAAATGTCAATTATCCCAAACCTTTGAAATTAGATTTAACTAATAGAGAGGGGGGCAATTGTAATACTCTCACAATAGGCAAGGTTTACTATGCTGACTTTGTCAAACATTGAATGTAGGAGATTGCATAAAGATTACAAGCTTTTCATTTTGTAATAGAAATACTCAGAGAGAGGTGGCGTAGATGATGAGGTGGATGATGGTGGTGAAATAGTGCCTCAGTCAACCAGGCTACCATCCCTCACAATAACTAACAATGACAACACATAAACAAAAATGTGCATGCATAATAGATGAATGTATAACATTACGAAAATACTCAAAAGCATTTGGAACTCCTTCAAAGTTTGTAGAAAAATATATTACCACAATTCAAGATACTTCAAAATACAAATGCTTATCCTGTGAGCGTCTGCTGTTTAAAAAATAAACAACATATGCGAAGGAAATCACACATGCCTAGATAATGACCAAAAGACAACATAATATCCCTTTCGAACAAAAGAAACGACGTATTTGCAGAGAATGCAAGGTAGCCATAAAACTAAATAGCATCCCAAAGTACTTTGTCCCTCATCAAATACAGTGAAACACAGAGTTGCTAAACGTGGTAATCCTTAATGACATTGAAGAATGATTAGTTGCTCCAAGAATAGAATTCACTCAAATAAGAGAATTAACACACGGTGGCTAGTACGAAATGCATGGTAGCATTGTAAATGTCATGGTTGAGACAAGTAAAATACAACATATCTTACCAAGATTTATTAACAACAAATCATCGATAATACTTGGAATTATAAAAAAACTACAATATAAAAGCACATTCTTGGTTGGAAAAGTTAGGCCAACTATTCTTATGCGAGCGTTACATACACTTATTCAAAAACCACTTTACAAATCTAACAATGTACAAATCAACCAACAATGGACACAACATTTGGAAGAAATCCTGTGTTCACAATAAAATATAGAAGAAGAAGAGAACGGCCAACAATCCTATCCAGATGACACTGATGACACTTATATAGATAGTCTGATACACAACATCGTTATAGCTGAACAGGTCATAGATTACAAAACTGACAACTATGTAGCCCCTTGCGAGAACAATAGACCATTGGGACTATTTCAAGACAAATATAGTGAAGAATTAAATTTCCCTATGCTTTTCTTTGTCTCAGAAAGACATATTTGAAATCCTCGACTAACATATCAAGACATTGCAAAATGGGAATTAACACATAAATCCCTCAACTTTTCACAAAATATACCCTACCTATTTTTCAAATCAATTAAGGTCCTCATTAATCAAGTAATCCAATCCATTTGGGTATGATTGCGCAAAGGTGCACTGCAAAACAAAGTACTATACACAAAAGATGTTTTGAATGATATAAACATTGAAGACATTTTAAATTCCAAATTGGATACAGAGACTTCGAAAACCTGTACACTTCTTCGGACCACAAAGAAAAACTCAAGAAAGATGCATTCGCAATGATGAGGCAATTAGGTCCTCCGTCTTTATTTATGACATTGTCATGTGTAGAAAGAATGTGGGAACCTTTAACAGAATGTTTGTATGACATATACTCAACTAACAACAAACAAAACATAATAGAAACTATCCAATACCTCTATGCATATTTCTGTAATTCCATTTTTTAAAAGAGTATACCTACAAGTGAATTGCCAATTGGTGCTGCGTGGCTTGCAAAACTCATCTCCATTGTCATATCACAGAACTTGATGTGTTTTCCAATTTTCTTTTCCACAAGAGCCTTGAGCTCTTTGAATGCATCTATTGCATCTTATTATTGTTTTAATAACTGGATCCAAGGATTTCTCAAATAATCTTCAACGAGTGTGATGAAGCATTGTTGAGACATTTTGTTGAAGCATATCCCCAAACATTTGAGTGAATGATCTCCAGTGTGTTAGTGCTCTTAGACGATGATGTAAGATTCTGTTGATAATGTTGCTTATCCATTCAAATATATCTCTTTGAAAATAAAAGAGACCTATGGAAGGCCTTCTAGTACAACCAAGCTTTTGTAATTGAGGTGTCAAAACCCATCATCCCATTTTTCACATTATCCCATATGTGCTCAAATAAGCATATTGATTATGAGAAGTGGCAAAAATGCTATTAGGATAGGAGTGGATAATGTTATCTTAAAAATTTAATCAAATTTTGCTCCTTTGGCAATGATTGTACTAATTTGTGCAAATCTGGGATAGTACATCACTATTTCTTAAAGATTGGTTCCGTGTCTCTTTCTATCATTTGACAACTGATAAAAGGTTTGTTCGACTTGAGTACCACTCTTGGAAGATAGACACTATTTGCAACGCCTTGGTTGCTGAGTAGTGAAATTGCTTTGACTTTTTAGGGGTATTTTCATCCATAAAAACGTTTCCTTTTGCAATTTTATTTAGATGCATATCTAAAGTCCAAATTTATGTATGTGTTATGTGGTTGTTTGCCCAAATTTAATCACCAATTATATTCATCATTGTTTTCTTCAATAGGACTTTCTAATGGTTTGTATTGAAAAATAAGGATGTAATGCTGCAGCTAGACTATCACAATCATGCACATAATGTACTACTTTTCAAATTTGATCGCTAATTTTTTTGTATAAAAAATTTGCAATATCCATTTGTTTCTTTAAATTGCATTCACGGTCTGAATGATCTAGTATGCCACAAAAATTACACTTTCATATCGGTCTTAATGCATTCTTAGGGGTAATTGCCTCTACTGAGGTTACATTTCCCTTTTAGGAAATCCAGTCCCTCTAAATTGTTGGAATGTTTGCCAAGAATGTGTAAATAGTTCCAAATAGTCACTTATAACTAGTTGACTACTTTTTCTTCATGCAACTTTATTTGTGCTTCTACCTTTTGGGAATCTCTTCTTTGATAAAAAAAGCGTTGTCATGGCTTCTAGATTCAAAGTTGGATGTTCTTCTCATTTGCTCTTGCATAAGCATATCTCACATGATTTCAAACGTGGAAAATGTATAGGGAGGTGCATCTTTTGTGACCATGAGTATCATAACTTTTCAAAGTATTTTCATACATTGTTCACCATTTGTACCAGCCTTTCAACCTTAATTTATCAACCAATGAATATAAACACTACACAATGTCCTTTAATCTAACAATATAGTCTAAACCTATCTTTAACTAGAGTTTCTTTGTTTTGTTGAGTTGACTTTCATGCATAATAACTCTAAGAATAGTCTTGGTATTGAATCTAAATTTTCAACGCTTTCCATCCAGTTGAGATGCAAATTTATTGTTCCTTATGATTAGGATATGACATCTTTGACATTCAAGTTAATCACTTTGAGAGTTAAACCTACTTTTTCATCCCATTCATGTTAATCACTTTGAGAGTCTCACACATTCAAGTTAATCACTTTTAGAGTTAAACCTACTTTTTCATCCCTTGTGAATTGTTCTCTTGGAGTTGTTTTGTTTGTTTAGGGATAAGTTTTTTGTTTGTTTAGGGAGAGGTGTTGCAAGTTGAGATATTGCTAGAGTGTCTAGACTTTTGTTTTCACCTGCGGTAATCTCCACAGCTCAAGAACTTGTGGAAATTTGCTTGAAGTACTTTTTCTTGTTTAAGTATAAGTGCTACAATTTGAGTTATAGCTAAGTGTCTAGTATTTTGACAAACTTCCACAACTTTGTGATTTGGAAGATGACAAGTTTTTGGACCGCTATTTACATCATCCAAATTGAAATTTAGTTACATAGTCTAGTTTGCTATTATTGTCCAAAAAGATCAGGTCATCATCAAATTTTTTGATGATTATGTAGTGAAGGCTTATGAATGTTCAAACTTGAAGATAGATTTGAATGTGGATGTATTTTGGCTAGGTTATGATGAAAAATATGCAAAATCGTGACCTAGAGGGGTGTGCGATCAAGCAAGTTAATGGCTTAGAAAATTGAAAATTTATCTTGGAAATGTTGTGAAAATGTTCCAACTAAATTTGACAATTTAGTTGGAAATGATGTGAAAATGCTATGTTTTTAGTATGTGAAATCTAAGTTCAAGTTGGACATTTAGTTATGGGACT
Organism: Dipteris shenzhenensis; assembly: GCF_047967505.1. Lineage (NCBI taxonomy): Eukaryota > Viridiplantae > Streptophyta > Polypodiopsida > Gleicheniales > Dipteridaceae > Dipteris > Dipteris shenzhenensis. Next base: position 30,335,220 of record NC_141610.1, on the reverse strand, counting down.
TTAAACCTAGGATGGAAATAGACTAAGGGTGAGGCCTTAAGTCTCTAGGCCCATGTGTGAATGGCCCTAACGTTGATGTCGGGTTTTCCTAACCAAACTAGGCGGTCTAGTTAGTCTTTTGGTTAGGTTTCTTTAGCCTAACTAGGTTAAGAATGTCTTTTGTAGTAGTAGGTAGCCAAGGTTAGTTGATCCTAAGGGGTTAGCTAGACCCCTCAATTGTTAGACTAATCGTGATTATGTTAAGTTTAGATAAGGATGGTATTAACTAGAGTTAAGTCTCAGTTAAGTGACCGTTGGTTGATGTGAGACCCTGGTGGTGTGGACGTTGAGTAAGGCAAGGCATAGGGTAAGGGTTTGGTTAATGTACCAATTCATAAAGAAAGCAAGGTGATGATTTGAGATTATGCAACATGAAGCCTTGCAAATGCAAATGCAAAGGCTAATCATCTATTTTTGGAAGTGTGGATGAATAATATATATACTCTTATATGTTGATGAAGCCCATTCCTGATGAGAATAATATATATACTCTTATATGTTGGTGAAGCCCATTCCTGATGAGAATGGGAATACCTTCATTGACTTGCTTTCTCCTAATGAGTGTGGAGGTTTCTTTTGTGGTTCTACTCACCTCTACTACCCACCAATCAAAAAAGTATATTTTGGACTCATTTAGCTTTATTTGTTCTTAACTCTTAAACTAATTTTTAGCAAGTGATAATTCTTTCTACACCTTGTGTCTCCCTGCCTTGCCAAACTTTTTTAGCTTTTCAATTGTGTAGGTTATTCGGTCCCTCCTTTTAGCTCTACCTGGGTAGGCAGAGAAGCTAAGAAAGAGGTAGAGAAGACAAAGAAGTGCAGCAAGACTGGAAGGACATAGGGAAGCTTAAGGAGTTTTAGAGGTATGACGATAGAGTAAGGGGAGGCTTGTTGGGATAAGTATGGTCAAGGGCTTGCTCGATGGTGCATGTGTGCATCTAGGGAAGTCGCATGTGTGTGTGTGTGTTATAGAAGCACATCTAGTGCTATGAGGTGTCTAGTGTGTGACCTGAAGAGGTTCCTTTGATTTAGGCCAGTCCCATTGATGTAGGGGCTGATTGCCACTGATATAGGGGAGGTGCCTCCACCATCCTCTCTTTCTATAAAATGGAGGTCATTCTTTCATTCTAAAATATGGATTTTGCCTCACTTGTGCTCTCACTCTTTGTGCCATGATGCATCTCCTCTATCCCACACTCCTCTACATTTGGTATCAGAGCTGGTAGGCTTTGTAGAACTCATTTTGGTAGTGCCACCTCATCATCTTCTCCAACACCCCTTTTTGAGCTTTCTTCCTACTTCCTTCTCAGAAACGGCTTAGCTCTATTGTCTCTATTCCTTGCGACTTTTGCCAAGCCCTTCTAGCTAGAGTTTCTACATAATGGGGGGCCCCTCTGGCCGAGAGCATCCAGAGCATTTCCCTAGCTTTGGAGTATTCCATCTGCACTGATTCAAGCAAACTCTGATGAAAAAATGTGCAATTCTGCTCCTCTGCTCAACCATTGCCTGAACCCTCCTAGCACAAGCTGGTCCATGCCTAGAGCCTACTGCTCATGAGTTTTGAAGGCCAATGCTTGTTGGAGCAAGGAGAAATCAGATGCTAGAGTGATGCTTGAGGATTGAAGTAATGTCAAAGTACACTTCAAAGAATGCATTTTCAGTTTGAAATTCAGTTAGGACTGATCTTTTGTCAAAATGCCAAGCTCTGAGGGATCTTCAAATGCTAATGACTTGAAGAAGAATATAAGAAGGACAAAATTCAAAGTGAAGAAGACCCCAGCCAAGAAACTTTGGGAGAAGCCAAAAGGGTATGAGTATGCTAAACAATTAGGGCTCTTTGACTTTATCTCTAGCAATCTACATTTGTATGGTGAGGGAGATTTCTTTGTTCCATAAGCTTAGTTATGTTGTAAAAGAGTAGACACCGCCTGACAAAGTTAAGACCCTCTCATGGCTACTTATAAAATTGACAAGTTCAATGGCCAAGGATTCCATACTTGGCAGATGAAGATAAAGTTTATGCTTATGAAAGAAAATTTATGGGACTTAGTCAAGGAAGGAACTCAATCCTATCAAGAAGGTGAATCAACTACAATCAAAGGTAAAGGAAAGGCCACTGACTCTACTTCTACACCTCCAGATGCAAAAGGGATAGAGAAAGCCTATGCAATCATTGCATTAGGTTTGGGAGATGATTATGTACACCACATTTCAGATTTGGAATCCCCTTTTGAAGTATGGCATAAGTTAGACATATGATTTGGTGCTAGCTCTCATACTTCCAAATTATATCTGAAAATTAAGTTCTTTGAACTTAAAATGGAGGGAGATAATGTTGCTGCACATGTCAACACTATGAGGAGTCTTATGACACAACTAGCCTCAATTAATTATCCTATCACTAAGGATGATCCTATGGCAGTGCTTTTAAAGAGCATGCCTCAAGACCTTGACTATGTGGTTACTACTTTGAAGAATCTTCCTCAACCCACATTAGAAGGAATCATCAATGCCTTACAAGAAGAGGAAAGAAAGAACAATTAAAGAATGGGCAAAATGCACACAGGAGCACTTGCAGTGAAGTTTTCACAGAGAAGGTACAAGGCTTGCAAACACTGTGAGAAAAACAATCATCTTGAGAAGGATTGTTATAAAATCAACCCTTGCTCTTATTGTGGCAAGAGTAATCACTTTGAAAGGTTTTGCAATGAGAAAAAGAGGACTATGACTAATCTGGTTGAAGAGAGAACTCCATTAACAAATGAAGCATTCAACTTTGTGGAAGAAGACAAGGACTTTGCCTTTTGAGCAACTTGTCTTTGAATTTTTGTTTATCATCACTTGGTCAAATTTTGAGGTTCTTTGCGTGGAGTAGTACTCCAAAAAGAATGTCATGTGTTTTGTCTTTTGTAAATCACCTCTAGTCACCATATGATGAAGGCCACGTGATACGTGTTTGGTCTATCCTAGTTTTGTAAGCCTTGACCCTTGGGAACCTTTGTTAGCATGAGATCCTAGCCATAGATTTATCCTTGACCACCATGAGATGGCATGTGTGACCACCTCATATGAGATGGCATGAGAGACTATGTGACTAGATGAATCCTTGACATAGCAAGAGGCAAACCCTTGAGGGGGGGTATGTTGGGATAAGTGTGGTCAAGGGCTTGCTCTATGGTGCATGTGTGCATGTAGGGGAGTCACATGTGTGTGTGTGTGTGTTTTGTAGAAGCACATCTAGTGCTATGAGGTGTCTAGTGTGTGACCTAAGTGATGATGTAAGCCAAAGGCCCCCACATAGGAGGTTCCTTTGATTTAGGCTAGTCCCACTGATGTAGGGGCTAATTGCCACTGATATAGGGGAGGTGCCTACACCATCCTCTCTTTCTATTTAATGGAGGACATTCCTTCATTTTGATACATGAATTTTGCCTCACTTGAGCTCTCTCTCTTTGTGCCATGATGCACCTCTTCTACCCCACACTCTTCTGCAAGGCTGATGATCGAGGCAGGGAAGCTGGAAAAGAAAGAAAGCTCTGTGCTACATCGATTTGCAGATGGAGAGAGAGAGAGAGAGAGAGAGAGAGAGAGAGAGAGACAGAGAGAGAGACCCACGACCACATGCAAGGTGGTAACCATTTCAGTTATACACCTAAAAATAAAGGTTGCCAACTTTCCCACTACCCATTTTTTATCCACTATCTTACTACGCATGCTAAACCTTCAAGAACTACTTGTTGGCACTTGAAAAAGGAATGTCAATGACAACACTTTTTGAACCACCTATCCATGCTTCCACCCCACATTGTTCCTTCATTGGCCGCATGTCCTTGATAGGGTTTGGATGAAGCATAAAAATTGAAGCATGGCAATCATGGTTGGATACATAACCCTTTTGTATTGGTGATAGAATTCCTTGATATAATATCACATAGCAGCTGCCATGGAGTAGGTGAGAAAACATGTGTGCCTCATGATCTATGGAGTGCTCTAAGGTGGATGGAAACTGTGTGGAAACATGATGAAGAGAGTGCTCATGACACGTACCTCAAGTAAATTAGGTTCCAAGATAGTTTATCTTGGACTCATAAATATAATCTTGAGTGAATGTGCACTTCTCTACTCAACAATACATGATAGGCCTCTTATATAGAGAGTGCCCTTTGAATATTCAACATCTGTGGGATTCTCTGATCCACATCTCTCCTTGTGGATATCCTTGATCCACATCTCCACATCATGTAGTCCACATCCTAGGGTGGCTACTTTAATTCTTTCCTATACCATACCTTAGTGTCTATTATGTGCTCATGGCACCATATCTCAATTGAAGGACAAATTGATGTAATGGGGTGTACCAAGGGGTACAAGGGTTCTGTGTTGGTTAGTGTGACTGGGTTTAGTTGTAGAAGGTTTTAGGTGTGATTGAGAGATTCATGGAGATGGTGGCATGATTAAAGGATCTTGGTGGATTCTACTATGACATCATCTATTATGTTCACTGGTGGGTGTATCTTGGTGCCTATATATTGGGCTCTCCACTCTTCAATAAACACTCTCCATTTGCTTCATTCCATTGTCTCCTTGATGTTGTTCCATCATGTGGTATCAGAGCCATGACCATCCTCCTTGATTCCTCCCAAGCTTCTTTCTCTCTTCCATGGAGTCTTGCCCTTTGCCCATGATTTTGCAAGAGCAAATACTCAGCATCCAATCGATGGATTGAGGAATCCTTCAAGCTAAATATTTCTCATGTCTGGTCGACATTTTTGACCAGAGGGATCTCCCCAAATCATCGCTGATTTGGTGTGCCGCTTCCTCTTCTTCATGGCGGGATTTCTACAATGTTGGCTGCATACCTAGACCATTCTCAAATTCCTCTTACAAGAGGCAAGGTGACCCCAAGGGCTACCTCCTGATGGAATTTCGTCTCTGTTGGTGAAGTATTCGAGCCACACTCATCGATTTTACAGTCAGAATTCACTATGTAATGCTGGACGACGATGCATGATTGCACGATTTTTCTCTGGTATTTAGGATTTCATTTTGTGTAAAAACCTCCATGAATGCTGCTCTTAAAGTGTTGAATTTTGGCCTTCAAGATCATTGTATGAAGCTTGACCATTTTTTGCATGTTTGACTAAGTTTGACTATGGTTGGACCAAAGAGTAAAAAAGAAGTCTTGGTCTGAGGGTCTTGCAAATGAGGGTGAAAGCACTATCACGGAAAATTTGTTGAGGGCTTTTGTTCCTAGCATGCTCTTTGCCTTTGGAGAGCATTGGTTGACTATGACAAGAGCTTACACGAAGAAAGAGTATATCATGACTTGCATGATGATTTCCAATGGATATGATTGGAACAAAGGTTCCAAATACAACCATTATGTTTCTTATTTTGAAGATGCCATAGTTATGGTTTCAACATCTTTCATGATGTATAGAATGAACTTATATTTGATTGACTATACTTTGCCATATAATCATGAGCTCCTATGTAGTACAAGAGTAGACACTGCCCTTGTTATACCAAGAGGTAAGACCCTCTTTACCATGAGTTCCTTATGTAAGGATACCTATAAAATTGATCAAGAAAGGCATGCATATGTCTCTAAGGCCAACTGACTAGAAGCTACTATTGCTATTCTTTTGGAAGTTTATATTGCAAAGAAAGGAGTAGTGAAGATCAAGGAACAAAGAAGATACATCAATGATATGCTTGTGATCTCAGAAACCATGAAGACAAGGATGACTTTGCCAACATTGAACAAAGCCAAAGATGTTGCAAAAACCTCTATCAATGAGGAGTCTTTCATCCAAGAGGGCATTGGCCTTGCCTTCTAGATTTTTTAGTTTGTGTGATGTAATGGTTCTCTGCCATGGATAGTCTATCCTTAAATTATTGTTAGTCCTTTGTTTGAGGTTTTACCTTGTCATACCCATGGGGATTTCCATACATAGTCATTGTCCAATCCTCTAGTTGTAAACCAGGAGTCCTAGGAGTGAGTCACAAGTTGGGGCCATGTGTGATGTAACATGATGGTGGGCAAGCCATGGAGCATCCCATGTACTATAGCAAAGGGATGAGGTCATTAATTTGTGGGGGTAATGAAGGACAAATTGATTTAATGGGGTGTACCAAGAGGTACAAGGGTTGTGTGCTGGTTAGTGTGACCAGGTTTAGTTGTAGAAGGTTCTAGGTGTGATTGAGAGATTCATGCAGATGGTGGCATGATTATAGGATCTTGGTGGCTTCTACTATGACATCATCTATGATGTTCATTGGTATCTTGGTGCCTATATATTGGGCTCTCCACTCTTCAATAAACTCTCTCCATTTGCTTCATTCCATTGTCTCCTTGATGTTGTTCCATCATCAACACCTCCCCTTGGTGCCGTGATCCTTTGGCTGTTGCAAGGTGGTCAGATGTGAGTTTATAAATCCATCACCTCCCCTTAGTGCATACATTGCTACTTAAGGTGGTCAAGTGTGGATTTTATATGTCAATACATCCCCTGGGTGCTTTCATAGCTACTCTGAGGTGGTCAGGCTTGATTTACAAAAATATAGGCTAAAGGTGGAAATGTTATTGCTTCTCAATGCTTGATGTTGATGGTGTTCTCTTCTTTTCTTGATGTAGCTTGATGCATGATGCTTTCTTCTTTCATGTGCCTTAATGCTTTATGTGTGGATGCCATGTTCTGTGCTATCTCATGCACTTGTGCTTTTGGCATGCTTTTTGCATTCATGCGTCACTTTTCCATTTGTTGCAAGGGTCTTACCATGAGCTTCGTTTTGCTTCAATGCCAGTGTCTAATTGCTAACAATGATTCTGATCTGAGAGGCAACACAAAAAGGCGATCACTTTTCCTTTTTGGAGCATGTGCAAGCTCCTCCTAGATTGTGAGTTACGGCTTGTTGAAGTTTTGATAAAAAAAGGGGCCATTGATGATGTGGGCCATTGATGATGTGGCACAGGGGGCATTCACATGCAGTAGTAGATACACTGTGCGTAGTAGGGGCTATTATGCTTAGGTGGCACTATGCCACATGGAAATCTTTTAACCAATTGTAGTTAACCCCAGGTTTCAAGAAAGTTAATTATGGTCATGCTAACCTATGCAACTGAACGTAACCCAACTTAACCAGTCATGCTCAACCAATGTAAAGACTGAACCATGGTTAGTGATGATCATGCCACGTGTCAATTGTGGAGACCTTATGAGAGTTTGTGAAAAGATGCTGAGCAGAGAGTTTGCAATGAAGATCGATTGGAGCAGTTAGTGGAGATCGATTGGAGCGGTTAGTGCGCATGGTTGGAGCTCGTGGTTGCAGAGTCAAGGAGTCGCATGCTTTATATTTTCATAAGGTTCCCTTAATTGGTGGTTTGATGAAGAGCACAAAAGACTTGATGAGCAATGTTATAATTGCAAATCTTCTTTAGAGCTACTGGCTATGAGTAGAGAGGCCTATTTTTTTGTCAGGCATTGAGCATATCTAACACCTCCTACTCGCAACCCGCGACTCCAACAACGGGCACATCTCTATGTTGCCATAGCCTTCACGAAAGCCTTTACCCTTCATTGTAACTTAGATTGGGTTGGAGATGTTGATTCCAGGAAATCAGTTTCTGGATATTGTTTCTCTTTAGGTTCAGGTATCTTCTCTTGGATCAGTAAGAAACAACCAAAAGTGGCGTTGTCTTCTACCGAGGCTCAGTACAAGGTAGCATGTTTTGCTGCTTGTGAAGTAGTGTGGCTGAGGAGGATCTTATGGCACATGGGAGTGCAAGAGGATGAGGCAATGTGCTGAGGTGCGACAATCAAAGTTGCATGGCCATTGCTAAAAATCTAGTGTTTTATGCACGCACAAAACATATAGAGATTCAGTATCACTATGTGCGTGATTTGATCGAGGATGGGATAGTGGAATTGGTCTACTGTCCAACAGAGCAAAATGGAGCAGATATCTTCACCAAGGCACTTAGGAAGGATCAGCTTTAGGGTCATCTTCAGAGACTCAGCATTGGGCCGAGAAGGTAGTTCATGGGTGGACATTGAGGGGAGGTGTTAGATATGCTCAATGCCCCACCCTCTTGGTAACCACCAGTGGTTCAAGGTGCTCAAGTTGTAAGGTCCCCATATGAGGAGAAGCCATGTGTGAGCCCGGAACACTGGATGGATCTTGACTTGCATGTTAGATGAGGTCTATCAATGAGACCGTTGATGGTAGAAAGGTGATTGTGTGGGAGCCCCTTATTCTTGTTGGGGCCTGGGGGCCAATGGCCCCCCTAGTGGGGGTTCAGGGGCGAGAACCCCCGAGCCGACGGTATATGAAATATTCCCTGAATATTCCATGGACGACTAGTTAGTTCGACCGACTAGGTTGAATGGTTGACTCCACCGAGTATGTTGATCCAACTACTACTCTCATAACTATAAAGAGGCGACCTTCCCAGTCCATTGTATCAGATCAGTTCAGATCAGATCTTCTAGCATAGATCTTCTAGCTATAGTAGCTCTTCACCTAGTATCTATCTAGATCGCCATCTAAGCTCCATTGTGAGTGCACGGGTGGACGGAGCCATCATCTGTACTACATCAATATTGAAGGAAAGGTTTGTTTGTCTCCAGTTTGCTTTATACTCTCTATTATTTGTTCAGTTTCTATTCTGCTGCGCCGTGTAATTTAACATGGTATTAGAGCCTAGGTAGCTCTAAGGATCAAAGAGTAGAAGAGAGGCGAGGGCTTCAACGGCATACGGAGTGATGGCAACAGGAAGCAGCTCAAGTTTCGGCAGCTGCAGCTGCACCAATTGCACCAATAATCTAGGTGTTGAGGATTCACCTAGCAGCCTTCACTGAAGGCAAGCTAGGTGGTACGAACTACACTCTGTGAAAGTTTAAAATTACAGCTATTATGGATTCATATGAGCTTCTGGAGAGTACTGGGGACTGACCCAGAACCACAAGGAACACTCGACCCAGCAAATCTGAGGAGTATGGTACCTCCTAATGCCCACCTTTTAGGAGCTTGGAAATGCAGGAATGCAAATGCTCTGTGTGCCCTAGTTACAAGTACTACTGATAAAGTTTTGACCTTGATTCAGCATACATCTACGGTAATTGTGGCCTGGAACATATTGAAGAGTCAGTATGAGACACTGAATTAGACAAGGATCTAGAACTTGGAGAATTAGCTCGCAGTTGCTAAAAAGTTTAATGAAGGAGAGACAGCGGTGGCATTCATAACCCGAATCAAAAATCTATGTAACCAAATGGCTAGTGCTAGGATACAAAAGACTAGCGAAGAGCTAGCTTGGCGGTGTCTCTGGATATGTCCACCAAGGTTTGATGGACTAGTAACAGTGCTTAACACTCAGGTGAGACCCCAACCATTGTAATTTGAGGAGTTCTATGCTTTACTTATGGAGGAGGAATTGAGGCTTAAAGCTTGAGATGGAGGCGGCAATGGGGATGCTATATTCTCTGCCACTACGAAAGTCAAAGGTGGTTCCTCCACCAAAGTTGAGTCCTCTACTAGTGGTGACAAAAAGAAGAAGGGTGGCAAGAGGAAGTTTTAGGGAGAATGCTTCTACTACAAGAAGAAGGACCATGTGATTGCAGATTGCCTGGTCAAGAAAGCAGATGAAAAGAATGGTACCCTGAAGAAGACAGATAAGGGGAAAGAGATAGTTAACACAGCGGAAGTAGAGTTGGATATTTTTGGCCATTGAGGAAGAGTTTTCCTTAGTTCAAGAAGCGCCAACCACTGATTCATGGGTGTTGGTGGATAGTGGTGCCTCCCGTCACATGACCTACAAGAAGGGTCTATATTGTCCCATGCAGCCTCTACAGGAACCCATCACCATGATGGTTGGTAATAACTTGGCTGGTCATTATGACTTAGATTGGGCTAGAGATGTTGATTCCAGGAAATCAGTTTCTAGATATTGTTTCTCTTTAGGTTCAGGTATCTTCTCTTGGATCAGTAAGAAACAACCAACGGTGGCATTGTCTTGTACCGAGGCTAAGTACAAGGCAGCATGTTTTGCTACTTGTGAAGCAGTGTGGTTGAGGAGGATCTTATGGCACATGGGAGTGCAAGAGGATGAGGCAACTGTGCTGAGGTGCGACAATCAAAGTTGCATGGCCATTGCTAAAAATCCAGTGTTTTATGCGTGCACAAAACATATAGAGATTCAGTATCACTATGTGCATGATTTGATCGAGGATGGGATAGTGGAATTGGTCTACTGTCCAAAAGAGCAAAATGGAGCAGATATCTTCACCAAGGCACTCAGGAAGGATCAGCTTCAGGGTCATCTTCAGAGACTCGGCATTGGGCCGAGAAGGTAGTTCATGGGTGGACATTGAGGGGGGATGTTAGATATGCTCAATGCCCCACCCTCTTGGTAACCACTAGTGGTCCAAGGTGCTCAAGTTGTAAGGCCCCCATATGAGGAGAAGCCATGTGTGAGCCTAGGACACTGGATGGATCTTGACTTGCATGTCAGATGAAGTCTATCAACAATGAGACCATTGATGGTAGAAAGGTGATTGTGTGGGAGCCCCTTATTCTTGTTGGGGCTTGGGGGCCAACTGGCCCCCAGTTGGGGGGTCCCAGGGGGGTTAGCGGCCCCCCTGGTGGGGGTTTGAGGGCGAGAGCCCCTGAGGCGATGGTATAGGGAATATTCCTTGAATATTCCATGGACGACTAGTTGGTTCCACCGACTAGGTCAACTCCACTGACATCATCATCCGTGAGTACTGCCCTCATAGCTATAAAGAGGCGACCTCCCCAGTCCATTGTATCAGATTAGATCTTCCAGCTAGTAGCTCTTCACCTAGTATCTATCTAGATCGCCATCTAAGCTCCATTGTGGGAGCGCATGGGTGGACGGAGCCATCATTTGTACTACATCAGTATTGAAGGAAAAGTTTGTTCATCTCCAGTTTGTTGTGTACTCTCTATTCTTTGTTAAGTTATTGTTTCATTGCGCCATGTAATTTAACAGGAGGCAGTTGTGTGCTTGAGGTTTGGAAGCTTGTACAGGAGCCTGGCCGTCGTTACTCTAGTTGGAGTAGAGTTGAGCTGGGTCGCAAAGGAAGTCTCAGTTGTAGAGGGGCTCTCAGGCATGGAGGTCAAGCTACAATAGGAGGACGTCATTGATGGAGGCTTCAAGCATAGGGAGGCACTAAGAGCCCATTGAAGAAACGGCTAAGGAGTTTGTAGGGCTGTGTGGGAGATGATGCATCAGAGAAGTCCTTGGAGGAGAAGCGTGGTTGAGGATATGTGGGCTTTAGAAGAATATGCATTGAAGCTAAGAGCTTGGCCCTAAGGCATTCATTTCTACTGTCGAGGAGCAAGGAGGCACTCACATTGCGTGTTGCAATGAGCCTATGTTGCTGGAATAGTAAGGCCGGCATTGTCAGCCAATGGAGCCGACTGGAGCAGAGGAGCTCCGTTGAAGGAGCTGGCTGTGAGGTCATTTGAACTGATGTCTAAAGGTGCTTTGTTGTTGCTGGAGATTAGAGAAGTTTGAGGGAGGCGGTTTGTGTTGAGTCGCTCAAGAGGAGAACATTCGCCTTTGCTTGAAGATGGCCACAGAGAAGGAGCTACTTTGGTCAAAGTAGCCCTAGCTAGATGTAGAGATGTGTGCCTTTATTTGTGCATGGCCTTGTTGTTGAAGCTGCTAGGTGGGCTAATGGAGATCTCTCTCACATACCTCCAATCAAACTATGGAGAATTTTTCTCACAAAGAGCTCTCAAACCTTTAAACTCTCTTGAAATGAACAGAAACCTTTCATCAACAAAATCAAGGTTGAACACTCAATCTCTCTCGATCTCTCAATCGCTCAATCTAAAACTAGAACTAACCTAGGAGACTAGACCTATGCTCTGATACCATGAGAAAACATGTGTGCCTCAGGATCTATGGAGCACTCTAAGGTACATGGAACCTGTGTGGAAACATGATGAAGAGAGTGCTCATGACATGTACCTCAAGTCGATTAGCTTCCAAGATAGATTAGCTTGGACTCATGAACAGAATCTTGAGTGAATGTGCATTTCTCTACTCAATAATACATCATAGGCCTCTTATATAGAGAGTGCCCTTTGAATAGTCAATAGGTATGGGATCCTCTGATCCACATCTCCACATCATGTATTCCACATCCTAGGGTGGCTACTTTAATTCTTTCCTATACCATACCTTAGCCTCTAATACGTGCTCATGGCACCATATCACAACAACAACAGGTGAAACACAAAATGATAGGGTAGTTCCACAAAATGTCAGTGTCATTGGATTTGAGTTGATTGAAATGCTACCAAGACCATCAATGTTTGATCGGCATATAGGAGGGATCTATGTGGATGGATGTTGGATGGGCGGAGTAGATCTCCCAATGATGTCGTTATTTCAAGAAGTGAATTGTTCATGGGGGTTGTCTACTGGACTTTGCTTTGGTGAGGGGTGCCTTTGGATGATCGAGGCCTTGCAAACCTCCTAGCACAAAGTCATGCATGTAAGCGAGGAGTGGCAGCTTGTCATTAGGGTTGTTCAATGAGGGTTTGAGATGTTCAAAGCCCTGGAGGTCCATCTCCATTATGTAAGTAAGCACGCCAATGTTGCAATATGAGTAGGAAAAATTGAAGGGCAGGGGTGGGTTCTATTCTTCATGCTCCTTGTTTTGGGGGTGCACGAGGTGGGGTGGGGGAGGGGGGTTTGGAGTAGGGGATATTGGGGGGTTAGCGGGGGGTGGTGGAGGAAATTGAAACAACTAAGAAGTTGGGTAATAGAATCAAAATTAATGGGGGTAGAAGATTGACAAGGGGGTTGGGTGGATCTAGAGGCAACAATATTGGTGGGGGTAAGGTTAGATGCCGAGGATGAGATTTGGGTGTGAGAGTCCCTAGGAGTTGGAGATGTATTGGGACCTAGAATTGTGGGGGATGTTTGGGGGTGTTGGTTTAGAAGGCGGGGATCCTAGGGAGGGGGGGTGGGGGAGGGGCTTGTGGATTAGTAGAGGGAGGTGGAGGGTTACTTGGTGGGAAATTATTAGTGGGTGTCAAGGGTGATTCATGCTTGTTGTCCCCATCATGTGGGGTCTGACTCCATGGAGGGGGAAGAGGGGATGTCTCATATTAGTCAATGAAAATTTTGAGCTCTCGTTTATACTCTTCATCAGTGAGGCCTTCGGGGTAGGCGACATATGCAATGACAAAATGACTCATGAGGGTGTCTTTCATCCTCAATAGTTGCTTGTGTACCCAAAAAATAATATCGGCCTGGTGGTTTTGGGGCCGCCATTGACATAATCAAGGATTTGAAGGTCAATTGTGATACCATCAATCTAATTGCATGGAAAACTTTTGAAAGAGATTTTGATATTACATTTTTAATTGTGATGTACTTGAACATTCAAGCAGTGAGTAAAAGTAAATTTTTAGATGATTTTATGCAATTATGTCTCAAAGATTTCATTTTCTTTTAAGAATTAAATAGATTTGGATCTAATCATTGAACTTTTGGGATACATCTATAATTAATGTTGGAAACGAAAATCTTTAACATATCAAATTTATATGGTTTTCATGTAGATATGTATGAAGCTAAAATTTATTGATAGCATTATATTGGGTTAAATTTTAGCTCAATAAAAAATTAGTTTGATTGATATTCAAAGTTATCCCAATGAAGCCTTTAAAGCAATTTCATTCAAAAAGTAAAAATCTAAAAATACAAGATCTTCTTGGTTCTTGTACTTTTTAAAATTAAGCACTCTTTAGATTTAGTATTATGCAATATTTTGTTGTGTTTGTAAATATCAATCTAGCATTATTTTAAAATGTTAGTAAAAACCTATAGATTTTTTAAGGAATATTTTTGGGTAACCTGCAACAGTTCCCACTTAGTACCAATAGTGTTTAGAGTGAATGAAGTCCTGAGGGCTAGCAGGAGCAACTCCCTTGTGATCATCAAGGGAACAAAACACATCATAGAATAATTGGAAGTCCACATGGTATCGACAATAGCACATATCACACTCTCGAGACCATCGCATAAACCATGGCTTGCTATCTCAAAGGATATCTGACTAATCCTAAACTTGAGATATGCCTCCACAAACTGAGTGTACAACTCGTTCTGTCTAACCTCACAAAAGCATGCCACATGCCCAATGTATACATTGCATGAGACTCTCTTCCTCAAGGCCTTCTTGAACATTGGAGATGCCCTACAATGCTCCTCTTAAAACTACTCTATCAAAGACCTACTGTGATCATCAAGAAAATGATTAACCTGAGGTGCATGACACTAGAAGCCCAGAGAGCATCAATGTCATCATCTATACTATGCCTCCTGATCATGCTTGCTCGCAACGTGCGTGGTGGAATGTGAAGGAGACGTGATGTGCTACTCACATGAACTGCCGTATGGGATCCACTAATGGAAGAATATCATGATTTGTTGCCAAGGCATCTGCAATGTTCGTACACTCATTAAGGGAGAATTGGGGTCTCAAAAGGGCCTCATAAGGAATGGGTTAAGAAATGGATTAGGCCTAATGCAAGTCCTCTTGTGGGGTCCAAGGGAGTCCTAACCCCCCCTACCTAGGTGGGTTAAGCCCAGTTGATCCCACCTCTTACACCAAGGGGGGGCACTTTTCCCAAAGTCAAAATTTCGAATTTTGAATTTGAATTCCCTCTCTCTCCCTCCTCCCCCCATCCTTCAAAGTCAAACTTTTGAATTTTGAATTTTGAATTTGAATTCCCTCCGCCTCCCCCCATCCTCCTTGTTGTCTCCCTCTTCCCTCCTCCTCTTCCACACGTCCCATTCCTCCTCCTCCTCCTCCTCCTCCCTCCCCCTACCTCCCTCCTCCCTCCCCCCCTCCTCCTCCCTTTGTCCCCATGCGTCCTCTTCCCTCCTCCCACATGCATCCTCCTCCTCCCCCTACTACTTTTTCCTCCTCCCTCCTCCCACATGTGTCCTCCTCCTCCCCCTCTTGCTGCTTTTTCCTGCTCCTCCTCCTCCCTTATCCTCACCCATTCTCATCTTCCCTCATGCTCATGCCTACTCCTCCTTCCTCCTACTCATGCATGCTCCTCTTGCCTCATGCTCATGCCTGCTCCTGTTGCTTCTACTCCTCCTACTCATGCGCATTTGTCAGCCTTCATCCTCACACCTAGTCCTCTGCTTGCTTCTCCTCCCTCGTAATCATTCATGGTCCTTCTCATCCCTCATCAAACATCACCTACCTTCTATCATGGCCTATCACAGTCTGTAAACTCTGCGACTATTGATGGCACCATTTGTGGAGATCTCCCATGTTACCATGTGACCGTACAGTTGCAGGATCAATATGTGATCCATGATTGTTTATTTCAAGAAAAGAAGCATCTTGAACCTCAGTAGGTGCTCTAAAGAGGAGAATATGAGATAAAATGTTAATTTCATAGTGTTTCAATGTAATTTCTTACTTTGGATCATCCATAGTGGTGCATTGCTTTTGCTAAGGTTCCATTAGTTGTTCTTTTAGGACCTTCATGGAGGATGATATGAGAATGGTGGGCATGGATGATATGGACTCTTCATATCGAAAGACATAAAGTCATGCATGAGCAAGTTGTTTTGGAGGTGATGCAAGACTTGAAGGGAATGGTGATGTAAACGAGATGCCTAGAGCTTGTGATGCTACTAATGTAAGTCTTGAAGCTCAAAAGTTTATTAAAGAAGAAGAATTCACATGATGCATTACATCTATTTAAATTTAAATTTCTAAAATGATGTTTCTTCATGTGTATAGTAGCAAGTAGGAATGGATATCCATTTGGAACAAGAAGGCATGGAGAATTCATAGTATTGACCCAAGGCAACCTACGTGATCCATTCCAATGTGTTGTACATGAGATTATAAGAACTTACGAGTTGAATGTGAGATTCCAAATAGCATAGTGTAGCAGTCTTTCTAAGGACTTAGTTGAGGATTCAAAGACCCTATTATTGGTGTATTAGAGTTGAAGAAGAAGAGAAATAGGCTATGAAGCCTCTTTGTAATACAATTTGAAATACAAACACCTATTTCTAATAATATTCTTCTATCTAAAGCAAAAAAATTTCATGTATCCATGGCCAAATGATGAATCTTTTGTTATGTCTATTTTAATTATCTATTGTTTTTAATATTGCATCTTTTTTAATATCAGCTTGCACACAAAGTTATATCACATTTTGATGTAACTTACAAGTCAATAAGATGTTGTTTGCCAAGTTTGGCCATTCCAATACATATGTAGAAGGGATTTGACCATGGCACCACATTGATTAGATGGAGTGTTTAAAAACCAAAATTTGAGATTTTCCTACATCACCTTTTAAAGGATTGATGGATTTCATGATTTTCTACGAAGAAATATAGATTTTGAAGGGGTAGATGAAGAAATTTGACAACTGTGGCCATTTCAATGTCAATTTTTGGCAAATGTAGGAGGAATTTGATCGCAATGGAAAAGGCAAAGTTGGTCGGGACATCATAGGGTGTCCAAAAATGCCAAAACCCACCATGGCATGAATTTGGCCATTTGGACACCCTCCAAATTGCCAAATTCGTGCTATGGTGGGTTTTTGCATTTTTGGACACCCCATGACATCCCGACCAACTTTATCTTCAGTGCCGCGGCCAAATTCCTTCAGCATTTGCTAAAAATGGACATTGGAATGGCCGAAATTGTCAAATTCCTTCATCTACCTGATTGAAATCCATGTGTCTTTATAGATGCATCAACTTCAACATAGATAAACATGGAAAAGAAAATATTTACAAAGTAACTTAGCAAATGATGGTTGGTCAATATGACAACCTATGTGCCTTGTAGCACAGCTCTGGTAAGACCCTTAGGCAATATATTCTCTATATAATTTCTTGCGCTTTGGAGGAACCTTGTAGGTTGGCTATGTCAATGTAATTTTTTATTTATACATCATCTTGTAAATTTTCATTTTCTTTGTTTATCTTGCCTTTGGAGCCACCTTTTAGGTTGGCTATGTCAGTGAAATATTTGATTTCATATCACTAAATCACCTTGAAATAATTTGATGCATTACATGAGAAAATATATATTTTGAAGAGGAATCTAAAATTTTCATTTTCTATGTTTTCTTAGTCATGGAGGTTGGCTATGTCATGTATCTTTCATTTTAATTTTTAGGTTTGCTACTATATCACCTTGTAAAGGATTGATGCATTTCATGATTTCCTATAAAGAAATATAGATTTTGAAGAGGTAGATGAAGAAGTTTGACAACTTTGGCCATTTTGATGTCCATTTTTGGCAAATGAAGGAGGAATTTGACCATGGCGCAGAGGGCAAAGTTGGTTAGGACATCATAGGGTGTCCAAAAATGTACAAACCCACCACGGCGATGTTATGGATAAATTTGACCAAGGTAAAAGGCATAAATATATGTATGTGCTTGTATGTGTGGCAATAGTGTAATAAAATATGGTGTGCATAGGGCCCAAGGTTGAGGTGGCAGGGCATGACCATGTGCCACCCTTCCACATAAGAGGACCCATAAGGTGTGTTGTACATAATCCATGGTAGTTATATTATAAAATGTTAAGGTGGCATGGTTCCTCCATGTGCCACCCCTCCACCGAGGTGGTCCCATGCTTGCAATTAGTGAGACATGGACCAAGGACCATGGGAGAAGTAATATAAAATAGGTGGAGATGGATTTTATATTGGATTATTCCCTCCATGTATGATAGGCCCATGTGGGGGGGGGGTTGTAGATAGTCCAAGAATGCAAGTTAAATAATGGGGAAAGTAGGATGAGGTGGCAAGATTCCTTGTGCCAACCCTCCACTTGTCCTCCTAGATGATTGAGCGTATTATAAAATTGGGAAGATACCAGGGGAGTATCTTAGACTTGGGATATGGGGGTTGATATATGTGGAAAAACGAGGCAAAGGGTTGTTGCACACAATTGAGAGTGCGTAACCGCCTAGCCCACATGGGAGACTTTTCCACATACACCATGCATGTGGGAGGATGCATTTATTGGGAGAGACCCCCTCTCTTGGCTATAAAAAGAGGGGGCTACTCCTTGATGGGACACGCTCATTCTTGTAAAGCCACCTAGCTAGTACTTTGATTTCTTCCCCCCATCCTTCCTTTCAAATAAAGCATGACCCTCCTCCCTTGATGTCTCCATCTCTACATTCCTTGTCCCATTATGTACATGCTCCTCTTTCCCCTCTCCCACTCCCCTTGTGCCATAGTCTCCCTCTTCATTCCCACCCGTCTTAATCCCTTTTCCCCACCCATGTTAACGCTTCTCCCCTCACATTCCCTTTTCCTATATGGCCCTCGAGTGTTGCCATGCCTAGCATCTAGCCTCTTGTCTCGAATTCTTTTCTAGTTAATAGAACTGGTGTGGCTGCTGGGATAGAAATCTCCACAGCTAGTGGCATAAAATTTGTTACTCCTACAACTGGGTGTAGTTCTGCAGCACCTTCCATGTACGGTTCTCTGCTTCTGCGCCTCCAATATGTGTGTCTTCTGCTCACAGTTCTCCGTCTCTACGGTTGTAGAACTTCTCAATTTTTGTACCTTCCGCCTACAGTTCTTGCACATCTTTTGGGTTCCTGTGCCTTTAGCCTGCGGTTCCTGCGCATCTTCTGGGTCCTTGCGCATCTTCTGCGCAGCACCACACATCTTCTGGGTCCTTGCACATCTTTTGTGTTGTGCCATGCAAAACTACTCCTATGCATATGCAACAGACCTCGCGCCCCCCCATCTATCTTCTTCTTCTTCTCTTTCTCTTCTCTTCTCTTCTCCTCTCTTTTTATTAAGGAGTGGGAATTGAACCCAAGACCTCCCCATTCACAAAAGGAAGACTTACCAATGGGCCAGCAAATAGGGAGTGATGAAAGTGTAATGATATTGCTTATATGGTGAAATCTCATGAATTGTAACTCTCTAACCATAGGGAGTTTCCTCGTGTTGTAAAAAGCAAAAGTACTTCATTTCATGTGCTCTATTCATATGTAATACTAGATCATAGATTCTAAACTTTTTCAAGTTCACTCCTTGGATGCACGCCACATGAGGAGGGTGGATATTTATGTTACTTCTCGATGAGTTCAAGGATTTGGTGCTTGGTCCTCCGCTCATTACGGCTACCAATTGGCGAGATCTCTTTCTTGATCTTCATGTTGATCTTCAACAACTAATTGCACAATGCATGGTTCAAGGAGATGACGGGTGGGATGATACACCATGGATGATTCAAGGTGAAGAACTAATGATACACTAGGAGGACTTTGATTTCAATTCTACTCATTGTGCGGTGATCGAGCTACTTGCTACACTGGTGGTAATTAAAAGGGTGACATTCTTTGAAGGGTGGGATGCTCCCCAAGCTTGGGGGGAGATTTGGTGCATCTGCTTATTAATTCTTGTGGATAAGCTCATCTTGAATGATTTCTTCTCGATCTCATTACAAAGGTTTCTAGGGCTTGGCTAGTAATGTTTCAACCAAGGCATCCCTTTGTACCTAATCAACCTTTTGTGCCTCATTTCGAGCTTCAAGTTGTAATTCTTTTTGGTCTAAAGATAAACTATCAACAAAGGATTGCAAGTTTATTTGGTCCTGAACGTCTTGCTCAAGTATTGAATTCTCCCCACCCTCTCCTTCTACCTATCTTGGACTACTAAGAAACTTGGGATGTCCGGATTTTAGTCTTGGTGTGATGACATCTTGGCTCCTCCAATTTGACGGTGCATATAAACCTTCGACCAAGGTTGCTGGTGTGGGTGTGAAGCTCACTTCACCAGGGGGTGAGGTGTATTGTTATAGCAAGTCTGCACCAACAAGTACTTGCAACCAAGCTGAGTACTCAGCACTCATTTTTGGGCTACAAAAGGCGCAAGAACATTGCATTAAGCAACTTGAGGTGCAAGGAGATTCTCAAGTCATGTGTGAACAAGTTAGTGGAAGGTGGAAGGTGCAGAGCGAAGGCTTGGTTCTATGAGATCAACAAGCGTTGGAACTTTGCCAAGAATTTGAAGAGGTAAAAATTCAGCATATCCCTCGAGCTCAAAATCTAGTTGTTGATTTCTTGGCACGTGAAGCCTATACTTCAATCATGCATGAAACGAGTGGAAGCACCGCCCCAACAAAGCCGCAAGCCATGAATGAGGGTGATCATTTGTAAGGAATGCAAAGGTTGTGGTCATCATGAAATTAAGTGTTGGGCATATTTGATACGAGTTTATTGACTTCGGAAGATCATCAGAAAGGTCCTCAAGGACATTGCTCAAAAGAAGGATGCCAGACCGCACACCCCTTGAAGAAATAGCATGGTGATTACAAGAACTAAAAGAAGCTGAAGGTGATGTGCAAGCTCTCCAACTGTTGACATTTGTCATGGCATTCTTGTTTGCCTTGATGAATAACCTCATGCAGTGTCATGTCTCTAACCCTTGCTTGTAAAGATGGATGCGATATCATGAGGGTTGGTCCTTTTAAGATTGTCTATGAGCTATTCTATGCTAAAGATTCTTCCCATGTAGTATTTCACAATACACCAATCACACCCTACCCTACCTATGTGTGCTTTGTGGATGTATCCACCTGATTTTCACTTCAAGCTACCTCTTTCCATTGTTTGCCAATAGATAAGCCTCATTTCATCTCTGTCTTTTCCATTTTCCAAGCATGGCTGACATTCCTATGTTTTGTGGATGGGTTGAAGAAAATCCAAATGAGTATCTTATGGCCTTCAAGCGCCGTTGTGTTTCTCTCAACTTTCTTACTGAAGATAGATGGCTATTGGTTCTTCCCACAATTCTAGAGGGTTTGGCTCAAGTGTGGTATGAGAAGCAGTTTGCCAAAGCTGGCCAAGGTTGACAGCAGCGATGATGAGTATTTCGGCAAAGAAGAGGAGCCGGAGAATGTGTATCTATAGGTGGCAAACTTAAAGCAGTGACCATTTAATTGCCACGTAGGAGGACAATGTTGGATTTCGAGCTGGAATGACTCAGCATGTGCTGGGATACCTTGTAGCAGGAGTGAGTGACGTTCCGCCTCAAGCTTAGATGGGAGAATCCAGAAACCATGGTGCTAGCACATGAGATTGCTCAAAAGTTTGATAAAGTTCAGTATGACCCCGCTTCAAAGAAGACGATTGTCCCTCCGCAACCTCCTCAATTCTTGCAATAACAACCTGGGGGGTCTAACTCAGGGGCATACCCCCACCCCTCATCAGGGATGTATCCATCGCCTCCACCTCAAATGTATGGCCCTCCCTTAGATGCTTACCCTCAATAAGGAGTATATCCTCAACCTTCGCCTGGAAGATTTCCCCAGCCTCACCCATGAGCCCCCCTCCTTCCTACTCCCCTGGCCCCTCCTGCTAAAGAACCCAGATTCAATGACCTAGCCAAGGCCCTGAATGATCTTTGGCTTGAGATGGTGGGCATCAGAAATCAAGTCAATCGCCTTCCAAGAGAACGTGCCAATGTTGTGTGCTATGAGTGCCACTAGAAGGGTCATTATCGCACGAAATGTCCCAATATTCCAAGGGTGAATCTTCTAAGTGAATCAAGCACCGAGGATTCTGACGTTGAAATCCTTGACCTCGAGAAGAGAAGTTGTACCACCACGGACCCCTCTCCAAACCGTGGACCGCCGGGCTACCCCAGGAAGAAGGAGTCCTTCTCAAAGCCCTTAGATGTTGAGATGGTAGACCCACCAACAGAGAAGACTAAAAGATCTCATAGGAGTAAGTGGTCGGCCTCGAATTTTCCTATCAGCTCAACGCAAGAAGACTATTCGGTCGTTCAGGACCTTGCTCATCGGTCTTTGAGCATCACGCTTCCTCAACTAATAGCATTAAGCCCTAAGGTGAGATGTGAGCTACAGCAAGGGCTCTCAACAAGGAAGAGCAAGAAAAAGGGAAAGGTACGAGAGGTTTCTTCTATCTCTGAAGAAATTGATCGACACCCGCATACAATAGATGTCATCATAGATAATTGCCGTGTCAAAAGTGTGTGTGTTGATGGGGGAGTTGCATGTAATATCATGGTGCCCCGTATCATGAAGAAATTGAATTTGAAATGCACAAGGCATTCCTCCACTCGAATCAAGGTAGTAGATGGTTGATGACTCGCCACCCTAGGAGTCATTGAGGATTTGCCCATCACTGTCAATGGGTTGACCACCACCGTCAATTTCTATGTGGTGGACATTGAAGATACAGGTAGGAGTTATCCAACCATACTCGGGAGACCATGGTTGAGAAAGAGTGATGCAGTCAACCATTGGAAGACATGACACATGTCTTTTTGTGCTTCTAAGGAGAAGATCCCAGTGTAACCAGGTGCCATGGAACCAGAAGAAGAAGAGGAGCAAGACAGTGATACTCTCTCATACTCGGTGTCTAAATCAATGGAAGAATCAGTCAGGGGGGAGGAGTTCTTAGAGGAGGAAGTTTACATGATGGGGGGTGTCTCCGACCCTGCCACCTCCAGAAAAGGTAACAGCTAGTCCTCAACATCTTGAATCTATGCTTTCCCCAGACCTCACTCTGAGTGAGAAAGATGAGTTCTAGAAATGTTCAAAGATTTCCCTGACCTATTTGCAACTAGCTACCACCACCTTTGCCATGTGATTGCCATATAACACAAGATAGCTGATGCTAAGCTAGTGGTTTAGAAGTATTGGAGATTAGGGCCCCTACAGACCGACACTACTTAGAGTCGCATAAGCTTGTAGAAGCTAGGTTTATTGTTCTGGTTCACAATACTGAATGGGTTTCACCAGTGGTAGTCACCCTAAAGAAAAACAAGAAGTGGCGGGTCTGCATCGATTATAAAAAACTCAATGCAGCCACCAAGAGGGACCATCATCCTCTGCCCTTTCAAGACCTCATTCTTGAGAAGGTAAGTGGTCATGAGATGTATACTTTCTGTGATGGTTACTTTGGGTTTTATCAAATCAAAATTGCTAAGGAGGATGTGCTTAAAACCACATTTGCCACACCTTGGGGGACGTTTGCATTCAAAGTAATGCCATTTGGCCTCACCAATGCTCCTGCTACCTTTCAAAGATTTATGCAGATGGTGTTTGCTCCTTATTTGGGGGTTTTCTTGGAGGTGTTTTTAGATGATTTCTGTATATTCTCGACACATAAGGAGCATGTCATGAAGATTAGGTTGGCCTTTGAAAGGGTCAATGATGCGAATGGCAGCCTTAACCCTGATAAATGCACCATTGGAGCCACTCAAGGGAGGTTATTGGGGCATATTGTCTCATCCAAGGGCATCAAGCCTGACCCCGAGAAGGTAAAAGCTATCCTCAAGCTCTCCCCGCCAACAACCAAACGTCAAGTATGCTCATTTGTCAATCTAGCAAGATACTATCGCCGCTTCATTGATCAATATGCTACTTTGACACGACCCTGACTATGCAATTAAAAGATGGGGTTGATTTCTCTTGGGATGAGGATTGTGATCATGGGTTTGTACAAATCAAGAGTGCTCTGGCTTCAGAACCCATTCTACGCAATCCTGATTAGTCAAAGACTTTCTATATCAATCCTGGGTTTGGTGAGCATACTCTGGTAGGTATTCTTCTCCAGCAAGGGGAGGATCGGTTCATGTATCCCGTTCGATTTGCTTCTCGACAATTGCTCGAAATTGAACGATGCTACTCTGAGGCTGACAAACATGCCTTGTCTTTGGTGTTTTGCATTGAGAAATTTAAGCATTATGTGGCTGGAAAGTCCTTCATTATAATCTATAGCAATGGTCTTGCAAAGCAGGTTCTTCAATCACCAAATCCCATGGGCTGGTTGGCCAAATGGTTGGCAATTCTACAAGAATATGATTTTTCTTTCAAAATCGTAAAGGGGGGTTGTTTCAACTTGAAGAATGCTTTGATTGATTTAGAGGAGTGCCTCAATGTAACCCTTGTAGTGGCCATAGAAGTTGGGGATCCATGGTATGGTGGTATCTATAGATTTCTAACCGCTTTCTCCTTTCCTCCAAAAAGTACTAGCTATGAGAGAAAGAAGATCCACAGAGATAGTAGGCACTACACTCTCTTTGATGGGGTGTTGTACCGTCAAGGCATGGATGGGGTACTAAGACGGGCCATTGATGTAGATGAAGTACCTAAGGTATTGAAGCATTATCATGATGGATTTTGTGGAGGCCATTATGCCAGTGACTATACAGCTAAGAAGATTTTACATGCTGGGTACTACTAGCCGACCTTGTTCAAGGATGTCACTATGTATTGCAAAACTTGTGAACCATGCCAATTCTTTGGTAGGAAGGATTTGTGTCTTGGGCAACATCACCTGGTGATGTCCATCCATCCATTTTAGAAGTGGGGAATAGATTTTGTTGGGCCCCTGCCCATGATTGCCCGCAAAAATAAGTATCTTTTGGTAGCCACTCAGTATGTCACTAAGTGGGCCGAAGCTATCGCCCTCCCCGCTGCAAATGGTAAGGCAGTTTCAAATTTCATTTTTGAACATATCTGCACAAGGTTTGGGACACCCATGGAAATAGTTTCTGACCATGGGAGTCCATTCTTAAATGAAGTAGTGGAGTTGCTCATGGATCGCATGGGTATTGATCATCGCAGTTCTAACATCTATTATCCAGCATCCATGGGACAAACAAAGCGGACCAATAGCCTCCTTTGTAAAACCATGGGAAAAATGGCCACGGGGAACATGAGTCAATCGGATCAGAAGGTCACTGAAGTCGTGTGGGCTTACAACATCACCCATAAAACGTCTACAGGTCACACTCCTTTTGAGTTGGTGTACGGTACTGAGGCAATTTTACCACTAGAGATAGAGATTCCTTGAGATTAGCACAAGAACAGAGGATGACAGAAGATGAACATGTAGAGGCCAGGTTGGTACAACTTGAGAAGCTAGATGAAACCTGATGCCTTCCACTCCATCAAACAGAGATCCAAAAGAACCGACAAAAGGCCCGCATGGATGCTAAGATTCGCAAGGGATGGGAAAGACACTTTGTTGAGGGGGATGTTGTGCTATGCTTTGATAAAATATTGGACCACCAGATGGATAAAAAGTTCCTTCCACTGTGGAGCAGTCCATACAAAATCATCAAGGAACTGGCCCATTTCTCAGAATTATCCTATAGTATATTGAAATTGGAATTCCATAAAATAGAAAGGAACTCACACCAACCAACTCGACAACTTTCTTTCTTCTGAATGGAAGGGAGGAAAAAGGGATGAGTAGGGGTGGAAGTTCTTGAGGCAAAGAAAGGCAAGGAGGTAACCTTGATCTCATGGAAACGATCTCAATAGGGCACACAATTCATTGTCTGATGTTGAGATCACATGATCCATGCTAGTAAGAACTACTTACACCTATGTAGTGCCACTGGAGGGGTTCACTATATGTAAATACTCTATATCACATGTGTTCAAGGCCTTATTTTAAAACCCCTTATCTGTAAATTTTGTATGAATAAAACACACCCTTTTCCTATTCAATCTGTGAATATCCCCTCCCTTCTGTATGTAAAAATGTGAAAAAAATAGATTTTAAAAATCCCTTTTGTTGAACCCACGTGCTATGTTTATATATTTATGAGTGACCCCCCCCCCCGAGAGTACCCACCAGGGATGATTTTTTCATGTTAGTTTCGTTAATAAGCGAAAGTTTTTTCATGTCCTAATATAATATATGCTTTTATAAAAATAAAAGCTTAGTATATTTGCCACAATTTGAAACTAAAATTAAAAAAAGAGCTAGATTTAGCCTTTAAGATTATAAAATTATAAATAAAGTCCATGAAAATTTGCCAAAGTTTTATATAATAAATAAATATATTTGGAAACTTTCTCCAACATATTATATATACAATTTAAAAATGTGGCTAGATCTATAGAATTAAGCACCAAAAGAAGACTTGTGCAATCAAGAAGACTTATGGCCTTATATCCAACGTACATTTGGCTAACTTAAGCCTATGGTAGGCCCATCACCAGCACTATGTCTACCCCTCATCAAGTCATATAATAGGGATATATCTCTTCATGCTTCTATCTTCAACAAGGACATGGAAGGACACTACATACATAGGTAAACATAAGCAACAAGTAGATTCTTAGCAAGAAGAATCAAATTATTAAAATGACACAAAATTAAAGAATGAAAATTTCTATAATGGCCTGGTAGAAGGTGTCTTGTTAGATATTTTAAGTATTTCTTTAGTCACAGTTTATGATCATGAAAAGTAGGTAAAAATTCAACTAAATTAATGAATAGAGCTAGAGTAGTGAATATGCAGTAAGTCACATATTTAGTTGTGTGTGTGTGTGTGTGTGTGAAAATCTAACTTTAATTTCATCATCTACTTCTATACATTTAGAAATTTAGAAAGTTATCACAATGCAAAGAACTTGCCAGTCAATAGAGGCTTTAAATATAAATCTACCCCTCAAGCATTCTCATACATTTAGTACACTTAAGCCATGTATCCAGTCTTACAATCTTGTATAGTGGAAGATTCTACATATTTATGACAAGAAATAAGAAGAAATGAACTAAAGTAAAATGCCACATGCAAATACTTAAATGTATGTATCAATGTATAGGGGGACCTACTCTCTTGCTATTTTTACACACACACACACACACACGTCGTTGGTCTTGGCATTGAAGTCCCATATGAGCAAAACCTCTCCTAGCTACATGCGCCTCTAGATGTCCTTGTGGAGTGCTAAGGAAGGTAAGATATGTCCCTAGAGATTGTCCTAATATAATCCAATGTTTGTGGGGATACATAACATGTTGTAATCCCCTCTCTCCCAGCTCACTTTAGGGATGCACATTGATGAATGAGCAAAGGGTGATAGTGGAAGAAAGGACGAATCAAGAAACCCCCTAATCTGCCATGTCTATATTACGTTCCCAACCCAATACCATACCCACATTAGCCATCCAACCCCACATGGGCATCATTTTGTCCTATCAAGATGCGTGCTCTCGCTTTTTATTAGCCTTTCTCTCTTGATCTCTATATCCATAATCTTCCTGGAAATGCCACCCTTTTGAACCCTTTGGACCAGTAGTCATTGCTAATGCACCAATGCACATCATTTTTGCTGATGGGCGACGAAGCCTCTGCTAATGCGCCAAAGCACATAATTTTTGTTCAATAGCTTTTGTAGTAGGTTACACTGACAACATTGATGCACAATGGGCAAAGGATATTAAGTAATCTCCTACAATATTGGCCAACAATGCACGTCATTTTTGTTCCTAGGTTTGTAGTAGGTTTGAGTCACAACATTGATGTACAATGCACAAAGGGTATTTACTTTGTCTTTAAACATGCCTCTATTTAATGTATGCCAAATGGCCATGTGCAAGCACTTGAGTTTAGGGGCCAACCAACTCCACATGTCTCTTACATACATGGCAACCTCATCCCTTACAATACTTGATTCCATGTGATTGGTCCCACTAGATGAGACCCCATTCCACAATTATCATGCAGCTACTTAACTTTTAGGTCCTTTGAACTACATTTTAGGTCAACTTCCATTCTATACCCACCAACTTTGTGGGTCTTCAAAACAAGGGCAAATGCCCTCCATACTATTGCGAGGCTTGGCCCCTCCTACCTTCCCTGACTGTCTAGCTTGGTAGGTTGGCTCTGATGTTGCTACTCCCTAGTCACCTCTTGCTAGGCCAGATATCTGGCTTGATGCCCTCACCATCTTACACCCACAAAGTTGCCTTTAGATCCTAGCATATAAAGGAGCATCTAGGTGGGTTTATGGTATGAGTTAGCAGTTAATTGGATTGATTTCCTATCATGTCTATCACAAATTTTACGTTTAAATTATCTTGTCATAAAAACTCTCATGTATCACATTTGTCATAAAATCTCGGTCCATGCGCTTTCACTCAAGTATCTAGAAATCCCATATTCATATCCCATGCCTCTAGAACTAGAGGTCACACTCACTCAACCTCATTATTGGCACTTCATGCTTTAAGATTCGCCTGCCACTAGAGGTCATACTCACTCAACCTCATTATTGGCACTTCAATAGGGTGTCAATATAATTCAAAGTAGACATTTATTTCATGATGTACTAGGCACAAAAGGTAAGGATTGAGCTAGTTGTTGTGACTTTTGTATGCCGTCGCACGGACATGGATTACTCTCCCTCCAAACCTTGTTAGAAGTCACAGAAGTCTGATTTCTCAGAGCAAGTTCCCATTCATAGGCTATCCTTGCTCTCTATAGCGCCCATCGTAATTGGAATGTGCATGGGCTTCACAACCATGCACATAGTTAGCCGCAATATTTGCTTCTTTGAGTGAGCTATAGCGGGCATTGGTAGGGTAGGCAGTCAACTTTCTCTTGCATATGTTCTCATTAGCAGATATTGCATGCCGACATCACCTCCTCCTTAGGAGGGGCCCCATAGGTTGGTCGAGCTTTGTGTAGATGTGTTAGTGTTAGTTGTTAATTAGGGACCTTAGTTAACCTTATCTTTTTCTCCTACATTGCATTACCGTTCTGCTCTGCGCTGCAACACACTTGAAGTGCACATAATTTTATAAGGATAAGAATTATTATGCTATTTTTTCAGCATGTGTTTAGAGAAACGAAATTATGTTCTATTTTATGCTCAACTAATAAAGACATAATTTTTTAAACAAGTACTTATCATGGGAAGAAAGAAGAAAGTTCAAGCTTTGGAGAAAAATACAAAAATAACATCTTTCTTATTACCTTCTACATCATTGGGCACTAATATAAACATGTTTACAACATCAAGTACACCAGAGAATTTACTCTCAAGTTCATCATCCATGAATCATGAAGCAATTTATGGGACTCCTGAACATGCTTTGGGCACAATGTATCATGCTAGAAATCAATGTTCTAGATCACTGCTTAACGATGATAGTTTTAATAGGGATTTGAGTTTTTAAGTCTTGGAAGCAGGGAAGACAGGAACACAAAATTGTATTCAAGGGAATGCAATTGGAATTGAAAATTCATTAGCTAGCACATCATTGACAAATAATGAGGTAGTGGATTTAACTGGATTGGAAAGTGGAAAAATGTCAAAAACAGTATCATCAATGTCAACACCAACTGAAGAATCCATTGAGAATGCATCAAAAAATTGCAACTCTTCAAGTAAGCAGAAGAGAAAGAGAGCTTGGGATATTCGTAGGAATTTTCAAGAAGATTGGGTAGCCAAATATCCTTGGTTAGACGTAGAACAAGTGGACACTGGGGATGCACCAAAGTGGGCCATTTGTAAAATATGCACATGGGCAAGGAAAAAGGAGGCACGGTTACAATTGAAGATTGATACGATTGAGAAGCATTGTGGGAAGGTTTACAAGACTGTAGAAGGTACAAGTAATGAAAAGAAAGTGATCAAAGAATGGGACAAGGAAAATAACCACCACTTAAAAAATGAGATTGAGTACAATAAATTCTTGCTTGCACAAGAGTCTAGCAGAAATAAAAGTGAAGGGCCATTGAAAAAGCGTTGGGAATGTATCGATGATCAAGTTGATAGAGAAAAGATAGTGCAATTCTCAACTATCATGCAAATATTGAAGCAAGGCCACTCACTGATAGACTTCTCGGGTTACCAATCATATCTTCAATTTTTGGATGTTCCTCATTTGGCAAGCATGCATTGGTTACGGAGTAGCACAACAGATATGGCTAACCACATGAATCAAGTCATAATTGATGATTTAAAGGAGACTTTAAAACTTGCAGACTTTTTTCTGTGTCATTGGATGAGTACACAGCTGTGGATACTACATCGTGGTTGGGAATGCATTTGTACGTGGTAGAAAACAATAAGAGAAAACCATATTTTTTACATGTACACAAACTTAATTCAGAATCCAATGCTGATAACTTAGTGCAAGTTTTGATCCAAGCTTTAAAAGAGTATGGAGGCGTGACAGAGTCTGGTCAAGAAACTTGTTTGTTTTGCACGTGATGGTGCTTCAGTCTTGCAAGGTTGTCAGAATGGTGTCTCTGTACAAATAGAAACAAAATATGCTCCTTATTGTGTTGGGATACATTGTATGGCTCATCGCAAAAATCTAGCTTACAAAGTTGTGTCCACATTTCCATCAGTACAACGAATCGAGACGTTGGTTAAAAAAAGCTACTCTTACTTTTGCAAGAGCCCAAAAAGATACAATCAATTTAGAGTTATTGCAGAAGCACTGGGTACAAAAGGGAGGAAGATTTTGAAGAATACGGATACTAGATGGATATCTTTGGTTCTGCCAGTGAAAAGATTATGGGATGAATACAAGACTTTGGTCTATTTAATGCACATAAAGGCAGAAGAAGAGGTTGAAAAGGCATATATTTTGTATCATAAACTGACCAACATAGATTCGATATTGGGATTGTGTGGAATTATTCCACTTTTAGACAAAATGAATATGTTGAGTAAAATGTCGCAATCGAAGGATATTTATATCAATGAATATGTCAAGGCAATAAAACTCACTAATTTGAGTATAACGATAGCATACGATAAGAACTCAAGCTCCAGTTTTCAAGAGGAGAAATTGTTTAAAGATTGGAAAATTTTAATAGACCTAGATGGGGATTCTTCACTTTTAACATGTGACCAGGAAGGATATGTTTGCCTTCGTGCAAACAATCAGGTTTTCAGGATGACGAGAGAAAACAAACGACACAAAAGACTACAATACATTAAAAAAGAGGCTTTTTTAAAGAAAGTACAAACAGTGAAAAATGCCCTTAGTGAAGTTGCAAGTGCAGTGGTAGATGAGATCAGAAGTAGGTTTCCACAAAATGACCTAATGGAAGCATTTACCATCATATTTCCACATTTTTGGGTCAATGGATCTTATGAAAGTATCAAAGCAGGTCTAAAGAATCATTTGGATGCTCTCAAAAAACACTTTGGATGGGACATTGACATGGACAATATAAAGTACAATGGTTTGTTGGATTTTGGAAAGCTTTATTCACAGTCTTTCCTTTTTGGAGAAGTCATGCACCAGCAAAGTAATTTAATGGAAAACGTTCAAATGCAAGGTTCGATGGTTCGGCTTTGGAACGAGCTCTCTCGCAGTACATTCCTACAAGATAACATTTCTGAGTACTTCAAGCTTGCAAATTTATGTCAAACCTTTATTCTTGGCTCAGTTGAGGATGAAAGGTGTTTTAGTACTCTCGGTTACTTGAAGAATAAGCTTCGTAATAAGCTAGATGATAACTTAGATCTTAGCTTGAGATTATACTCTTGTTCTTATGATGTTAGTAGCTTTTCGTATGATAGAGCATTAGCACTCTGGAAGTCAAGCTGTAAAAGAAAAGGCTATAATTAGCTTTTTTGGACTATTTAAAGTAGACTTTGAGAATTTTCTTCGCCCATTGTATTTGAAGGATATTCATTATCCTTAAACAATTTTATGTTTTGCATACTCTACAATATTCTAAATGCTAGCTATTTCATGTATTTTGAAATTATGTAAAACGAAAAAGACAGAGTTTTCAATATAACTAGTTTTTAGTATATTTGTGAAAATTAAAAGTTTTTTGAATGCCTTACTCTACAATTTCATGTTTTGCATACTCTACAGTATCTAAATGCTAGCTATTTCATGTATTTTGAAATTATGTAAAATGGAAAAGGCAGAGTTTTCAATATAACTAGTTTTTAGTATATTTGTGAAAATTGAAAGTTTTTTAAATGCCCTAGAATATTTAGCCAAGTTTTGAAACAGAAATTATAACAAAAGATATAATTCGCCAATTCTTTGAAACTTTTAAAAATAATTTATGAAAAATTTCGCCAGTATATTATAATACTATATTTCTATACCTTCGATAAAAACATCCCTGGTACCCACAACAAGAGTCATTAGAATTTTCCTTTATCCCATGAGCATCGCTAGAATTTCTCTACTGGTCTCATAGTCTTGACAATTGATCAAGTTTGTAGTCTAGGACATCTCTTGTTGCAATCGCCACAATAGACCGAAATGATTTTTGCAGTACTTCCTTCCCTATAAATGGCCCTTTCATACCTTTGTGTGAAGGCTTTTCATTTCTTTGAGCTAATAATGCAAGCCTTTAGGAAGTCTTTTGTGTAGGTCCTAGGGAGGTCATTAATCAATACATAAGATAGCACATACAACCAACATAAGGCATGTCATATTTTTATTTACATAAAATATACATACATAAGGGGGTTTTTAATTCAAAAGTGAAAACTTCCATACATAGGGGATACTTTTATCATGGTGTATAGATAGGTAATAAAATTGTATTTTGTAATAGCCCTTGATTGCACATGCTATATGGAGATTTTACATAGTGCCCCCCTTGGGTTGCAAATATGGTTTCTTGATCAATTGCAAAAAATTTGGGTTTTAGTGTATTGGTAATGATCCATTGTCATGTAGAATAAAGTTTTCTCAACGTGCATGGAAAGGCTATCCGTAGTGGACTTTGTGATGGGATTTTACTATTTGTCTAGTCATTTTGCATGAATTTTCCATAGGCATAAAACATTTGATTAACATCGGCCAAATATTATCATCGTTGCCCCACAAAGTACGTGCAAAGCACTCAAAAGCTTTAAGAGTGATGCGTGTACCAACAAATGACTATATATTTCAATGAGTGTGCAACATTAATCATGATTATCTTTGTGGTTACCATGAATTTGGGATCATGACTTCTATTGCAAGTAAATAAGTATCATGACCCATCTACAATGCGTTAGAGACCCGCTCCACTGGGTCTCAAGGTGGGATCCAATAAATAAACTTTCAAGTTTTAGTTATAAATCTCAATATTTGAAGGAAAATTTCAAGCACTAAGGATTCGATGCTTTTGGATGACTCATTCAGTAGCACGCCTAGATGCCTAATAAAAAATATTTCCAAAGATTTAAATATCGGGGAAGGTTTCCCTTCCATTTGTGCAAAAGTGGATTGATTTGATTCACAATTCAAAAGTTGCTAGAAGCTGGTGGGCTATTGATGCAAGTTCGGAGCATATGACATGTTGTCACATTACATTGATTCAATGATTGTTTGATCAAATAATATAAGTAGAGACAGCCCTAGAAATTTTGTAATGTACTCACATATTTAGTGTGAGAGAGAGAGAGAGAGAGAGAGAGAGAGAGAGAGAGAGAGAGAGAGAGATTGTGGTAAACTATGGCAAAGCCATTTTGCAAAAGGGAAAAAAGGCCTATGAAGACATTTAACACGATAATGGTGCGAGGGGAGTGGGATGGCAAAGAATAGCATAAGCTAGCTCACCCTATTGAGTATGCAGATAGGAAATACACATGACAAAGAGAAAGAGAAGAAGAAGCTAACCAATACTTGGGAGTTTTCTTGGAATTGTACGTCATGAAAGTTAAACTTGCCTTTAATATGGCACAAAAGAAAAGAAGAAGGCAGATCCTTTTGATAATTCAACAGCTACATAGAAAAACGTAGAGTGGAGACAATCAAAGGTCTTTTTGAATCACCAGTGGATTGATAGAGTTGGAAACCTTATGGAGATTTATAACAATGAAGCGGAGACTTTGTATATTTTTCAGAAAAATTGAGTACAAATGCTGAGCTGACTATCTTTTTTTGTAGGACTTTGTGTCCTTTGTAACTTTTGGCAATACAATATACTTGAGTTTACTCTTGTCTTCTTTTACATTGAGCTACTCTCCTTCAATCTATTTAGCCTCAGAAGCTAGAAGAAGCGGCTCTCGAAACCTAATCAAATGATGCTTTTCATAACCATCTAATTGGCTAGGATCTTTGATTCCAAGTGCTAAAGCATAAGCAGTGTATGTCAAAAGGTACCCTGCCCTTGAGCACTGTTCACCAGGGCCATATCCAAAAATGTCTAAAGCAGATAATTTCTTAATTAATATAACTTTGTCATTCCGCCAATTTACTTGTTGCCCACCAAGAAACTTTGACAAACATTTAAAAAAGTAGACAACTGTCTTTCCGTTGTTACTTAATTGTCTGTGGTATATCAAAATCTTGGCACATGACATCTTGTTCTTGTACTATGTAAGGGAAGACAACTGTCCAAGTCCCCTTTCTCGGCTCCCAAAGGATCTTCTCAGAAGATTGTCATCTTCAATATAGAGCTATAGTATACAAAAAGAAGCAATGAGAAATATATACAAGTCATGCTAAAAAAGATCTAGTAGAGAAAATAGTGAGATAGTATAAAAAAAGAAGCAATGAGAAATATATACAAGCCATGATTTGAAAAAATTAGCAGAGAAAATAGCAAAATTGATGGAGGACCTCACTCTAGAGCAAGATGAGGATCCTTTGACAGTACTAAAGGACCCTAAGGCCCAACCTTAGATGCCTCCACAATCCACTAAACTTGGACATGAGGCCCCTCATCCAGCCCCTCAAACTACTGAGCCTTGACCTAAGGATCATGAGCCCCTTTCACATCCATTTACTAATGTTGGACCTGAGAATCCTTTACAAACTTCAGAGCCTCCTAGTTGAGTTGAGGCAAATTGTACTCTTGGAAGTTTTTAATGCATAATGACGATTAACGAAATTCAACTATATACGAGACTCTAGTTTGTAATCCATAACGCAAGAGCGAGAGAACGAGAGAGAGAGAGAGAGAGAGAGAAAGAGAGAGACACACACACACACACACGCATCATTATCATCAATTTTTTGAAATGTATTTATTGCATCTTTAACATATGCATATAGGTTGGTCATGTCCATCTGCCATGGGTTGTTTCCTTATTCATTATACTCAGACCACCAAGCTCACATTTGAAACATGTCTTAATCAGTGTAGGAAATGTAAGATCTCAAGGTTTAATACATCGTTAATATAGTTAGCATATGAGGATAATATACTCTAGGATGGCTTAATTAGCTATTATATGGACTATTATGTATAGCTTTGAAGATCTCTTCCAAATATAGCTTCTCACCTACAAAGGCCCATGTGCAAGGCATTAATGGATAGCATGGGAAAAATCTAGGGCAGGTGCAAGTGGGTGGCTACCTGTGCAAGAGAATTGGCCCATGAGAGATTTCGTGATGAATGCCTCTATGCCACATTAACATGGCATCGGCCCATGAAAGGAGCAATCCCATTGGTCCTCCAATTCCTCCCTAATCACTGAAGAATAGAAAACACTCAAATTCTTCATGCCTTGTGTAGGCTTTGCAATATTTATATGAAGAGCTGATTAAACATCCTATTTATGTAGCTAAGAAATCATATCATTCTCATAGTGATGGCCGATAAGCTTTCTACCATCCTCTAATATTACTTGAGTGATTGGCCATTTTCAGAACTTAACATTCATGTTTTCCAATTCATTGACTTCATGGGCTGTTGCACTATTATACTAGGTTTTCCTGAGCTTAAAGATAACGATACCTAAATGATGATTCCAAAAGCTCCTTATACTTGAATATATTCCCTCATGTCGACGTCCTCCAGTATGATATATTTCTAAACCTCAAAGTGTCCCATTTACAACATCCTCAAACCTCACAGTGTCCCCATTTTGCATCTCCATCATTCTTGAAATAATGTAAGCTCATTGCATTACTAACTAGTAAGAAAAAGCAACAAGAACTTACCAAAAGCAAAAGAAAAACAAAGAGAGTATGGGAGCCCATTTGGAAAAATTCTTTCTTGATTCCATCATGTCTCATTTACAAAGATAGACTTGCTCTTAGCCTCGTTGAGGATAAAGATGGCCTCAAGATGTTTGACTTGCTGTGAAAATAGTCTTGACAATGTCTTATATCCGTTATGACTGCCTGGACAGCCTTAGTTTGGGAATATGCATTTGACTTCTACTTTTAGCAAGATGGACTTGACCACTTACTCCTGTCGAGATGGCTTCAATACATTTAAGTCCATCAAGATGAAATTGACTTTCTACTTCTGATAACATGGCTTTAGTCCATGAAGATGAAGGACTCCCTACTTCATGACAAGACTTCCATCCTGTTATAAGCTTTTTCCTACATAGTAGCCAATAGAGCCAATCACGCCAGGACCACTTCCATGTAGTCGTCCAGTTGGTGAGGGAGAAACCAGCCGTCCAGCAGCTTCCATCGCAGCAGTTGGCAAAGGCGCACCTCGCCGTCCACGAGGGCGCATCCCGGAACCCCAGTGCAGATGGCCATGTCGTTGAGGAGCGGAAGCTCGGCTTGCAAGCCGTCGAGCTTGACCGCAACCCAGAGACAAACGGCAAGAGACAGGCGAGTGATCTTGGCTCGCCGCCGCTGTAGTTGGGCAGGTCCGGCCTCTCTTAAGAGGCGTCGTAGGAGATGCAACGCCAGAGCCACGGTGCTGGCGGGGCGAGAAAGGCGCAGAGCTCGGTGCCAAACGAATAGGAGCTTTCGGAACCGGGACTCGGCAGTTTCGTGATGCAGCAAATTAGGGAGTACCGATGTGGGGCTGCAGGGCAGGAGGAAGGGCTCGAAAAGATGAGCAGGGTCCTCCACGTCGTCGTCCGGGGCATGCAGCTGCTGATACTTTCCTTCGTTGTTGTGATGATGACGAGCTGATTGGCGGCTACAAGGGATTTGGGTGCTCCTCTTCCTCTTCAACAAGGTGCGGCTACAAGCAGGAGCAGGTGCAGGTACTGGTGCTGGTGCTGGGCTCTTGAGAAGGTGGGGAGGCACCTGAAGAGCATCCAGCTGCGTGTCGAAGCCGTAGAGGGCCGCTCCTTGCGGGTCAGGGAAAGCGAGGAGGTCGTAGTTGCGGGCAGGGAGGGAGGAGGCTGGCGAGCAGGACGAGGAGATTGCAATAGGCGTCTGCATGGGCGTTTGCATTTGGGGGGAGGTGAGGGTGGAGGAGGCTGGCGAGAGGGAGGAGAAGATTGCAATAGGCGTCTGCATTTGCGATTGCATTTGCACTTGCATAGCGAGCCGGGTGGTGAAGCTTATAAAGCTCAAGGTTGCGGGAAGGGTTGCTTTTGCCTTTCTGCTTTTCTCTGCTTTTCTCGCCGCCACTTGTCTGCTTCTCATGTTTGCCTCGAAAATGGCCCTAATCCAGCCAAAATCGCAAGCTTTCCATCACCCTAATCTGTCAACGTTGTTTAATTATGTGCCCCCAAAGCTGCCTTTCCAATTACCTTAGGTACACTCACAAAACTTGACCAGATCCTAGTCATCGATCTTGTAGTAGCGATCGCTTTGTCTTTTGAAATGGATACCATAGGGCAAAGCTCACATTCCACTTGAAGGAGCAGACTCAAACAACACTTGAAGAGGGGCTTGATCAGATTGTTCACTTGAAGAGGGGCGAGTCGACCAGATTGTTCAGAAGAGTTGTGATTCTATGAGCAAGTCCAAGGCAAGATCACGACTACAAGGGCTTACACTTCAAACAATAATCTTAGTATTGCAGTTTGTTCTGATGAAACATTTCCCAATCCCTTTCATAATTCCACATTAGTTTGTAAGTTCCAATGTTCAAACTGCATTCTTTTTGTTTGAATTCATTAATTTATAGGAGGGGCGAGGCAATCGGATTGTTCATTGGAACAAGCAATCCAAAATGGCATGATCGTCTAAACAAGGGTATCCATCGCACATGAGCCTCCCGAGAGACGCATGGTTCTATTAGCAGGTCAAAGACAAGATCACGACTAGAAGGACTTACATACAATATATATATAGATTGCCAGCACAAATATGCCATTGCACTAGGTTCATCAACTGGAAGCACTTCAAGCTTTGACTCCTTCATAGCTTCTAGCATGTTCATGGACAACTACTACAACTATGGGACTAGTGGGCCAATGAGTGTAGCCATTTTTTGTGAAGTTAATTAAGGGAACATATTGCATTGTATAGGCGTCTAAGATCAAAACGTTACACGATTAGCACCTTAAATAACTACTTCAAATACTATAACACATGTGAGGCATGCATCTTGGATTATACCGGATATCTAAAATATTTTTAAAACACCAAATATTGTTCTACATATATATATATATATATGGAAGCAATCGTTCATTTCAAAGTGCACTCTTTGAGCTTCTCACAAACCAAAGGAGGCAACCAATGAGCAACCAATCAAGAACCTTTGCTATTGTTTATGGGACTTGAAATACTGTACTGCAATTGTATGCATACATATGAGGGCACACTCAATAACTTAATCTAATGTGGTATTTTTGAAAAAATGCACTCCATACTCATGGAGCTACGGCATGGTGATCTTAAAACTTTTATATTGGTCATATTTGTTAAGGAAAAGTTGACACATATGCAATTGTCTCTAAATAAATTGAACATTATTTATCATTTTATATTGGTTCCATTTCTTAATCCACAATATCCAATCCACTAGTGAGTCATTTTCCTTTTGCTTTTGTCATCCAATTTGCACTTCTTTAGGGGGCACCCATTCATGTTGTGTACATTTGGAGGCAGCATGACATAATCACTAGTTTATCCCAAAATTAGACATCCTCCACTTTTGCATTTGAAATTTCACTTCTCCATGCCAGTGGATCCAAAATAAAGTACACAACGCACAATGTGTCCTACTTACCCTGTGCAAAACTTCTCATGGCATTCTCATGTCACCTATCCCATTTCATTTTTCCATGCTTTTTCGTGGACCAACAAAAAATGTCATAAATGCTTTCACCCCTAGACTTCATACACTCCCATACTTGGCATTGATCTCTTATAGGCCCGCGTAGCTATTTTGGACCTTTTTTTTTTTGCTATTGGTCAAGATTACATGACGTGGGTATCTTCCTTTCAATTACTACTAGGCTTGTTATTAGCATGAATTTTTTTTGTGAAATGGATGAAAGAGGGTAGATTGAATGCTTTGATAAGAATCGTGATTCTATTAGCAGGTCGAAGGCAAGATCACGACTACAAGGGATGATTACATATGGTACATAGATTACTAGCTTGAGATCTTTGGAAGTGTAGTGTAATAAAAAACCTTTGTCTTGTAAATCCAATAACCAATACATTCCGCCATGGATATATGCAAAGTCCATACTTTTCTAATTTATTGGAAAAAATAAGGACAGTACAATGGGATATTGCAAACCATAAACACTCTTATTATAAGAACCATAGACACTCTTATTATAAGAACAGATGCATTTCCTACTCCCCCAATTCCTCCCCAGAATAGTATCAAGAACACTTTAATCTATGCATTTACATGACAGTCACATAGTCGTTCTTGTATGACTTTTTTTTGGGGCAAAAAACTTGTTTGTGTCGATCAAAACAAAAGATTGTACAAACGAACTTCAACATTGGATATTGAATGCTTTAGTTTTATTAGAAATAATATGATGTGTACTATTACAAATGGAGATCCTCCAACATTTGGTCTACTCAAGCTCATAATCTTTAAAAATTTATTATACCCAACGAGGCATTTTGATGCAATTTCTAAAGCCATATCATCTTTGCTAGACAAGGAGTGAACCGACAAACATTACAAGCACAATGTCTCGAAGACCTATAAGATCTAGGGGCTTAAAGATTTTTTGCACTAGAATACACGCTCCAAAGATCATCAAATCACAACGCTCCAAGTAGAAAGATAGTATCTGAAGGCAAGCGGGAGTAGTTCCAAAGATAGTCAAATCACGATGCATCAAGCAAAAAGAAAGCCTTCAAAGGTGTGTGCTAACGGGGGGAGATAAAACAACCCTATTTATTTATGAGCTTACAAATTTACATATTTTTTTCTAAAGTTGAATTAAATAACACATCATGTTATTGTAATCCTATTAAAATTTTTAAAAAGTTCGATTAAATACCCCTTATCTTGAATGCACGTGATACAAAAAAAATCCTCATGTAGTCTAGAAATAGAAACCCAGCCTGTAGCAAGTCTCTCGTGATGTTCGAGGAATCTAGGCACACTTGAAAGAGACCTCGTCCCAACAAACGGACATCCTTAAGGTGGGGGGCGAGCTCCTGGGGAAGCGCCACAAGCATCCAATCTCTAGCCTATGATCTAGAGGGGTGTAAACCAAAGATGTGTGTGAAGAGAGTTGTGGAACACTCATGCTCCAAGTCCTTTTGCAATTGTTGCAGCTCGTCTTTTGAAAATGTGATGGTTCTCGCGGCCGGTGTGTGCGGTAACGGATTGACTAAATGGGTGCCCATTCGTCAATTGAGGTGGGGAAGGCCGACTCAAACACACAAAAAAAAGTCAGTCTGCTTTCTTGATGCCCAGGAGACCCCCAAAAAACGGGGGGTACACCTGAAGGGAGAGGGTGAAGGAAGGGGGGAGAGAGGGGAGAGAGCAAGTCAGAAGAAGGGGGTAGGTTGAAGGAGGAGGGAGGTTGAAGAAGGGGGAAGCTGGAAGAGAGGGAGGGCAACAAGGGAGAGAGGGGAAGGGGACAGCAGAGGAGAGGGGGAAGAGTGAAGAGGAGAGAGGGAGGGGAGGAGAGAAGGAGGGGGGGAGAGGAGGAGAGGGAAGGGGGGGGGCGGGGTGCAAGCAACAGTGTAGGGGGGGGGCGCAGGAGTAGCAGCAGGGGGGGCAGCATAGGCAGCAGCGCAGGGGGAGGGCAGTGCAGGCAGCAGCGCGGGGAGGGCAGCGTAGGCAGCAGCGCGGGGGGGGTAGTGTAGCAGCAGCACAGGGGGGAGGGGAGGAGAGGAGAGGGGAAGGGAAGGGGCAGTAGGTAGGGAGGGAGGGGAGGGAGGAGGCAACAAGGAGGGGAGTTGAAGGGAGGGCAGCAGGAGGAGCGGGGAGCAGCAGCAGTTCCTCGGCGTCTCTGCGACATGCAAGATTTTAATTCTACACTTGTTGTGAATTGGTTTTTAACCATTTTAAATGGATAATCTCATATGGTTCTTGACGGAGTAGAGCCTTCGCCCGAGATTTGGTGAGAGCTTGTTACTAAATCTGTTTTTTACCAACTAAATAACATGTAATCTCAGATGGTTCGTGACGGAGTATCCTAAGCCCAGGATTTGGCTAGAGCTTGTCACTAATTATGCCCAAGGGTCTTGGTAAATTAGCTTTGACATATGGGAACAAGCCACTTTGGGGAAGAGGTCTTTCTTTCTGCATAAGCGTAGAGATTGTATTAGTTTTTGGCAAAGTGCGATTAAACATCTGACATGAAACTTCTTTTTGTTTACCAGCTTTCATTTGGATCATTGTGCTTCTCTTCCTTATTTCATTGAGAAGGTTGGGGTTGCCCTTGTTCAACATATCCCTTGTTTAGTAACTTGCACCGTTCTCGAGTTCTCTCACCTCTAAGTTTAAATATTATTCTCTTTACTTCATGCAGAATACCTTCAAGGGCCGGGTATTCATGACTCAAGCTACTAAAGCTATATACAAGCTGCTGCTCTCAGATTTTGTAAAGATAAGCAAAGTATCTTTGGAAGACATGCTCTATGATGAGCAAGATATACTCCAAACAATGGACAAAATTGAGGTAGTAAGAACCTTCTTTTTGTTTTGAATGTGTCTTTTATTCTGTGCAGCTGGAGCCAATAGTAAATCGGCTTATAAGGTTATATTGATGTAGACAATGTAAGGATTTTACATGTAGTTGTTTCGAAGATGCAGATTCTAAAGTGGTCTTTAATTAAGATGTGCTTATGTTGGGCTGCTACTCATTCCTTTGAAATCTTGTATTAAAGCTTGTGTCATTTTTATTCTGGGATCTATAGGTCATAGATTTTCATCAGACAATGGAGGTCAATGGCATTAAATTTTGGTGTTACACAGCAGGGCATGTTTTGGGTGCAGCAATGTTTATGGTAGACATTGCTGGTGTTCGAGTTCTGTACACAGGTGATTACTCCCGTGAGGAGGATCGCCATCTTAGAGCTGCTGAGCTGCCTCAATTTTCACTGGATGTCTGTGTTATAGAATCAACATATGGTGTGCAAGTTCATCAGCCACGTTCTGTGTGTGAAAGAAGATTTACAGACACAGTGCATCAAACCGTTGCTCAAGGAGGGAGTGTCCTTATTCCAGCTTTTGCCCTTGGCAGGGCTTAAGAACTTCTTTTAATCCTGGATGAGTATTGGGAGACCCACCCAGAGTTGCACAACGTTCCAATCTATTATGCATCACCCCTTGCCAAGAAATGTATGGCTGTGTACCAAACCTACATCAATGCCATGAATGATCGAATCTGCAGCCAGTTTGAGATATCTAATCCATTTGATTTCAAACATATACAATCTCTTAGAAACATAGAAAACTTTAATGATGTTGGTCCCTCTTGTTAGATATCTTGATGCTCCACTCTCGTGTAACTATGTGGGAACCAGCTAACTCTACTTGTAAGCCCCCCATATGAGGAGAAGGCATTTGAGTAGCTTGGTTATCCGGTAGGTCTTGGTTTGGACACCAGATGGGGGCCATGTGTGGCCTAACGGCTGGACGGCTTCAGATAGAGTTGGCACACTGCCAACTAGGCTACATGCAAGTGCGGGAAGGCATCCCATGATTGACCGCACTGAGGGTAGACGGAGCATTTCTCGAGGCAGCCCACTTTCAGGCTGCAGGGCCCGTTTGGAGCCCCAAATGATCTCGGATGGGCTCTGGGCCATAGTTACCTTAGGTAGTTACTCTATTCTACGCCATGGTTCTAACATGTGGTCGGTGGCCTATTTCGAGAACGACCTCCAGTCGGCCGTTTTGGGCCGACTGGGTCGGTCTCCCAATTGGGTCTAACCGACTACGACTGATGGCTATATAAGAGCAAGCCCGTGAAGCCCATAATCATCACTGGCTACAGCAACCCTGATTTCTTAGCATCCGGTCTTCGTCCTCTATTGTTTCCATCATGCCATCAAAGCTTCTCACACAGGAGCGCACGGCTGGGAGGCAGCGCCATCTATTGTATCAGTTTTATAGTAATCAAATTTTTGATTCTCCATACTATCTGCTTTTCTCTCTTGCATACGAGATCCTGTTATCTGTTGAGCACAGACGTTGTATTGTTTTCTTACATGGTATCATATCTTGGGCTCTAGCAAGAAGATTTGGTAGTGTGTTTTTGTTTGCAAGCAAATTGTGAGAGGTGGCCCAGACGGCAAGACTGCGAATCCCACCGTTCGGCGAAAGCGGAAAGTTGGACAGCACTAACTATCCACTCTGGAAGTTCAAGATAAAGACCATTCTAAGTGCATATGAGCTTTGGGATACTGCTACTGGGGTGGATGTGAAGCCGGTTATGAGACCGAATCCAGCCAATGCAGGACAACAGATAGTACCAACTGCGGATGAGATTCTCACGTGGACAAGAAGAAATGCAGATGCGCTATGTTCTATTGCCTGGAGTGTAAGTGATTCTGTCATGGTGTTAATTCAACATGTCACCATAGCGGAGGAGGCATGGACAGTCTTGAAAAATCAGTACGAGACCATGAATCAGACGCGGATTCAGAATCTGGAGACTCAACTCGCGAACGAGAAACTGTCCGAGTCTAAAATGATAGAGAAGTTCATAACCAGGGTGAAGAATCTATATGATCAGATGACTACGATTGGCATCACCATCACCAGCGACAATCTAGCACGGAGGTGCATACGGATTCTCCCACCAAAGTATGACGGTCTTGTTACGGCGCTGAATACGCAGAAACAAAAATCCATCACTCAAATTTGAGGATTTTAGCGCTATGCTTCTGGAGGAGATTCGGCTTTCTCGGTTGGATCAAAGAAAGGTAAGGGTAAGGACTCTGGTAACCCATCTTCTTTTGATGATAAAAAGGGAAAGAAGAAGATTAAGTGCTTCTATTGCAACAAGGCAGGGCACAAGCAGAATGAGTGCTGGAAGAAGATTGCAGATGAGAAGAACGTATGAGAAGAACGTAGTAAAGAAAGAGTCTAGCAACAGTGCGCAGGCAGTACCAGTAGAGCTATTCGTAGCAATTGAGGAGATTTGCACAGAGGCAATTCATGTACTTGCAGATGAACCTTAGATTATTGACAGTGGTGCATCGCGCCGCATGACCAGTCGGAAGGATTGGTATATCTCTCTACATCCGGTAGGGAATGACATCCTGGTAGCAGTCGGCAATGATGCAAAATGTCCAGCAAAAGAAAAAGGTACGATTGCTCTCAAGTCAGATGGAGTTGTAAAACAGTTGTCCGATGTTCTTTATGTGCCAGATATCAAGAGGAACTTGTTGTCCGTTTCTGCAATCACGGATCGGGACCTCAAAGTTCACTTTGATAAGAATGGCGCACAGATTTTGGATCTTTAAGGGAAGGTCATTGGTAAAGGTACATGGCGCAACAACATCTACGAACTCTTAGCTTTCAGTGCTCGAGCCGATGTAAGCAACACTAAGCTGTGGCATGAGAGATTTGGTCATCTAAACCTTAGTTCTTTAAAGGAAATGCATAAAAGTGGAATGATTGCAGACCTACCAGAAATTACAGAT
Source organism: Dipteris shenzhenensis (assembly GCF_047967505.1). Classification (NCBI taxonomy): domain Eukaryota; kingdom Viridiplantae; phylum Streptophyta; class Polypodiopsida; order Gleicheniales; family Dipteridaceae; genus Dipteris; species Dipteris shenzhenensis. The sequence continues at coordinate 30,290,674 of NC_141610.1, read as the reverse complement.
TTGCCCGATGTATGTGAAGCTTGCATGATGGGCAAGCAGCATTGGCAGCTCTTTCCTAAAGAGGCCAACAGGGCAAAGGCTCCTCTAGAGCTCGTTCACACAGACCTCTGCGGAAAGATGGAGACAAAAGCTTTGGGTGGTTCCTATTACTTCATGACGCTGATCGACGACTACAGTAGAAGGATATTGATATACTTCCTGAAGACTAAAGATGAGGCTTTTAGTAAGTTCAAAGAATGGCATGTAATGGTCGAGAAAGAAATGGGGAGGAAGGTGAAGAAGTTGAGATCAGACAGAGGTGGTGAGTTCACATCAAGTGAATTCAAAAGTTACTGCAAAAGTCATGGGATCAAAAGGCAAAAACCCCCGCCATATACATCACAGCAAAATGGAGTAGGAGAGCGCAAGATGCGCGTCATTTGCAAAATGAGCAGGAGTATGATGAAAGGGAAAGATTTGCCAAAGACTTTCTGGGTTGAAGCATGTAACACAGCAGTTTACATTCTGAATCGTAGCTACACGAAGGCTGTGAACGGGATGACTCCACTGCAGGCCTTTTCTCGTAAGAAACCTTCAGCTGCACATTTCAAAGTTTTTGGATGTGTGACTGTTTTGTGCATGTCCCTGATGCTAACAGGACCAAATGGGAACTGAAGAGCCGGAAGTGTATTTTCTTGGGCTACAGTGAAGAGGCGAAGGATTACCGTCTCTATAATCCTGTTGCCAAGAAGGTAATAGTAAGTCGCGATGTGGTCTTCTCAGAACAGCCGCATCAATTGGAGGAGGATGCTTCCTTCCAAGACAACCAGGACCAGGATATCCATCCAGTACAACCACCAACAGCAGGCCGAACTCCCCCAACGGTGCTTGGGAGGATTCAAGATAAAGAAGAGGAAGAAGAGTCTGTAGAACCACGCTTTCAAAGGAAGGGTTATTTTAATTCAACTTTTCAAAAAAATTTAACAACAACCTTAGAGAAAATTCACTTAGTTCACAAGTAAAGAGGGGTGTTTTTATTGAGTCAAAAATTTTAGTTGAGGGGTTTTTTTAATACTACTTGAACGCACGTGATACATAGGGTTTCTTAGTAGTGCACCCCTCGAGCTCACCTTCTACTTTTCAATTTCAACCATTCCACACAATTATCCAAAAGATTTAAATGGATTTGCTCATGCTACAAGAAGTCTAAAATATCTAGACTTAAATAAATACGTAAGAAACTAGCAATTGAACATCCATGCTCCAAATCAATGTCAAATTCCATTAGAATAGTTCCACATAGTAAATGTTCACTCATTTACATCTTCGGCTTGTACACGGGTGATTCTAGTTTTTGCATTGTTAATGCCTTGCAGGATGCCATCAACGGATTCAACACTTGGTCCCTCACATCTCTTTATTAATTTTTCTTCATCGCCAATCAAATAATTTCTTATTTGCATGGCCGATCCTGTAAAGACTTGGTTGCTAAAGTTGCACTTCCACTTTTGATGCCCTAACATTGTAACAAAATCCTGCAGTTTTGCAAAACTTTGGCCTCTTCCATGAGTCTCGTTTGGCGGTTGATGTTGGCCTACCCTATCTTCTCTATCCCCCATGGTTGCTATACATGTAAAAGAGAAAAATCATCTCAGTTCATTAGTATGTTTTCAACAACTTAAGACCATGTCACTAACATGTCATCGAAAACAAATGTAAGCATGCTAGACCTCAAGAGAGAGCAACCATCCAATCATCTTGTCCCCTTTCTCGACATAAATGGATGGTTATAGACGTGTGAATCTGCATGTAGAAATGGGCATGGGATGGCAAGTTTCCTTTTCCCATGTTCTGCTCTTTCTCGAGTAAGCATCTATCTGCACTATGATCATTTGCATCATCATGCTCTGTATGCGAATGTCGGTATTTCACACACTCTAGTGCAATAGCCAACAATACCTACATGTGCACTTATCAAGACCCTTTGTTTGAATCTACGAAGTGAAGGATGCTACCTAGGTTAGACATATCTAACATACGCTTAGACATACATTTCATACCTATATAAGATCAACTAATTGATACATGGCAATTGACAATTTTGCACATTATTGATCTATTAGTATGTGCAGATAGAGTATGTGAGCATGGCTCCAAAGAAACGAGGCCGAAACCCTACAAAAGCCGGAGACTATGTTACACTCGTAACTTCCACAAAGTGGAGATGTAACATCTGCCATGAAGAGTACACAGGTTCGGGAACTCGTATGCGCAAACATTTCATAGGCGATACTCAAAGACAAATTGGAAAGTGCAAGGGTCCGGTAGTGGAAAGGGTGGTAGGCATTTTGAGTCGTCAAATAGTCGCAAGTGCAGACACGATTGTGGATGAAATAGTCACACACCACCAGTTTAACTTTGTGCAACCACCACACTAAAATAGAACCAGTGTGGTGGTTGCACAAGGAAATACAGTTTCCTTCATTTAGGATTATCTTTTAACCAATTGTTTTAAACTATTAATTGCACTCTCATTATACTATAACAAAATGATGTTCCAACCAGATTTAAACTTGTTCGATGGCATGCTAAAAGAACATAAATTTAGAAAGGGTACCCCTCAATGCAAAAATATACGAACAACTATGGGACTCCAATGCCGATCTCATGTGAGCTAACCAATTAATGTATATAAATTTTCTTTGGTTTAATTAGGAGTAGCTACACCCACCACTAAAATATCTCCAAGAACCAGTGTGATAGTTGCACCAAAGCAATTGTCAGTGTGGTGGTCCCACCAAGCCAACATCAACATAGTAGTCATGAATCTAGATCAACACAAAAAAGGTACGCATAGATGAAAGGTGGCAAGATTCGGGTATATGATAGGTGGTGAGCTAGAGCTACGGGTGCATGACAAGATATAGTGTGGATAGCCTCATCATTGATGCATAAAGATGCAGCACAGAGATTGCACAAAGGAGGGAAAAACTGCTTGTGTAGTGACATATGTAGAGCTTTACGGTGTTAGAACAAGGAAAGTTTTGATAGATTGTGTCTCATTATTACACCAATAAGACAATCATGACGTTGAGAAAATTTTTGATAAGAGCACAAGTCCCAAAATTCAAAATATTTCCCACCAACATGTCACCTCCTGGCCCCACAAATACCTCTAAAATAGTTCCATTGTTGGTAAATATGGCACCACAACCGTGGCGGTGGACTTGCTTGTGCAGTGATCGTGGCTCTTAGGATTGGGCACTCATTTGCTGTATGATTTGCCAAGCAGTGTGGACACTAGACATTTTCTCACCGTGGATATGTTTGAGTTGGCGGCTGAGACAAGTGGAGTTTTTGATCCATAGCCTGCATCATATCTTCTTTCAGCATCAAGGTCATGGCCTCTAGGTGATCTTCATTGGATGTTTCGGCAGTGTCCTTTGATTTACCTTTTTTCGAGCACTTATCTCGTGTATTTGATCTGCCGTCATCACTGCTAGTGTCTGAGTCTGTCATGCCATCTTCGATGTCAATGGCTGCCGCATGAGCAGCACTAAATGTTTCATAACTACTTATCTTTTTCATATCCTTGCGGATTTTCTTTCTTAGACCTGCTATGAACCATGCCGTGAGGTACTTTGCATCTGGGCATGGGTCACATTTGGCGATCAATCTCTTCATCTTTCCCAGGTATGTGCATACATCTTCCCTCCGGCCTTGTTCGATCTTGCTGAGTTGAAGAGCGGGATCATCTTGTAGCCTCTCCGTTTGAAAGCGTCATTTGAATTCGGTTTGAAGTAGGTCCCATGTGGCATGTTCTTCCATGAGAAGGTCGAGGTACCATTCTGACGCTTCATCAGTTAAGGCCCCATTGGAAACCAAGCCACCTTGGTTTCATGGGACTGATCGCCACCTGCTCGACATGCAGCATCAAAATGCTGGAGGAAGCGAGCTGGGTCTCCCCTACCATTATATTTGGGAAGTTCTAGTTTTCCCAAGGGGCGTCGGCTTTGATTGTTGTGATTTTGTCGATTGAATAAGTTGTCAACCTCTACATCGAGCTCGATATCACCATCATGGTCATGACGGCGTCTAGCCATGTTGCGGTGTGGAGGAGTTAAAGGGAGTTGTTGAATCTCAGGGGGGGATTCGGGGTAGAGGATTGGCGGGGGCGGTGGTTGCAACGGAGTTAGATGCTGATGTGGTGAGCGTTGGAGTCGAAGGCATTGGCCGGAACGTAACTGCATGTAGATTGTGCATGATTTACCAAGGGTGTCGCTACCCCAAGTGCGGGTGTGGAGGTGGTGTTGTTAGGAGAGTTAGAATGGTGTTAGTTTGTGTAGGGACCATCATGTTAATAATGTGCCTAAGATTGTCCTACGTGTGTAGGGAAATGTGCCGGTGCAGACGAAGCGTTAATCGGAGGTCACGCGTGAAAATACGAGTGAATTAGTGCAAAATGAGGCCCACACGAGGGTGCAAATGAACGAGTGCTAGGGGTGCCTAAATGGTGTGCAATGGGTTGGAAAAATACCTCATAGCGTGGTGTTTTTGTGTGTGAAATCTGGGTTCAAACAGGGTTCAGTTTGGGTCCCAAACGGATGAATTACGAGGGGGTAAAGGAGGGGTAAAATGGTGGTTTTGGGGGGGGATGTGTCCTAAGGGTGGTGTGAATGGACTTTAGCTCCAACTGAGGGGTTGAAACCAAGTGACTCTAGTTAAGGAAACTAACCTAGATCCTCCCAGTTACTGTAATTGGGAGGTTTAACTAACTGTATTTAGTTACTAATTGAAGAGTTAGTCTAACCTAACTGAGGGTAATCCTAACCGAACTTAGTCTAACTAACTGAGGGTTAACTAAACTAACCCAACTTTAATTACTACTAACCTAACCTACGTGAACTAATCTAACCGAGGTTAACTAACTAACCTAGTTATCCTAACCTAACCTAACTGTAGTTAATACTAATCGAACTAAGGTTAAAGCTAACCCTAGGGTTAGTTTTAGGTTAGTTTTTTTTTTTTTGGTTCCTGTGGGGGGGCTTCCTGACGGCGGCGCCCGGGGGGGGGGGGGGGGGGGGGCTTTGCAAGGGGGGGTTTGCATAAGGGGGGTTTCGCGCAGGGGGGGTTGTGAACCGGGGGGAGGGGTTTCGCGCAGCGGGGGTTGTGAACCAGGGGGAGGGGGAGGGGAGAGGGTGAGAGGGGATGAGAGGGGAGGGGGGCAAGGGGTGAGGGGAGAGGGGGCGGGGGGTGAGGGGAGAGGGGGGCCGGGCGACGAGGGAGGGCGGGGGGTGACGGGGGGCGGGGGCGGCCGGGGGTGGGGCGATGGTTGGCGGGGGGCGGGGGGTGGCTGGCGCACGCCACCGTTGGTGGGGCGGGCCTCGTCGGCGCAGTTGGACGGCGAGGGCGGCTGGGGGACGGTCGTAGGGGCGGGGCTGGCGGGTGCCTCTGTTGGCGGCTTCGCCGCTGGCAGGGCGGGCATCATCGGTGCGACGCCGAGGGGCTGGCGCTGTGCACGGGTGCCGCTGCGGGTGCCGGCCTTGAGCAGCAAGGGCCTTAAGGCCCTTGCTTAGTTTAGGTAGGTAGGTAGGTAGGCTAGGGGTGGGTGTAGAAGAGGGAGCAGCCGGCGAGGGGGAGGGGTAGAGAGAGAGAGGGAGAGAGAGAGAGCGAGAGAGAGAGAGAGACAGAGAGAGAGAGAGAGAGAGAGAGAGAGAGAGAGAGGGGTGGGGGAAAAGAGAGAGAGAGAGAGTGAGAGAGAGACAGAGTAGAGAGAGATAAAGAGAGAAAAATAGAGAGAGAAAGGGGGAGGTGGTGGGGGAAGAGAGAGAGAGAGAGAGGGGGTGGGGGAAAAGAGAGAGAGAGAGAGAGTGAGGGAGGGGGAGAGAATGAGAGAGAGAGAGAGTGTGTGTGTGAAAGATAGGGGGATGGTAGAGAGAGGGGGTAAGGGGGAGAGAGGAGAGAGAAAAGAGAGAGAGGGGGATGGTAGAGAGAGGGATGGGTATGGGGAAGAGAGAGAGAGAGAGAGGGGGAGGGGGAGGTGGAGATGGAGGGGGGAGGGGGGAGGGGAAAGGGGAGGTGGAGATGGAGGGGGGAGGTGGAGATGGAGGGGGAGGGGGAGGTGGAGATGGAGAGGGAGGGGGAAGGGGAAGGTGGAGATGGAGGGGGGAGGGGGAGGGAGAGATGGAGGGGGAGGGGGAGGGGAAGGTGGAGATGGAGGGGGAGGGGGAGGTGCAAATGGAGGGGGAGGGGGGAGGTGGAGATGGAGATGGAGGGGGAGGGGGAGGTGGAAATGGAGGGGGAGGGGGGAAGGGGGAGTGGAGATGGAGGGGGAGGAGGGAGGGGGAGGGGGAGATGGAGGGGGAAGGGGGAGGGGGAGATGGAGGGGGGAGGGGGAGGGGGAGGGGGAGCGGGAGATGGAGGGGGAGGAGGGAGGGGGAGATGGAGGGGGGAGGGGGAGACGGAGGGGGGAGGGGGAGGGGGAGGTGGAGATGGAGGGGGAGGGGGAGGTGGAAATGGAGGGGGAGGGGGAGGTGGAGATGGAGATGGAGGGGGAGGGGGGAGGGGGAGGTGGAAATGGAGGGAGAGGGGGAAAGGGGGAGTGGAGATGGAGGGGGAGGGGGAGATGGAGGGGGGAGGGGGAGGTGGAGATGGAGGGGGGAGGGGGAGGTGGAAATGGGAGGGGGAGGGGGAGGGGGGAGGGGGACGTGAAGATGGAGGGGGAGGGGGAGGTGGAGATGGAGGGGGAGGGGGGAGGTGGAGATGGAGGGGGAGGGGGAAGGGGGAGTGGAGATGGAGGGGGAGGGGGGTGGTGGAAATGGAGGGGGGAGGGGGAGGGGTGGTGGAGATAGGAGGGGGAAAAAAAAAGAGCAAAAAAAACTTGACAGACGAAAATCGAAAAGGAGGAGAAGTGGTCACCTGAACGCTCTCCAAGTCTTTCTCGATGTAACGGGATTGTTGTGGAACAATGGACGGTGGGTGGATGGCTAGGTTATCGTTGCGAGATAGGCTCGAAGTCACTTACAATGTGAGGATGGGAGTAAGGTGGTGGTCGATGGAGAGGGAGGAGTGTCTTGCGTGGGGCTCGGAATAAAGAAGAGAATGGAGGCAAAAAGTGAAAGATGAAGAATGAGGGGGTGGAGTTGGTTTTTATAGGATTTGATTTTAGGTTTAGGGTTTAACCCTAAATACTTCCCAAGCCATAACTCTTTATGGATAGCTCGGTTTGCTTTTCTGAAAAAAAGTAAAATGATCGAAATTGCAAGCTCTACGCATTTGTGTCCACTACCTAGCCTGATTATATATCATGTGGCTTATATTTAAGAAATAAAGAAAATTTCTTAAGTAGTAACCCAAGGTTGAGGCTTGGGGTTGATATGTTTGGCTAGAAATGAAAAAAAAATTTACTCTCCTTGCCCTTGAGTGTTATGTTCGTGAAAGTTCGAAATAGTGTGTTGTTTTACATACCTACGTATGTTTACTCACTACTTGAGATGCTAGTCTCCCCGGCAGCAGTGCCAAATGTTTGCTCTTTCCTATTGCTTTCGTAGGAAGAGCTGGGTATTCTATGTTTGCAGGGTTCCGAGGCTTTTTGTCACCTACAGATATATTGGGGTTGTCGGTTGTAGTATATGTGTAGCTTAGGACCTCGAGTCATGTTTTGGTGAGAGACGTAGGTTTAAGTGTGGTAAGCAAACAAAGTGCATGCATGTGTAAAAGGAACGTAAATCATCTTTGTTGAGGTAATGAAGGCTTTCACCTTCATTGGGGGTTGTAGGGTTTAGAAGGAGTTTAAGGTTCAGAAGGAGGTTCCAGGGTAAGAAGGAGGTTCCAGGGTTTAGAAGGAGGTTCCAGGGTTTGGAAGGAGTCCATGGTTAGAAGGAGGTTCCAGGGTTTAGAAGGAGTTCCAGGGTTTAGAAGGAGGTTCCAGGGTTTAGAAGGAGTCCAGGGTTAGAAGGAGGTTCCAAGGTTCAGGGTAGAGTACATGGTGGAGAACTCGTCTCCCTCATAGATCATGGAGTTTTAAGGTTGAGGAACAAAGGGTTTAGGGGAGCATAGGAGTGGGAGAGGAAGAAGGTGTAAGAGCATGGGGGAAAGAAGAGAGAGGAGGAAGGAGGAAGAGGGAGGAGGAGGAGAGAGAAGGAGGAGGAGGAGGAGGAGGGAGGAGGAGGAGGGAGGAGAAGAGGGAGAGGATGGGTTGCAAGGTTAGAGGAGAGGGGAGGAGGAGTTGCAAGGTTAGGACATGCTTTTGGACGTGCAGTGCAAGGGAGCATGGACACTTGAGGCAAATGCTTGGAATACCAAAGTAGACTCAACACAATGCCCCAAAGAGTCTGGGCTTCATTCCATTATGGGGTATTTATACAAGTTGGAGAGCTTCTCTCTCTGCATGTAACACAAAGTTGTAACACAAAGTCGTATCACAAAGTTGTAACACAAAGTTGTATCACAAAGTTGTAACACAAAGTTGTAACACAAAGTTGTAACACAAAGTTGTAACACAAAGTTGTTACACAAAGTTGTAACACAAGGTTGTATCACAAGGTTGTAACACAAAGTTGTATCACAAAGTTGTATCACAAAGTTGTAACACAAAGTTGTAACACATTCTCTCTCTACATGTAGAAGTTGTAACACAAAGTTGTATCACAAAGTTGTATGACATTCCCTTTCTACATAAGTTCATGTTGGCACAGAGTCAACAGCTATAAATGGAGGGGGCTATTCCTTGATGGGACACACTCATTCTTTGTAAATCCACCTAGCTAGTACTTTGATTTCCCCCTTCCCTTCCTTTCAAATAAAGCATGGCCCTCTTCCCTTGATGTCTCCATCTTTACATTCCTCCTCCCGTCATGTACATGCTTCTCTTCCCCCTCTCCCTTTCCCCTTGTGCCATAGTCTCCCTCTTCATTCCCTCCCCTTCTAAACCCTTTTCCCCTCCCATGATAACGTTTCGCCCTCGCGTTCTCCTTTCCTCTATGGCCCTTGAGCGTCACCATGCTTAGTGTCTAGCATCTTGTCATGATTTCTTTTCTAGGTAATAGAAATGGTGTGGCTGCTGGGATTGAAATCTCCAAGGCTAGTGGTGTAAAACCTGTTACTCCTACGACTGGGTGCGGCTCTGCGGCCTCTTCCGTGTGCAGTTCTCTACTTTTACACCTCCAAACTGCGTGCCTTCCTTGACTCTACGGCTACAAAACCTCCTTGCTTCTGTGCTTCCAGACAGCCTGCTTTCTGCTCGCGGTTCCTACGTGTATTCTGGCTAGCAAATCTTCTGCTCGTACCGGTCGCATCTACAAAATTATAACATCCGTGCTCCCTCTGAGTTCCTGCACGCGCATTTGCATGTCTACCATGTACAACCGCACACATCGCGGATAGATCGCGATGGTTTTCTGGGCTCCTGCATCTTCCGGTCGCGGATAGTTTTTCTAGGCTTCTGCAAAGCTATAACAGATCCCGTGCCCCCCTCTCTTTCTCTTTCTCTTCTCTTCTCCTCTCCTCTTCTCTCTTTTTATTAAAGAGTGGGATTTGAACCCAAGGCCTCCCCCTTCACAAAAGGGAGACTTATCATTGGGTCTGCAGATAAGAAGTGATGAAAATGTAATGATTTTTCCTTATATATTGAAATCTCGGGAACTGTAACTCTCTAACCGTGCGGAGTTTCCTCTTGCTGTAAAAAGCAAAAATATTTCGTTTCATGTGCTCTATTCACATCTCGTACTAGATCGCAGATTTGAAAAATTTTCAAGTTCACTCCTTGGACGCACACCACACGAGAAGGGTAGATATTTATGTCACTTCTCAATGAGTTCAAGGATTTGGTGCTTGGTCCTTTGCTCATTACGGCTACCAATTGGCGAGATCTCTTTCTTGATCTTCATGTCGACCTTCAACGGCTGATTGTCCAGTGCATTGTTCAAGGAGACGATGGGTGTAATGATACACCATGGATGATTCAAGGTGAAGAACTAGTGATATGGTGGGAGGACTTTGATTTCAATTCTACTCATTGTGCGGTGATCGAGCTACTTGCTGCTTCGGAGGTAATTAAAAGGGTGTCCTTCTTCGAAGGGTGGGATGCTCCCCAAGTTTGAGGGGAGATTTGGCGCATTTACTTATTAATTCTTGTGGATAAGCTCGCCTTGAATGGTTTATTCTCAATCTCACTACAAAGGTTTCTAGGGCTCAGCTATGGTTGGTAATGTTTCAACCAAGGAATCCCTTTGTACCTAATCAACCCTTTGTGCCTCATTTTCAGCTTCAAGTTGTAATTCTTTTTGGTCTAAAGATAAACTATCAACAAAGGATTGCAAGTTTATTTCGTGCTGAACGTCTTGCTCAAGTGCTTCTCCCCACCCTCTCCTTCTACCTATCTTGGATTACCGAGAAACTTGGGATGTTCGGATTTTGGTCTTGGTGTGATGACATCTTGGCTACTTCAATTTGATGGAGCATACAAACCTTCGACCAAGGCTGCGGGTGTGGGTGTGAAGCTCACTTCACCAGGGGGTGAGGTGTATTGTTATAGTAAGATGGTCGATGACTCGCCACCCTGGGAGTCATTGAGGATTTGCCCATCACTGTCAATGGGTTGACCACCACCGTCAATTTCTATGTAGTGGACATCGAAGATACATGCATGAGTTACCCAGCCATACTCGAGAGACCATGGTTGAGAAAGAGTGATGCAGTCAGCTATTGGAAGACAGGACACATGTCTTTTGGTGCTTCTAAGGAGAAGATCCCGATGCAACCAGGTGCCATGGAACCAGAAGAAGAAGAGGAGCAAGACAGTGATACTCTCTCATCCTCGGTGTCTGAATCAATGGAAGAATCAGACAGGGGGGAGGAATTCTCAGAGGAGGAAGTTTACATGATGGGGGTGTCTCCAACCCCGCCACCTACAGAAAAGGTAACAACTAGTCCTCAACAGCTTGTATCTATGCTTTCCCCAGACCTCACTCCAAGTGAGAAAGACGAGTTCCTAGAAATGTTCAAAGATGTTCCTGACCTCTTCGCAACTGATTGCCATAGAGTACAAGATAGAGCTGAAGCCTGATGCGAAGCCTGTGACTCAGAAGTATCGGAGATTAGGGCCCCTACAGACCGATGCTTTGCGCTCAGAGTTGCAAAAACTTGTAGAAGCTAGGTTTATTGTTCTGGTTCACAATACTGAATTGGTTTCACCAATGGTAGTCACCCCAAAGAAAAACAAGTGGCGGGTCTGCATCGACTATAAGAAACTCAATGCAACCACCAAGAGGAACCATCATCCTCTTCTTTTTCAAGACCTCATTCTTGAGAAGGTAAGTGGTCATGAGATGTATACTTTCTGTGATGGTTACTCTGGGTTTTATTAAATCAGAATTGCCGAAGAGGATGTGCTTAAAACCACATTTGCCACACCCTAGGGGACATTTGCATTCAAAGTAATGCCATTTGGCCTCACCAATGCTCCTGCTACCTTTCAAAGATTTATGCAGATGGTTTTTGCTCCTTATTTGGGGGATTTCTTGGAGGTGTTTTTAGATGATTTTTGTATATTCTCGTCATGTAAGGAGCACATCATGAAGGTTAGGTTGGCCTTCCAATGGGTCAATGATGCGAATGGCAGTCTCAACCTTGAGAAATGCACCATTGGAGCCACTCATGGGAGGTTACTGGGATACTTAAGCTTCCAAGATTTGATGGGCGAGAGGTGAGAAAATTTCAAATTTGCGGGAGTAGTAAAATTTCAGCTGCTCGTTTCCCCCCCTTCAGCAATACACGTTAGCAGACTTGGATATTCCAAACGAGTGCAATGTGGCCTAAAATGCTTCAAAACACACAAATAGGCCAAAGGGCATAGTATCGGGTTTGATGCTATGTATTATTAAATGCAAGGACCTTTGGCATGCTTATGAGCCATATAGCAAGCAAGTGCATGGAAAAAGAAATAATTCAAAATTTTAAATAGTGTTGGATTTATTAAAATATATTTGCACATGCACAAATTGCAGTTTTCCAACTTCTTCCATTTCAAGGTGAATCTGGATATTTATACCAATAACTATCAATGTTTTAAGACCACCATGCACTAATGCCAATAGTTTGGATATTGTCTCATCTGAGGGCATCAAGCCTGACCCTGAGAAGGTAGAAGCTATCCTCAAGCTCTCCCCGCCAACAACCAAATGTCAGGTATGCTCATTTGTTAATCTAGTAGGATACTATCGCCGCTTCATTGATCAATATGCTGCTTTTACGCGACCCATGACTATGCTATTAAAAGATGGAGTTGATTTCTCTTGGGATGAGGATTGTGATCATGGGTTTGCACAAATCAAGAATGCTCTGGCTTCAGAACCCATTCTATGCAATCCTGATTGGTCAAAGACTTTCTATATCAATCTTGGGTTTGGTGAGCACACTCTGGCGGGTATTCTTCTCCAACAAGGGGAGGATCAGTTCATGTATCCTGTTTGATTTGCTTCTCGACAATTGCTCGAAACTGAACGACGCTACTCTGAGGCTGACAAGCATGCTTTGTCTTTGGTAGTCTGCATTGAGAAATTTAAGCATAATGTTGCTGGAAAGTCCTTCATTATAATTTGTAGCAATGGTCTTGCAAAGCAGGTTTTTCAATCACCAAATCCCATGGGCCAATTGGCCAAATGGTTGGCAGTTTTACAAGAATATGATTTTTCTTTCAAAATTCTAAAAGGGGGTTGTTCCAACTTGAAGAATGCTTTGATTAATTTAGAGAAATGCCTCGATGTAATCCTTATAGCAGCCATAGAAGTTGGGGATCCATGGTATGGTGGAATCTATAGGTTTTTGACTGCTTTCTCCTTTCCTCCAGAAAGTACTAGCTATGAGAGAAAGAAGATCCACAGAGATAGTAGGCGCTACACCCTCTTTGATGGGATGTTGTACCGTCAAGGCATGGATGGGGTACTAAGACGAGCCATTGATGCAGATGAAGTACCTAAGGTATTGAAGCATTATCATGATGGATTTTGTGGAGGCCACTATGCCAGTGACTATACAGCTTAGAAGATTTTACATGCTGGGTACTATTGGCCGACCTTGTTCAAGGATGTCACTATGCATTGCAAAACTTGTGAACCATGCCAATTCTTTGGTAGGAAGGATTTGTGTCTTGGGCAACATCACCCAGTGATGCCCATCCATCCGTTTCAGAGGTGGGGAATAGATTTTGTCGGGCCCTTGCCCATGACTGCCCGCAAAAAGAAGTATCTTTTGGTAGCCACTCAGTATGTCACTAAGTGGGCTGAAGCTACCGCCCTCCCCACTGCAAATGGTAAGGCAGTTTCAAATTTCATATTTGAATGTATCTGCACAAGGTTTGGGACACCCATGGAAATAGTATTTGACCATGGGAGTCTATTCTTAAATAAAGTAGTGGAATTGCTCATGGATCACATGGGTATTGATCACCGCACTTCTAGCATCTATCATCAAGTGTCCATGGGACAAACGGAGCAGACCAATGGCCTCCTTTGTAAAACCATGGGAAAAATGGCTACAGGGAATAGGAGCCAGTGGGATCAGAAGGTCGCAGAAGCCGTATGGGCTTACAACATCACTCATAAAACGTCTATAGGTCACACTCCTTTTGAGTTGGTGTACGGTGCTAAGGCCATTTTACCACTAGAGATAGAGATTCCAGCCTTGAGATTGGCACAAGAACAGAGGATGATAGAAGATGAACAGAGGCCAGATTGGTACAACTTGAGAAGTTAGATGAAACCCGACGCCTTGCACTACACCAAACAAAGATAAAAAAGAATCGACAAAAGGCCCGCTTGGATGCTAAGATTTGCAAGGGATGGGAAAGACGCTTTGCAGAGGGGGATGTTGTGCTATGCTTTGATAATAGATTAGACCACCAAATGGATAAGAAGTTCCTTCCATTGTGGACCAGTCCATACAAAGACATCAAGGAATGTAGCAATGGGTCTGTACAAGTTCGGGAGCTGCATGAGCCATATGGCAAGAAGGTGATCAACAAGCGTTACCTCAAGCCCTTCTTTGTGCGTGATGGACCTAGGCATGGAAATACTGTGCATTCCCTACATGGGGGAGGGGGAACTGTTATGGATAAATTTGTCTAAGGAAAAAGGCATTAATATGTGTGTGTATTTGTATGTGTGGCAATAGTATAATAAAATATGGTGTGCATAGGGCCCAGGGTTGAGGTGGCAGGGCATGACCATGTGCCACCCTTCCACGTAAGAGGACCCATAAGGTGTGTTGTACATAATCCATGGTAGTTATATTATAAAATGTAAGGTGGCATGGTTCCTCCATGTGCCACCCCTCCACCTAGGTAGTCCCGTGCCTGCATTTAGTGAGATATGGCCTAAAGTCCATGAGAGAAGTAATATAAAATAGGTGGAGGTGGATATTATATTGGATTATTCCCTCCATGTAGGATAGGCCCATGTGGGGGGGTATAGATAGTCCAAGGATGCAAGTTAAATAATGGGGAAAATAGGATGAGGTGGCATGATTCCTTATGCCAACCCTCCACTTGTCCTCCTAGAGGTTTGAACGTATTATAAAATTGGGAAGAGACCAAGGGAGTATCATAGACTTGAGATATGGGGCTTGATTTATGTGGAAAAATGAGGCAAAGGGTTGTCACACACAATTGAGAGTGCGTAACCACCTAGCCCACATGGGAGACTTTTCCACACACACCATGCATGTGGGAGGATGCATTTATTGGGGGAGACCCCCTCTCTTGGCTATAAAAGGAGGGGGCTATTCCTTGATGGGACACGCTCAGTCTTGTAAAGCCACCCAGCTAGTACTTTGATTTCCCCCTTCCCTTCCTTTCAAATAAAGTGTGGCCTTCTTCCCTTGATGTCTCCATCTTTACATTCGCCCTCCCATCATGTACGTGCTTCTCTTCCCCCTCTCCCTTTCCCCTTGTGCCATAGTCTCCCTCTTCAGTCCCTCCCCTTCTAATCCCTTTTCCCCTCCCATGATAACATTTCGCCCTCATGTTCTCCTTTCCTCTATGGCCCTTGAGCATCGCCATGCTTAGTGTCTAGCATCTTGTCCTGATTTCTTTTCTAGGTAACAGTGGTAGGACCAAGGGTAAGTGAGGTGATGAGGTTGGTATAGAGAGTGGTTAGATATGGGAAGTTGGATGTGAGATAGGCCCTATCATCCTCCAACACTTCTTTTTGTTGGTGCGATGGGATCATCAGCTACAAGGGTGGGATGTCGATTATGTCATGCCTTGTAAATAATAGTGATGGCCTTTGTAGCAATGGCAAAAAACTAGCAATAATCCTGAGGGGAGGACTACCCATGAGGCATACATATGCGATGAAAGAATCCATCCTGAGTGCTATAAACCTGGCATGTGTAGACAGGCAGAATATATTTTTCTCATGTTCGAACAAGTCTTCGCAAGTTATGCAAAAAGTTTTGGTCCCTATGGAATGTTCCTATTTGATTGTTGGATGAGCGAATATGATCCTGAGTTGGAGTTGTTTCCATTGGATAAGCACTCGTTCTTTGAGGTGATCTTCTGCTTGTAGAGCGGCCGCAAGATCTTGTACACTACCATTGTGCATTGTAGTGGGACTTCATTGGTGTTGTCTTCCATTGCCTCATTGTTGTACACTAGCAATTGGAGTTCAGACTTGGAGATGACTATCTTTTGGGATTGCATCTCATCCATTCTTTCTTTATATTTATGGTAGATGGATGTATTTGCCTCCTTAAGCTTCTTCATTTGCAAGGTAACCTATCCTTGTTGAGAAATGACTTCAGTGGTATTGGATCATTAGTCCAAGACGTGCTTGAGAAGTACTAGCCTCTTTCACAGTAGCAAGTTGGTTCTTGAAGATTTGGCAGTCCCTTGTAAGCTCTTCAATGCTGATTGTGCGCATTGCCAAAGACTGTTGCATGTCTTCAAGCTTTGTTTGGCAATCTTGGAGCTCTTCTTCTTTGTGGATTAGAGTGAGTCAAGCTTGTGCCAGTTCCTCCATTTGTTGAGCATGCGTGGAGGTCAAGTCGTCATAGGAGGTTTGTAGGATTGCTGTAGCTTGTACTTCTACTGTCAGTTGTATTTGGCTTTGGTGGAGGTTGGAGGTCACATCCCTCACTCCCTTGTCTTGAGCTTGGAGATCTTGGTTCATGCGCACTTCTTCAATGTCTTTCTCATCTATTTGCACCCGAAGTGCCCTGACCTCTATGGCGATTCCATGGAATCCGTCTTCGATTGCTGCTACAGTCTGTCTTTCCAATTCTCACGCATGTTCCTCCTTGGTCAAGCTAGTGAATAATTTTGACATTTGAAGCATTTGGCTAGCTCGATGATGGAGAATGATAGACCATGTAGCCATCCTGATGATTCTGTAGTACTTGTTGGGGGTTGTTCCAATGGTAAGTCGATCACTTGGGCACAGTAGTCATATTGTTGATCTGGCACTAGCTCCCCTTGTGGCTCATGGATTGGCATGGTGTTGATGGGCGGTGCTGGTGCTGATGTAGCCTTAGGCTTTGGTTGTTGTTGCTATTGTTGGAGATATATTGGTTGCATTTGTGCGCCGTCGTGCTGTAGCATCTCGTGGGGCAATCCCTCAATTTTGACCTCCAGAATAGGCTTTTTTTTTAAGGTATCCGCATTTGCCAATATGATAGTAGGAGAAGTTGGTGACGGCTCCCATGCTGGTGATAAGGGAATGTCCAACTTCTCAATAGGTTTTTGTGACTAGGGCAAAGTCATTTCTTGTTCCTGTAGCACTTTATTGATGATTACAGCTAATAAGTGTGGAATTTTATATATTTTGTCCTAATGAACCATCTAGTTTTTTTGTGAAGAAGATGACTAAGTGATGGATCCAGTCTTGCTTTAGCTTCCTACTCAGCAAAACAAATGTGTGAAGTGGAAGGGATTGATTCTTGTTGCACTTAACCCCGAGGATTGTGGATAGGAATTGTGCTACTTCCTTGAGGCGAGGGTTAATGACGGTGCAAAGTAATATCCCATCCCTATGAAACTTTGTGCCCTTGGTGAGGGGAGGCTGTATTTTAAGAAATTTAGCATCAGTAGGCCTTGTAGGGTATTTTGCACCTTGTGTTGGGAGTGAGAAGGCCCTTTGAATTACTGTACTATCGAGGATAATGTTGAGTGGGCTTTGATGTTGTACAGTGATGGTGTCATACTTGTTGCCAACCTGTGCATCACTGGAGTGGTAAGAATGGACAAAGTCCTTGATGTATGTGGTCATTGTAGGACTGTCCTCCAAGGATTTTAGGCTCTCATACAAACTGTACAGACCCATGTTCTCTAAGAAAGATGTTATTGCATTGGAAAGAGCATAAGTCAATGTAGGTGGCCACATAAGTTTCAAGGACTGTGGGCCCCGTCAATGGTTATGTAGGCCGGTGATGTGACTGGGGTGGAATTTGGTCTTCTTGGGTTTCCATGTCATGCACAAAATCCTCCTCAAAGATATTGCTCTGAACCACAAATTCTGGTGGTCACCTTGGTTGAGAGGAGGTAGACGGCTGCGAACTCTGGAGGGGGTCTCATGGTGGCTGAGGCGGTGTGATACTTATCCGCATCCTCTTTAGTGGCAGCATTGTTTCTGAACCTGCATCCATGTTCATATGGTGTAACATTGATCATTATATTACTTGACATGCAGGTATGCCAATTTGTGTGTCTATTGTGAGGGGTCATTGTTTGCTTGGGTGTAGCCATTTTTGGTGGGGTTCAAGGACTTTTCTGTATATGGGTATCTTGCATGATCCATAACTTATGCATTGCTCAATGGAATTTAGCAAACTTTGTCTTCAAGTTGTAGTACACATTCCAAACCTAAACATGAGAGAATAATATTATGGAATAAGGATGTGGAACAGGACCATTAAAGCATTATAACACTTGCTATGTTGCATGTGAAGCATGCATCTTGAAGATTATAGGCAATTTATTCAAAAACATCAAAATTTTGTTCTATACATACATGCAACCAAGTAATCATCCTAAAGTACACTACGTGAGCTTCTCCTTAACCCAAGGACACACCTAAATGAGATCATTATGAATGGGTTAATGGGCCTCCAATGTTGTGCTAAAGTGATGCATACCCATAACTTTCTTTTGATTTGTTAAAAACGCAAGGGGTTCACTATGTATAAACTCTCTATATCACGTGCGTTCAAGGATTATTTGTAAAATACCTTATCCATAGATTTTCCATTAATAAAATGTACCCTTTTTCTATACAAATCTATATTTCTTTTCTAAAATCATTTAAAATAATCCCTTATGTAAGTTAAATTCTGTAAATTTTAGAAATTAAAACTATCCTTTTATTGAACTCTCGTCATAGGGTTACATAAGATGAGTGACCCCCCTGAGGTTGAAAACCAAAACGGATTGGAATTCAAACTATTGGGACTAGTGCATGGTGGTCTTAAAACATTGATAGTTGTTGGTATTGGTCTTTAGATTCACCCTAAAATGGAAGTTGGAAAAGTGCAATTTGTGCATGTGCAAAGATATTTTAATAAATCCAACACTATTTACAATTTTGAATTGTTTCTTTTTCCATGCACTTGCTTGCTATATGGCTCATAAGCATGCCAAAGGTTATTGCATTTAATAATACACAACATCAACCCCGATAGCGTTCTGTTTGGCCTATTTGTGTTTTGAAGCATTTTAAGCCACATTGCACTTGTTTGGGATATTTAATTCTGCTGATGTGTATTGTTGGAGGGGGAAAAACCGACAGGTGCAATTTCGCTACTCCGGAGAATTTTAAATTTTCACACCTCCCGCCCATCAAATCTTGGAAGATTTAAGTACTTACAACTTGCTCGCGCCCTGCAGATGCCCTGCAACCCGTATGCACCTCGACATGACCTTGCAAAGACTTTGGTTTTCCATTGTCTTGTTTCGGGTAAGTTGTTGCACCATGAAAATATCCACAAGTTCAAGAAATGTTTGCAAGATTTTGATTATTTCAAAACACAACGACATTTTGCTTTTTCAAGGAAATTCCAGACTCCCAACTATCTTATCAACATCTCTATAGCAAGCATCTCCTAGCTTTGGAGGCCAGTCTACTGCACTATGGTAGACCTTTTCACACACTCAGATCACACACTGCTTGCTTCACTCTACCGACTTATATGCCCATAGTAACTCCTCCTTTCGCTGCGGGTCCTCTTCATCCTGCTCTTTGCACTCTATACATCTTCGAGCCTCTATCATGTCCTGCCAAAAGAAAACCTACATCATGAGCTTGACAAGTACCTTAAAGGAGCAAAAAAAACAATAGCCAGGGAAATTAATAATCACCGTCTGTGCTGACTCCAAGTAATACACCCACCACCAAAGCATGTCCTCCTTGCAGCAGTTATTTTCCTCCTTCTTCTCCGGGTCTGTTTTTGCGAGGATGCCATCCAACATCGTTTTCAAAGATAGAACAAAAGCATTCCAAAGTCTTTTGGGTATGCCATAGATTTGCAGTAGGTGGATCGGTGTACAGATTTTTGGGGCTACATTTTGTAATGGGCTCTTAGTTTTGTGTGCACTACATAGGGAGAGAGTTCATTGAGCCTGGCCTTCTCATTCTTCAGTATCATGTTAGTTGTCTAATCTAAATCTTTTGTCTCACATTAGTTGTCTAATCGAAATCTTTCATGGTACAATAGTTCACTAATTGAAATCTTTCAGTCTCACATTAGTAATCTAATCGAAATCTTTCGTCTCACATTACGTGTCAAATCAAAATCTTTCATCTCATTATTATCACCACGCTGGCGTGGATCAAAGGACACTATCTAGTCACTTAGCTAAGAAAACATTGCCCAAGTAAACTCTAGAGAAGATTAGCAATTCAATAGATTACACACAGATTACATAGATTACAATCTCAAAAACTCCTTTACTTCAGATTACATCTCAAGGACTCCTGGTTGAGCTCCCTGACTGTAGGCTCGGCCCTCCTTCCTCCTTTCCAAAATGGGCATGGTTCCTTTATATTTTGGCCCGGCCCTTCCCTTCAGGCCACTTCCTCTTTCCTTGATTTGATCTTCCTGGTTGCAAGCTCATCAGCCCTTCTTGTTGCTTTCCTAAAGGGGGCTAGTTCCTCCCTTTAGGCTCCTTTTCCCGTAGTCAGGTTCGGTCTTAGCCTTCTTCAATTTGAGCTCCTTGTCTTTAAGATCTTTTGCCCAAATGGCAAATTGAGCTATAGCATCTACGTTCTCATCGTAGATAGCTGTAGCAGACAAGCACATTTAATCTGTCCATGACCTAGGCAATGGCAAATGGCATTCTCTACATAGCGATTTTGTATGCACAAACACTCCAAATCAAAAAACGTGCACAGGGTGGTAGCATGCAGGCCATCACATACAACAGTCATCTATGATGGGGGTATGGCAGACCATGCATTTCGGGCCCTGCTGCATACCAAGATAGGCATTCGATTTTGTAAGAAAACAATACAACGTCTGTGCTCAACAGATAACAGGATCTCGTATGCAAGAGAGAAAAGCAGATAGTATGGAGAATCCAAAATTTGATTACTGTAAAACTGATACAATAGATGGCGCTGCCTCCCAGCCGTGCACTCCTGTGTGAGAAGCTTCGATGGCATGCTAGAAACAGTAGAGGATGGAGGCTGGATGCTAAGGAATCAGGGTTGTTGTAGCCAATGATGATGATGGGCTTCACGGGCTTGCTCTTATATAGCCACCAGTCATAGTCAGCTAGACCTGATTGGGTGACTGACCCAGTCTGCCCAAAACGGCCGAGTGGAGCTCAGTCCCGAAATAGGCCACTGACCACACGTTAGAACCGTGGCACAAAATAGAGTAACTAACCTACAGTATCCGTTTGGCCCAGAGCCATCCGGAATCATCTGGGGCTCCAAATGGGCCCCGCAACCCGAGAGTGGGCTATCTCAAGAAATGCTCCGTCTACCCTTAGTGCGGTCATGGGATGCCTTCCCGCACTTGCATGTAGCCTAGTTGGTAGTGTGCCAACTCTATCTGAAGCCGTCCAGCCATCAGGCCACACATGGCCCCCATCTGGTGTCCAAACCAGGACCTACCAGATAACTGAGCTACTCAAATGCCTTCTCCTCATATGCGGGGCTTACAGTAGAGTTAGCTGGTTCCCACGTAGTTACACGAGAGTGGAGCATTGATATCTAACACCCCCCCTCAATGTCCACCCACAAATGAACTTACTTTTTCGGCCCAATGCCAAGTCGATGAAGATGCCTCTCCAGCAAGTCTCTTCCAAGATCCTTCGTGAAGATGTCCGCAGCATTCTCTGTCATCGGACAGTACACCAAGTCAACCTCTCCATCCATGATGAGCTCACGTACAAAGTGATATTGAATCTCAATGTGTTTTGTGTGAGCATGGAACACAGGGTTCTTTGCAATTACCATGCAACTCTAATTGTCACATGATAACTGCGTAGGCTTGTTCTGCACTGCACCCATGTCCCCTAAAATCCTCCTCAACCACACTGCCTCACAAGAAGCAAAACATGCTAATTTGTACTCAGCCTCGGTAGAAGAAAGAGCAATTGTGGGTTGCTTCTTGTTGACCCATGACACAACTCCAAATCCAAGTGAGAAACAGTAACATGTCACTTATCTCATGTTGTCCACATATCTTGCCCAATTCGAGTCACAGAATCCGGTCAAGGTGTTGCCCTTGGTATAGGTGATGCCATAATCAAGTGTGCCTTTGATGTATTTCAACACCCGCATCCCTGCCGTCCAATGGTTCTCCCAGGGCTTATTGAAAAACCTGCTTAGTACACCAGTCACAAAACTGATGTCCGACTGTGTGTTGCACAAGTAAATCAAACTGCCCACAAGCCTTCTGTACTTCGCTTCGTCCACCAGTGGTGATGAATCCTCATTTGAGAGCTTCACGTTAGCCTCCATTCGGGTGCCAACTATCTTGCACTCAGCCATGCCAAATGCCTTCAATATCTCTCCAGCATACTTCAGCTGTGAGATGAAGATCTGTTTTGGCTCTTGCCAAACTTCAATCCCCAAACAGAAATGCATCATTCCGAGGTCTGTCATTCCAAACTCTCTTCCTAGCAACTTCTTTGTCTGCAAGATATTTTCTTCATGGTTCACTGTTATGACAAGGTCGTCCACATAAAGGATCATGATCATACACCTGCCTCCTTCTCTGTAGATATACAAATTTGCACCAAATGGGCTCCTCCTGAACCCGTTTTGCAGAAAGTAGGCATCAATCCGCTGGTACCACGCTCATGGGGCCTGTTTCAGCCTGTAAAGTGCCTTCTTTAGTTTATAGACTTTACCTTCGGAACCGGGGATCACAAAACCTGGCGGTTGTTCGACGTATAGCTCCTCCTTGAGATCTCCATTCAGAAAGGCGGATTTTACATCCATCTAAAACATGGGCCAACTTTCATGTGCTACTAAAGCCAAAACACTGCGAATTGTGGTTAGTCGAGTTGTGGGAGCAAAAGTATCCTGATAATCAAAACCATGTACCTGTGCGAATCCTTTTGCCACGAGCCGAGCCTTGTACTTATCCAACGTGTCGTTGGACTTGTACTTGGTCTTGTACACCCACTTGGTACCGATTACCTTGCATTTTGGTGGTCGATCCACAAGGTCCCAAGTGCTATTCTTCATTATGGAGCCATACTCCAGCTGCATAGCCTCCATCCACCTATCATCACCCTGTGCTTCTTCAAGACACTTGGGTTCTGCAGCACGGATCACCTCTGTCATCAAAGTGTAGTTGACCAAGTGTTCCTGCTCCCTTCTTTGCTCCTATAATCTCTTGGACCAACGGTGGCATGTGAGGCTATATGGCTCAGAAGACTATTGTCAAAAACAGATTACTTTGATGAGTCAAAGCCAACAACAATATATTGTGATAATCAATCAGCTCAAGCATTGGCAAAAAATCTAGTATATCACTCTAGGACAAATCACATTGACGTCAAAGAGCACTTCATCAGAGAAAGAGTGTTACTTGGTGACATCACACTATAGCATTGTGATAGCAAAGAGAATGTTGCAGACATCTTTACCAAACCACTCGGTAAAGAGCTATTCAAGAAACACCGACTAGCTCTTGGTTTGACCAGAGGAAGGACATTCCCATTAAAGGGTTGTGATGGAATGTAATGCTCAGTCTTCTTTGATTCCCCAGAATCATCATCTTGAGGGAAGGCCTACTTCATGATGTTGATCTTGAGGGAAGGTGTTGAGAGTTCACGCTCAACATCATGTGATCACATGTGCATAGCACCATCACGTGATCATATGTGCATAGCACTAACCTTATAGAGTGCTATAAAGGAAAGGGTTAGATCCCCTAACCCTAACCCTAAAAGGGTTTGTATATATTCTATTTTTTCAACTAAATCTAGTGTATAGTTAGTCATTTGTGGTGTGCTCTCTAGCTGTGCCCTCTCTCCTCATCTCCACTCATCTCCTCTCCCCTCTTCATATTTTGTCACCCTCAGGTCTAAGGGCCTCGAAAGCTCCATCACAAGTGTAGCCTCTCTCAACTCTCATGCGCCTTCGGTTGCATCTAGGCTTAGAGGTATGTTCTCTAACACGTTCAACCGCTTAGGACAAACAGAGTAGGCTGACATGGAGAACCCCTTTGCCGGCATGTATGTAGGAAGGGAAGGCCAGTAGCAGACAATTCCTAAACCCCAGACCAGGATAGAAACCACCTTCACCGATCCAAGTCCCTCCGCCTATGCCAGACCTCCCTAGTGGGAGAACATGGATGATGAAGATCCATGGATGAGGGAATTCCGTAGACAATACCCAAGCCGAGGGGATACTAGGAACTTCTAGGGTGGAGTGCCTTATGACCCTTTCATAGCCCCAGCACCACTAGCCTTCGTCAACTATGGGGCACCACAGTTTCCACCCTACCGTCCATTGCATGGAACCAACATTAACATGCCCTAGGACCCACCGCCTCCGGGAGTCCCTCTATACTAGTTGCACCAATGAATGCAGGCCTGGGTACCTCCATCCCAATGCCGGTACTAGCAACTACATGGAGACCACCACCTAAGCCAGGCCTAAGAGGCCCACAACAATACCACCTCGGCTAGCTGCTCAAATGGTGTTAACTGATGAGGCGATGCATATTTTGGTGAACGCCCTAGAAAGGGGGGCAACACCACCTCCACTCGCCCCAGTGTTCCCTGCAAGGATGGCGAATCCCTCGAGAAGCCGTCCCATAGCCATTTCCAAGCTAATGACCAAGTTCCTAAGAGAGGGAGACCTAGTCTCCCATGTGAAATGATTTGAACAAATTTGTGAAGCCTTTAGTGTGCCAGGTTACCTAGATATGGCCAATGCATTCGACCTCATCCTAGATGGCAAGGCAAGCCAACGGTATAGGGCTCTCACCCTAGAAGAAAAGATAAACTGGGAGACATTGAGAAAGGCTTTTATTGTGGGGTTCACCCTCAGTGGCCATAAATGGAGCCCAATCAACCAATTGTATGTGGTAAAATAGAATGACAAGGAATCCGTGAGGGATTACATTGCTAGGATTAAGCACCTCAATGCCCACTGTGAGCCATATGAGTGGATGAGCGACAAACGATTGTTGCCTCACTTCCTTATCAAATTGGTAGACTCAAAGTTGCACAACCACCTCATGGTGATGAACCCCACCTCCTTTGATCTATGTAGCAAGGTGGCCATCCGAATATGTGACAACATGATGGACAAAGTGAATTTGGACAAGGCCTCGGGCCCCCCTCCGAAATAGCTCCATCGGTTAAGTCCTCGAGTGTAGGGTCAATCAAGAAGGAGGCTAACGAGCCTAAAGGCTTGGATATGGGTGAGTTGGCCTCCAATCTGTTGGATCAGCTAGGTCAGCAATGGAGGACATGAACCTCCAAGGAGGCACCGAGCAACCCCCACTTGTTCCCACATAGAGACAATGTCTGGTGTGGGGTATGTAATGGCAACCACCCCTTCCAATGAGTATCCCACACCTAAGGGTAAGGTTGGCACTCTACTGCGCACACTGCCATAGGTGGGGAAACCATGATACCTCCCAATGTCGATTTTCAAGGTCCTTCCCCAAGCCATGTATCAGATGAGACCCCCATTTGCCCTAACGGCCCCACCCAACACCCAAATCTCTCAAGGTAGCCTCGTGGCTAGCTCTAGTCAGTACAGAACTTAGCCAGCTCTGCTACCACCAGCCATACTAAGGGCCACAGCCCCCACTACCTTGTATCACCCTAGTCAATCAAGTGTTGGTTGCAGAATTGCCCAACAACTGGGAGGAAATGGAACCTAATCATGGACTACCCCTACGAGGAGGGAAGTGGAACCCTAATCCACTACCTCCCACCATAGGATCAACAAGTCCTCGTATTCCAAAATGCCCCCGTAAATGCAAGGGCGAGAGATCTAAACTCAATCGCTCAGAGAACCCCGCTCCAATGTTACACCTGCCAAGGTCCCCATAGAGCAAATGAATGCCCCTACCGGGGCACTTCAAACCCTTTGGTGTCCTATTTCAAATGCCAAGGCCCACACTTCTTAAAGGATTGTCCATATAGGGATCATACTCCCACCACCCCAACCACAACCAATCCCACCCCTCTGTGTGCGGCGGGATGTGGAACGGAGCATCTATTCCAGGACTATCCCATGAGGAGACCAACCACCCCAATCATCCCACCAAAGAGCACCATCCTAAATCTACATAGCATCGAACAAGGACATGTGGCCGTTGTGCCACTACAAGTCATTACAAGGATGCAAGCCAAAACACTAGGCAAGGCAATGAGGAAGCTCAAAAAGAAGGGTAAGGCATCCCCGTTGCCTCGGGATTCTCCCACATCCTCTAACTCGATTTAAGAAGTTCATTTGAGTGGATGACAGCTCCGACCAGGTGCTCATCCAAGATGAACGGTTCTGATGAGGAGACAGCTACTCTTGCCACCTCCTTTGCTTTCGAACAGTCTTCCACCTAGGGTGACCCTGAGGTACCCCTAATCCCAGAAGTGAACAAACCAATGCAAGCCCAAGGCCAAGCACCCTCAGCCACCTATGAGGAGACCTATCCTGACCCGGCCTTAGAAAATAAATACATAAAGGATGCCCATAACATGGTACAGGATTGCCCCAATGGGAGTAGAAGATGATCTCCTCGATGCTTCTCTCTTCTTCCTTGACGTCATTCCCGAATGGGCCACCAAAGTCGTCCACTAATTGGCCAATGGACTACCCCTTAAGAAGGATAGAGCCCGTAAAATCATTAAGGATGCAGCACCATATCAGCTGATAGCAGGCCATCTATACTACATGGGCAAGCATGGCATACTGCGAAGATGTGTGTGCGAATATGAATGCATCGAGGTGCTTGAAGAAGCCCACTTAGGAATCGCAGCAGCAGGTCATTTTGCTGCTGATGTTACAGCACGTAAAGTGCTACAAGCTGGTCTCTAGTGGCCAATGCTCTTCGGAGACACGATCGAATTGATCAAATGATGCGACCCTTGCCAGCATATCCAAATCCCACATAGTGTAGACATGATGCCCTTGACCGGAATCCTAGCTGACCAACCCTTCAAAAAATGGGGCATCAATTTCATTGGACCCATAAGCCAAACTGCTAAGGGGATTGGGGCACAATACATCATCTTGGCCACCGACTACTAGACCCACCGCCAAATTCTTATATGAACAAGTCATTACGTAGTTTGGATGTCTATTGGAGTTAGTCAGCAACCGAGGAACTCACTTGCTCAATGAAACCATAGCAATCTTGACAAGTGAGTTTATGATCATTCATAGGAATTCAATGCCATTCTACCCTAGAGCAAATGGCTTGGCTGAGAGCTCCAACAAAACATGTTGTAAAGTCATCACATGTACGGTAGAAGCCACTCGTACCGACTGGGAGCATAAGCTCATCGCAGCATTATGGGCCTACAGGACCTCCTACAAAGTGGCGACATATTGTACCCCCTTTAAGTTAGCCTTTGGGGTGGAGGTAGTAATGCCAATGGAGTATGTAGTGCCCAACCTCCATCTTGCCATAAAAGAAAGACTCACAGAAAATGTGCTAGAGCTGAACGGCTAGTCGACCTCAAAAAGTTAGAAGAGACAAGGTTGCATGCAACCTACTCTCTCTGGGTAGAAAAGACTTGACGTAAAAAGTGGTTCAACCGCAACCTCAAGAACAAAGACCTAGCAGAAGGAGATTTGACACTCCTATACAGTTTTCGCAATACCAAACGTAAGCTTAAGTACCGAGGTATGGGTCCTTACTGCGTAGTTGAGATCACACACCAGGGATCATGCCGAATAGCCACCCTGGATGGAACCAAAATGGATGGCTACCTAAATAGGAGCAAATTAAAAAGATACTATGGACCACTCACTCTCTCCACCCTTCAAGCCGTGCATAGAGAAAAGGAACTCAAGGCAGAGGTGGCCAAGATGAAGTGCCAAGCCATCGAGGAAGCCAGAATTTGCAATGCTAAGATCCCGACAACGTAGACAAATGAACCTACTAAAGGCAATGATTGAACAGATGCAACTAACGGATGAGCTAACAAATATGCCAACCAGGTTGATTGTTCAGCTATAGGTTCCACGCATGCACATCAAAGCACTCATGGACCTAGGAGCGAGAGCCACAATTTCATCTCCCGAGAGGTATGGGAAAAGCTACAACTAACCCTAACCCTCACCGTCACTTCAATAAGAGCTATAAATGGCCAACTTCTACAAACCATGGGTTACGTAAATCTAAGTCTAATGGTTGTTCGCCAAGCCGTGGATATACGCTTTTATGTTCTCCCTACAGAGGCAACCGAAGAACTAATTATTCTAGGAAGAACTTGGTGCTATGCCATCAACTGTCAAATCGACTAGTGCCCGAACTGCTTTGCTCACCAATGGTGGCCACACAGCGGTAGTTCCACTGTGCGGACCAAGCCCCCTCTATATGCCAATGTTGTCTAGCAATAGTAATTGCAAAAGTTTGCAATTTCTACTTGTATGATAAGGGAGGAATAATGTATTGCCAAGTCTTTATCTATAATCTCATTCATTCATTTGTCCTTAGTCATTCACCATTCAATTTTGAAGGTGGAGCAATTTCCCATGTGCCTTTAATGGCCGTCATGGTCAGTGATCATAAAAGAAAATCCTGCACTCGGATTGTTAGTCTCTCCTTAATAAGGATTTCTTACCCATGGGCTTAGAAGGTAGACATGGGGAAGATGTATTACCCCACGTGTTCCAATTCTCCCTAAACGGATTTATGAGGCTTCTAGGCTATTATCCTTAGCCCTTTTAGTGTAGAGGCAGTGATCAATTCCACTCCTTTAAAAACCCTGGGACTGAATGAAAGCATCAAACTTCTGATACCATTCTCTAGGTGCTTGCTTAAGACCATAGAGACTCTACTTCAGCTTGCAAACTAAATGCTCTTTGCCCTTTTCTTCAAAGCCTTCTGGCTGCACCATGTAAATTTCCTCATGCAAATCCCCATGCAAGAAAGTTGTCTTGACATCCATCTGCATAAGCTCCATATCTTCTACTGCCACTAGTCCAAGCATGCATCTAAGTGTGGTCATCTTCACAACCGGAGAGAATATCTCATCAAAGTCCACACCCTTCTCTTGCTTGAACCCTTTAGCAACCAAACGGGCCTTGTATCTAGGCACATCATCACCTCTGACCTTCATTTTGTAGACCCATTTACATGGCAATGCTTTCTTTCCATGTGGCAAAGAAACCAAGTCCCAAGTTTTATTCTTCATAAGTGAACTCATCTCCAATTGCATAGCATACTCCCACTTGCGTTGATCCTCACGCATCATAGCCTCTTTGTAGCAAGAAGGCTCCCCACAATCAGTAAGCATCACATAGTCTACCCCTGGAATAAACTTATCAGGCGGTCTAGACACTCTAGAAGATCTTCTCAAGGGCATTTCAGCTTGCTTTCCCACCTGCATATCAGCCACATTTGGCTCATCATTTCTACCAATAGATGATCCATCATTTATCCTTGATTGTATACTTGTGGGAGTACTTGGTGGTATTATTTCTTGCACATTTAGTGCATGGACAGCTTGCTGTCTATCAACATATGCAGGTGGATTCACATCCTAGAAAGTGATTTTCCTCATTTCCACATCCCTCATGGGTTCCTTATGCATCTTCTTCTCATTGAAGACTACATCATGGCTGTGTATGATCTTCTTTGCTTCTGGATCCCAGAGATGATAGCCCATCTCTCCACTTTCACCATAACCCAAAAAGATGCATTTCCTAGACTTAGGATCTAGCTTCTTTCGAAGCTCTTTTGGCACATGTGCATATGCCTCACACCCAAATATACGCAAATGAGAGTAAGAGGGCTTCTTGCCACTCCATGCCTCTTCAGGAATACCACCATCCAAACTCTTACTAGGTGATCTATTGATCACATGCACTGCAGTCTTCATTGCCTCAGCCCAAAAACCACCAGAAAGACTTGCATTGGAAAGCATGCATTGCAACCTTTCTTGAATGGTACGGTTCATCTTTTCTGCAACTAGATTTTGCTCTGGAGTATGAGGGGATGTGAGCTCCCTCTTAATCCCACGTGTATCACAGAAATGCTGAAAGTCATGAGAGAGATACTCTCCACCATTGTCAGTCCGTAGGCATTTAAGCGTTGTACCTGACTGATTCTCAACCAAGGCCAGCCATTTCTGAAATACCTGGAACACATCACTCTTCCGAGCTATAGCATAAGCCCACACTTTCCTAGTTGCATCATCAATGAATGTCACATAGTATTCAGCCCCGCCTAATGGCCGTGTAGGCATGGGACCACATACGTGTGAATGCACCAAATCAAGCTTTTCAAAGTCTTTCTTTCCCCTTCTTTTATGGGCTGATTTAGTCTGCTTCCCATAGAGACAGTGCTCACAAAAATTCAAAATCAGAAAAACTCAAATGCGGTACATAACCCAAACAGCATAAGAGTTTCATTCCATTTTGGCTCATGTGCCCCAACATGAAATGCCACAAAGAAGTGCTTGGCTGCTCGGTTATTGCAATAACATGATCAAATACCCCTGATGCATGTAAGGGATACAAAGTCCCACACTTGGCACCCCTAGCCAAAAGCATAGAGCCCTTCTGAATTTTCCAACTCTGAAAGCCAAAAGTGGTGTGAAAACTAGCATCATCTAGCTGACCCACTGAAATAAGACTCTTGGTCAGCTTAGGCACATGTCTCATATGTTTCAAAACAAATGCAGACCCATTTGCAAAAGAAAACTTTATGTCACCTGCTCCCACTATGTCACATGCATAGTCATTTCCAAGATGTACACAACCTGTCTTTCCACTGTCATAAGTGGAGAACCATTCCCTATGGGGAGTAACATGGAATGAAGCACCAGAATCCAAAATCCAATCCTGGGAATATGCATCATCTGAAGTGGTAAGCAACTCTGCAGATAAACTAGACATGAAGAGAACGTCATTGTCAGTATCATGTGTGATTGCATTGATCTCCTCGATCTTCACTTTTCCTTTGTCCTCCCTTGGACTCTCTTCCTTTTGATTTGCACCCCAATTTGCATTATTTTTCTTATCCTTTTGCTCTCTTTTCAGCTTGTAGCAATCCTTTTTCATATGGCCCTTCTTGCCACAATGGTAACACTCAATGTTCCGTGCCCTGGATTTGCTACGAGACTTCCCTCTTTCTTGGGACTTCCCCCTGAACTGTGATCTGCCCCTTTGCACATTTAAGGCTGCATCCTGCTTGTTGCCATCCATAGACTTCCGTCTAATCTCCTCGGCCAACAAGCTACCCACAACATCATCAAATTTCAGTACTCCACCAGGTGCAAAGTTACTGACAGCTATACGGAAGGTATCCCATGAGGATGGCAATGAAGATAAGAGAAATATTGCCTTAGTCTCCACATCAAAATTCATCTTTTGAGCCTGAAGCTGGCTGAAAATAATATTGAATTCATTCAAGTGAGAAGCAATGGAGACCCCTTCCTTCATCTGCAGCTCAAACAACCTCTTCATGAGGTAAACTTTATTAGAGACAGTTTCCTTCTCATAAGTGGCACACAGTTTCGTCCACAAATCTTCCGTAGTCTGCTCATTTACTACTGTGAAATAAACTGACTCTGCAAGATGAAGTCTAATAGTAGACTTTGCTAATGCATCCAACTCATTCCAATCATCCTCAGACATATTTGCAGGCTTAGCTTCAATCCCTGCCAAGGGTTTAATCTGCTTCTTTTGAATAAGCACATCCCTTATTTGTTCTTTCCACAAAGAAAAGTTTGTCCCATCAAACTTTTTAATGCTGAAAAACTCCTTTTCAGACATGGAAGAGGATGCCATGATGCAAATGAAACAAAATCCCAAATGCTAGTGCCTGCAAGAGAGAATCACACCAAATACCAGGTGCACCCAAATGTGTATGCCACAATAGAGTGAAATATCACCAAAACTCAAAGCTCAAAGCATCAAAAGATGCATCTGACTCATGTGCATATACTATGCATCCATATGAGCAAATCTGGCCCAAAAGAAAATGCCAATAAGTGCCAAATGACTCAAGCATAAACACCGTCCACTAGCATATGCATCAATAATATCTCATCCAAGAGAGCATAGCACTATCAGTGCATCACCTGCAATTTTGTCAAAGCTGTCCCTCAGCATAAAATAGCATCCATGTGCAAAGCGTCCATAAAAAATAGCATCCCACAAGGCAATTTGGGCCTATCAACGCATCCAATAAGGACCGTAATGCATCCAAATGGCCTATAAATCATCCACTGCAACCCAATGCATACCACGAATGAGCGCACATTGCTCAAACTGCAACCAGAGTGATCAGCATAAGGTATGCTCAAGAAATCATAGTCCCACGGTAATGACCGCTACTGAAAATAGAACCTGAGATGCCTCAAAACATGGGTGCCATTGCATAATCGGACTCAGCAAGAAAATCTACAAATATCTCTCTTCTGCCAGAACTCCAAAATCCCAACCAATGAGTGAGAAATGGGAGTCAACACTTATCCACTGCCATGTGGCATAAATCTAAGGTTTCAAAACCTTAGAATGAAAAATGCATAACAGAGAGACGAAATCGAATACACAGAGATCTATAACTCTGAAAATCCTCCACCGAATCACGCAAGAATTGACAGGTAGGGGTTTTTGGGCATCCGAAACGCAATGGGATAGGGAAACCGTGGTCTCAATCACTGGGTCCAACACACGGACTAAAAAAAGTTTTTGGAAACAGAGCTGTTTGTAAACTCCACCGGAGTGCAAATGATGAGCAACATAGAAGTTTTAGGACCTCTTGAGTCCACCGAAACTGACAGATTTGCAAATGGTTGCTCCAAACTTGAGTTCCAACACCTGGGCAAAAAACGCAGGAACTGACACATTGAGTCAGAAATCCAATGAAATGATCCCAGATTCAAGAATGAAGGTGTTTCCAAGCTCTTAAAGTGAAGTGGACACCAAAAGCAAGCAATAGTTGCCTCTACAAGTCAATACGGAGTCTTTGTCATCGAACGGAACAGGGAAAATCTCAAAAAACGACTTTTTCTTTGAAAACACTTAACAGGCTCTCAAAACCACTTTGCAAAACCAAAGTGACTTTTCCAAAGGTTCCTCCAAGGTCTCTACACACTCGGATGCAAGTAAAGTCACCCACAAAGCTTCCCACAGAGCTTCTCCTTCCTCCCACAGAGCTACTGAGCTTCAAGCATTCATGCACGCTTAGCTAATCACCCGAGCTCTGATACCAGTTGAGAGTGCTCTCAACAGAAGCAAGAACGGAAGAAGGAGAGAGAGAGACAGAGAGCCACAAGTTTTGGTGGTTGCAGAACCACCCTAATCTTCTTTTTCATTCATTTATATATGTGTTTGAGTATTGTACATAACCGGGGTAAAGGCACAGTGACCTTTAACCCCCACAAATCTCCCTCTGGGGATGAACACTTGAAGGTAATGGCGAGCGTACCCCCTCCCATGGCACTGTCCTACTCTCACGGAAGAAAGGGTTGGTACCACATGTAGACTCACGGAAGCTTGCTTCCCCCCAGAGGACAAACCCCGCAGATACAATGAAGTTTGACACAAATGTGCCCCTGGCATCCAACGTAAAGAACAAGTTGGACACATAATCTACATGGCTCCTTATTACAATGCTATGCTGTAGTATGGCGCCCGCCTCCACTGCATTCATCATAATCATTGCATCCAGGTCTAGGTGAGTCAATATGGTAGGCATCTCACTCGACACACCCACAGCCCACATAGTCCCCACCAAACACACCGCATGCACACACACGGTCAGCACCAAGTGATTAGAGTCCATTATTGCATTTTTTACAGGTGTTCATGATCTTGCACACTGACCACACTGTCATGTTTGCTCCACACAAGTGCACTCTGCTCAGTCACCCTTTTCCCCTCCCTACACACCACTCCTTCCTTCTTTTTCTCTCTTTTACTCAATCACTACCCCGCCGGCTGTCGCCAAACCAGTACACTGTTGACCGTCACCAAACAAGTTTGTCACCGAGCAAGTACACCACCAACCATTACCAAACAAGTATGCCACTGATCGTTACCATGAACAAGTATGCCACCAACCATCGTGATCTCGATAGCCATGTCATATTTCTCTCTTGATCTTCAACCCACTTCTCTATCTCTTCTCCGCCCCTCCGATCTCCAAACACTATCCGCCCATCCCATCCTTCTTAATTTTCAAGCCTAGTGCTGGGTCATTCACTGAGTCCCTTAATTATCCTGTGGACGATGAAGTGATGCAACTCTCACAAAGCCCAAGGAACTCATGCCATGGGCCTGCACTCTCGAAAGTCTGCATCCAAACATCAATTGGATGCAGACCTACAGTCAAGCCTCAGCAGTCCAATGTCAAGGGCACCTTGTGGCCTACCAGTCCACAACCTACCAACCCCTCAGAATAATAATCCTCTTTAATAGGGTGCTACAAGCTCTTTAAGACTCACTTGAGTCCTTGGTGAGCAATTTTGAAACAATTCACGTAGCCTACCTAGAGGAAGTCACCAAGGAAGAGGGAATTAATGCAATTACCCTCTTTAATACTACCACCCCCCCTATAGAAATTCTGCTACCACCTCCCCTAGATCCCGCCCAACCCACCCAACAAGTTGCCCACCCTCCCCTCCCTTGGACAACACTGCTCGAGTACTCATCTAATGCCTCTAACACAACCACTGCATAGCACGGACACTCCCAATCCATCTCCTCCAACACTCTGATCGACTTCCTGATGACGAAGCCTTCAACATGCTGCTCAAAGCAGCAAATTTTGTACAAAGAGCTAACGCAGAAACTCTTGTAGGCACAATGGAGCTGGAGCCGATGCCACTTGCCGATGTTGATGCTCCACCATCCCACCAGTTTCTCCCCCTGAATATGTCCACTGGCACCCGAACTTACAGTCCTTTTAGGAGCTACCAGATAGCGTGCTAATGCACCATTGGAAGCACCAGCTCAAGGGCTCACACCTCCACCTCTATGAAATTCTTAAGGTGCACCCCCTCACACAGTTCATCGCATAGTCATTCGAGACAATTGGCGTTGTGCGCATCCCAAGCACACCAAAGGAGGATAAAGCCTCGCCCCTGACACCCTAGTCCCCGTGACCGATGTAGATGCCAGTCTATATCCAAATTGGCGGCTCCCCTTCTTAAATATGGAGAAATTTCAACGCTACTACCGCAACGCAGCCATCGATCGTCGAGTCCACCCACTCTACATGCCCATGGAATGACGATGGACTTGGGCCATCTTTCAAGCCCTCCACCAACAGGACCCCAATGTGTTGTACAATTTCCCCAAATACAACTTTCCAAAAGAAATGACGTGGGAGGGATTTTGCTTCTACCTCTAGTCATTCAATGACACATATAGGTTAGTGCCAAATCCTCTCCTCATCTTGCCGCCATCCATTTCAACCGCCTCCTCCTCTTATTGCTCTGCAATCTTCCCACCCATAGCTGCCCCATCGACGACCACATCCACAATCTGAACAACAAGATTTTCTTCAACCCTGATGTCGGTCCGGGACCTAGTTCTAGGACCTTTGCCTCTACCTCCACAGGCATCACCTCTGAACTTATGAGGTTATGCATGCCACACATTCTTGGAAGTATTGCATGTACCTCACTCACCACACGTCACAATAGCTGGACCGCTACGCCATCCTCCAATCAATCCTCACCACCAACCTCCTCCAACGCGGCTATCCTGAGGACGGGTCAGCAATAGGAAAGGGGGCATTTTAACATCCATAGAGTATAGCTGACATCGAATGTAGGGTAATCAATGATTAAGGGGATCAAGCCGAATGATCTACTTCAAATAGACAAGCTCAAGGGAGTTTCATACCCAAATACACCAAGGTCAATGATTACAAGCAATGTGCACACAGAAGGAGTATAGCTCAAACTCAAGGAGTTTGATCCCCAAATACCCAAAGTCCACTCCAAAGTCCAAGGATTCAAGGATTCCAGGCACAGGCTATATGTTCTAGCTACCACCACTAGGAACAAGGAGATGCACACCAAGAACAAGGAGATGCACACTTCAGGTCCACATCCATGAAAGTGCAAGGAGCGCAAGCAACATCAACTTTTCAGCTCCACATCCACGGAAATAGCCACGTCAACAACAAAAATAGCCATGAAAGGAGTACAGCTCAAACTCAGGGAGTTTGATCCCCAAATATTTCGAAGCAAAGGATTCCAGGCAATGTGCAAGGTTGTCATGGGGTGTCTTGCAGAAGTTAAGCCTCGCCACTCCAGGTTTTGAGCCTAGTTCATGGGGTTCGAACCACAAACAGGTGAAGCTGTGAGCGCTCTCAAGGAATTTGAGCCCAAAATCACCTAAGCCTAGGAGGCGCAAGGCTAACATAAGTGCTATTTGGGAGCCAGTTAGGAACACCTCCTAATGCCAGGCTTTGTCCCAAGTGCTTTAATATGGTTAACACAAGTGCTATTTCTGCTAGTAGGGAGAGACAGTAAGAATAGCAATATGCCTTGGCACCCTACAGGCCCAAGAGCCCTTGGTTGTAAAGTGAGGGAGAGTGCTAAAAAGGAAAAGCGTTGGCCCTCCCTTTGAAAGGTGACTTGTATAAAAGACCAAATGGTTGACTTTGGTCTTCATTGTTGTTTGCACCAAGTTGAATACAAGCTCCCTCTTCTCTTCCAAGAGAGTGTTTTGGGTGTTCTCTTGTTTCCTTCATAGCGCCTTTGTGGTTGTCACTCTATTCCCCTTCACTCCCTTCTCCTTCTTCCCTTTCTCCTCTCCCTTCTCCCTTCTCCCTTCCTTCTCCTCTCCCTCTCCCCTCTCTTCCTCTTTCCTCTTCCTCGCGTGAAACCACATTGCAACAATCCGGAGGCCGCTTGAGTGACACTTGTAGATGCCTCGTGCTATGCATTGCTCCCATAAGGAGTAGCTAGAGTGGAGACTTCGTCGGCATATCTTCAACAACCCCATGACACGTGAGTCACTGCCAAGACCCACTACATTTTAGTGGGTCTTGGCGGTGACTCACGTGTCATGGGGTTGTTGAAGATATGACAACAGAGTTTTGAAGAGAGTGGGAGAGAAGTAAGGAGTCTCACTTGTAGCTTTCTCACATACATAATGGGGGAATACACACAAAGGTGGAGGTTGAAAACACATTTCCTCTTCTTAGTTGTGAAAGCCAAAAGAACTCTCTCTCTAAGTACAAAAGGAATAGGTAAACCCTATATGTGGGTCTCAAACCAAAATTAGCTAACCTAGGTGGCATACTAACTGAGCCACTAACTAGAGTACATAAAGATAGCTGTCATCCAGCTATTATTCATGGCCAGTGTACCAACCGCATCTGTAGCTAACAAGTCGGTGACATAAATGCACAATGGTCACCCTAGCATATCACGAGTGGAGCTCGATATCTCAACACTCCCCCTCGAGCTCAATCCCAATCCTTGCACACCAAGCAGGTCTCTGAACTTGCATAGCTTCTCTGCACCCAATGCCTTCATGAATATGTCAGCTACCTAATCTTCTCTGCTGACATAAACTAGATCAATAAAACCTACTAGAACCTTCTCCCGCACATAGTGATAATGCACCTCAATGTGCTTTGTTCTAGCATGATAGACTGGGTTATTTTCCAAGTGTATACTGCTCATGTTGTCACAATAAATGACAACTAGCCCATCTCTAGACTGATGCATATCATAAATGACAACTAGCCCATCTCTAGACTGATGCATATCATAAAGTAGCTTATGCAACTAAGCTACCTCACATGCAGCCATTGTTGCACCCCTGTACACAAACTCTGTGCTCGACAAGGCAACTGTAGGCTGTTTCTTACTGCTCCAAGTGACTGCAGCACTCCCAAAAGAGAACATATATCCACTGGTAGATCGTCTATCAGAAATACTACCAGCCCAATTAGCATCAGTGTATCCATGCAACTGTATCTCAACCCCAGTCTCATAAAATAGTCCATACTGCAATGTGGACTTCACATACCTCAGCATGCGTCTAGCCACATCCAAATGTGGTTTCCTTGGAGCCTGCATAAACTGACTTACCAACCCAACAACATAACTCAAATCTAGCCTGGTAATAGTCATATAAATCAAACTTCCTACTATGCATCCGTACATAGTAGGGTCTTCCAAAAGCTCACCTGCATCTATGCTCAACTTCACATTCTGCTCCAAAGGAACTGAAATAGGCTTATAGCCTATCATCCCATATTTGGACAGCATGTCCAATCCATACTGCCTCTGTAAGAGCCATATCCCACTTGTGGATCTAATCACCTCAATGCCCAAGAAGTAATGCAGCTCTCCCAAATCCTTCATCTCAAACTTCTGCTTTAGTAGCATTTTCACATAAGGAAATATCTTCATCACTATCACCTGTGATGATCAAATCATCAAATAAATGACAAGCAGCATAATGCCTTTCTCTGTTTTTCTCACATAAAGTAAGAAATCTACCTTGGAAATCTGAAAGCCAATAGTGACAAGATATTGTCCTATCTTGTCAAACCATGCTCTGGGTGCTTGCTTCAAGCCATACAAGGCTTTCTTCAACTTGCAAACAAACTCAAGATGAACAGCATGAACATAACTTGGTGGCTGCTCCATATAGACCTCTTCTTGGAAATCACCATGCAAGAAAGCATTCTTTACATCCATATGATGTAAAGACCATCCCTTTAATGCAGCCATAGCAATGACTGCTCTTACGGTTGCCATCCTTGCAACCGGACTGAATGTTTCTTCATAATCAATGCCATATGTCTGTCCATACCCCTTGACAACTAATCTTGCCTTGTATCTGTTCACAGAACCATCTGCATTAAGCTTCACCTTATAAACCCACTTGCAGCCAATTGCATTCTTGACTTTAGGCAAAGGCACCGATTCCCATGTAGCATTTGCTTCCAAGGCATCCATTTCTTCATCCATGGATTTCTCCCATTTTTCTTTTCCCATGGCTTGCTCAAAAGAAGTGGGTTCTAGTTCATGTATCACTTTGACCATATAGGCATAGTGAATGGTTGTAAATCCATCATATTTCAGCCTATCCACAGGATACCTAGCTCTAGTAGACCTGCACAAAATAGGCTCACTACCAGGTGCTCTCAAAACATCCCTTGTCTTCCTTACTCCAGGTGTAACAACAGAAGGAATACCCAACTCATCATCAAGGCTCTTTTCTGAGCCACTAGATTCACCATTCAAATAAGAGTGACGTGCATTCACATCAACCAAGGGCTGATCTACTTTCTCTTTTCCTTTTTGTGATACTTGCGTGCCACTATCTACATTGCTTTGAGGAGATCCTCCTGATCTCAATCTGCCTGTCCATGGCGAAGTATGTGAACCACTGCTAGAGGACACTATAGGTCCACTAATATTTTCTGATTGTTGCTGTGAATTCTGTGCAGCATTACCATTTTGTGCATCTACATCATCAATCACATTTAGTGGTTTATACCAGTTGCTCATCTCATCAGAAACAACATCTCTACTCATTGTAAACTTACGAGTAGAGGGGTTATAGCATCTATACCCTTTCTGCTATAGAGAATAACCAATAAAGATGCACTTCTCAGCTTTTGGATCCAACTTGGATCTCAACTCATCTGGTACATGAACATAGGCAATGCAACCAAAAACTTACAAATGAGAAATATCTGGTTTCCTACCAGTATACCTCTCCTCTGGCGTCATGCCATGTATTGCTGCAGTGGGAGTTCTGTTCATTATGTAGACTACTGTAGCAACTGCTTCAGCCCAATAATAATCTGGCAAGTCTTTTTCGTTAAGCATGGCATGAGATACCTCTCCAATATGCATGTTTTTCCTTTCTGCAAGTCCATTTTGTTGCGGGGTATAACTGCATGAATATTGCTGCTTTATGCCATGCTCCTGTAGGAACCTTGCAAACTCATTTGAGAGGTACTCTCCCCCTCCATCTGACCTTAGGCATTTTATTTGCAGGCCTGTTTCTTTTTCAACCATAGCTTTAAAAGCTTTGAAATGCCCAAACACTTCACTTTTCTTTTTCATAAAATACACCCAAACTTTTCTGCTATAGTCATTAATAA
The DNA here is from genome assembly GCF_047967505.1 of Dipteris shenzhenensis. Taxonomy (NCBI): domain Eukaryota; kingdom Viridiplantae; phylum Streptophyta; class Polypodiopsida; order Gleicheniales; family Dipteridaceae; genus Dipteris; species Dipteris shenzhenensis. Next base: position 30,250,957 of record NC_141610.1, on the reverse strand, counting down.
AAGTGACAAAATAATGATAGCCTCCAATAGATGTAGCTTTAGTAGTCCACACATCAGAGTGGATTAATTCCAATGGCCTCTTACTCTCTTGAACATGTCTAGGAAATGGTTTCTTGCTTGTTTTCCAAATTGACAAGCTTTACATACCTTATACATTTCTGCAACCTTGAACTTAGGCAATCCTGCAACAATACTTTGGGCCTGCATTAATTTAAGTCGTTGTACATTAACATGACCAATGCATTTATGCCAGATATCAATATCTGCAACTACACCGGTTCCATGTGCAAACATTGTTGCACTCAATTCAGGCATGTCTGCATCCAACGTAAACATCCTGCCCTTCTTCTTCCCTCTTGCTATCAAGCGACCTTTATTTTTCATATCCTCAACAAAGCATCCATGAGGATTAAATCTGACTTGCAAGCCTTGCTCAACCATTTGACCAACAAAAACGAGGTTCTTGGTGATATTCGGGACATGAAATACATCATACAGGTATTTCTTTTTTCCATTCTGCATAGACAAAGGAATTTTACCAATTTGCACAATAGGATGTGCAGTATCATCACCAGTCTCCACAAATCCTGGTCTTTCCATTTTCCTTGCATCCGGCATCCATTCTGCATGACCTGTCATGTGGTTTGACACACCTGAGTCAACATACCACACATCATTGCTTTCTTCTGCACTTGTCATAGAACTGGTCATGTGCTACACCATAAACAGATGCTCATTTCTATCATCACCCTATCTACTAGAGGATGCATAATTGCCTTGCTGCAATTTTCCAGTCATGATGTCATTTTGCTTTTTATAGCAGTCTTTAACCATATGACCCATTTTACCACAGTAGTAGCATTCAACATTGCTGTTTGCATTTTGGCCTCTCTGCCATCCACCACGACCTCTTTGGCTCCCCCTGCCTCTAAAGTTACCACGTCCTCCTCCATAGGACTGGTTTTCTTGAATTGGCTGCATGTTCTGATTTCTACCATGGCCTCTAAATCGGCCTACTCTACCTCTGCCTCTACCTCTTCCAACATTTGAGTAGAATACAATTTCTTTTGAAGTTTCTCTTGAAGAAGATGCACCACCGTTTCTCTGCTCTTCAGAAATTAGAAGAGCAATCAACTCCCCAAAATCAGGAAAATTCTCAGGGACACAATGGATGTCCGGAATTGTGCATTATCCTTTCCTAAATCACTCAAGGTCACGGAAACTAAATCAATATCTTCCACTGGCGACCCAATGGAAGCAAGTGCATCTACAATTTCTTCACCTTCATGTGGTAGTCATTGATGCTCATATTTTCTCTCTGCACATTATGCAACTCCTGCTTGAGCTGCATTTTCCTAGCTTGCATATTTGTGCTATACATTTTTGTCAAAGTATCCCACACCTCCTTCGGCTTGCTTGCATCCTGAATATGCACAATCATAGAATCTAAAATAGTGATAGACAGCCAGTACATAACTTTTTTGGCTCTCTCATGCCAGCCTTTAAATGCCTACAACTCCTATTGATTGGGAACATTAGGAATAGTTGGTTCTTCTTCAGCTCCAGTAATGAACTCCCAATATCCTTTTCCCTTCAGAAAATTCATCCTCCTAAACTTCCATGCTTGGAAGTTATTCTTGTCAAGCTTTTCAGTGACTATCTGTGAAAGAGCATCAGACGTGATTATAGAACACTGCAAAAATATTCTATCACTGCAAAAAACAAAACTTCTACCTCACAAGGGCAAATCTGCAAAACTGACAAAAGTGGTATTTGACCACACAATCACTTCCTAGTGATGATTTTGCATCAACATGCAATAAGAATGATTCTGTCACTCCCAATATCTATATGCATAGGCATACGATGCAATTTCTACGGCAACTTTTCACTGACCTACAGAATAGTGGTCGCACAACAAAAACAAGGCAGTTTTCTGAGTGCCTGTTGAAAACTTCCGCCACTAAAACGGGCCCCGAAATGGCCTCAAATCAAAAAAATAATGTCACCAAGGGCTTAGTCCCGCCCCGTAGCATATATTGCCCTCTTGCCACACCATGAAGGGCATCCCAATCTGAGACAGTGCACTCTTGCACTTTTCGACTGTGCTACCTATAGAGATTTGCTCCCAAACTCAAAAAAGGAAAGCAACACTGATCCTCTTACCAAGACACCGTGAACTTGGTTTGCTTTCTTGAGCTTCTTACCACAAACTGGGCTCTGATACCATGTGAAGAGAGTGGGAGAGAAGTAAGGAGTCTCCCTTGTAGCTTTCTCACATACACAATGGGGGAATACACACAAAGGTGGAGGCTGAAAACAGTTTTCCTCTTAGTTGTGAAAGCCAAAAGAACTCTCTCTCTAAGTACAAAAGGAATAGGTGAACCCTATACGTGGGTCTCAAACCAAACTCAACTAACCTAGGTGGCATACTAACTGAGCCACTAACTAGAGTACATAAAGATAGCTGTCATCCAGCTATTATTCATGGGCGGTGTACCAACTGCATCTGCAGCTAGCAAGTCGGTGACATAAATGCACAACGGTCACCCTGGCATATCACGAGTGGAGCTCGATATCTCAACAGGAGTCTCCACTCCTAGCTACTCCGTGTGGGAGCAATGCATAGCACGAGTCATCCGCAAGTCACTCAAGCAGCCTTCGGATTGTTGCAATGTGGTTTCATGCGAGGAAGAGGGAAGAGGAAGAGGGGAGGGGAGGGGAGGGGAGAGGCAGAAGGAAGGGAGAAGGGGGAGGAGGAAGGGAAGAAGGAGAAGGGAGTGAAGGGGGATAGAGTGACAACCACAAAGGCACTATGAAGGAAACAAGAGAACACCCAAAACACTCTCTTGGAAGAGAAGAGGGAGCTTGTATTCAACTTGGTGCAAACAACAATGAAGACCATAGTCAACCATTTGGCCTTTTATACAAGTCACCTTTTGAAGGGAGGGCCAACCCTTTTCTTTTTAGCACTCTCCCTCACGTTACAACCAAGGGCTCTTGGGCCCGTAGGATGCCAAGGCATATTGCTATTCTTACCATCTCTCCCTACTAGTGAAATAGCGCTTGTGTTAACCATATTAAAACACTTGGGACAAGCCTGGCATTAGGACGTGTTCTTAACTGGCTCCCAAATAGCGCTTGTGTTAGCCTTGTGCCTCCTAGGCTTAGGTGATTTGGGGCTCAAACTCCCTGAGCGCCCTCACACCTTCACCTGTCTGTGGTTCGAACCCCATGAACTAGGCTCAAAACTTGGAGTGGCAAGGCTTAACTTTCGCAAGACACCCCACGACAACCCTACATGTTGCCTGGAAGCCTTTGCTTCGGAATATTTGGGGATCAAACTCTCTAAGTTTGAGTTGTAATCCTTTCATGGCTATTTTTGTTGGTGTGGCTATTTTCATGGATGTGGAGTTGAAAAGTGCACGTCGCTTGCACTCCTTGCACTTGCATGGACATGGACCTAAAGTGTGCATCTCCTTGATCCTGGTGTGCATCTCCTTATTCCTGGTGGTGGTAGCTAGAACATATAGCCTATGCCTAGAATCCTTGAATCCTTAGACTTTGGAGCGAACTTTGGGTATTTGGGGATCAAACGCCCTGAGTTTGAGCTATACTCCTTCCGTGTGCACATTGCTTGTAATCTCACTGACCTTGGTGTATTTGGGTATCAAACTCCCTTAAGCTTTTCCGTTTGAAGTAGATCGTTTGGCCTAGTCACCTTTACTCAGTGATTACTCTGCATTCGGTAGTTATACTATGTGGATGTTAACACTCCCACCAATCATGATACCACAGCTCGTGTTCTTCGCTCCGATGGCAACATTGATCAAATGCGTGCATCTGCAAATGCTTCTTGCTACTGTTGCTGCTGCTCTACAAGGAGTCTTCTTTCTTCTCGTTGTTTCTCCGTTTGTAGATATTGCAAAAGTGTCTTACATTACCGATTCAATACTATGCCAATGCTTTCCTCGAACCCGCACTCTGTTCCTTATGCCTTAACTTGACTTTTCAACTTTCATGTCTCACAGTCTTTGTCTACTTCTCTTGCAAGCCATGGCAAACTGCAGGTTGTCATTCACGCCATAGACAAGATCAGTCCATAATAGACCTAGAGAACCAAGCTGGTGAGGCAAGCAAAGAATAGAAGATAACTTACCCGAAAGAAGACAATGGCAAACCAAAGTCTGCACAAGGTCATGTCGAGGTGTGTGTGGGTTGCAGAGCATTTCCAGGGAGGAGGTAGGTTGTAGGTACTTAATCTTCCAAGATTTGATGGGCGGGAGGTGTGAAAAATCAAAATTCATGGGAGTAGAAAAATTTCAGCCGCCACTCCCAGGAATTTTGAATTTTTGTTACTCCCGCCCTCCGATGATACACATCAACAAAATTGGATATCCCAAACAAGTACAATGTGGCCTAAAATTCTTTAAAACACAAATAGGCCAAAGGACATACTATCGGGTTTGATGTTGTGTATTATTAAATGCAATGACCTTTGGCATGATTATGAGCCGTATAGCATGTAAATTGTAAGTGCATGGGAAACAAAACAATTCAAAATTATAAATAGTGTTGGATTGATTAAAATATCTCTTCACATGCACAAATTGCACTTTTTCAACTTCTTCCATTTTAGGGTGAATCTAGATACCAATACCAACAACTATTAATGTTTGAAGACCACCATGCACTAGTACCAATAGTTTGGATTCCAAATTTTCAATCCGTTTTGGTTTTCAACAAATCCAAAAACAGTTTTGGAGCGTGCCCTCAAATGGGTATGCATCACTTTAGCACAACATTGGAGGCCCATTAACCCATGCATAATCTTCTCATTTAGGTGTGTCCTTGGGTTGAGGAGAAGCTCACGTAGTATAGTTTTGACTGATTACTTGGTTGCGTGTATGTATAGAACAAAATTTTGACATTTTTGAATAAATTTCTATATCCTATAGTCTTCAGGATGCATGCTTCACATGCAACATAGCACTTGTAATGCTTTAACGGTCTCATTCCAAATCCTTACCTAACAACAGTGCATACTAAGGGCCTCAAATTGAATAAAAAGAGATTACATAAATGCTTAGAGACCAAAACGTTACATCCAATGAGCCAAAAGATCATTAAGAGCCCAAAAGATTACATCTAGCGATTGATGAGAGCCTCGTCTGAGCAAGAGGGAATTTGTACAACTCAGTTTTCTATTAGACCAGCTTGTTGCATTAAAATTTTTTAGGGAGCCAAAGAAGGATACGATGGAGAGGCCGAAGACCATACACATTACCAGGACTCAAATTATGGCCCCCCCAGCAAGTTGAGAGTACTCTGCTCTAAAAATATTGAGGCCTTCATCGACATCTAGGGGAAACCCATACAGCACAACCATAAAGAGGCCCTCTGTGAGCATGTTATCTAAGGTGATGACATTCAGATGTGTGGGGAGTCGCTTGTGGGAATAAAGGGTCTCTACTAGTGCTAGCATTTCTACTCCAGATGAGTGCAATGCAATCACATTATATGAGAAGGCAGATATTATTGGGATCACAGAGCATCGAGGGGGGGTGGTACTAGGCATGTTGAAATGAGTGGTTGAGCAGAAGATGAACAGGGGAGTAAATGCAATGACGAGAGTTAGAAGAGGGAGCGTGGAGCAAAGTAGAGCAAGGATGGAAAAGAGATAGAGGAGGGGTGTGGAGCAAAGCAGCAAAGCATGGGTGTGGATCATAGCAACGTAGTAAAATACCAAATGCCACGGATCTTATATATATTATAAAGTTCGAGCCACCGTGGTGGTTGGAGCTCAAGGTCTCATCCATATTAATTGCAAGCCACCGCGGTGGAATCCCCCAAACGGGCTAGTTATCATGAAGAAGACACCATGTGGTGCCACTCTTATTGCCAGCCCGATGGAATCTTAGCCATGATAGATGTGGCTGATGAGAGCCACCACCACTGAGTAGTAATTCTCATTACCATGTCTAATCACTCATTACCATGCACTCTAGTTCTCTACTGAGCATACAAGCCCAGTGACTGGTAATTTTTATTGCACTGGTAGTAGTGATCATGCATGCTAAAGCATGGTGGTTGCGTGAGCATGCATGGTGGAATCGTAGCCATAATAGACGTGGCTGATGACAGCCACCACCATCAGGTGTAGTAATTCCCACAAAAGTAAATCATGAAGCCTAATCACCTCTAATCCCTCATTACCATAATTTACTACAGTTGTACTAATCATGCATGCAAGCCTAGTGGTGGTAACTGAAAGTTGAGTAATTGTGGGCCACTGCAATGGCTGGTAATTAACTGACAGCCCGGTGGATCTTAGCCGCCACCACATACGTGGCTGGGAATCATAGGTGCCACCACTGCTAATCATTCATTACCATGCAAGTTAGTACTGCCACCTTGAATTATTCAAAATTTGGGCCAACCACTGTGGTGGCTCTCAACTTGATAGTAGTTGGGCTACAATCACCGTGGTGGCTCTCACCTTGACAGTGTAGTCGGGCTACAAACTGCTATTTCATTCCCTTAACCGTTTCCTCTTCTATCCCTCTCGAACATTTCATTCTCCCTTGCAATCTCAAGCCTCCACTATTCCATTTCCATCACTGCTTCATCTTTTATCCGTCTCGAGCATTTCTTTCTTCCTTGCACTCTTCCTGCAACCTCTATCCCCTCTCGTAATGGACCCTCCATAGTTCGGGAGTTCCTCACACAATCTTTCCTCCCCCTCCATAGCACAGTGTGAGAGCCCCTCCTCCCCTGATCTTGGGCAAAGAAAATTTGATTATATTCTGATCATATGGTTTGTACAATGCTATCAAAAATTGACAAAAAGTTATCCTCTACAGAGGGATGCCCTCATACAAAATGACCTCTTTCTGGTAGTAAGAGAAAACAAAACCAATAATATAAATTTAAATAGAAGCTATGCCTCAAAATGTGGACACCAGTTGACTCCTTGAAAAATGAAGAGAGAGACAGTGTGCTGTAGTTAAGAGAGAGATCCAACAAAGGGCTATTGATATGACATTTTTCAAGGCAAAAGCATTCAGTAGTACCCTGTGCATAGAGGAATAGTAGAGCTAAGAAACTGTAGCCATTTGAGGTACACTAGTCTGCAGGCTCTTCTTTGACTGGAAAGAGTGAAGGGAGGAGTTGAGCCTGCATGTCCATTCCTACATTAGCACATCTTCTTGCCTCTTGGATGTGCTCTTCCAGTTCTGTTTGTAGTTGGGATACCTAGTCATTGTACTTATGGTATTCTTGGTCCAAAAGGAACTTAGCCTGGGTCACAGTAGAGAATGCTCGGTTTAGTAAGCATAAAACATTCATACCAATTAATAAAGAGCTGATCAGTATGCATGATTGCATCACTGAATTGAAAAGCATTCCTAGAAATCCATATAAATCAAAGTGCATAAGCCCTGATATGTGTCCATTTGGCATAAGGTTTTTTTTTTAAGAGCATCCCCCAATAGAATGGCCTTCCAATTTATAGGCTCCCCAATTTTGATTTGCACATACTTCCATACTTTTCTTGCTCTGGTGCAAGCAATGAAGAGATGAAAGATGTCTTCCTTACTCTTCACATAGTATTTGCATGCACCATCTCCCTTGCTAATGATGAGACTTCTACCATTAGTCCAAACTGCCTTATGTAAAGTTAGCCATAAAAGAGTAGACATTTTCTCAGGGATTTCTTTGTTCCATATCAACTCAAATATGAGTGTCCATTTTCTTTCATTATCAAAGTTGTTCCATCTATTGTTTAGCTTAGCTACAATCTCCTCTATACCTTCAGATGGTGTGGGTATAGGTAAGAGGGATGAGCTGCCAACCCATCCAAACTCTCTGGTGTAATTAAGCACTCTGCCCCCCTTCCAAGTGATGTCCCCATCCCACAATTGTATTCTTCCCATGATCAGCACTTGGTCTAAATTTTGTAGTCTGAACTCTCTCCTTATCTCTAGCCATTTTTTCCATCTAATATTATTCTTGTCCCATAGGTCACCCCAACAAGAAATTCCCTTCTTCACCAAGTGCCATGCTCTCAGAAAGTCATTGTCACTTAGCTGTTGGTTTGGGAAGAAGGTAGAAACCCATATGGAATCCAATGTCATGAAGCTGCCTTTCCTAGAGAGAGCGATATATCATATGATCTGTTCATAGGCACCCCATAGATCTTTGTTCAAGATCCTCAATATCTTTCTTAAGCTTGTCCATTCTTCTTGCTCTAATGGCTGCTCTATTCTTTCTCGCTTCCTTTAAAATTGCCTAGACCTTTTCAATAGCATCCTTCCAACCCTGTGCAGATCCAGCTACTGTGCAAAAGAAAAGTGCCAACTCTCTACGATCTATTTTTGTACTCTTTGAAGCTTGAAAAAGGAAGGATCAGCCTTAAACCAAGAGTTACCTTTCTTTCCAAATCCCAAATCTACACAAGCTAACACTGGCTTGTGATCTAATAGAGTGAGGGAAGAAAAGGTGACTTGCTTGACCTCTAGAGCTTGGTCAATCAAATATTGAGCAATGTAGACTCTATCTAGCGTGGCTTCTCTCCTCATGTCACCTACCTGTCTGTTGCTCCAAGTAAAGGTGCTGGGAGTCCCAATGTCAACCACTTGTAGATTTTTTTTGAGATCTTCCCAAAGTTGATGTTCAGAACCCCTGAGTATTGATCCCTTCTGCATCCATCTATGTTTGATAGTCTCAACCATATTGAAGTTCCCCATTATGATACAATCACTCCCTAGGTTCAGCATTGAGTGAGCATTGAGTCCCAAGTAAAGGGACAAAGTGCCCCACCCAAAAGCCCAACCCCAAGGCTAAAAAGGGGAAGAGTAATAATAAACCATTCACTTTTCTAACTTTTAATGTCTGTGGTTTAATTGACCCATGGAGGAGTCAAGAACTAGCCAAGCAGCTGAGAGATAGCTCTCTATCTCCAATATTTCTTGCATTACAAGAGGTTACAAATGACACTTTGGAAAACACATTCAAAAAGGTTTTGTGTCCTTCCCTAATCTTGAAATCGTGACATATGGGAGCTCCTCTCGCTATTCAAAAGCCCAATTTGGATGCTCTCCAAAACTTTGACAGGATGGTGCAAGAGGTGAACATGGAGGCGCAACTAGTCTATCAAGGTCAAAAGATTACCATCAATGAAAGCGTGATCGAAAAGGCTCTAGGAATTTCTGGAGGTAGTTCGCAAGCCCACTTTTTCGAGAAGAAGTGGAAGAGATGGGATATTCTAGATGTATACCCCAATGCTAAGATTAGTAAAGATGGTGGTCAAGACAACAGACCTCCAAGATATGCTGAAGAAGACCATTCACTTCTTTCTTGATATGAGAGGAACCTACAAGTTCTGGCAAGTTCAAGTAATAGTAGAGCAACTGAAAGGATGTATGTATCTTTCTCAAGGGCAATCTCCAAGAGCGTGTTAACTAACTTGAAGAATTGCATGGATGGCAAATCCCAATTGTCATCTCAGTCTGCTGGGGTTGCATTTCACCTGATGGCATCTACCCTCAAAGGGATTTTTGAGTAATATGAGAAACAGATGTCTCAGAAGGTGACTTTTCTACAAGAGAAAACCACCGATGCAGCAAAGGCAGTGCAACTTGAGAAAATTCTCAGGGAAGGTGCCGAAGCCAAGGTAGAGGAGGCACAAGCGAGGGCCTTGTAGGCACAAGAGCAAGCTGAGGCCGCTACAAAATTTGTCGACATGGAAAGGCATAGAAGAGAAGAAGCAGAGAAGCGCATGAAGGAGCTCTAAGATAGGCTCAAAGAAGTGAGAAAGGACGGGGACATGGTGGACAAGGAGCTAGAAAAGATGCAAAAGGACCTTGAAGATCAAAGAGCCAAAAAGGAGGGTCTTTATAAATGGCTCTGCAACATGCAGAATGCATTGAACATTGAAAAAGACCAAATGATGGAGGAGTTGAAAAGGGAGAATGCAGAAACCAAAAAGGTGATGCAAGAACTGTGAGAGAGCTTCAAGGCCAGGAAGGATGGGGCAGAGATCACAGCCGGGGTCAAGAAAACAATGAGGCGGCTCCCCAAGCCAGGAAGGATGCAGAGAGAGCAGCCAAGGTGGAGCAAGTTCCAGCCATTGCAGTGGAGCAATTTGCAGCAGCCATGGTGAGGGTTGTTTTTTTAATCACTGTTGGAAGTCCAAAGATCAAGCTAGAATACCCTGCAAGAAGATCATGATAGATGTTTACACAAGCTTTCCATGGCTTTCAATAGTTATGAAAAGCAGTCGTTTATCCTACGAGATTTCCAAACTAGAGTGGAAGTCTTGGAAACCACCCATGAAGATGATTTTCAAGAATTTACGATGGTTCAACAGATGCTGAGGGATTCAGATGAAGCTATTGCACAGAGTGAGCAAAAAGTGGAGGAGATGAAGGAGAACATCTATAGCCTTAGGATGAGGGAGGAAGGAATCAAGTGAGGGAGAGGAGAGCACACACAAAGGGATAAGGAGACACCAAAAGTGATGGAGCAAAAGCTACTCCAGCTTATTCCTCTATCATATATATATGAGTATACATGGGCACTGTACAAGTGGGTGGGCACACTGCCCTTTACCCCAACAACCTCCCACTTAAAGGCAGTGTGCCTTTAAGAAAGTATAGTACACATATAATACAATCAGCCATAGGCTGAAAAACAAGATGACCAGACCATCATCCTATGCCCATCGGCACTTTAGAATGTGCAAAGTGCATAGATGATAAGCTGCTAGCAGACATCAGGTTTGCAGGATAGAAAATGACAAGCTGTAGATGCCTGTCAACCAAGATCTCATGCCAGATCTCACTAGGAGAGTGAACTCTCACCACCACGTGCTCTTGTGCTAAGTCCATAGCACTCGAATTGTCACTGTGTAAAGAAAATGTCTCTGTACCACCTGTGACCATAAGCACATGCCCTACAATAGACCTCTGCTGGTCTACCCAACCTGCATCACCTGTATGCTCCTCCTGGAAGCATAAGGACCTGATGTCCACAACCGCTTCCCTATTGCCAAAATCTGCCATAATCATGCTACCAACTCCCACTGCAACGGAAGCAAGAACCGAAAGTGTAGCCCCAATGGCAAACATGTGAGAACCAAGTCTCAACATAGTCATGGATGCATGGAGTACTATGGCTGCCATATCAACCATAACTTGCTGCTCAACTGATCTGTGATCGTCAAACCTGCAGTGTTTCAATTATGGAGCCAATACAGGCAATGGAGTACTCAGTAACTTCCACCTCTCCATACTGAAACAACCAAGTATCTGACAAACATCATTAAGACCATGCAGCTCCCACTGCAAAGCATCCCTGTCCATAAGGAACCATATGGCAAGTAACCTCAAAAGGATAGCAACCTCGTGAATACTGAGACCATAACCTATCTCACTATGCATCACATCTTGAGCTCTCATAACGGTATCAAACCTATGAAGCCAAGCTCGAGGGGATTGCTTCTAGCCATGGAGGCACTTACGAAGCAAACATATCAATGATTCTTGCCCATGCGCAATATGACCCGAGTCAATAACTGCAGAAACCACATAGCATAACCAGCCAATGAATCATACCGAGCATCATTAGCCAAGGTATCCTCCTCACCATGCATAGCCTCATCCTCATCTGCAAGAGGCATTCCGCATCCTGGGAGTAAATTGTAACTGTCCATAGAAGATGCATCAACAATCTCCATAGGAGTATAAACCTGTGGAATACTAGAGACATCTGACCGGTCTCTGACCAAAATCAGGAAGTAATCATGGCTGTCCCGACTTTATAACCTGCTCACCGTGGGAAAAACCTCCCACTCCAAGGGATATGGCTGCCCCTACAAAGAATTCGGAGGTATCAGTGCACTTACACCCTCCTGGAACACCACTCTCCTACTATCCACAGTCCTGGGCTGTCTAAACATAGCATCCTCTCTGAAATAGACATTATGGTTGCATATCAACTCTCTAGTTGAAGAATCCCATAACCTGTAGCCCCTACTGGACTCACTGTATCCAAGGAAGATACACCTCCTCGATTGGGAACCATGAGCATAAGCCTCGCAGCCAAACACACGTAAATGCTCATAACACGGTGCCCTGCCTGTCAAGAAGTCAAATGGCACTCTACCATTCAGAGATCTCCTGGGTGACCTGTTAAGCAAGTATGCAGCTATCTTACATGCCTCAGCCCAATAGCATTCGGTAAGATCTGCATATTTTAGCATGCTACCAATCCTGTCTAATAGAATCCGATTTATGCCTTCTGCCAAGGCATCGTGAGCAGAAAGATGAGGAGTGGTCAACACCCTCCTGATACCAAGTGTATCACATAGATGCTGAAATCTAGAAGAGGTAAACTCTACATCACCATCAGTCATCAAGCTCAATAGCTTCTTTCCTGACTGATTTTCAGCATTACCCAAGAAGCATTGAAATGTATCATATACATCATACTTCTACCAAATCGGATATACCCATATGTACTTTGTAGCAGCATCAATAAATGTCACAAAGTAAGAGGCGCCACCTAGTGAAACGGTAGGCATAGCCCACAAACTGCACTATGAACCAACTGCAATGGCTCAACATACCTCTCACTGACTGTCTTCCTCACAAAAGAGGATCTTGACTGCTGATCATCATCACAATCATGACATAAAATTTGAGAGACATCCATAACATGAATGTATCTCAATGTTGTAAGGGCTTCCATACCTGCAGTAGACATATGTCCAAGTCTGGCATACCATAAACTAACTGATGGCTGCTTACTAATCATAAGCATCTTATCCTGGATACCTGACACATGTAATGCATAAGAGAATCCAACCCGTGATCCCCTAGCCATAACCACATTGCCTCTAGCAATCTTTCATGCATGATCACCCAAAGAGACATGATAACCTGCCTCAACCAACTGTCTAGTATTGATCTTGCTCGTAGTAAGTCCTGGTATATGTCTAACCCTCTGTAGAACAAGAATAGAGCCACCAGGCATAACAAGGTGGATATCCCCATAACCATAGACATCCATAGAATGATCAAAGCCCATCAAACCACTCTTCACAATGCATTTTTGATATGCACTGAACCATGACCTATGAGGGGTCATATGACATGAAGCACATTGATCTAACATCCAATCACCGAGAATGGGTACATCAGTGGCCAAGAAGGAGGTGTCAGACATAAACAAAAGAATGCCTTCATCACTGCTACTGTTAGTGGAAACCTTGGCATCCACACCTTGAAGCTCAACATGCTTCTTCTCCTTCTTCCTATCATTCTTAACCTTGCTCTTCTTCTTGCATTTTCTTAGCCATTTCCAGCAGTACTTTTTCATGTGGCCATACTTTCCACTATAGAAACATCTAACACAAGTCCGAGAGCTAGACTTGCTCTTGGAATTCCCCCTTGAACATGACCTGTTTCTACCAATTGATCGACCTTTGGAGTGCATATCAAGGCTGTATTTCAGCCCATCATGTTGTAACATAACACTATCATGGTCATACATCCGGCATATATGAGTATAGAACTCATATGCATGGTAGTCTACACCCTGTACACCATCTTGTACTTGCAAGTAGATTGACTTCGAGAGTGATGACTGAATGATAGAGCATGCTTGCTCATCCATGTCATCCCAATCACTCTATTTAATGCTATTAGGCTTGACACCTTTGCATTGAATCGGCTTATGCTGCCTTTTCTGCACTAACACATCATAAATCTGCTCTTTCCAATACTGAAAGTTTGATTTATCCAACCTCTCAATATCAAAGAGGGCACTACCAGCTGTAGATAACATCACTTGTCAAATGTGCCAAAGAGACTTGTCAAAATGCCAATAATGCCCTTGGACTGAAGTGAGATCCCAATCACTTTTTGTAATTTACTGTTGTGCAAGAGAAATCACATCCACTTTGGGCAAGATAACACGCTATCCTTGTCTTTGAATAGTGATATCTTTTCACTGAAAGACCGGATGCCAAAGCTGTAAACAGAAAAGTTGTAGCTGGTAGAAAGATCTACAACTTATCAGTTGACCTCAAGAGCCAAATCCTTGTGGATTCTCAGATATTCTCACTTGAAAAACAGCTTCCTGCACATTGGTCACAAATAGATAGTAGACTGCAACTTTTTGTGGTTTTGCAGAGGCTGTAACTCCTGCAGCTTATATCAGATCAACTTGCTTCCAATAGCAAAGTTGTAGTACGTTCTGTGAAGTACAACTTTCCAGTTCGGCACAAGGTGTAATTCCGCACCAGGAAAGAGATATTCAGTCCTGAAAATGACTGTTTTGTCATAAAAACAGCAACAGCAGCTTTCTTGAATGTTTGCTGCCCTTTATAGCACTCATCTGCTCCGGCAAAAAACAGCCCCAAAAATGGTCAAAATACATCTAGCAGATCACCCCGTATGTCAACTGCAACACCAGCAAAATAGCAAGTACAATGCCCAACCAAATTAGCCCCGAGAATGCTCACAGATCAGCAATAAAATAGCCCAAAAGCACTGGCAAAATAGCCCGGAAATGTGCTCCATATTATAGCAAATCATTGACAATACATCCTCCTCAGCATTGAACCCCGAAATGTGCTCCAAACAATGGCAAATCATTGACAATACATCGTCCTCAACTGTTCAATGAACTGACATTAACACCACCATACATGTAGGTGTAAAACTGTCAAAATGTCCATTGAATCACTGTCAAAATGACCTCAAAGCATGTGTCCACAGTCAACAAAATTATCTGCAATGGCCTCTGACAAGAGAACTCCTAAACCGTGAGTCTCAATGTCAGCCTACTATTGCTCAGGGTGCCTAACTGTAACCCCGAGCCAAGCCAAACTGTCAAAATCTGACCAACTGTAACGGAATGTTCACAAGGACTAAGATGCACCAGAGTATGTCCGTACAAGGACCCAAATGCATGGGGAAAACGAGCTAACAAAGCTCAACTGCAACCAAAAGAAGCTGCATAGTGCACAAGCACATATCCCACAAAATGTCCACAAGGCATACTTCTGCAAAATGTCCCGCAAAGAGACCAAAATCAACCAATGCTCAGCTCCAAGACCTCAAATGCAACACTGGCTATCTCCCAAGCATACAACTGCATCAAACATGCAATCCACAAGCTCCCCAACAACGAGTTGCTACTAGTGCTGGGATGCTCTGGTTCCTTTGCTCACATCTCTTCCTTTTGAAATAGCCTATTTCGTGCCATCCTCTCAAGGGCACCTCTAGTGTCCATGGCTCCATCAGCCCTTACAAGTGCCTCAGACTTGAAATACTCTCCTGCTCACGAGCCATCTGCAGTAGCTGCATCTACAAAGAGCTTCCCTACAGCCCTCCATGCAACGCCTCACCTCCAATGACGAGCAAGATTCACTTGCAAGGGGATCTATGGCTGCTCCACAACTCCATAAGCTGGCAACACATGACATCATCGATGATCTCCATCGACAGTCTCCTTCCAACGCTAGGTGATCGACTCCACAACCCTTCTCATAAATGAGCTCAAGGGCTCACAGGCAATCCGAAATGCCACCACCAGCTGCTCAACAAGCTCCTGGACGGCTTCCGAACAAGCTCCGCAAAATGGCAAAGAAATATGCTCAAAACAAGACGTGAGGAGCTCTAAGAATGGCAATGTGCCTAAACCGAGATGCCTCCGAAACTCACCAGGATGCAATGTGGCTCTGATACTAGTTGAGGGAGAGGAGAGCACACACAAAGGGATAAGGAGACACCAAAAGTGGTGGAGCAAAAGCTACTCCAGCTTATTCCTCTATCATATATATATGAGTATACATGGGCACTGTACAAGTGGGTGGGCACACTGCCCTTTACCCCAACATCAAGAAGCAACTTCATCATGTACAGAGCAAGACCGTGGTATTGATGGCCGAAATTGTAAAATCGGATGCCTATCCTACTGTGCAGCACGGTCTGAAATGCATGGTTTGCCATACCCCCATCATAGATGATTGTTGTATCCGATGGCCTACATGCTACCACCCTGTGCACGTTTTTTGCTGTGGAGTGTTTGTGCATTAGAGAGGTAAACCAATCCTTCTGACTGGTCATGTGGCACGATGCACCACTGTCAATGATCCAAGGTTCATCTGCAGGTACATGAACTGCCTCCATGCAAATCTCCTAAATTGCTACGAACAGCTCTATTGGTGCTGCCTGCACGCTATTGCTGGACTCTTTCTTTACTTCGTTCTTGGCACTCATTCTGCTTGTGCCGTGCCTTGTTGCAATAGAAGCACTTGATCTTCTTCTTTCTCTTTTTATCATCAGAAGAAGATGGGTTACCAAAGTCCTTACCCTTACCTTTCTTTGATCCGTTCTAGAAAGCCGAATCTTCTCCAGTCCTCATCTTTTGATGCATCTCGTCCTCCAGAAGCATCACGCTGAAATCCTCAAAGTTGAGGGGCGGATTTCTGTTCTGCATATTCAGCGCCGTAACAAGACCGTCGTACTTTGGTGGGAGAATCCGTATGCACCTTCATGCTAGATTCTCACTGGTGATGGTGATGCCAATCGCAGTCATCTGATCGCGTAGATTCTTCACCCTGGTAATGAACTTCTCTGCCGCTTCAGACTCAAACAACTTCTCGTTCGTGAGTTGAGTCTCCAGATTCTGAATCTGCGTCTGATTCGTGGTCTCGTACTGATTTTTCAAGACCGTCCATGCCTCCTCCGCTGTGGTGACATGTTGAATTAACGCCATGACGGAATCACTATCACTGCAGACAATAGAACACAGCGCATCTACATTTCTTCTTGTCCATGCGAGAATCTCATCCGCAGTTGGTACTATCTGTTGTCCTGCATTGGCTGGATCCGGTCTCGCAACCGGCCTCACGTCCACCCCAGTAGTAGTGTCCCAAAGCTCGTATGCGCTTAGGATGGTCTTCATCTTGAACTTCCAGAGTGGATAGTTAGAGCCGTCCAACTTTCCGCTTTCGCCGAACGGTGGGATTCGCAGTCTTGCAGGCTGGGCCATCTCTCACAATCTGCTCGCAAACAGAAACAGACTACCAAATCTTCTTGCTAGAGTCCAGGCTCTGATACCATGTAAGAAAATAATACGTCGTCTGTGCTCAACAGATAACAGGATCTCATACGCAAGAGAGAAAACAAGATAGTATGGAGAATCAAAAATTTGATTACTGTAGAACTGATACAATAGATGGCGCTGCCTCCCAACCATGCACTCCTGTGAAAGAAGCTTCGATGGCATGCTAGAAACAGTAGAAGACGGAGGCTGGATGCTAAGGAATCAGGGTTGCTATAGCCAGTGATGAAATGGGCTTCACGGGCTTGCTCTTATATAGCCACCAGTCATAGTCGATTAGGCTCAATTGGGTGACCGACCCAGTCCGCCCAAAACGGTTGACTGGGGGTCGGTCCTGAAATAGGCCACCGACCATACGATAGAACCGGTGCACAAAATAGAGCAACTAACCTATGGTTACCGTTCGGCCCAGAACCATCCGGGATCATCTGAGGCTCCAAACAGGCCCCGCAACTCGAGAGTGGGCTGCCCCGGGAAATGCTCCATCTACCCTCAGTGCGGTCAGTCAAGGGATGCCTTCCCGCACTTGCATGTAGCCTAGTTGGCGGTGTGCCAACTCTATCTGAAGTCGTCCAGCCTTTAGGCCACACATGGCCCCCATCTGGTGTCCAAACCAGGACCTACCGGATAGCCGAGCTACCCAAATGCCTTCTCCTCATATGGGGGGCTTACAAGTAGAGTTAGCTGGTTCCTGCGTAGTTACACGAGAGTGGAGCATTGATATCTAACACTTTGTAGCTTCCTTACTTCTAGACTTGTCAAACATACTCCTGCTTGCACTGGCCACTTTTCAGGAGATATTGGAGCACCAATAATCTTGTTGTTTGGTGTCCATGAATGTGTCACATCATCCCCACAAAACTAAAATAATTATACTCGTTGACCATGGGCATGGTTTATTCTTCCCTTAAAACTAGGTGTTGGATTTTCTTGCAAGCTATTCTCATTAATCAATTTTCCACATTTGTGACTTATACTTGATATCCATGCTTGGAAACACGCCTTGCTTCCTCGCTCAGTCCTACGAATGGCCCATCAAACATCATGAACATCTTCTTCTTGTACTCACACATGCACATCACTAGCTTGTTATGTACTCTGAACATTGGATGTTGATGGTGGCATGCCCAACTTGTCTTCAAATTCAAAATCTGTACTAGGAAGGCTCTCCGTGCACGTACCACTGACTCAAAGTCATGGCGATGAGAGTCATCAATGCCTGAGGGCTCACCCAACCTTTTCTTTCATCTCACAATCTCCACATCTCCCACGAGGTGTGGATCATTTGCTTCTATCCTAGCAGCATTCAATGCAAAATTTGCAACTCGCACTACCTACTGCTGAGGGCTAATGTAACTTGATCTTGTGTTGCCTATTTGTTGAAGCAAGTTCTCTAATGAGGGTCCAGATCCAATCTGCAATGCTTGGTCATGCTATTCACACCTTGCAATCTATAACAATGTAGATGCCAAGTCCCCCACCACAAGCATCACACAATGAGATTTGCCTTATGTATGCTTTAGATGCCAACCAACTCCCATGTTTTGACTCTATGAGATTTGTAGAGTGGATTATTTTTCTACACAATAAACTCAGCTACATATGCAATCAAGGAAAATTTCATCATATAGTTAACTCATAACACTTACATGTACCATGAATAAACCCCAATGAGGTATGCTATCCTCCCACCATGACATCCATTGATCCAAGAATGGAATGTCACTTGAACTCACATGGCTATTTCTCCACCATGTTCTTGTGCAACTTCCTTTGTTTGTGCATCTCTCCATGCTAGACATAGCTACAAGTGGATGTCTCTAAATCTTTGATACACATATTTATCGGTGATTCTCTGGAGTCCTTGGTCCCAATGGAAAATGCATGATCGCTCTCATTCCTCCATGACATTCTTAGGGCCACCATTGTAGACAGTACAAACTGCTCACCAATTTGCTTGTGCTTCATCAGCCATAAACCCAAAGAATTCGGGCTCAACAAATCCACATTTTCTTACAACGTCATTTAACATTCTCCAAAATTGAACCTGATCGTCTACGTCCTCTTTATTAAACTCGCAGGTGTCAACTGTCAAAAATTCTCACACACTGCAATTTAAAGTGTTCATTGTTTCACTAACAAATACAATTCCCCTTACATCACAAAAATATAGAACTAAAAAATAATGGGATTTACCTTGGATCATAAACATGAGTTGCCATTGTTCTCCAACCACGCACTCTTCGAACATGGTCAAAATGTACCCAAGCCTTTTCAAGATCACCACCAAGTTGCATCCTACTGACTAGATCAACTCCGAATCAGGTTTCCTAACCAGTACTCCCACCAACCCTAGCCACCACTCCACCTCTCAACCCCCAACCCTAGCCATGTTTCCTAACCACCACTGTTCCATTTTTTCTTTCCCAAGGTATTCATTGAAAATTTTCTTATTCAATGACTCAATTTTATGAAGTGCACCCCTATTACAATTCCTATTATATCATCATTAAGCGTCACTAATTTCATGTACCAAACTAGTCAACTAGAGAAGAAATAGACATAGTCTTCAAGGGTTTTATATAACAATAGATTTGGGTGAATAATACTTTGGTGCTATTAAAAAACCAACTTACTCTCACATGTAGACTTTGATAATGATGAACCAATCATTCAAATTAATACAAAGCTAGCAATGAAACAAGGACCCAAACATTGAAACAAGGACCCAAACATAGTAAACTTTGGACATGATTCATGAAACAAGGTCCACTCGAACTCCCCTCTTACCTATTACAATCCCCTGCCCTCTTACCCTCCCCTCTTACCTCTCTGAGGCCTCACCATAGCCAAACTTCTCCACCCTCCACCCTCAATGAGCTAGTCTCCGACCTTTTCCACCCTCAATGAGCTGCTCTCAGATAAGATTCAAACAACGATTCGATTCCATTGTCCAGGCTCAGCTTCTCTATTCGAGCTGCATCTATTCCATTGTCCATTCTCTATTCGAGCTGCTCTCAACTGCTGTGGATACACACCAAGCCCTCCCTTTTGGAACCTTTGCTCGACTATATCTTTTGCAGCCCTGACGAGTTGCCATGACGCATTGATTGACGATCTTCAACGTTCTGTTGTGGATACACCGATGGGGGGACAAGTTGCCATGATGCATTGATTGACGATCTTCAATGTTCTATTGTGGGGATACACCGATGGGGTGCCGAGCCCCCTTTTTTGCAACCTATGCCCATAATATTTTGGGTGGGGGGCTCGGTGCCTTTTAATGCACCTTTGACCATGCGATAACAAAGCTTCAGGGCAGTCACTTCCAACAGCCTTTGGCAGGGAGATAATCCAATCAACTTTTCGTTGGCTCTTCTCATCGTTATGGTCACTCTGAGCCTTCTCGACTCTCATTCAGGCATTTCCGTAGTCAATATGTATCGTGAGTGTAGGGAGGAATATTTAGGCATTTCTGTTGTGATGCTAGTCAATATTTAGGCCATAGCTCAGCTTAAATCAAGGATATCTTTTCGAACTAGAGCAAAAGGGGGGCTCGACACCGAGCCCCCCATATGAAGCCTGCTATTTTTCTTGTAGGACTGTATAAAGTGATGAGAGGGAGCCTGGCAAGAGCTAAGAGAATCAAGGAATAAATTTGGTTGCCAAGAGCTTACATATGAGCCAGCACAGGAAGTGCAGTTATTAATGGCACAGGAAACGTAGTTATCAATATCATAAAGAAGAGAAACGGTGCGAAGTGCCCGTTCGTCTCACAATGGTTTTGTGTAATTATACCACAAAAACACCAACACCAACAGCAAACAGAGTAGTGATTCCCGTGCTGTGTTTTCCAACGTCTCTTTCTTGATTGATTGCAAAACAAATAGCAGGCTTCATATGGGGGGCTCGGCTCCGAGCCCCTCCTTTTGCTTGGCTTTAAAAGGGGGGCAATCATCAATCATAACCATAAAGGGGGGCTTTATATAGGAATAAGAAAAATAGCATGGGGGGGCTTGGCCTTTTGCTCGAAAAGATGAGCCCCCCCTTTTATTCTGGCTCAAAAAAGGGGGGCTTGACTTGCAATCGTCAATCATAAAGGCCAAGCCACATAAATTTTTGCACTTCTAAGAGGTTCTTGATTTGGGATAATCCAGAGACCGTGTAACAAAGGATGATCGTTGGGCAACTGCAAGGGTAATCAGAGAGTAAGCAAGGTGATCTATGTGGAAATATGAGAGATGAGAATGGAGAGAGAACACTCTCCCTCATTGTGCATAGCGTTGGGCTTTTATGCGAAGTACAAGCAATTCCAATTAGCACTCAAGCATAAATATTGTGCTTTCAAGCGATTCCAATTAGTGCTCAAGCTATCCTTTCTTGTGGTCGATAGCAACAATCCCACATAACGATGAGCAATTATGAGCTTTGGCAAGGAAGTATAATAGCAGACCATCCAAGAAATGGGCCGAGCCACCCCTTTTGTACCCTTGACCATACGATAAGAAAGCTTTAGATGGACCGACCCCCCTCCTTTTTTCCTTTGACCGTTCGAGAAGAAAGTCCTTTTGCAGCCTTCCCTTTCGGACCTTTGACAAAACGCCTCACTCTCCTGGACCCAAAGCATATAGAACAAAAAGATACATGCAAAAAGGTGGATACATAGATGGGGGGGCTCGGCATCAAGCCGTCCCTTTTGCAACCTTTGGTCATAATGGTGTGAATACACAACTAGGGGGCTCGACGCCGAGCCGTCCCTTTTGCACCTTTGAAAAAAATCCTCACTCCCATGGATCAAAAGTAAAAAGATACAAGCACGATGTTAAAGATGATCCAATATCTAGTCTTACTATTTGCAGTTGTATGCAGGCAATTAGGCAATCATAAATTCTGTCATTCACATCTTTTTACCATCAAAATATATTTTTCCAGGAGTAAATTTTATTATTTCCACTAAGCTATACTATCATGTAACTCCTTGCTTGCTATCATGTAGTCATTGAAGATCACTTAATCATTCATTCACGTCTTGTCCCCATTAGAATGCATGTCAAGCATCAAAATCTCTCTCTCTCACACACACACTCACTCTCTCTCTCTCTCTCTCTCTCTCTCTCTCTCTCTCTCCCACTTGGATATACATGGTGCTACTTCAAAAGGCAGCCCGTAGAAGAAGCATGAGATGTTTAATTCAGGTTTTGCACACATGAAATGCACAAGGACCTTCCTACATATGCGTATATAAGACACCATGATCAAGAGGACTCCCGCACACTTTCCACCATCATTGACAGATGCAATTGTGAAAGAACCTACAATCTGGAAAGCTTCACATTACATAAAGACCACCAAACCTTCATATGAAAGGTCAACCATAGCAGCAACATCCACATGCATGATAAGCTATTGGAGACATTCCAATAGAGCCTAGCTCACTGTCTTTTACAAATTCTAGCTACCATTATAGCTATGAAAGGGTTCTTATTTCAGTAGGCACTTTACCTAAGGCAAGCAATCAAAAGCCCCATCTTTGTGATCACAACTTTTGCAAAGACATGGTAAACCTCTTTCATGTTATTCACCTCTTTCTTCCACTAATTATATTTTTATGTTATAGATTTTAGACGCCATTATAGCTACAAAAAGATTCTTATTTTAGTAGAAACTTTAGCTAAGGCATGCAATCATAACCGGTGCCTATGAAATTCTTTCTTGTCATTGAAATTCTTGTATTCGTATGCTTGTTGTATTCCATGACTATGAAATTCTTTCTTTTATTAAAAATTTGTTTCATTCATTTTAATATGTCAATGTCTTTCTTTGTATTATTATGCAGATGCAAAATTGTGGATTCTTCTATCAATGGTGTCATTTTCTTAGGTGTGTGGACTTTGCATTGTCAATTTCTCAGCATGAAGATTACTTGATTTTGGTATTACTAATTAGTATCTCTTTCTTATAGATTAGATAATGGTCCTGACAAGATCTACTATGAAGCAGTCATCACCTAATTTATATGTTTTGTATTCTTAGGCTCGTTTTAGAAGGAAAAGGTGTGCAGATGACTGGATGATTGACATAAGCCATGAAGAAGGTGAATCTTGTGAGGACATGGATACCATTGCACAATTGAAAGAAACACCTTATAAAACAAAGGTCGTAGAAACAAAGTCACAATAGCAGGATGATGAGGAACTTAATGTGCCAATTGAGTTCTCATGGGAGACTCTTCAAAGAACATTGGAGAGAGTTGGAGTTGTTAGGAGAACACTTCCTCCTAAAATCCCTTTATGTCAGATCAAAATGAACAAAAAATTTGGACTGTGGGTAAGCAATCAAAGGAGATGAATTCACATTTAGAAAGGATGGGTACATTGAGAAGAAGAGGTCTTTTATTTTGGAAATGCAAACAATGGATTGGGCTCATATTCTAGTTACGAATGATGTCAAGGCCAATTGGGATCCAATATGGAAACATGTTAATGATGAATTTGAAAGGGAGGTCCAAAGCAATGATGATTGAAGTGATCTTGCTTGTAAGATGTTCATCTACTAGGATGGAAATCCCAGGTTGTTTGGATGGAAAAAGGAGATATATGAAAATTTTTTGTTTGACAAAACAAAAGCATGTGCGGATTCGAGCTTCCTTTATTGTGCATAGTAGAGATGATGAGGCTTCCTTGCACTATGGAAGACTTGTTTGTGGTATGGAGAATGGCAAGAGGATGATGTCTTTTGTGGAGGAGGTCTTTCTTTCTTTGGAACATGCTAAAGAGATTCAAGATGTTGATGGTAGCTCAAGTGAGGAAGAAGCCTTTGAAGGCATAAATGAGTTGGAGGATCTATAGGAGGACTAGTGCAGTACCTTTACGTTGGCATCCTTTTATTTTGTTGTGCTTCTTTATTTTGTGAAGTGGTTGTAATTTGGAATTTGCTTTCCATTGACACAGTCCTTGAAAATGAATGCAGTCCATTGCCATGCTATGTGCGAGAAGTTGTAGATATGATGGCATGTTAGGAGGATGAGAACCCTCCTAAGAAAATGATGAAATTGGCTCCCAAATGTATTTTTTTGGAGGACATTGCAGTGGAGGAAAAAACAAAAGTAGTCTAAGCTATATTTTTTTGGATGACATGTGCTTCAATGAAGCCTTGATACAGTTTGCCAAGTTTTGAAAGAACATTTTGTTGTTTCACTTTATGTACATGGTTTGCTCTTTCTTAGATCTTAGTGCTCCTTTGGAAAGTCATGGGTTTGAACAGTCACTTATGAATTTGAACTTCAATGCCTTGTGTCTTTTAGAACAATTTTTTTTCCTTCATAGACTTGACCAAGTAAGATGTTTTATAGATGATCT
Organism: Dipteris shenzhenensis; assembly: GCF_047967505.1. Lineage (NCBI taxonomy): Eukaryota > Viridiplantae > Streptophyta > Polypodiopsida > Gleicheniales > Dipteridaceae > Dipteris > Dipteris shenzhenensis. The sequence goes on along the minus strand of NC_141610.1, from coordinate 30,226,463 downwards.
CATTGTGTCTTCCAAGCTCTCAAGATTTCATGTATAAAAAAGTGAACGCATTTGATGCGGTGGAATTTATCCCCAAGAATTTATGAACAGTTGAGATCATTGCTCTTTCTTAGATCTTAGTGCTCCTTTGACAAGTCATGGATTTGAACAGTCACTTATGAATTTGAACTTCTTCAATGCCTTGTGTCTTCTAGAACATGCTTTTTTTCTTCACAGAATCGACTAAGTAAGATGGTTTATAGATTATCTCATTGTCTCTTCCAATCTCTCTAGATTTGATGTATAAAAAAGTAAATGCATTTGGTGGCATAATTTATCCCCAAGAATTTTATGAACAGTTGAGATCATTGCTCTTTCTTAGATCTTAATGCTCTAGTTGTTTAGAGGTTAATATGTATGATCAACTGCAACAACCGAAGTTTCAAGGTTATAAGAATGTCTCGTATTAGCTCCATGAGATCATATTTGCATGCTTGTAAATTAGTTTTTTTGCATGCTTGTAAATTGGAAAAAACTCAATACTTGTTTTAAAAAAACTCACTGTTTGGTAGCACCCCCGGTTAGGGATTTGAAAGTTGAGATGAAGTAGAATCCACATGCTGATTTAAATTGAGAGGCAGCACCATCTGACCACACCCAATGTTATTTTAGATTTTCTCCATGGGGATTTTTCTTTTTCAACCATTTCCAATGCAGTGGAAATTCATGCTACACAAATAGGGTGTCATGTTCCCTATCATTTGAAACATAGAAATGGTAAGTGCGTTGCAGTGACCTGGACTCCTGTGAGTCAGCAAAAGCAGATTGGCATCAGTTGTGCAAGAATCAAGAAAATGACTGCACGTGATATGCACAAGAATTGTTGTCTGCTTGTTGTACCAATGAGTACTTTGTAACTCATCTTCTTCTTGAAAAGAATAATTTTCTACAAAATCTATGACAAATACAATAGTGTCACCAGGAAAATTGGCAAGGCACGTCCTGAACTGCTTATCCTGCCAGTTGGCTGTGAAATTGTGAAGCACATATTTTGGGATGGATTGAACCACGTGACCTACAAGCTCCCTTGGTTGGGTGCTCTTATATCACATTATCCATCTCTTTTTATTGCATCCTTCAAAATTGACATTTTCAAATCTCCTCCATTTTAGAGCAATGTGGTTGTCTTCCCTTGTTTCTGTAAAGATAGTGGGAGAGAAGGAAGGAGTCTCACTTGCGGCTTTCTCACATACACAATGGGGGAATACACACAGAGGTGGAGGCTGAAAACAGTTTGCTGCGGACATCTTCACAAAGGATCTTGGAAGAGACTTGCTGGAGAGGCATCTTCATCGACTTGGCATTGGGCCGATCATCCTAGCATATCACGAGTGGAGCTCGATATCTCAACACTCCCCCTCGAGCACAATCCCGATTCCTGCACACCAAGCAGGTCTTTGAACTTGCGCACCTTCTCTACGCCTAATGCCTACATGAATATGTCAGCTACCTGATCCTCTATGCTGACATAAACTAGATCAATAAGACCTAGTAAAATCTTCTCCCGCACATAGTGATAATGCATCTCAATGTGCTTTGTTCTAGCATGATAGATTGGGTTATTTGCCAAGTGTATACTGCTCATGTTGTCATAATAAATGACAACTGGCCCATCTGTAGACTGATGCATATCATAAAGTAGCTTATGCAACCAAGCTACCTCACATGCAGCCCTATACTCAGCCTCTGTGCTCGACAAGGCAACTGTAGGCTGTTTCTTGCTGCTCCAAGTGACTGCAGCACTCCCAAAAGAGAACACATATCCACTGGTAGATCGTCTATCAGAAATACTACCAGCCCAATCAGCATCAATGTATCCATGCAACTGTATCTGAACCACAGCCTCATAAAATAGTCCATACTGCAATGTGGACTTCACATACCTGAGTATGCGTCTAGCTGCATCCAAATGCGGTTTCCTTGGAGCCTACATAAACCGACTTACCAATCCAACATCATAGCTCAAATCTGGCCTGGTAATAGTCATATAAATCAAACTTCCTACTATGCATCTGTACATCGTAGGGTCTTCCAGAAGCTCACCTGCATCTATGCTCAACTTCACATTCTGCTCCAAAGGAACTGAAATAGGCTTATAGCCTGTCATCCCATATTTCGACAGCATGTCCAATCCATACTGCCTCTGCAAGAGCCATATCCCACTTGTGGATCTAATCACCTCAATGCCCAAGAAGTAATGCAGCTCTCCCAAATCCTTCATCTCAAACTTCTGCTTCAGTAGCATTTTCACATAAGGAAATATCTTCATCACTATCACCTGTGATGATCAAATCATCAAATAAATGACAAGCAGCATAATGCCTTTCTCTATTTTTCTCACATAAAGTGAGAAATCTACCTTGGAAATCTGAAAGCCAATAGTGACAAGATATTGTCCTATCTTGTCAAACCATGCTCTGGGTGCTTGCTTCAAGCCATACAAGGCTTTCTTCAACCTGCAAACAAACTCAGGATGAACAGCATGAACATAACCTGGTGGCTGCTCCATAAAGACCTCTTCTTGCAAATCACCATGCAAGAAGGCGTTCTTTACATCCATCTGACGTAAAGACCATCCCTTTGATGCAGCCATAGCAATGACTGCTCTTACGGTTGCAATCCTTGCAACTGGACTGAATGTTTCTTCATAATCAATGCCATATGTCTGTGCATACCCCTTGACAACTAATCTTGCCTTGTATCTGTTCACAGAACTATCTGCATTGTGCTTCACCTTATAAACCCTCTTACAGCTATTTGCATTCTTGTCTTTAGGCAAAGGCACCAATTCCCATGTAGCATTTGCTTCCAAGGCATCCATCTCTTCATCCATGGCTTTCTCCCATTTTTCTTTTCCCATGGCTTGCTCAAAAGAAGTGGGTTTCGGTTCCTGAATCACTTTGACCATATAGGCATAGTGAATGGCTGTAAATCCATCATATTTCAGCCTATCCATAGGATACCTAGCTCTGGTAGACCTGCGCGAAATAGGCTCACTTCTAGGTGCTCTCAAAACATCCTTGGTCTTCCTTACTCGAGGTGTAACAATAGAAGGAATACCCAACTCATCATCAATGCTCTGTTTTGAGCCACTGGATTCACCATCCACATAAGAGTGACCTGCATTCACATCAAACATGGGCTGATCTACCTTCTCTTTTCCTTTTCGTGATACCTCTTACCACTATCTGCATTGCTTTGAGGAGATTCTCCTGATCTCAATCTGCCTGTCCATGGCAAAGTATGTGAACCACTGCTAGAGGACACTGCAGGTCCACTAATATTTTGTGATTGCTGCTGTGAATTCTGTGCAGCATTACCATTTTGTGCATCTACATCATCAATCACATTTATTGGTTTATACCAATTGCTCATCTCATCAAAAACATCTCTGCTCACTGTAAACCTACGAGTAGAAGGGTTATAGCATCTATACCCTTTCTGCTGTAGAGAATAACCAATAACGATGCACTTCTCAGCTTTTGGATCCAACTTGGACCTCAACTCATCTGGCACATGAACATAGGCAATGCAACCAAAAATTTTCAAATGAGAAATATCTGGTTTCCTACCAGTATACATCTCCTCTGGCGTAATGCCATGTATTGCTGCAGCGGGAGTCCTGTTCATTATGTAAACTGATGTAGCAACTGCTTCAGCCCAATAATAATTTGGTAGGTCTTTTTCATTTAGCATGGCCCGAGATACCTCTCCAATATGCATGTTTTTCCTTTCTACAAGTCCATTTTGCTGTGGGGTATGACTGCATGAATATTGCTGCTTTATGCCATGCTCCTGTAGGAACCTTGCAAACTCATTTGAGAGGTACTCTCCCCCTCCATCTGACCTTAGGCATTTTATTTGTAGGCCTGTTTCTTTTTCAACCATAGCTTTAAAGGCTTTGAAATGCCCAAACACTTCACTTTTCTTTTTCATAAAATACACCCAAACTTTTCTGCTGTAGTCATCAATAAAGGTGACAAAATAATGATAGCCTCTAATAGATGCAGCTTTAGTAGTCCACACATCAGAGTGGATTAATTCCAATGGCTTCTTACTCTCTTGAACATGTCTAGGAAATGGTTTCCTTGCGTGTTTTCCAAATTGACAGGCTTCACATACTTATGGATTTCTGCAACCTTGAATTTAGGCAATCCTGCAATAATATTTTGGGCCTGCATTGATTTAAGTCGCTGTACATTAACATGACCAATGCATTTATGCCAGATATCAATATCTGCAACTACATCGGTCCCATGTGCAAACATTGCTGCACTCAATTCAGGCATGTCCGCATCCAACGTAAACATCCTGCCCTTCTTCTTTCCTTTTGCTATCAAGCGACCATTATTTTTCATATCCTCAACAAAGCATCCATGAGGATTAAATTTGACCTGCAAGCCCTACTCAACCATTTGACCAACACAAATCAGGTTCTTGGTGATATTCGGGACATGAAATACATCAGACAGGTATGTCTTTTTCCCATCCTGCATAGACAAAGGAATTTTACCAATCTGCACAATAGGATGTGCAGTATCATCACCAGTCTCCACAAATCCTAGTCTTTCCATTTTCCTTGCATCCTGCATCCATTCTGCATGACCTGTCATGTGGTTTGATGCACTTGAGTCAACATACCACACATCATTGCTTTCTTCTGCACTTGTCACAAAATTGGTCATGTGCTGCACCATAAACAGATGCTCATTTCTATCATCACCTTGTCTACTAGAAGATGCATAATTCCCTTGCTACAATTTTCCATTCATGATGTCATTCTGCTTTTTATAGCAGTCTTTAGCCATATGACCCATTTTACCATAGTAGTAGCATTCAACATTGCTGTTTGCATTTTGGCCTCTCTGCCATTCACCACGACCTCTTTGGCTCCCCTTGCCTCTAGAGCTATCACGTCCTCCTCCATAGGACTGGTTTTCTTGAGTTTGCTGCATATTCTAATTTCTACCATGGCCTCGAGATCGGCCTGCTCTACCTCTGCCTCTACCTCTTCTAGCATTTGAGTAGAAGACAGTTTCTTTTGAAGTTCCTTCTGAAGAAGATGCACCACCATTTCTCTGCTCTTCAGAAATTAGAAGAGCAAACAACTCCTCAAAATCAGGAAATTTTTCACGGATGGCAATGGATGTCCGAAACTGTGCATAATTCTTTCTTAGACCATTCAAGGTCACAGAAACTAAATCATCATCTTCCACTGGCGACCCAATTGAAGCAAGTGCATCTGCAATTTTCTTCACCTTCATGTGGTAGTCATTGATGCCCATATTTTCTCTCTACACATTGTGCAACTCCTGCTTGAGCTACACTTTCTTGGCTTGCATATTTGTGCTGTACATTTTTGCCAAAGTGTCCCATGCCTCCTTTGGCATACTTGCATCCTGAATATGCACAATCATAGAATCTGAAATACTGATAGATAGCCAGTACATAACTTTTCTGGCTCTCTCATGCCATCCTTTAAATGCCTGCATTTCCTGTTGATTGGGAACATTAGGAAGAATTGGTTCTTCTTCATTTCCTGTAATGAACTCCCAATAGCCTTTTCCCATAAGAAAATTCGTCATTCTAAACTTCCATGCTTGGAAGTTGTTCTTGTCAAGCTTTTCAGTGACAATCTTTGAAAGAGAATCAGACGCCATTACAAAACACTGCAAAATATTCTGCCACTACAAAAAACACAGCTTCTACCTCACGAGGGCAAATCTGCAAAACTAACGAAAGTGGTATTTGACCACACAGTCACTTCCTAGTGACGATTTTGCATCAACAGGCAATAAGGATGATTCTGTAACTCCCAGTATCTCTGAGCACAGGCATACGATGCAATTTTTGCGGTAACTTTTCACCGACCTGCAGAGCAGTGGTCGCACAGCAAAAACAGGGCCTTTTTCTCAGTGCTTGCGGAGAACTTCCGCCTCCCAAATGAGCCCCGAAATGGCCTCCCGCAGTATATATTGCCCTCTCGCCACACCACGAAGGGCGTCTCAATCTAAGACAATGCACTCTTGCACTTTTCGACTGTGCTACCTGCAGAGATTCGCTCCCAAACTCAAAAAAGGAAAGCAACACTGGTCCTCTTACCAGGACACTACGAACTTGGTTTGCTTTCTTGAGCTTCTTACCATGAACCAGGCTCTGATACCATGTAAAGATAGTGGGAGAGAAGGAAAGAGTCTCACTTGCAGCTTTCTCACATACACAATGGGGGAATACACACAAAGGTGGAGGCTGAAAACAATTTTCCTTTTCTTAGTTGTGAAAGCCAAAAGAACTCTAGTACAAAGAAATAGAAGAACCCTATATGTGGGTCTCAAACCAAACTCAACTAACTAAGTTGGCATACTAACTGAGCCATGAACTAGATTACATAAGGATAGCTGTCATCTAGCTATTATTCATGGGCGGTGTACCAACCGCATCTGCAGCTAACAAGTCGGTGACATAAACGCACAACGGTCACCCTGGCATATCACCAGCGGAGCTCGATATCTCAACAGTTTCATTTGGATAGACATTGAATGTCTTCTTCTTCAGCTTCAAATTGCAATGCCTGCATGTGCCGCGAATGCATTCAATCTTGTGCCACTCATGGCCTCCCTTTGGACAAACCACTAGCTCCCACAGAGACCTCAGGCTACAAAACCTGCCCTCCGTTGCAACACATGATGAGGATCCAGGTGACCTACATACTATGCATTCATTGGGGAGGCCAATCCCCATGGAGCAATGCTCCAACACGACCAGATCTCAAGTCATTCATAGCTTGCCATGCCAAGTCAAAGTCTACGTGTGTTTTGCAACAACAAACATTTATGTCTTTGAGTTTCCTGACGTACTACGGCTTACAATGCTCAAAGCTCCTTTGCCCAATTGAAATGTCTGGATTCTGATCCACAAACTTGAGATACAACTTTGTTTGCTGACCCAACATGCGAGAACAACAGAACAATGAGCCCCCTTTTTGCTACTACTAAAAGAATACAAAACACAGTCTAATTATAGTATATAATAAAGGAAAACAATTTTCAACCACCGTGTTGGTTTAGGACAGTCACAATTCAATCACCGGGTTGGTTTAGGACACGTTTAGGACAGTCACAATTTCAACCACCAGGATGGTTTACGACACTATCACAGTTTCAACCACTGGGATGGTTTAGCCTGACAGTCTCAACTTCACATATTAGACAATAACAAGTATATTGCTTTTCATTTCTGAATTTCACCATTAGGAAATAACAATATATTGCTTTTCATTTCTGAATTCCAAATTTAACAATGGTATATGACCCGAATAGCAAGAAATTAAATTTAACGAATTTAAGTACTAAGAAACACAATAATTTCAACCATCGGGCTAGTCAATAACTAATGTTTATTCAACTACGTTGGTTCAGGACAATCACATAACTGGTGATTGAGATGAAGTAGCCACGGTTGCATGATGTTCCAACCACCGGGCTAGTTTAGTAAAATAACAATATATTGCAAAATATATTGCTCTTAAATTTTGCTCAACCATGCCACCGGGCTGGACAACAACTAATGTTTGTTCAACCATGTTGATTTAGGACAATCCCATCACTGAGCTGAACCAACCTACGGTTGCATGATGTTCCAACCACCGGGCTGGTTTAGGACAATAACATTCCTAGTTTAAGAAAAGAAACAAGTAAACTATCCCAAAGCTCAATCACAAACAACCACCGGGCTGGTTTAGGCACCACTGACCTGCATTGTATCTAGCATGTGTATGATGTGCTCCTCAAACACCTTGCGTCTCGTCCGCTTCTTATAGATAACCTTTTTATTTGGAGAAACTCTCGTATTTTTGTGCCAAATCATCATCATTGTAGCAATGACTTTCGCACTTAGGTTGTCTCTCCTTTTCTTGCATTCTGTTGAAGCCCACAGACTTCTCGGATCAGGATGATCATGCATTGCTTCTGCTCTACGTTTAACTGTTGGAGCCACGTTGGTCCTTCTAATTGACAACATCTTCGACATTGTGTGCCCAAGCCGTTTCTCCTTTGTTTCAGGGGACACCAACATAGCTAATGTCGCCCTCTTTGCAATAAGTTGATCTAAACTGTGCACCCCTTTCACTTTCTATAGGCCATTTCTCAGGTTAGAGAGCATCGCCTCTTAGGTGTGCATCTCCCGAGGTGTTGGTAGGGTTGTTACTCTACAAACTTTAAGGTGGAGGCTAAAGCTTGTGAAGAATCGAGACTGGTAATCACCTGAATGGCCTGATGTTGCTGCCTCGAATGCTCCCACCAATCATGACACCACATCTCATGTTGTTTGCTCCGATGGCAATGATTAAATCGGATGTTTTCATCTTCACCTGACTTCAGTAGTGGATGCTAATTGCAGTTAGAGTGTTAAGTGAGTTTGTTTTTAAGGGTTGTGTTAGTTTAGGTTTGATATGTTTTGTATGTTAGTATGTTGGTGGCTACCTCCACCTCCCCCTCTCCTCTCTCCATCTTCTCCAGGTTGTCTTGGCTTCATGCTCTTCCCATTCTCTGTTGTTCTCCAATTTGGCCAATTATTATACATAGTATATAAATGGCATTTCATGATATACACCGATGGCGGTAGCATTTTTGTTTCCATAAGGTTCATGATACTAACCTACTTTAACAAAAGTGGATTCTCCACCTTGTTTTTTTAAGAATTTTTTTTGAAGGAAGTCTTACAAAAGCCCAACATATGTTACAAAAGCTCCAAGGAGGGGTCCGAGGAGAGCATTCAGCACATTAAAATTTCAAATTGGATTGCAAGTTAAAAAAGGAAACTAGGTGGTTAGATTTTAGTTATATTACTAGTCTATTTGTCACTAGAAATTGATTAGAATTTTAGACTTTTTAATTATATTATTGCTAGAAATTTGAGATTTGAGGGTTTAATGAGAATTTTAGGCTTCTTAGCTATATTGGTAGTCAATTGGTGGTTAGAATTTCAAATTTGCAACTCCCATTAGAATTTTAACCTTTTTAGTCAATTTCCGGTTACAATTTAAATATGAAGAGTTGATTATAATTTAGTCAATTTCTGGTTAGAATTTCAAATGTGGAGACTTGACTGCCATTTAATAAGAGTTGAACTTTCTAGTTATATTGTCATTCAGTAAGAGTTGAGCCTTTTTCTTTTCCCGAACACTGCAGTGTACTTTTTCAAAAAAAATTTAAAAAAAACACTGCAGTGTACCGCACTCTTCCTCGACACGCCAAAGTCCATCGTTTTGTCTCTGCTCATGATTCTCGTCAATCTTTTCAATTCTTGTGGCAACAGTGGACGCTGATATTTGGCTTCTACGGATTGCACAGCAAAGAAGTGGAGCACCCACGCCTCAGAAAATGAACCGCCCACAAGAATTGCACTTGATAATCGTCACAGTTTTGCGTATCTTAGACCACAATTATGAGGGTTGTTCGTCAACACCTGGAGGCTGGAGCCTGGAAGTAGCGCCCCGGATTGCAATCGTTTCCTCATTGGTTTCGCGACTGAAAGCGCCCGGCGATCTAAAACGGGCTTGCGAAAGCTTTGGTAAATTGGAAATCATCGAAAGCAGCTGATTCTAACGGATGGAGAATCTCCTTCAAGATCGACGATGCAGCGGCAGCAGGGCCACTGCGCATGAGTCGTAAATCGGAACTTTAATGGCGAGACAGGACTGGTCACTGATGGAACCAGCAGAGGCTCCGCGTGAATCCTGAGGCAGGGAGGGACGCGGGACGGCGGGACGGTAGATATACCGGCTGAAAGCCGCCCTAGCTGGCTTGCACTGAGCTGAACGTCATAGCACAGCTCACAATGCGCTGGGAATGGTGGCAAGTGGCACCTGAATACGGTGAAAATCGCAGAGAGCAACGAGACTACAAAATCAAAGATTCAATCCTCTGATAGTGAAATCTGTGATTCATGTACCACTGTCGAATTCAATTCTTAGATTACGATGCGTCAATCGTGAAATTGCTACCCGTGAAGCTTCCACAGTCCACTCCATTGATCAATTGTGGAAGTTCGATCGATCGGTGAAGCTTTCACTGTAGAGCTTTTGTGAGGTGGTGGAAGTCTTTCCCTGAGATATCCTGTGGTTTTTCAGTTAAAAGATGAAGGCCGCACGATCCTTTTGCAGGCTTTTACAATCTCTTTGGTAAGGAAGGTGGCTGTAAAAATCGCAAAGCGGTGCTCAAAACAGAATGGTTGTCCATGACTCCATCCTTCTGTTCAGTGCCGCGGCCCGCAGCCTGGCGCGCAACTGCTGCTTGCACGTCTGCAATGACTCCTGTCGGGAGGCTCGTGTAGGCCATCGTCTCATCTGTCACTCGCCAGTGACCTTGTGGAGCCAAGCCAACCATGAGTTGCACATTAACACGTTTCCCCTCCACATTCACCAATAATTCCTTTTGGTAATCCTTCGTCTCATGTACTCGTCTCGTGTATAAATACCATCCCTTCTCAAATAGCAGCAGCCAGTTACTTCTTTCCCTCCTCAGCTCTCTCTTCGTCGGTCCATCTTTCCGATCATCCCTAGCCTTCAACTCTGTTTCTTGTCAACGATTCCAAACATGGAGGTATCCAAAATGTCAATGCTGTTAGTCACCGTGGTGATGCTTTGCCTGTTCAATGAGGCAAGTAATGAATGAAACCCATCTCCCTCACCGTCGTTGCATGCGTACCTTTATAATGTGCGTCTAAGACACGTTTTTGTCGACAGGCGCAAGGCAATGCAATGTGCATTTTTTAATTTCGTGAAAGCTAATATGAAAAGGTGGTCGTCCAGGTTGCCCAGTCTGTCGCGGCTGAGCAAGGACTGTCCAAAGCCTATGGTAATCATCTCTTAGAAGGGGGGAGGCACTTGCTGGCTGTAGGTAAGGCTCTAGCTCAATAGTAGCGTACGGTTCCATTGCGAAGCTAAGTGACGATAACTTAGCTAGCTTGAGACTTAAACGATCCTCCTGTAATTCTTGCTTCGCGATAAATCGAAGGCCATGAAAAAATCAGGCATATTCACGTCTCTTTGAAAATGCTTGGCTTTGTTACCTGAAAGGTTTTGCTAGGACAAGTTTATGATCTCCTGATGTAAGTCAATGGGGGCTTATTATTTCTAGGAATTGAGCGGGTGATCCATTATAAATGAAGTATGCGATTTGATTGTAAGTGTTCTCATGGGTCGAATTGTGTGCGTAGATTGTCCGGGCCTATGCAATACTAGATGCAGCAAAGCAAGCAGAACAAAGAGATGCCAGTTTGGTTGCAATGCCTGCTGCAAGATATGCAGCTGCGTTCCACCTGGAACTGCAGGAAACAGGGAGACATGTCCTTGCTACGCCAGACTCAAGAATTCCAAAGGCACTGGCAAATGCCCATGAACATCTTCGGATGCCATGGATTTCGTAGTGCATCAATCCGTTCTTGTCACGATCGTGACAAATTCTATGGGTCATAATTTTCCTATGGTTCTCAACCCGGGTTGTTCCATTTTTGACATTCAAGCTGCTCTAGGATTGGGTTTCCTCACTATAAAGGCAATATCTTTCAGTTTTGACATGCTTTGCAATAGAGGCTACTCTAGGATTGGATTTTCTAGTATGTAGGCAGTATCTTCCAAATCTTTTGTGACATGTAAACGGTGTATGCGTCCTGCAATAAAGACAGGATTAGTCATTTTTCAAATGAGTTAGGTGATGTGTAAGTTTAGAAAGGGAAGTTTAGAAGATTTAGAGAAAAGAATCGTAAGGAAAAGTTTTGCAAATCACAAAAACAGTATACGAGTGACGCTTTTCACTTGGTTGGTCAAGAGAGTGTATATTCTATGATAGTAATCAAAATAGTGGAGTAAACACATTATATCGAGTAGACGCGCTGATTTTGAAAGATAATAATCAAATAACGCTATGAATGTTGCTTTAAAAGTCATAGAAGTAACATGACCCGGCTATCACAGGTTAGAGACTTGCTCCCTCCCTTTAACACGGCCAAAAAAGGTGATTGACGATAGCCTTAGCGTAGCACTTTCGCCACTTGTTCACTCTATCACCCCACCATTTAGGCAACCTTTAGACTTTCACGTGCTCCAACGACCCCTAAAATGTGATGTTGTTAGTTGTTGGGTAGCAAAGGTTGTGGGTAGTAAACCTTGAAATTCAACCACTTTTTGTATCTTTTCTCTTTTCCTATAATAACAAGGTCGAAGGATGTTCATTTGACCTACCGTAAATTGTGATATCCTAGAAATCACCAAAAAGCGACGTCAATAAATGGTTTGACCAATATATAAATTGTGTTCCTTTGTCAGTGTGTGTTGTTGGTGATGTCAAATGTGGTTTAAAGTTGTTCTATGGATTGTCGTAGGTGTAAAGAGGAGTTGTTACATTCTCATTCTTGTCATATTTTCTTGCAGTCTTTTTCCCTTGTTGCCATTGTTTACATTCCCATTCTTGTCATTTTCTTGCAGTCTTTTTCCCTTGTTGCCATTGTTTACATTCCCATTCTTGTCATTTCCTTGCAGTCTTTTTCCCTTGTTGCCATTGTTTTAGTCAATATTGAAGTTTCCAACTATGCATGTTTGTCATTTTCTTGCAGTCTTTTTCCCTTGTTGCCATTGTTTTAGTCAATATTGAAGTTTCCAACTATGCAAGTTTGTGTCGGTCTTTTAACCTTCCCTTGTACTATTTAGATTACGGAAATAAGCCCCATGTGGAATGTGTGTGGTGATCGGTATACATTGATTATTGCTATTTCTTTATTACCCTTTGTTGTAAGAATGGTGAGGATGTACTCTGTACCTTTTCTGTCAATTATTTCTTCGTATGTCACCTCGAAATTATTGTCGAAGAATGTTGCGAGCCCAAACCCTATTTGTTTTTAGAATGTTTGGCAATCTCACCTCGTCTGTGCTTTTTGTGGTTGTTTCTTGCAAACATAAAGTTACTGCGTTTCAAGTATGGGCATTCGAGGATGGTATCTGAATGTGTATTGAATCCTCTTGTGTATAGGCAAACCAAGTCTATCCTTGCATTGTCCTTGCTCCAAATATTTGTTTCCTCGCGGTTCCACTGGGAGTCTTTTTTGTGGTGATTTATCTCTCGTATCACCTTAGGGTCTACTTATATTGTGTTTCTATATAGGTGTGAGGAGATACAAGTTTGCTGCATCTCTCACCCTTGACAAACTTGTGTAAGTAAGCCCATGTGTTTTAATGCTAGTAGACTCAAATTCAGGCATGTCCATTATCAAGCCTTGGAGACGGTGTTTAGTTCTTACAATTGCTGGTTGTATAGGGAACTGTGTTGTGCTTACACTATTCAAGCGGTTGTTCCCTATTTGAAACTCCCTTGTTATTTGCGAAATCAATGGTGTTTTCTATTTATTCACGAGCTTTTGCTCCTGTTACATTGTTGGATAGTTTAATCCAAACTATTGCTTTTTGTGTCTCACCCTATGAAGACCCCATCTGCTCCATTCACTATTTTGTCCTCGATATCCGGGCAAATTTCAACAATAATGCTTGGTTTTAGCTTTACTTGTTTGTGTAAGCTTGTTGTTTTTCTCAAGTCTAGAGGCGTCTTGATCCTCTTGCTGCAAGTTATGTACTTGTGGTTGGTTGTTATTAAAATGTGTAGGCCTCCTTCAAACATTTGGAAGATGAGGTTGTTGTGCTCGTTCTTTGCTATGATTGTGTTGAAAAGATGTGATGTTTTGTGCTCGTTTAGAGCAAGCCGAACATAGACATTGTTAAACGTATCAAGCTCACAGTTTGTTTGTGCGCCTACGTGTATTTTGTTTAATATTCCTAGGAAAGGTGTGTTGGTGTGCCTCATCAGTTGTTGAAGGTCGTACTATCTTATTGTTGTTGCCCAACACGATCCTAGTATCGAGGGCCCCGTTGGGTATTGCAAGAATATCCATGAGTTTTTAATGGAGCTTGCTGGGCAAAAGTCTCCACAGAAAAGGTCTACACCACCAAAAGGCTTTGTACTTGTGTCATATTTCACACATGTGCATATCTACTGCCATGAACGAGTTTGCACCAACCATTGAAATTTCATCGACGATCACCAGCTTGACGTTTTTGTAAAGTGTTGACACTATTTATAGCTTATCTACCGAAAGCACTATGTTATTGCTTTGTGAGAAGTGGCAGTTGCAAAGCTCGGTGTATCATGCTTTTGCATATATCTCTTATTGTTTTCCCTGTGTAAGCTAGTAGAAGCACCCTGGGTAGGTCTGCGTCTACTGTCTCCCTGTGCGAGTATAGCCATAGCAACGCTTGCACAAGCAACATTGTTGCAAATATTTTCCTAGACCCTATGTTGCCGAAAATGAATATTTGGAACCTTTCTTTTGGTCTGAGTCTTTTTTTCAACAATATGTCATCCACAATGCCACGTTGCTCTTTGTTTGTTTGGCGGTACATCTGTGTAAGCTAGAAGAAGCACTCTGGACACGTCTGCATTCGTTGTCTCCTTGTGTGAGTATAGCAATAGCAGCGCTTGCACAAGCAACATTGTTGCAAATATTTTCCATTTGGAACCTTTCATCTGCTCTTAGTCTTTTTTTCAACAGTATGTCGTCCACAATGCCACTCTGCTCTTTGTTTGTTTGGCGGTACATTTAGTAGTATGCCTTGTTTGTCAAGAGGTGGACTGGATAATGTTGCATTGCCTTTGATGTGCTCATGTTGCCCATGTTGTGCATTTCTTGTTGCAAGTCAAACTTGTTAGTGTCAAGCGCGATGTTGGATGCCTCCGATGAACTTGTTGTGCCATTAGTCTTGCTTGACATGCAGATGTCCTTAAATGTATCTTGATTGTTGAACCTACCCTTGTTTTCCAAGATTTTCTCTTTGCATCCGGAGTGCATGTCATGCCAAGTCGGGTGTATGCTATCCAATGAATGCTCCACATCTTTGAACGGTAGGTAGAGGAGGCATTTTTTGATTTTGTATGCTTGTTGTAGTTGTTAAATCGAATTATCTTGTTGCGCCTCCTTTTTCATTGTTGCCCTCCTTTGGTGTCATATTGGCTTTCAAAAGTTGCCAAGCACATGTTTTCTAATGCGTTTGCCCATTTCATGTACTTGTTGATTATGTCATCAAAGAACACTTCTATGCTATCTGGGTCTAGACTCTCCAGTTGTGACCATCTCTTTAGTAAAAGATTTTATTCATCTATTGCACTTGTGTTTATGTAGATGGATTCTCTTGTTGCGCTTGTGAGCGGTAATGAAAGACATAGGTAAATGGCTTGTTGAGTGCTGATATGTTGTGTGTCGAGTATGCCTGGTTGCTTCCTTAACCGTGCTTGTTGTTTCTTTGTCAATCTTTGTTGTGTAGGATGTACAATAGGAGGTTGCCCCATGGGGGTTCATTACAAATTGCACATCTGTGTTTGCCTCCCATAGTGTTGAAATTGTGGGGCTAAAATTATTTGTGTATATATCTTTTGGTTGCCTTTGTAGAAGCAAGCAGGGTTTTGAAATTGTGCTTCGCAATGCCAGTATGTATTCATTCTTCGTTGTACATATGCTTGCCAAAAATTCATCAAACGTGAGTGATTGTGCTTTCGATTTTTCAAGCATTGCAAAAATCTCCTTTGATTTCCTCCTATGCCCGCCTTGGCAATTGGCCCTGGGAGGACACGTGTCTTTCTAAGTGATGGATGTGGAAAGCCAAACCGACACTTTTTTTTTAAGTACTTGTTTTCCTATGTTTATGCATTTGAATATCTCACAAATGCAATGGAAGCCACGAAGAGTCCATGCAAATGTGGTTGTCCACAAACTTCTCGACTTCGCACGTGTTCTCGCCATTGTATGTGGGTACTCCAATTCCCCATATTAGCCCATGATTGTGTTGGCTACCTCTATTCTGGAATTCAGTGATGAAAAACAAATTCGGCTATGGGCCCTACTATGCTGTCGTCCTGCCTCAACAATGTCTTGAACGCTCGAAATTTATGTGCATAGTACTGCACCAAAGCGATTGGGTTTGTCCTCCCCACATTTTGGAGATCTGTGTGTCTTTCATTGCCCAAATCACTGAGCTTGCGCATGCAACAGACCAGTGGCTCCCAATGTTTCTGCACAACTGAGAATGTCACAAAGAATGTGGGTGGCCCTAGTTGCCTGAGCATTGCAAACACATTTTGTTTCAACCTTCGCTTGTAATCAGCTGATGTCCACATGCAAGCAAAGTCACAGAAACCAATTTTTGATTGCAGCAATTGTTCTATGTTTGTATCAATGAGTGCATCCTGTGCTTTAATAGAAATCCCTTAGAGTTGTCCTTTTCGCATTCTAACCCAGCTCAAGGTACAATTTGCTGGACAAGGACTTTCATGGTCTTGAAGAATATGTTCGCAATGCATAGTGCGAACTGCTGGTCCTTGTGTTTAAGCTCCAACTTGACTATTTCTTGGTATGTTATTGTTCTTGTTGGCCCATACTCTCTCTTTTGCCCATAGAAAAGAGAAGGGAATGGCATCTCCTCGCAGTGCTTGTCATATAGTAGTCCTACTAGGAAAAACCCTCTGACAGAGAAACATTGAGGGGTTTGTCTTCGAAGTCAATTACTTGCTGCACTGTGTAGATGCCATTCACCAAGGTGCCAGTCCCCTTGTTTTCATATGTCTCATCATTGTCATTGTCGATACCTGGTGCCACTGGGGTGGCCGCAATGTCTTGCATTTTTTTGATACGATGTGTCCACAATGTGTTGATTTGGACGTTGTTCTCCTTATACAAGGGGGTGTATACGAGTTCTAGTAGAGCACGCATGGTAATGTTTAGGCGCACCAAGCCGCAAGTGTAGTTGTGGTTGTATTGCAGGCATCGTTTTATGGCCACAACAATAGTGGCGTTGTCATCGATGAAGCGTGGCAAGATTCTCTGAGCCTTGTTGACATCAGCAAACACGTTTACAACACTCCTGTGTAGCCCGAGCTGACCCTCATATGTTAACTGCCTGATCTATGTGAAAGGTATTCTCATGGAGACAAGGCGTTCCTCGACTTTTTTTATTTTTTATTTTTGAAAAAACAGTGCTAATTATATTACTTCGAAAACAAGATACAAGAGGTCAGCTTATAGCTGACGGGCTGCGTTCACAAACCGGACGCAGCCCTAAAAGGTAGCATAATAAATCATACTCAAAAAATCACGGAGGGATATGATGAGTGTGAATGAACAGCCATCGGGGTGGTGAGTAGTGCCACCGAAGGCCCTGCGTAGTCTGCTCGAAGAAGAGGCCCTGTGTGTCCCAAGCCCGGAGGAAGCGTCTCCGCTTCTCCTGACCGGCCCGGGAGTCTCCCTGAATCTGGTCCCACTGGCCTCTGAGGGTATGAATAATCTCACTCCAAATCTCCGCCATGATCTGGGCAGTCGATAAGGAGGTGCCACCGAGGATCTGCGCGCAGTGCGAGGTCCAGATGTGCCACCCTGTAATGCTGCTGATAATCTCCCAGACTGGCTGCCTCTCCCGAACTCCTGTATCAGCCTCTGCTAGGTGCTGTGGGATACCCTCGAGCGGCCCCCACGTCCCCTGTGTGATAAGGAAAGTGGGGTCCTGCTGGCATGCCTCGAATAAGTGATGAAGACCAGGTGCGGTGCTGCACCAACAGAACGCGCCCCAAGTGATCAATCCTAGCTCTGGTGCTGCGCGAGTAAGAAGCCCGAAAGTCCACCTCCACACTTCCTGGGCACGAGTGCAGCTCCACAGGCAGTGTTTTGGTGACTCCTCATCCGCATGGCAAATCTGACAGCATCTGTCCTGGCCTATCTGCCTCAACCAGCTCCCCACTGGAAGACCTTTGTGGGCAAGAAGCCACAGGAAGTATGAGATCTTCCGTGGCCGCCAGCTCTCCCACAAGGCCTTCCAGAATGCCTGCAAAAAGAACCTGGAAATACCCTGTGCGTACCAGCTGGGTCGCTGGGTGGGGGGGCGGCTCTGCATCCTCCCGAGAACTCGCCTGTCCAGAGTCGTGCTGTAGGCGAAGAAGGAAGTCGGCCCCTGTCCTGTCACAATCTCTGGCCACCACCACTCTCTTGGGTCCCAATCAAGCTCTGACAAGGCCCGCCCCTCCCAGAGCCAAAGACGCCAAAGCTGCAACTGGTCCTGCTCGATGCTAGGGTCGGTACGCCAGACCTTCCCCAACAGGCCTACGACCCTAACCCTCTGCCACGGGAGTAGGGGGTCGATGAGCGCATCCTCTCTCCTGAGTCGTCCATCCCCTGAAACCGCGAAGAAGGAGATAGAGGAGTCATCCATACGTCCTGCGACCACCAGTGGGATGCCACGGGGGGTGAACTGTCCCAGCCAGCGGGTGTCACCAGGCATGAGGACCTGAGGCTCAGGTGGAACCAATCAAGCAGCTGGGATCGCACCGTCGATCTCCGTGCGTCTCGCCTGGACTCCACGTGCACCTCCAGCTGCGTCTGCAAGATCAGCCATCTCCAGATGTTTGTACGTATCCCTCCAAACTCGAAGGGACCGGGCTGGCCCCCTCATCCAGCCGTCCCACCTGATATGTGATCTCTCCCCCAACTGAAGGCCCTCGGCATCTCTGACCTGACCGTTCCAGATAAGCAGCTGGCGATCGATCTCCTCCTGACAGCTGGGAGGGGACTGAATGAGACTGAGACGGAGCCGCCTCCAAACCATGAGGAGGCTACGAACGAGTGGGGAACGGGGCTGAGTGAGCGGGGCGGAAGTGAAGATCCACCTGAGGGACGGTAGCCACTCTCCACCTCGGCGCGAGACACAAGAGCCGACTCCCTGCTGAAGTAACATCTTCCACGTCTGCCCCCCCGGGGTCAAACTGCGAATGACAAGCTTACCTAACAAGGCCTGACTCTGAAGCTCTGGATCGATAACCCCCAGGCCACCCTCAGCCTGCGGGAGAATGACTGTCTGCCAAGCAACCCTGGCTCTGGTATCTCTAAGACCATCCTCCCCAGACCAAAGGAAGTTCCGAACCAACCTCCTGAGCTGTGCCACGCTGGATCTCGAGAAGCACCAGCAGGAAGCCACATACCAAGCCGTGGCTAGGAGGACCTAGTTAACTACCAGGGCAGGACCTGCAAGAGACAGCTTAGCAGTGCTCCAGAAAGCCAGCTTCCGTCGGATGGAGTCTAGCACCGGGAGAAACTGCTGAGCTGGCGTGATGTCTAGGCCAACCTGGAAGCCAAGGTATCTAGCTGTCTGTCCCCGTGGAATCCATCTGAAACCCAGAAATCGCCCCCACTGAGAACACGCCCCAAGGTCTATGAGAAAACCAACTGATTTGTTCCAGTTGATTTTCGCACCAGCGGCCGAGCAGAAGACCTCCAGGGCCATCTGCACCCTCTCTAGCATCCTCTCATCGTCCTGGACATAAAGGGCTGTATCATCTACGTACTCCGAGTCCAAAAGCTCCGTGTCCTCTCGGAGTGGAAGCCCGGAGTGGAAGGCGAACACCCCTCGACTTTTTTTAGAGTTGCTATGTTGCTTGTTTTGGTTACAAGCTTTGTTTTGAGGGAACTAAATTTTGGCATTGCACCGGCATTGACACGATTGAAGCAGATGGAGCACAGATATGCTTCTTGAATTGTTTCCTTCTGCTTCCAAAGATTGTTTTGATTTATAAATTCTTTGTGGTTGACCCGTGCTAGCTTCAACTTAGTTCTGAATGTGACACAACCACATCCTCCATACTCAAAGCTCAGTGTGTCTTTGACTTTAGCCAAGTAACTACTTTGTTTTTTGACCGATACCATGTTGTTGTTTGTGCGTTTCCTCTTGCCGCAGGGCTTGCTTGGTGCACACTCGCAAGAGTTTTGGTTGGGATTCTGATGTGGAGGTTTCCAGGGTCAATGAATTTCTTGTCGCCATGTCCTGTATATCTTGCCACAAATCGTTTTGCTATCATACCTCCCATGGCCCATTTTTTCTTCAAATGCGCATGCGATCATCTTTGCTAGTTGTCCTGGAAGTAATTCCATCACTTGGATTAGTGCTGCCTCATCCTTGGCTGTCCAAGCTTTGTAGGTGCACTTCTGTTTGAAAGGAACCAAGGGGACGATTGTTGTTGGTAATGTTGTCTCATCCAGCATCATCACAGGTGGCCGTTTATTGTCCTTTTGGCCAATGTCAAACTCTTCAATAGAGGTCCTTGCCATTGTGCACCAACAACTTGAATGAACCACCCAAGCTATGCTGGATAACCCTAGAGGTCCTTGCCATTATGCACCATCAACTTGAATGAACCACTCAAGCTATGCTGGATAACCCTCAAGGTGTTGATCACCACTTGCCGTATGCATGTGGTTGATATGTTGTTGGCAACCACCTTGTTTTCTGGGTTTGTGGATGCATTGGCATAGATATTGTTGTTTGCTAGCACGGCTTGTAGAATTTCATAACTGCTTGTTGCTGGTTGTAGAGCTAGAATGCACAAAAGAATATCTATGTTTCCCGGGTTTCCAGCAATAAAAATTTGTCGAGGCGTACATTGTACGATGCAATAGCAGCTTGTATGTCCATGTTGTGTGGCACATAAAAATTTTGGGCAGAAATCATTGACCCACTCTAAGCAGGGCAACACGATTTCAAATGCACCATTTAGCAGTGCTCCCACTTGAAGCAATTCTAGAGAGGCCATAAACAACTATAACTTTCAAATTAAACACAAAAGCAATGATGACTTGCACCGATCAAGGAATCATTTATTTATTTGCCTAGCATGTACAATGGAAGATTTTGCATGGCGAGATTTACAATGTAAAGCTACAGTGTTGGAAGGCAAAAAAGTCTTTTATATGTCGATTGCTTGGAAATCAAAAGAGACGATGACTTGCACCAATCAAAGATTTTTATTATTATTTGTATGGCATGTACCATGGAAGTTTTATTTTTCATAACAATTTTTACAATGCGAAGCTCCAGTGTTGGAATGCTAGAAATTATTTCCTATGAGGAGTGCCTGGAAATGAAAAGTGTAAGATGCTAAGGGGGAAAACTTGAGAACTATTTACAGTGAAATGTGCAAGAAATACATCCTAGGCACCCACATCGTGAAATTGGTCACAAACCCTACGATGTTTACAGTGAACTCTCCCGAGGGTTTTTTGTCAAATAGCATGTTCCTCATGGCTACCACGCTACAACTATGAAACTCTATGAAGGGACACTTGAGCTTCAGTGCGTCATCGACATGGTTCCTGCAAAGTTGTAAGGAGACTTACGAACCGTCACGGTCCACAACACATCCTTTCAAGAAGGGAATGCGAGAGATTGTCTGAACACAATCATCGCAAGTGTAGCAAAAAGGTTGTGTCAGATCTCTTCTCACACATGGGCCATCGCAACCTCCACATTAGAACTCAACCAGTGGGCCATTGAGTCCTATAAAGTGCAGAACACCAGCCACCTAGAAAATTCACATAGAAATTGTTAGCAACGCTCTATATTGATGGTATTCGTTGCAAAGTTTTCATCTCACTTTTTTACCGTATCCTAGTTGCGATACTTGGCTCATGAAAGTATCTTGCAATGCCACACGAAGACTTCCATCTGGGACTGTTGCTAAGATAGTAAAGTCAAACATAGCAAGAGCATGCCTTGCACACATAAAGGAAATGTTCTTGGCAATGTACATGACAATGCCTTCGTCTATGAATTCTTCGACCAACCGTGCTAGCGTGTGCCTTCTCTTTGGCACAAAAGTTAGCTGCAAGGAAATTTGTTACTGCTAAGGATATTTCCAACCAACAAACTGTTGTAGGTTCAACAACTACAAACAATAGTGCTTACAGTCTCGCGGTCTTCAGCATTTGGGCCATCCGCAATGATTATTTAGTCTGATGGAGGCCCGTCTATGTCGGGGACGAGCATTTTTCGAGCGAAATCTTCCGAGCGTCCGAGCGAAGGAAAAAAAAAGCTTCCAACTATGCAAAAATATGACAAAAATGGATCAGAAGAAAACATAGTTTCACTTAGAAATATGAAAAGTATTATAGGAATGCCTATTTTATACACGAATATTTATGTGAATCTTTGGGAAGTGAGAACATAATGGGATGGCTTTTGAAGAAACCCACATGTAGAGTAGAATTCTCTATGAAAATTCCCTTATGATCCTTCTTACAACTTTTTACTTAATAGGGGGTGACATTGAAAAACCTCTCTCACCCTATCTTCATGAAAGGGTTTTTCCAAAGAAAACTCATTGAAGCAAGCCATCAAGGTAGTTTCGCCAGTGAAACCCCTTTGAACAAGGTCTTTCAAGGTAGTTTCGCTGGCAAAACTACCTTGGACAGCACTTTTAAAAGTGACAACTTTCACATCCAATGTCCAAATATAGTCATTCAGCCACTCAAATTGATCAGAAAACCCCATTAGAGCACATCTATGGGGTTATATTTTGGAAAACCTTGCATATATAGTATTAAATATTACATGTATTTTATGAGAGTGATATATAAGCCCAAGTTAATACTTATTTACAGTAATTTAAACTTCTGTAGAAACATGTCCATAAATATATTGTTATTAATACTATAAAAACACTTGAAAGATATTGCCATATGATATAAATGTGTTTAATAAGTAATTATTTATGTATAATATTATTATGTTGAGAGTGATTTTGAGGGACGTTTCTTAAATGAATTATTTTTCAATACTTTTTTAAGGTAATAACAAGGGTACAAAGGGATGTCTATGAATAAGAAGATTTATGTTATGTAAAAATGAATGAGTGACTAGTTTGTATATTTTTATGATAAAGGGATCTAGTTCTAATGAAAATAAAAGTGTAAAAACCATGTTTCCTAAAGAAATACTATTTTTAAAATCTCTTGAAAAACACGCTCGTATAAACTTGCTCATAGGTTTTTGCTCGTAAAATTGACGCATCCGTCTATGTCCACATTTAAAATGGAAAAAGCTATGGTTGCCATCAATGACACAAAATATGTCTTGCTTGTTTTGACTTGGTTTGCAGCCCATGGTGTGTACACTCGTATTGGCTTCTCTGGAACAAACTATATGCTGCCTTCGAAGGACTCGGCTTTGATTATTGTTGTTGTGGCATCCACTCATAGAGACAAGAAATATGTGCCTCCTTTGCCTAAGACTCGCTTCACAATGGATGGGTCCCCTACACGGAAGAAGCTATCGACCTGAAGAACATCTTTAATTGCAACACATATGCATGTGGGACATGCAAAGTTATGGTCTCACAACACTCTACATCTGTCATGTCCACGGGCATGAAGATAGGGTACGAGACATCCCGTGCCTTGAACATTCCATACTTTGACAACACCTTGCCCTCGAATGTGAAACGGTATAGCACATACTCTGACAAAGAGTTAATGAGCAATGTCGAAAGAGCCTCAGAACAAGGAAAGACTAGCTCCACTGGCACAATTGCTCCTAGTTGGTGCGCTTCAGTAGGTGCATTGTACAATGGACTAGCTTGTTGTGTTGCGTTGATTTTGCATAGCTTTGGGGAAACTGAGGAGCTTGCAAAACGAAAAGTTGGATTTGTGTGAGAACAGATGGAGTGGTGTGGATGTTGTGTATGTCTTGCAAAAACATTAATGGTTGCACGAGAGAGTACTGAGCCATTTGGGTGCAATGCAAATGATTTCTTGTGTTAGAGCTTCAAGAAAGTCAGTATAGCCACAATGAAGGAGCAAAACATTGCAAACAACCAAACGTGCATGTGCATAGTTCTTTCAGGGTTCTTTCAAAGCACGAAAAGGGGGAAAAGACCAAAAACAATGTCTATCATCTGATTGTATTATTATTGCTATTCCACTGTGCTAGTTTGGCTAGGTAGCAAGAAAGATTGCAAGTTTTAGTTGCTTCCAACATTCAATTTAAAAAATGGCTGCACTGCATTATCGGGGTTTATTTGTTTTGGGGTGTGCCAATTTTGCTAACCAACGCATAAACACAGTTAGCTAGGATTCGATGGGTGGAGCTAGTGTGGCTTGTTGCATCATCTGAATTGTTTTCATCTTCTTCAAAGGGGGGCTTGATGTCAAGCTCTATCCTACAACGCATCTTTAATAGGAATCCCTACTTGCGCACCTCTTTTTCTACTGAATAATGAAAACCACCAAGGCTCAGGTCGCTAACCATGAGTTGGTATTCAAAATGTGTCAATGCTAGGTGAGTGATTACCTTCAACATAAGCTTGTTCTACAACCACATGGAAGGCCATTTTGAGTGTCTTCTTGCTAACCTTCTTGATGTTGGAATGCTTTAAAAGGGACCCATCTTTAATAAACTCTTTCGCCTCAATGAACACAATAGGAACATCAATGGTGGGAGATGGCCCTGGTGCTATTGTTTTTAGTAATAAACAATCGCCAAAAATCGAAAGAAAGCCTTGGCTGACCGACTAAAAGAGCGAAGCAGGTGTGCAGTTCAAAAGAAAATGTATTAATTATAGAAATGTTGGAGCAGCATGGTAAAAAGTTTGGAACTTATTAAATTGTGAATTTTGCAAATTACCTATATCATTTTTTAATTCTTGTTAAAATTCTATGACTCAATTTTTAATGTGTCAAGGGTCCCTTCTCAGCTATGTCTGCTGCTGAGATGGCTTCTTTCCCTCACCATAATCATTGGTAGCATAGACACAAACACGTGCAATTTCAATAATGAGCCAAACAATCAAACAATGCAAACAACAAACAGTGTATGTGGTGCAACAGGTTGGGTCATGCCACGCGATGAGCGCCTGTGGTGCAAAAAGAGCAAGGAGTGGATGAACAAGAAGGTATGGAGAGAAACAATGGCCTTCAAAGAGGCGGCTCATAAGCTGAACCAACGAACAAAAGAAGAGGCAAAGAAACATGGGTAGAACGGAGTGACAATATGTGATAGGATCTTCGTTGTTTGGGGCTTCAAGCGATGTGACCAAATGATCCTCTGTGATCTTGTGTTTTTCGTGGGTGGCACTTTTGGCTTGTGCCTTGTTGTGGGACTTTTCACTTGTGTCTGCATGACAACACCCACCAAATTTATAACATTTGTCAACCACATGGATTCACAAAGAACCTTCGACCCTTTGCAGGATGATGACCGCAATACGATGATTGAAAGCTGATCATAGATGTGCATGACAACACATAGATTAGCTATGGAAAGTGTTGTTTTCACTAACGACCAAAGTGATGAGGCAAACATGATGGATGCAAGCTAAGGGAATAAAGCGAGCCAGATGTGGAGATTTGCAGTTTGCATAGCGTATCAGGCCTAGCTCCTTGAAATCGTCAGGAAGAGCACGATCTAGTTGAAACCGACCGATCAAGTCGGTAGCCTTTTCTGCCAATGAAAAACCAAGTAGTGGCAAGGCATAGAGCAGAATCTACCTCCACAAGAAGAGCATGCAAGAAACACCCACTCTAGCATGAAAAGATGAACTTTGGAGAAGGGCTAATAAGTATTATCACCTTGGCAATAGGAAGTTGCTTCCTCGGTGCATCCAAGGTGGGGCTCCATAATGCTCATCATCCCTGCTAAGAAACATGAAGAATTTATGCAAAGAATAGAATTATTTGGAAGTTTGAAAGACGGAATGACGAAATGGGGACAGGATCAGGATATTTGCAACACAGGTGCAGACAAACAGACACCTTTCTCAAATTCACCACCATTGCTGGTGTCAATGGAGTCATCGGATCCAGGCTGCACATCATTGAAGGTAGCCATGGGAAGGAAAAAATGATTTTCCAAAAGCACAAAGTTATGAACACAATGCAAAAGCAAGCTATGTCGACTGGTACAAGTCTGGGTACTTTGTACCTCATAACCAACTTAGCATCTATTCATCTAGCTAGTTCCCAAGAGGAGAATAGAAGATATTGGTCTAGGCGTTGCACAACATGCTCATACTAAAATGTGAGAGGAGTGGAAGGGTTCAACGCTAGTGCAACATGAACACAAAGGCAACGATAATCATAATGGAGAGCGTATTCAAGGCGTTCTCATGAAACTCGACTGCTAACTAATGAAATTTGACCTCGCAAGCTACGTTGAAATTTCTTTTCCTGAAAATCTACATACAAAAACCCCACAAATTATTTTTATCTTTTGAACCCTTAACCTCCACTAAGACCTACAAAGGTAGGCCAATAAAGCCAGCAATGTTCTCTTTTTTTTTTTTTAACAGAAAACAATTTAAGATTTTATTTATAAATCTCAACATCTAAATGCTTCTTAGGGGTTTTTTAAGTTGAGTCTATGTTAAGCCTTGCCATTGCTTTCAGTTGGGGAAAAAAAATTATAGCATTGCACACATCTCTCTCTCTCTCTATGTGTGTGTGTGTGTGTGTGTGTGTGTGTGTGTGTGTGTGTGTGTGTGTGTGCGTGCGCAACACACACACATACATATAAGAAAGATATTTCCTATATTTACTATTTAGATATAAGAAAGATATTTCCTACATACATATAAGAAAGATATTTCCTATATTTACTATTTAGAAGAAGAGTGGCTTAAGATGGTAAATTTCAATTGGAATCTACATCACATACAAAGGATGCTTGAAGAAGGGGACAAAGTCTTGGAAGCAGTTTCACCCACTTTCTAACAACTTATCATAACCTAACAATCTTTGAATATAGTTGTTTGAAGTCTTTAATACACTTCCATTTGGTGCTCAAGGGAATTTGGAATATTTTCCTTAGGCAACTATGATTATTGAAGAAGGGAATAAACACTTATTTTTCTTGTAAAAGTTTATACTTACATCCTAACACACACACACACACACATATATTTATTTACTTATTTATTTATTTTTATTTTTATTTTTTGGTAGATATACATGTATGTATGTTTGTGCACACACATAGACACACAGACATAAGCATGTACCTATGAGTGTGTGTGTGTGTGTGTGTGCACCTCCCCTTCCCCATTCTCTTCCCGACCTTGTGCTTCCCTCTCTCCTAGATCCTCCCCCAGTCCCTTAAACTACAAAACACCTTTCTGTTCCCCCCATGGTAGTGTGTGCAGTTGTATGTGCATGGGTGTATTTGGGTGTGTGTGTGTGTGTGTGTCCCTCACCCTAGTGCTTTGTGTCTGTGTCTGTGTCTGTGTCTGTGTGTGCAATATTAGCTAGTAGAACAATGTTTATTATAACAAAAGAAAAGTATATGTCGCTTTTGGACCCTCTCATCCATTAATCCCCTTATACCCACCCAATTCTCTTCCACCTCGGTTAGTTTTAGTGTATGTGACTCTCCCTCCCCCCATTCCTCTATCTCGTGGCTCTCTTCCTCATCATTTAGTGGGATTTTGTGTGTCCCCCCTCCCTCTTATCCCTCCCCCTCTTCCCTCATGGGGTGTATTTATGTGTGAGTCTCTTCCTAAGGTTTGAATATATCCTTGAGGAAGTGTGTGCTCATCAACCTCCTCAAGTAGCTTATGACCTGCATCTTGTACTTATTCTCTACAACTTCCCCAATGTTGTTCATGAAGCAAAAGAGGTCCTCGGGAAAACATGTTGGATTAGCATGGTGACAAGATAGAGGCAACAAGATGAACAATGAAGCTTGTTTATTCATTGAGAGAGTGTCATTATATAGACACCAGCACATCCATAGATTACGTCATATGTGAGCTCAATAGTGAGCATCTAGATCGATAATCATCTCCATGTATCTCTCAGTCACACACCACACTCCTAGATTCACTCATTCACACCTACTAACTGATACATCATCAGTCACACCTAACTCAGGCACACCTATACACACACATGTGTTCACACACTCAATCACATGATCACTCACAACCATAGACCTTGGTATGATCCATTACATCAATTTGTCCTTCATACCCCCCCCCACAAATTGATGACCTCAACCCTAGCAGTAGTCCATGGGAAACTTCATGGCTTGCCCACCTCTAGTGACAACACTCATGATCCCAACCTGGCACTCACTCTAGTTGCATCAGCAATAGTAGACTCATTTGGGCATCCTCACCCCAACACGATCTCACTCTGACTTTGGTCTCTTGGTTTACTATTGGAAGACTGGACAATGACTATGCATGGGAAGTCCCCATAGGTCTGACAAGGAACTCACACATTAAACTAACAAATCATTTAAGGGGAACATCCCAGGGTAGAGAACCCTTATTGACCACACACAAAAATTCTAAGTTGAAGATGTGGGGAAATTTCCCCCCTTGATGGCAATCTTTTTCTGGCGTCGTTTCTAAGCCACCATTGTATCAGACTCATAAACTTGCTTGTCCATTGCATTGTACTTGGTGTCGATGAAGCAAAGCTTTCCTTCTTTGTTTATCTTGTTGGTATACCAAAGCATAATATTTTTGTCAATGTGAAGCAAAGTATCCAATTCTAGGCAAGGTCTTACCACATGGACAGTGTCTAATGCCTTACAAGGTTTGACAAATAGACTCAAGCAAGTGGAACTTGAAAACATATTCTTCAAGAGCACATGCATCATATCATCCGCATAGAAAAGCAAGAGTATAATGATGAATATAAGCTTCATGACTGAGTTGTGGTGGTGAAACATAGTAAACATATTCAAAACTTTCGTCAAATATAAAAGCCCCAAATTTTGATTGCCTAGTCAACTGTCTTTGACTAAAATATGAACAAATCTGCCTACAAGGATAGAGATCGGCTAGAGGGTGGAATTTGCCCTGATTACAAAGGCTATTAAGGGGCTTTTGGTGGAAAAATAAGCCTTAAATAGTAGAGAAGATCTTCCAACAAGGAATCGCGTAATGCTACATCACGTCACAGTTGGAGCTGCTACAAAATCGATTGGTTTTTTCATGTTTTCTCCTTGCTCAATTGACCAAATGAGCTCAAATTGGAACAGCAGCTAGATCATAAGGTCACCAAACTATACCTAGGAGGGCTAGTTGAAATTTCACTTCTACAAGTCGTATGAAATAAAAGTTTATCGGGTAGCAATCCTCTCGGCATGGGCTATGTAGGTCATATTTCCCCAGTTCCTCTAAACACAAAGTGAGCCCTATCAAGGGGAATCTCTAGATGAAAGGGCTCATGAAATGGTAGAGCAAAGAGGGAGAATGAGCTTAAGCAAAAATGGGTAGAAGAGGGAAGAATGGAAGAAGAAGGTGGAGGGTGAAGGGGAAGATGATGGCATGGGTCAAGGAGGTTCACGAAGGAAAGTATGGCTCTGATACCACATGTTGGAGTAGCATGGTGAAAAGATAGAGGCAACAAGATGAACAATGAAGCTTGTTTATTCATTGAGAGAGTGTCATTATATAGACACTGGGTACATCCATAGATTACATCATATGTGAGCTCAATAGTGAGAATCTAGATCCACAATCATCTCCATGAATCTCTAAATCACACACCACACTCCTAGATTCACTCATTCACACCTTTAACTAACACATCATTAGTCACACCTCACTCAGGCACACCTATACACACACACGTGTTCACACACTCAATCACATGATCACTCACAATGGGTGCTACCAAATAGCGAGTTTTTTTTGAGCGAGTATGTGAGTTTTTTTCCAGTATAATACACATTGGGAGAGATGCTAGCAATTCTAACTCCACATGCATGCAAATATGGTCTCATGGAACCAATATGAGGCATTCTTGTAACCCAAAAACCTAGGCTCTTGTAGTTGATCATACAAATTAACTCTAAACAAGAAAAGTAGTACGATCTAAGAAAGAGAAATGATCACAATTGTTCATAAAGTTCTTGGGGATAAATTTTACCACCAAATGCATTTACTTTATTATACATGAAATCTTGAGAGCTTCAAAGAGACAATGAGATCATCTATGAACCATCTTAGTTGCTCAAGTCTATGGGAAAAAAAACATGTTCTAGAAGACACAAGGCATTGGAGAAGTTCAAACTCATAAGTGACTGTTCAAGTCCATGACCTACCAAAGAAGGAATAAGATGTATGAAAGAGCAACGATCTCAACTATTCATAAATTTCTTGGTGATAAATTCCACCAACAAATGCATTTCCTTTTTTATACATGAATTCTTGAGAGCTTCAAAGAGACAATGAGATCATCTATAAACCATCTTGCTTGCTCAAGTCTATGAAGGAAAAAAAACATGTTCTAGAAGACACAAGGCATTGAAGAAGTTCAAATATATAAGTGATTGTTCAAATCCATGACCTACCAAAGGAGCACTAAGATTTAAGAAAGAGCAATAATCTCAATTCCGCCAACAAATGCATTTTCCTTTTCTCCATGAAATCTTGAGAGCTTCAAAGAGCCAATGGGATCATCTATAAAACATCTTACTTGCTCAAGTCTATGAAGGAAAAAAAACATGTTCTAGAAGACACAAGGCATTGAAGAAGTTCAAATTTACATGTGACTGTTCAAATCCATGACCTGTCAAAGGAGCACTAAGATCTAAGAAAGAGAAGCGATCTTAACTATTCATAAAATTCGTGGGGATAAATTCTGCCAACAAATGCATTTCCTTTTTTATACATGAAATCTTGATAGCTTGGAAGAGACAATGAGATCATCTATAAACCATCTTACTTGCTCAAGTCTATGAAAGAAAAAAACATGTTCTAGAAGACACAAGGCATTGAAGAAGTTCAAATTCATATGTGACTATTCAATTCCATCACTTGTGAAAGGAGCACTAACATTCAAGAAATAGAAAACAATGTACATACAAAGAAACAACAAAATGTTCTTTCAAAACTTGGGAAACTGTATCAATGCTTGATCAAAGCATATGCAAGGTCATCCAAAAATATATAGCTTAGACTACTTTGTTTTTTCCTCCACTGCAATGTCATCCACAAAAATACATTTGGGAGCCAATTTCATCCTTTTCTTACGAGGGTTCTCATCCTCTTGACATGCCATCATATCCGCAACTTCTTGCACATAGCATGGCAATGCACTGCAATCATCACCAAGGACTATGTCAATGGCAAGAAAATCCCAATATCCACTCCTCAAAATATAGAAGCACAAAAAATACAAGGATTCCAACGTAAAGGTACCGCACTAGTCCTCCTCTAGATCCCCCAATTCATTTATGCCTTCAAAGGCTTCTTCCTCACTTGAGCTACCATCAACATCTTCATTCTCTTCAGCATGTTCCATTGAAATAAAGAGCTCCTCCACAAAAGACACCATCCTCTTGTCATTGTCCATACCACAAACAAGTCTTCCACAATGCAAGGCAGCCTCTATAGTGCTACCACAATCCATCATTAGGTCAAGTACACTGCCATTTGATGGTGTCAATGCCTCTATCAAAGTTGCCATAAATATTGGGCTCTTCTCCAACCCACCTGAAGAAAGAAAGTAATGAACATTGTTTAATCTAATATTGGATGGCTCTTCACCAACCACATTCTAAAATATATACCAACACACTAAACCAATCATACCATGACATAAAGCTCCATCTCCGTAAACATGTCTAGCAGTAGCAGGTAGGAAGTGTCAAACACAGTCATGTGACAAGTCAAGAAATGGATAACCATCAACACAATGCTTGATTGTGAAAGGAATGCTTCCCTTCCTATGATAAATAGACATCATCAATAAATGTACCTTCTGCAAGAAAAAGGGTTTGTGTTCCTCATCACCATGCTCTTGTGACTTTGTTTCTGTGACCTTTGTTTTAGAAGATTTTTCTTTCAACTCCGCAGTAGTATCCATCTCCTCACAGGATTCGCCTTCTTCATGGCTTATCTCAATCATCTTCTCTAAGTCATCCATCTGCACATGCTTATAGCTTGTATTCTTTCTAGAACTTATTTCACAATACAAAACAAATAACTGAGATGATGACTTCTTCACAATAGATCTTGTCAAGACCATTATCTAATCAATAAGAAAGGGATATTAATTAGTATACACCAAAATCAACTAACCTTCATGCTTAGAAAATGACAATGCAAAGGCCACACACCTAAGAAAATGACACCATTGATAGAAGATTCCTCAAATTTACACCTGCATAATAAAAAAGAAATATATTGACATATTAGAACAAATGAAACAAATTATCAACATAAGAAAGAATTTCATACTATAGAATACAACAAGCACGCATTCCCATATAATGTTTTGGCAAAATTGCCCAGTGAGGACCACAAAGTCCCATTCCCATTCTAGAACACAAAAGAGAAAACACTAATGTAGCATATCCTTTTTTAGCTATGGGGAATGGCTCCCCACACTAGATGATGACAATATCCATAGCATCAACTTCTTCTTGTTCATTCCCAACTGTGTCTAATTCATCTTATTCCTTATACCTTTCATGATGTCTCTCATGTAATCAGGGACAACTCTCCCATAGTTTAGTACATTGATAATGGAACTACTAATCATATGAATCCAAGAGTGATGGAAACAATCTGTCTAATGCAATGGAAGGAGAGAAATTGAATTGCTGAGAGGGGGGCAATACCAAACCAATCACAATTGAAACCTTCATGCCAATATTGAACTAGTAGACTTACAATACCAAACGAGAGATTGATGCCTTGATACAGTTTGCAAGTCATGGATTTGAATAGTCACTTATGAAGTTGAACTTCTTGAGCGCCTTGTGTCTTCTAGAACATGTTTTTTTCAATACCTTGTCATTAAATACATCTAAAAGGGATACCACTCTAAATTGAATAAAGGGATACCCTTAGATTAAATTTAGAGTGGTATCCCTTCGACATGATGAAGGGTCAATAGGATGCAAACATGCATGAAGTCAATATTTCTATTACTTCTTTATGTTTCCAAGTACCCCTACAGAGGGGTTCTATTTGGAGAGTTTCTTACTGCGAGTTTGTGAGTTCTCTGTTAGTTGTTTATGTTTTCCATTTAAGGGGGGTTTTTTTGTTTATGTATGCAAGTTCTCTATTAGTTGTTTATGTTTACCATTTAAGGGGGATTATATTTGGCAACATTTATATTACTTCTTTATACCCACTAAGCGGGATTCTATTAGGTGAGTTTTTTTCCTAGCGAGTTTGGCAAGATTTCTATTACTTCTTTATGTTCTTAGGAGCAAAAAAACTCACAAACTCGCTAGGAAAAAACTTGCCAAATAGAATCCCCCACTCACAACCATAGACCATGGTATGATCCATTACATCAATTTGTCCTTCAAAACGTAGTCCAAACGATGCGTGGTGGATGTAGTAGTGGAGCCAGATCATGGAGTGGGAGTAGCGGAGGTAGAGTGAGGTGTGAAGAGAGCACTTAAAGAATGAGCAGTAGTGGAGCAAGTGGGGGGGGAGGGGGGGTATTGCAGTCTGTGAGAGGGGAAAGCAAGGGACCAGATTGGAACAGTGTCTCATATAAAAGGGGAGATTTGGAACGTTGGGAGTGTGCAGAATCATTTACATCTCTCGTGCCACCACAGCAGCCTCGAGGAGAGAAAGAACAAGAGAAACAAGAGAGAGGAAAAGAGAGGAGAGAGAGAGAGAGAGAGAGAGAGAGAGATTGTTGCAAGAAAAGAAAGTAGAGAAGAGGAGACAAAGAGAGAAAAAAGAGGAAAAGAGAGGAAAAGAGAGGAGAGAGAAAATAATAGAGGAGAGAAAAGAGAGGAAAATAAAGGAGAGAAAGAGGAGAGAAAAAGAGGGAAAAGAGAAGAGGGAGGAAGAGGAACGAAAAAGAGAAACAGAGAGAAAAAGAGAAAGAGGGGAAAAAAAGAGAAAAAGAGAGGAAAAGAGAGGAGAGAAACAAAAAGAGAGAGGAGAGAAAAGAGAGGAAAAGAAAGGAGAGAAAGAGGAGAGAAAAACAGGGAAAAGAGAAGAGGGAGGAAGAGGAAAGAAAAAGAGAAAGAGAGGAGAGAATAAGAGTAGGAAGAGAGGAGAGAAAGAAGAAGGGAATCAGTAGAAGAAGAAATGACAACAAGGGAATAAATAGAAGAAGGGAATAAATAGAGAAAAGAGGTGAGGGAGGAGAGAAAGAGGAAGAGCAAGAAAAGGAGAGAAACAGGGAAAAGAGAAAGAGGAAGAGGAAAGAAAGAAAGACAATAGAAGGAGTAAGAGGAAAGAAAGAGAGAAGAGAAGAGGGAGGAAAAAAGAAAGAAAAGGAAGGAGGAGAGAAAGAAGAGAGAGGAAAAGAGACAAGAGAAAGAAGAAGAGAATAAGAAGGGAATAAGAAGAAGAAGAAAGGAGAAAGAAAGAAAAGTAAGAAGGAGAAAAGAGGAAAAGAAGAGAATGAAAAGGAAGGAGGAGCAAGAGGATGGAGAGAAAATGAGGGAAAAGAGAAGAGGGAGAAAGAGGAAAGAGAGAGACAAGAGAAGAGAGGAGAGGAAAAAGAAGGAAAAGAGAGGACAAGGGAAAGAAAAAGAGAAGAGGGAGGAGAAAAAGAGAAGAGGGAGGAGAAAAAGAGAGGAGGGAGGAGAAAAAGAGGAAGAGCAAGAAAAGGAAGGAGATAAGAGGAGAGGAAGAGAGAAAAAGAGAGAAAGAGAGGAAAAGAGAGGAAAGAAAGAAAATAAGAGAGGAAGAGAGAGGAGAGAAAAAGAGAAGAGGGAGGAAGAGGAAAGAAAGAGAGATAAGAGAAGAGGAGGAGAGAAAGAAGAGAAAGAAAAGAGAAGAGAGATAGAAGAAGAGAATATGTAGAAGAAGGGAGGAGAAAGAAAGAAAAGAAAGAAGGAAGAAAGAAGGAGAAAAGAGGAAAAGAAGAGAAAGAAAAGGAAGGAGAAGCAATAGGAAGGAGAGAAAAAGAGGAGAGAAAAATAGGGAAAAGAGAAAAGGGAGAAAGAGGAATGAAAGAGACAAGAGAAGAGAGGAAAAGAGAGGAGAGAAAGAGGCAAAAGAGAGAGCGAGGAAGAGGAAAGAGATAGCGAGAAAGAGAGGAAAAGAGAGGAGAGAAAGAGAGAGAAAATAGAGAAAGAGGGAGTAAAAGAGAGCCAAAATGAAAGAAGGGTAGGAAAGAAAGAGGAATAAGAAGGGAATAAGAGTAGGAAGAGAGGAGTGAAAGAATGACAGAAGGAGAGAAAGAGAGGAAAGAAGAGAATGAGGGAATAAGTAGAAGAAGAAAGGAGAAAAAAAAGGATGAAGGAGGAAAGAAGGAGAAAAGATGAAGTCTAGAAGAGAATAAGAAGAGGAGAGAAAGAGACGAAAAGAGTGGAGAGTTCCTACACCCATCACTACAGCTAGTGTTTTAGGCGCTAGCTGTAAGCCAATGTATGCACAGAAAGAAAAACAAGAGAGAGAGAGAGAGAGAGAGAGAGAGAGAGCACTTTCTTACCTAGAAAGTACGTGTCTTAGGTGCGACACCAGATGATCCCGCTCAAAGTTTCATGTTTCGTGTTTTTTGCCCTCTAAAAGAAAGGAAACATACCATTTTAAGAAAACTAGTTAGTGAACGGAGGACTTTGGAGAAGCAACATACCAAAGGAACAGAGAGAGGAGACAAAGAGAAGCCTATGTTCAACAAGAACCAAGCACGAAAACAAGATGGAGAGCTTTTCTACTCGTCTCTTTCATGATTTTTTTCATGTATTGACATCTTTATCTAATTTGTCATGGTAGGTTTATCTTTGGGTCATATATAGATTTCACAATCCAGAATGATTTCGAGGCCCACTTTTCATTCTTGCATGATAGAGTCTTGTGCCCTTGCAGTGGCTATCATTAATGGTTTTACGCACGCTTAGAGGGTTCACTCAATGAATGTTACTATCTCGTAAAAGATGCTAGCATGGGCATTTGTTATCCACTTGAATGATTTCTTATGTGCTTTGTATGTGCACACCAAATAGGGTAGTAGAGAGTATTTCTCAATCTGTGGACATACTTGGAATTTTAATATTTCCTTGAACAGTCAGTCCAAGGTATTGCCTTGCCAGACTTGTGCAAAGTCCTTGCTATTCAACCTCTCCTTTGCTATTGAAAAACTCAATCTCCTAATATAAAGCCCATGGTAGAGGTAGATTTGTCCATAGACGTGATTAAGATATTTTCACTGAGCTATTCAACATTGCTCCTTACATCATGGGAATGATAAAAGGTTGAAGGGTGTCCCTTGTTAGGGAATTTGGAGTCAATCAAATGTTTCAAGAAAGCTCTTTTGGAAAACTGCACTGTAAAGTGCCCCACTCAATCCATGTCTTATTTTTCCACAAACATAGACAGTTGATGCCATGCATCCAGTATAGTGCCAAGTGATCCTTCAATGTTAAATGTTTCAGTTGGGATATGGTTCAAACCCTTTTCTCAAATGCTCATTTTGAATTAAATTTTTGTCAAGCGATGCTATATGGTTCCATGTTTTATTGATAAAGCGAGATAGTTCCGGTTCCAAGCAATGACATGGAAGCTCCCCTTTTTCGCTAAATGTGAACCAAGGTTTCATTAGTAATACCCCAATATTATTCCTAAAAGTCCAACTAGTAGAAATATCTTCTAGTATGGAACTGACATAAGGGAGGTCATTCATCTGGAGAAAGCAATCAAGAAATTTCTTTATTGATAATCAATCCATAAGAGGGTTATCAAACTTTAAAATCATAAACTTTTTCCTTTCCTTAGTTCAATGATTTATCGAGGTTAAGTTTCCATGGGTGAGGGCTTAAATACCTTTGAAGAATGGGGTGGAACATACCTGCAATCTATCAATCTGTGTCATCATAGAGTAGGTGCTTCACTGGCATCTTGCCATTGGTGCTTTGGGTAACAGAAATAGTTTTACCACCTTTGAAAATCTTGGAAGGTCTCACCAGTTTCCAAATGGACTGAACTCTTAAAGGAAGGTTGCTATGCAATTCTCATTGGTGGGGTCGCTCTCAACTATGCAAATTCATTGTGCCACTTACATAATGGTATCCTCAAATCATTTCTCTAGTGCAATGGTTTGTTTCCTACCAAGAAACCTGTACTATTGGTAGTGGCCTTGTAGACTTTAGGCACATTGTTGGAATGGGTGAAATCATGTTAATATGCTCAAAAAGCATGATTGCTACACAGCCACCATTAGATGTTCTAATAACTGCTTAGCACATCAAGACAAATATTTCGAGGTACCAACTTCTATTGTAAGCTAATCCTACACATAAGTTCATTTTGTAAATGTTATTTTTAGTTGTTCTATGTGGAGATTTCT
Organism: Dipteris shenzhenensis; assembly: GCF_047967505.1. Taxonomy (NCBI): domain Eukaryota; kingdom Viridiplantae; phylum Streptophyta; class Polypodiopsida; order Gleicheniales; family Dipteridaceae; genus Dipteris; species Dipteris shenzhenensis. Next base: position 30,189,296 of record NC_141610.1, on the reverse strand, counting down.
TGGGCTAACAATATATGCTACAACAGTAAAAGCATAGTAATATATGTCGAGACCTTATGGGCCAACACTATATGCTATAATAGTAAAAGTGCAACAAGTTAACATAATGGAAAATCTTAAGAATTTTGATTATAGATGTGTAAGCTTCATGACTCACCAATAGAATCACAAAGCTCCAAGGGTCTCATTTGCATCCACAACAACATTGAAGTCCTTTACCTCTTTGGCAACTCGCACATCCAAGCCTTTGTGTGTTCCATCCTTTAGCATTGCAAGGAGTGTGAAGAGAGTCGGAGAGAAGGAAGGAGTCTCACTTGCAGCTTTCTCACATACACAATGGGGGAATATACACAAAGGTGGAGGCTAAAAACAGTTTTCCTCTTCTTAGTTGTGAAAGCCAAAAGAACTCTAAGTACAAATGTGGGTCTCAAACCAAACTCAGCTAACTAAGGTGGCATACTAACTGAGCCACTAGCTAGACTACATAAAGATAGCTATCATCCAGCTATTATTCATGGGCAATGTACCAACTGCATCTGCAGCTAACAAGTTGGTGACATAAATGCACAACGGTCACCCTAGCATATCATGAGTGGAGCTTGATATCTCAACACTCCCCCTCGAGCTCAATCCCAATTCCTTAGCTTCTCTGTGCTGAATGCCTTCCTGAATATGTCAGCTACCTGATCCTCTGTGCTGACATAAACTAGATCAATAAAACCTACTAGAATCTTCTCCCGCACATAGTGATAATGCACCTCGATGTGCTTTGTTCTAGCATGATAGACTCTGTTATTTGCCAAGTATATACTGCTCATGTTGTCACAATACATGACAACTGGCCCATCTGTAGACTGATGCATATCATAAAGTAGCTTATGCAACCAAGCTACCTTACATGCAGCCATTGCTGTACCCTTGTACTCAACCTTTATGCTCGACAAGGCAACTATATGCTGTTTCTTGCTGCTCCAAGTGACTGTAGCACTCCCAAAAGAGAACACATATCCACTGGTAGATCGTCTATCAGAAATAATACCAGCCCAATCAACATCAGTGTATCCATGCAACTGTATCTGAATCCCAGTCTCATAAAATAGTCCATACTACAATGTGGATTTCACATACCTCAGTATGCGTCTAGCCACATCCAAATGTGGTTTCCTTAGAGCCTACATAAATTTACTTACCAACCCAACAGCATAGCTCAAATTTGACCTGGTAATAGTCATATAAATCAAACTTCCTACTATGCATATGTACATAGTAGGGTCTTCCAGAAGCTCACATGCATCTGCGCTCAGCTTCACATTCTGCTCCAAAGGAACTGAAATAGGCTTACAGCCTGTCATCCCATATTTGGATAGCATGTCCAATCCATACTACTGCCTCTGCAAGAGCCATATCCCACTTGTGGATCTAATCACCTCAATGCCCAAGAAGTAACGCAGCTCTCCCAAATCCTTCATCTCAAACTTCTGCTTCAATAGCATTTTCATATGAAGGATATCTTTATCACTATCACCTGTGATGATCAAATCATCAACATAAATGACAAGTAGCATAATACCTTTCTCTGTTTTTCTCACATAAAGTGAGAAATCTACCTTGGAAATCTGAAAGCCAATAGTGACAAGATACTCTCCTATCTTGTCAGACCATGCTCTGGGTGCTTGCTTCAAGCCATACAAGGCTTTCTTCAACCTACAAACAAACTCAGGATGAACAGCATGAACATAACCTGGTGGCTGCTCCATATAGACCTCTTCTTGCAAATCACCATGCAAGAAGGCGTTCTTTACATCCATCTGACGTAAAGACCATCCCTTTGATGCAGCCATAGCAATGACTGCTCTTACGGTTGCAATCCTTGCAACTGGACTGAATGTTTCTTCATAATCAATGCCATATGTCTGTGCATACCCCTTGACAACTAATCTTGCTTGTATTTGTTCACAGAACCATCTGCATTGTGCTTGATCTTATAAACCCACTTACAACCAATTGCATTCTTGCCTTTAGGCAAAGGCACCAATTCCCATGTAGCATTAGCATCCAAGGCATCCATTTCTTCATCCATGGCTTTCTCCGATTTTTCATTTCCCATGGCTTGCTCAAAAGAAGTGGGTTCTGGTTCCTGTATCACTTTGACCATATAGGCATAGTGAATGGCTGTAAATCCATCATATTTCAGCCTATCCACAGGATACCTAACCCTGGTAGACCTGCGGAAAATAGGCTTACTTCCAGGTGCTCTCAAAACATCCCTGGTCTTCCTTACTCCAGGTGTAACAACAGAAGGAATACCCAACTCATCATCAAGGCTCTATTCTAAGCCACTGGATTCACCATCCACATAAGAGTGACTTGCATTCACATCACCATGGGCTGATCTACTTTCTCTTTTCCTTTTCGTGATACTTGCATACCACTATCTACATTGCTTTGAGGAGATCCTCCTGATCTCAATTTGCCTATCCATGGTGAAGTATGTGAACCAGCATCTATACCCTTTCTGCTGTAGAGAATAACCAATAAACATGCACTTCTCAGCTTTTGGATCCAACTTGGATCTCAACTCATCTGGCACATGAACATAGGCAATCCAACCAAAAACTTTCAAATGAGAAATATCTGGTTTCCTACTAGTATACCTCTCCTCTAGCGTCATGCCATGTATTGCTGCAGTGGGAGTCCTGTTCATTATGTAGACTACTGTAGCAACTGCTTCAGCCCAATAATAATCTGGCAGGTCTTTTTCGTTCAGCATGGCATGAGATACCTCTCCAATATGCATGTTTTTCCTTTCTGCAAGTCCATTTTGTTGTGGGGTAAAACTGCATGAATATTGTTGCTTTATGCCATGCTCCTATAGGAAACTTGCAAACTCATTTGAGAGGTACTCTCCCCCTCCATCTGACCTTAGGCATTTTATTCGCAGGCCTGTTTCTTTTTCAACCATAGCTTTAAAAGCTTTGAAATTCCCAAACACTTCACTTTTCTTTTTCATAAAATACACCCAAACTTTTTTGCTGTCATCATCAATAAAAGTGACAAAATAATGACAGCCTCCAATAGATGCAGCTTTAGTAGTCCACACATCAGAATGGATTAATTCCAATGGCCTCTTACTCTCTTGAACATGTCTAGGAAATGGTTTCCTTGCCTGTTTTCCAAATTGACAGGCTTCACATACCTTATGCATTTCTGCAACCTTAAACTTAGGCAATCCTGCAATAATATATTGGGCCTGCATTAATTTAAGTCGTACATTAACATGACTAATGTGTTTATGCCAGATATCAATATCTGCAACTACACCAGTCCCATGTGCAAACATTGCCGCACTCAATTCAAGCATGTCCACATCCAATGTAAACATCTTGCCCTTCTTCTTCCCTTTTCCTATCAAGCGACCTTTATTTTTCATATCCTCAACAAGGTATCGATGAGGATTAAATCTGACCTGCAAGCCTTGCTCAACGATTTGACCAACAGAAACCTGGTTCTTGGTGATATTCGGGACATGATATACATCAGACAGGTATTTCTTTTTTCCATCCTGCATAAACAAAGGAATTTTACCAATCTGCATAATAGGATGTGCAATATCATCACTAGTCTCCACAAATCTTAGTCTTTCCATTTTCCTTGCATCCTGCATCCATTATGCATGACCTGTCATGTGGTTTGATGCACCTGAGTCAACATACCACACATCATTGCTTTCTTCTGCACTTGTCACAGAATTGGTCATGTGCTACACCATAAACAGATGCTCATTTCTGTCATCACCCTGTCTACTAGAGGATGCATAATTGCCTTGCTGCAATTTTCCAGTCATGATGTCATTTTGCTTTTTATAGCAGTCTTTAACCATATGACCCATTTTACCACAGTAGTAGCATTCAACATTGCTGTTTGCATTTTGGCCTCTCTACCATCCACCACGACCTCTTTGGTTCCCCTACCTCTAAAGTTACCACGTCCTCCTCCATATGACTGGTTTTCTTGAATTTGCTGCATATTCTGATTTCTACCACGGCCTCCAAATCGGCCTACTCTACCTCTGCCTCTACCTGTTCCAGCATTTGAGTAGAAGACAGCTTCTTTTGAAGTTCCTCCTGAAGAATATGCACCACCATTTCTCTGCTCTTCAAAAATTAGAAGAGCAATCAACTCCTCAAAATCAAGAAAATTCTCACGGATGGCAATGGATGTCCGGAATTGTGCATACTCCTTTCCTAGACCATTCAAGGTCACGGAAACTAAATCATCATCTTCCACTGGTGACCCAATAGAAGCAAGTGCATCTGCAATCTTCTTCACCTTCATGTGGTAGTCATTGATGCTCATATTTTCTCTCTGCACATTATGCAACTCCTGCTTGAGCTGCATTTTCCTGGGTTGCATATTTGTGCTATACATTTTTGTCAAAGTATCCCATGCCTCCTTCGGCATGCTTGCATCCTGAATATGCACAATCATAGAATCTAAAATACTGATAGATAGCCAGTACATAACTTTTCTGGCTCTCTCATGCCATCCTTTAAATGCCTGCAACTCCTGTTGATTGGGAACATTAGGAATAATTGGTTCTTGTTCAGCTCCAGTAATGAACTCCCAATAGCCTTTTCCCTTAAGGAAATTCATCATTCTAAACTTCCATGCTTGGAAGTTGTTCTTGTCAAGCTTTTCAGTGACAATCTATGAAAGAGCATCAGACACCATTACAGAACACTGCAAAATATTCTGTCACTGCAAAAAAAAACACAACTTCTGCCTCACAAGGGCAAATCTGCAAAACTGACGAAAGTGGTGTTTGACCACACAGTTACTTCCTAGTGACGATTATGCATCAACAAGAAATAAGAATGATTCTGTCACTCCCAATATTTCTGTGCACAGGCATACAATGTAATTTATGCGATAACTTTTCACCGACCTGCAGAATAGTGGTCGTACAGCAAAAACAGGGCACTTTCTTGAGTGCCTATGGAAAACTTCCGCCACTAAAATGGGCCGCGAAATGGCCTCGAATCAAAAAAATAATTTCACCAAGGCCTTCACCCTGTCCAGTAGCATATACTGCCTTCTCGCCACACCGCGAAGGGCATCCCAATCTGAGACAATGCACTCTTGCACTTTTCGGCTATGCTACCTGCAGAGATTTGCTCCCAAACTCGAAAAAAAAGGAAAGCAACACTGATCCTCTTACTAGGACACCGCAAACTTGGTTTGCTTTCTTGAGCTCCTTACTATGAACCGAGCTCTGATACCATGTGAAGAGAGTGGGAGAGAAGGAAGGATCTCACTTGCAGCTTTCTCACATACACAATGGGAAAATATACACAAAGGTGGAGGCTGAAAACAGTTTTCCTCTTCTTAGTTGTGAAAGCCAAAAGAACTCTAAGTACAAAAGAATAGGTGAATCCTATATGTGGGTCTCAAACCAAACTCAGCTAATTAAGGTGGCATACTAACTCAGCCACTAACTAGAGTACATAAAGATAGCTGTCATCCAGCTATTATTCATGGGCGGTGTACCAACCGCATCTGCAGCTAACAAGTTGGTGACATAAATGCACAACGGTCACCCTGAGATATCACGAGTGGGGCTCGATATCTCAACAAGGAGTTGAGGTGGCTTCAGTAAAGTTTTCAAAGGGTATGAAGCTGTGTCAATATCATCAATGCCCATTAGGCCCATCACATCCTCCATGAGGCTATGTTGTCTCTATGCCAACATGGACTTAGGTAGCACAAAATGTGTGTGTAAAGTAGTGGCAAAGCTCCACTTGTACTTGCATAAGGCTAGGAATAATCTCTCTTAGGAATCCAACATGCATGTTCTACATGCAAGTTCTACATGCAATTCCTACATGCAACTCCTACATGCACGTTCTGCATGCAAGTTCTACATACGATTCCTACATGCAACTCCTACATTCATTTTCTACATGCAAGTCCTACATGAAGTCTCAGAATGATACCTAGATGTCCTATTGGAAGAACAAGCCACATGGGACCTACTACAAATTGAAATCAAGAGGCGCTTTCAAACGGAGAGACTACAAGATGATCCCGATCTTCAACTAAGCAAGCTCGAACAAGGTTGGCAAGAAGATGTATGTACGTACTTGGGCAAGACGAAACGCTTAATTGCCAAATGTGAGCAACGCCCCAATGATAAGTTCCTCACATCCTGGTTCATTGTAGGCCTAAGGAAGAAAATCTGCAAAGACATGAAGAAGATTAGCAATTACGAAACATTCAGAGCTCCTCATGTGGCAGCACTCTAAAAAGGAAAAATCCAAGTCCACTATCGAAACATATAATGAAGATCGCTTAGAGGCCATAACCATGAATCTAAGATAAGAAATGATGTAGGCCATGGAACAAAAGCTTCACATGTCTCAGCCCACCACCTCAAACTTATCCACGGTGAGAACATGTATGGTGTCCACATTGCATGGCAAATCATATAGCAAATGAATGCCTTGTGAGTCACCTCATACCTCAAGCTGAGTGATTTGATGTTCTTTGGCTTTTTGTAAGCCAAAAATGAGAGCGAGATACTCGGCCTGATTGCAAGTGTATGCTGCCACCGAGCTGCTGTAAAGAATTTTTCTCCGTCGAGCGTAGTCAAGGTCACTCCTACCCCTGTCACTTTTGTCGAAGGTTTATAAGCACCACCAAAGTGAAAGACCCAAGCCGACGTCATATGAGCACCAAGACATGTACATCCCAAGTCTCCCGATAATCTAGGATTGGAAGGATGAGTGGACGAGGGGAAGCCAAAACCTCAGCAAGGCATTCTGGACCAAACGAGCTCACAATTCTCTGTTGAAAATTCACTTTGTGTCCAAACAGGATTAGCACATGGAGTTCATGGTGAGGAACAAAAGGTTGGTTAGGAACAAATGGCATCTGAGGATGGAACATCTTAACCATATAAATGCATATTATTACATAAAAATTTTGAGAAACCTAGCTTTTTAGCATAATCATAATAATAGCTCCTTGTCTTTTCCTTCACCTTGGCCTTTTTCTTGAACACCTTCTTCTTGACCTTCAAAGGGAAAGTGTTAGATGAACAACTAGATTCTGGCATTTTGTCAGCTGCTTGGGAGAATTTTGCTAGAAGAGACTCACTTTCCGTCTTCTACGCCTAGGAGGAACCGACCCAACTGTGCAACATAGTACTTGAACAATACAAGTTTGTGAATGGGAATCAAGCAGCAAATCCTCAAAATGAATCCCCAATCTTGGGGCACTTCCCAATTATCAATGAACTTTACAACTTTAGAAGAGGCCAACACCTCAATAACAATGCAACTTGAGGTACAAAAATCCAAATGATCCCAGTGAATATACAAAACTTCTTGCTCTTCTAGCTTCCAAGACAAGGGTTACCAGTTGTCATCACCTTCAGCAAGTAATTGGATCATGTGGCATTGCAGCTCCACCAGAAGGTATAGGGAAAGCTCCCTCCATGAGTTAACATCCGCAGGCTTAAGACTTTTCAAAAAGTCCTAGAAACTTCTATACATACAACTGTCAACTTGTAGGAACTTTCTTTACTGATTTTGACCTCACAAAATGATAGAGTGCAAAGAATCGAGACACTTTGCTGTTGGCAGCCTTTTAAATGGAGATTGGGAGCATAAGGTTGAACTAATTGATGCTTAATGCGGGAAGCGACAAAAGATGAAGCGTGTTAGGGATCATTCTACTTTCTGATTTTGACCAACCAACAATAAGAACTTAGAGAATTGAACACTTAACCTTTTTACAGCACCAAGAAATTCCACCCCAACAAAAAGATATGGCCCCCGGAAGCTTAGTCGGCATGGAGGATGAAATAATGATTTTTAAACTCCCCCCCCACCTTTAATATTCATGAAAATTTCACTTATCTCAATGGCCATAAAACTTTTGCCAACTCACAAGTCGTGAATTCAATTCCCACGGGGACTCCACATTGCCACATCATCACCTAGAGAGGGAATATGCTGTAGAGAGGGAGTGTGCCACTCGGCCCGCCCGACTCATTCTTCGCCAACACAAGCAAAAAAGATCATCATAGCCATGTCAGTAGCACATCGCGACTATCACATCATCAAGGGCGACAGCGGATGCACCACATCATTGGTAGCACCATGTCATCAAAGAGGCTTGAGCGCCATGTCATATTTTTCAACGGTGCCATGTAAGCAGGGCACTGCAAGCGAACAACACGTGGCAGAGGGTGCATAAGTCAAAGATCAATGGGTGATGTACACATGGAAACGAGCAAGGTAGCCACATGGGCAGGACAACAGGCGAGGTGGGAGAGGCATGGTGATTGGAGGCGGGTGGCTCCCAAGGAGCTAGCAGCAAGGACTAGTGCCCTAGGCAGTGGTGCGAAGGGTGGTGGGCCATTGGGCATAAATTGTGAGGTGGGGAGGAGGCGGTGAGGTGGCGGTAGCTCAAGGAGGGCAATGGGACGGCGCAAAGGTGGCAGGGACACCAAGGCAGAAGTGAAGGGCATGGTAGCCGAGGCGAGGGGGGGGAGTTGAGGGGGAGGCAGTTGTAGGTGCCGCAGTCAAGGGAGGCAATTGCTACAGGGCTGTGGGTAGCGCATCAGATGGAGCCGAGCGGAGGGGCATGATGCCCGAGGTGAGGGGGAATCGAGGGGGAGGCAGTTGGCACCGCAGTCGAGGGAGGCAGCCGGGCACGGGGGCACATAGTAAACGGAACCGAGCAAAGGGGCACGGTGCCCAAGGTGGGGGGAATCGAGGGGGAGGCGATTTGCACAGGGGCGTGTGCCACACGAGCAAAAGGAGAGGGGAGGCTTAAGGTGGTGGAGTAGGGATCGAGGGGGAGGCAGTTGTAGGGCACTCTAGAAGGAGAGGAGCAGGGTGGTTGTGCAGCACCCAAAGAGAAAGGGATGTACACGTGGGTAGGTGCACGAAGACCAAAGAGGCAGCAGCGTAGGAGAGGAGAGGGGCACAGCGCCCAATGGCACCCAGAGCGACAAGGGGTGAAGGAAAGGAGAAAAAGTGGAGGCGGCGAGTACGAAGGGGCAGCAAAGGTGGGGGTTACCGAGGGGTCGCGAGAGGAGAGGGTAGAGAGAGAAGTCATGCAGGGGGGAAGAGAGAATAAGGGGTGGGAAAGAGAGAGAGGAATGAGGAGATAGGAGGGAGGTGAGAGAGAATAATAATAATAATAAAGAGTGAAGAGAGGGAGACAAAGGGAGAGGGAGATGGGGGGTGGAAAGAGGGGAGAGAGCGAGGGAGTTAGAGAGAGAAAGTAAAAAGAGAGTGAAGGGGGTGGGTAAGCGATATATATATATATATATATATATATATATAAACACAAGACTTCATGAGAAAGGAGGGAGCAATTTACAACACATCCAACATTTTACACTAGTGGAGATTCGCATCCCAGCAACCACACCAGAAATTGTTAGGCTGGGAAAATGACCACCACGAGTGGGCAAGCGAGAGGCATGGTGACACTCAATGGCCATGGGGAGGGAGGGAGGAGGGAGAGAGGGCATTATCGTGGGAGGGGGAGAGGGGGAGAAGGTAGTGAAGGGAGGGTGTGGGGAGCTATGGCACAAGAGAGAAAGAAGGGAGGGGGATGAGAGTACATAGTAAGAAAGAGTGAGGGAGAGATGTGGACATTAGGAAGAAAATGGCATACTTCATTGATGGAGAAATCAAAAGGGCAAGGAGGTGGCTATACAAGAATGAGCATGTCACATCAAGGAATAGCCCCTAGGCTTTTATAGCCAAAGAGGGGGCTCTCCCAATTAATGCAACCCCACCCCCATGCATGGTGTGAGCGGAGGCCTCTTCCATGTGAGCTTGGTGGGTACGCACTCTCAATTGTGTGCGATAGGCCTTTTCTACTCAAATCAACCCACATATCCTATAATGTATCAAACTCCCATGGCTTCTTCCTATATTATAATATACACAGACATCTAGAAGGACAAGTGGAGGGTTGGCACAAGGAATCTTGCCACCTCATCCTACTTTCCCCATTATTTAACTTGCATTCTTGGACTATCTACAACCTCCCCACATGGGTCCATCCTACATGGAGGGAATAATCCAAGATCTTATCCATCTCCACCTATTTTATATTACTTTACCCATGGTCCTTGGGCCATGTCTCACTAAATGCAGGCATGGGGCCGCCTAGGTGGAGGGGTGGCGCATGGAGGAACCATGCCCCCTCAACATTTTATAATCTATCTACCATGGATTATGTCCAACCCACCTATGGGTCCTCTTACATGGAAGGGTGGCACATGGTCATGCTCTCCCACCTCAACCCTAGGCCCTATGCGTACCATATTTTATTATACTATTGCCACACATACAAGCACACACACCCATTTATGCCCTTTATCTTGGTCATTTTTATCTATAACTCTGTGTGTGTGTGTATGTGTGTGTGTGTGTGTGTGTGTGTGTGTGTGTGTGTGTGTGTGTGTGTGTGTGTGTGTGTGTGTGTGTGTGTGTGTGTGTGGATTTAATAATCCCATCAATAAATGAACCATACAATTAATTCAATCATTTGGATAACTATAACTAGCTCTATATGAGAAATGGATTGAAATATTTTTTTTAAAATAAATTGAAGTAACTTTGGACAATATTGCAATCCACAAATTAGGTAAGGAAAGCAAGAGGAGTGGCAATAGAATTTTTCTTTTTATTGAGTTTGCAAACTTAAGCAAAGAATTAGTACAAACATGTCAAATCCGTCAGGTAGTTCAGGCTCCGAGGTCAGGGTCCACTTACCTACCACCATCCAAACCAACCAGTTGTTGGAACTATGAAGTTGAATTTGGGTAGACAGGTAATGCATGTATCCCTTGGCTTATTATCGTTTTAAAGAACATGAACAAACCTTTCAAAACCTTTACAGGAACATAAGAAAACAATGGTTGTTTACATTGTAAAGAATTTCAAGAAATTGAAAAAAAAAATAATCCTAAGGGGGGTAATCCTCATCCCTAAGTAGTAGCCAAATAAATTAATTGGATTACAATTGGGGGTAATCCACTCCCATGAAAGTTTAATTAAGGAAAAAGTAAAAAAATTGAAGTAGAGAGGTAAACACTTAGAAGCTTTAAAACAAAGAGAATCCACATGGGGTACTCTTCATTAAAATAGGGGGGTAATCCTCACCCATGGCAAATCACCAGCAACATGTATGTCCTTATATATATATATATATATATCCATTAAAAGCTTTAAGGGAAAAATTATAACTTTATCTATAAAGCTCTCAAAGAGAGAGAATTGCCAAAAGATTATATTTAAAAGCAACTAAATGAAGCATCAAGGAGCTACCACGTAAAGCAAAGGATTACATTATGGTGTAGAGTGATTAGCAATGGATGTAACTATAATGTTAAGTATATGATATTAAGTATGCTAATATTAAGGAGGATAGTAGGGCTTAGCCATGTAATTAACCACAATGAAGTAAGAGGGGGGGAAATGGTTGTTAGTAAAATCATACAATAAAACCTACTAATTACCATTAAACCAAATTGTCAAAAATGGTTATAAAGACTATAAAGAGAGGGACTTCAAAAATTAAAGATCCTATTAAAGTAAGCCATTAAGAGGGACTTAAAAAATTTTAGAAAAGGGAGTGGGAAAAAAAGTTTATTTAAAGTTACAAAACATTAAAAATAAAACAAGGGGAATTGGTTAATAAAAGAGAAAAAATTAAAGGGGGTTGGAGGGGCATATTAACGAGGGGATAAATCGTACTTAAAATAAGAAGGGAAACTTTTAATTGACTAGGGATTGGTTAGGGCAGAGTTTAAATGGGGGAAGAACCAAGTTAGGGGGGTTTGCAAAGATAAGAAAAAGGGGGGGGGAAAGGAGGGTTGCTTGTAAGAAAATTTTACTGAGATAAGTGTGTGTGTGTGTGTGTGTGTGTGTGTGTGTGTGTGGAGAGAGAGAGAGAGAGAGAGAGATTGCTACAAACCTTAAGTCCATTCATTTTTCTAATGTCGTCTACCTAGTTCAATTTTCTATCCAATACAATTACTCAAGCCTTTTTTCTATGCCTCTCTCTCTCCAACCTTGTTTCCTCTTTCTGCCTTGCAATCTCAAGCTTATTTTCATTCTTTGCTTTCATGGTTAAAATGTACCACTCAAATGTGAGTATCAATACTCTTATGAAATCACAAAGGTCTCACTTGCAACCCTTCGAATTATCCCTTTCTCCCTTGGTTACCCAACACACTGCAACACCCTACCATACTTTTTACGTTGCCTATCAAGCTATTGGCGTTGTCAAATAGATCATCACTTGGGCCACTTGTCTTTATTTGATACAATAAATGCCAAAGACTTGACCTCCCTGCTTCTAAGCTTCTAAAGTCAATCATGAAAACATCTTTTACTTAGGATCTTTTTAGGTAAAGAAAATTACTCCACAAAGAATAGATGTAGGGGAAACATTATTATTGTAGAAGCATCTTGCCTTTTCATGTCTTATTAGTTACAATTCTCTTATATCCGAATCCAAATCATGTGTATATTGTGCCATCCCAAGGCTACAACAAAAATTTAGCAATGCTTTGTCAGTAACAAAGGTAAGCTAGCTTAAAAAATAATTGCATCTTACCTTCGGTTGATTTCATATTCATATTTGTAACATATTAGATTTTCACTTTGACTAGTTGCAATATTTCCTACAAACCCTCAACCATCATTCTAAACAAAACCATCATCCTAACACTATCTTCATGAGACTATCCTCTTCCCTAGTTACTAAATTTGATAGTACATCTAGCATCAAAGTACACAGATGCATATCAATCCATCTTAATATCTAGATATTTGAGATTCTTAACAAGGGCATGCTAATGCAATATATCCATGGTATAGTTGTCAGAGTTATGCTTACACAAAGGTGTCATTTCCAATTGCTTAGAAATTTAGAAATTTCATAATTCCACATAAAAATACCACAACTTTAAATGCATTCATACCACATACATCCACATAGCAACAAAGATAAACGAGATAGAGACAAGTACACCGACACCTGCCCCAAGTGGGTAAACCCAATTGTATTTTTTTATATTCAATGATGCTTAGCCTCACTACAATGGTAGTACAAATCTTTAGACAAAACCCAAGACATCCAGAGTTCTACACCAAGAACTAAATATATGACTATTACAATGATCCTCTTTTTCAAACTGGGGCTCAGGTATACGTACGATTGAGAATCATCCAAGAAAGTAGCCACTGGCATCCCCTAGCCCTTGTACCAAGTGGAGAAAGCCACAAAAATGGTATTGATCCTCCTAAACACAGGAAACTCAAATTCTACCCATTAGGTTAAGTATAAAAACCTTAGACTCTTGACATATCAATCCTTTCAACACAAGCAAAACCTAATGTCTAAAAGTTTTTTTAAAAAAGACAGCTTAGAGATAAAATGAAACACCTTCAAGATCAACCAAAGTGGAAAACGATTTTGAAACAAGGGAAAGGGAATCACTCAACCATCAATCGCAACTTATAGAGAAGGTGTTACTAGAGAGAGAAGGCATCTAGAGAGAGAAATCATCTAGACAGAGCATCTAGAGAGAAGGCGTCTAGAGAGAAATCATCTAGCAAGAGAGCATCTAGAGAGAAGGCATCTACAGAGAAACCGTCTAGTAAGAGAAATCGTCTAGAGAAGAAAGCATCTAGAGAGAGGACATCTAGAGAGAGAAATCATCTAAATAGAGAAGGCATCTAGAGAGAGATCGTCTAGAGCAAGAAAGCAGATAGAGTGGCTTGACAGAAAGGATTGATAAGGCAAGACTAGCAACCAAAGGGAGGAACAACCCAAGGATGATCTAGAAGTGATGCAAGGCCTTTAATTTTTAGAAGAGCTAGGAGAGAAAAAGCAAACTCAAAAGCTAGGGTTAGAAATAGAAAAAGCTTTTACAAGAATAGGGAAAGCCTGGAGAAAAAGAAAGCAGAAAAGCTAGACTGTAAATAGAATAAAGCTTCAAAGAAAAACTTTTAATATTAATTTAACTTTTTATTTTAGACCACACTACCCATACACAATAAATAAATTTATCTAGGACTCAACCAACCCTAGAACTTAAAAGGCTTAAATCTAGCTCTAGACAACTCAAAATTCGGGAACCCTCGAAAATAGATACTCATGAGTTGGATTTTGAGATCACTTTTGAGTCACCAGTCTATGTGATCTACATCTGTCCTCATTGACTAAGCATCATAGCCTAACACACCAAGGCTTGCCTCCAAACCATTGAAGGCATTAGGAGTACAACAATCGGGTATGGAGAACACTTGTGGATGTGCAAAGCATCATCATTCCCATACGACATGTTAGTAATTTAATACCGAGTGGAGGTTGGTCCGATAATATAGTCACTTGACTCGAACCTTCACTAGCGTGAAGTCCACCACATGCACTAGCTTCCGACATCCTGTCACTCGATGTGACTATGATGGATACTAAAGATCCATGGCCATGTTAAAGATAAAGAGAGACTATGTTAAAGACGGTTAGAAAAGACCATATTGAAGATGGTAAACATAGGCCATATTGTAGATAGCAAAGATGGGCCATGCTAGAGATGGCAAACCATACAAAATCTAGACTGTACTTGAGACACTGGTGATAGAGCCACACTGAAGGCGACTAGACGCGCTGAAGGCGATGGATCACATTGAAGGCAATAAGAGAGCTAATGTCTAGAAAGGGTCACACCGAAGGTGACAAGTGCTATACTTGGTGATCAACCATGTAAAGAGTACCCTAAACTACCAATGAAGATCTACACATGGTAGCAGAAGATGCCCGACTAAGATGTGAAGCCCTGCCACAAGAACTCACATAGAAGAATACACATGTTAATAAAAATGCAATCAAGCAAAAATAATGATAAAAATTTATGGCAGAGAACGACACTAGTAATCTCCTATAATGTACTTCATAGAGACTACCTACAAACTTCAAGCATGAGAATATTCATTTCTCACCAAAATGCATGACTTGTAAAACAAACGACCTAAACATAGGTTAACCACTCTTACAAGACAATATAATGGAGCATAGCCAACAAGCACCCCCCCAAACCTAGCCACCCCCATATCTATGTAAGGGAGTTGCAACATATATTCAATATGGGTAACATAAGATCGCCTCAACTCACCCAACTAATGTTCATTGTGAACTAACATTGTGTCATCGTAGTATTGAGAAAATTAGACAAAGGGGGCATTAAAGCATGACATCTAAAGCACTACATGAATGTCAACCTATAGCACAATTTCAATTACAAACAACCCTTATGGTTCACATGTATTCATATGAGAAGGGGAGATGGCATGTAGTCTTTCGAGTGCCTATAAAAGGCTTCAAGTGTCAAGATTGGAATTTTTTATGCGTTGCCCTAACCTCCTCTATTCTTGCCCAAAGACACAAGCTCAGAACTGCCCACTTCAAGGCATACCCTCGCACATCAAAGAACAATGATACCCAAAACTTTTCCATTCATAAAGCACTCAATAATCTAAAGAAAATCAAGACATTGCCAGGGTATATACCTAGATGAATCTAGGAACATTCCCAAACTCATCCTCTAAAAACACAACATAGTGCAGTTTCAATCTCATGATAGTCACAAGGTTGAAAACCAAAAACTCCATCATGCATAGCAGAGACTAGCTACTATGACATTCCCACTGACGTCATCAACATCCAACAGTGGGTGTAGACCATAGTATAAAAATATGCTCTCACACATACAAATCCACACACCCACACATACTTGAGCATCCATTTATACAAAGTCTTCGTACTGAGTTTCTGTCGACACTCCGAAGGTGAAGGGAAGACTCAGCCGTGATGAAGGCTAGTAATGTAGGGTATGTCTAGAAGATAGTGTCAAAGACTTCCTCTAGCCTCGTCTTTTCTCTCAGGATAAATCTCTCCTCGTCGTTGAAATTATCACGGGCGATGGCTTGCTATTTTTCCACCCAGCCTTTTCTCTTGGATAGTTGATTCGTCCAATTACGTACGTTATTTTTCCTTAATACTTATCCATGAGACCCTCATTTCCCTAGATAGTTCTCCTTGCCAAATGTCAGCATTTTGGCCTCTCCACTTGGTGCACCTTTTTACCCCTCTCTTGGGGCACATTAAAACCCACTTGCCCCTTGGCATTATTGCACATTTAGGTGCACCTAGGCCTTAGCACTCAGAACTATCTAGTCAATGCCATTCCGCCCTCACCTAGGACCTTGGCAGTTACTTCTCTTGACCATTTTAATTACGCACATTAACTATTACAAAAGTTGGTCATCTAAGAGAAAATGCCCACCGATCTATCCGAGGTCATGCTATCCCGACTAGAGCATAACATTCCTTCCCTCTTCAAGCATCAGCGTCCTCGATGATGAAATCTGGGAACGCTCTCCGTAACTGGTATACGGATTCCCAGGTAGCTTCCGATAGAGGCTGACCATGCCATGCAACCAACACCGTGGGTATCTTCCGATTTCGTATTTGCATTGTTCCTCGGTCCAGGATTCTCGTTGGCTTGCGCCTTGCAATATCCTCTATCTCCTGAAACAAAACCACACCTTCGATTAGTGAGTCACCTGTATGCAAAAATTTCTTTAAGCGCGAAACATGAAAAACCGGGTGCACCTTACACCCCTGTGGCAATTCCAATTTATAGGCTACACTGCCTATTCTCTTTAGAATTAACCACGGCCCACAGTATCGAGGTGATAACTTAGCACACTCTCCTGAAGTCAACGACTTCAAGTGCGAAGGAATTCGGAGAAAGACCGATTTTCATCCGCATACACCTTGGCTCTATCCATAGCCTGGCGGATATTAGCTCTCGCAAGTGCTAGCATCTCCCGCATCTGAACTACAAAGTTCGCGGCACTAGGCACTTTCTGAGGTGCTCCAACTATAGTTGGATTGGCTGGTCTATAACCATAGTTCAGCTCAAACGGATTGAACCCGGTAGACGAATGTTTCCTATCATTGTAGGCAAACTCCAACAATGGCAACCACTTGTCCCATGTATGTTGCCTCAATGACACATATGCCCTCAGCATATCCTCTAAAGTCTGGTTGACTCTCTCCGTCTGACCATCCGTCTCAGGATGATCCCCACTACTCATTCCCAACTCAGTCCTCAGTGTCTCAAATACCGCTGTCCAAAAATGACCGGTAAATCTGACATCTCTGTCTGACACTATGGATCTAGGCAATCCATGCAGACGAAATATATGTCTAATGAACAAATCCGCCACTTGCGGGGCACTAACAGACTCTCTAGTTGGAATGAAGTGAGCCATCTTGGTTAGACGATCAACCACCACAAGGATAGAATTATACCCTCCTTGTGTTGCAGGTAGCCCTACAATAAAGTCCATGGAAATGCTCTCCCACTTACTTAGTGGTATTTCCAAGGGCTGTAAAAGTCCGGGTGGCTTCACCCGCTCTGCCTTACTTACCTGACATGAGAAACACCGTGTCACATATTCATGAATATGCTTTTTCATCTTTGGCCAAAAGAAATCTCGCTTCACGAGATCATAGGTCTTCTCGACTCCTGGATGTCCCGCACACGGGCTATCATGGCACTGTCGAATGACTCTCTACCTGAGATCATTCTGACCAGGTACTACAACCTTGCCATTTCTAACTAGCATACCATCCCTTATGGTATATCTTGCATAAGTTTGGCCTTTTCTGGATGCCAGGTCATCCTTTTCACTTTCCCCGGGTTTTAACCTATGAGCCTTAGGCCATAAGCTCTGGACAAACTCGTCCACCTTTTGAGTTTCTCTGATCTCGGTCATTAGAGCACTCTCTAATACCGTGAAACTCAGGTTGTGCATAATGCGAGACAACGCATCAGCCACCTTATTGTCTTTTCCTCTTCGGTACCGAATCGTTAGATTAAACTCCTGCATGAGCTCTGCCCACCTAGCTTGGCGGCCCCTCAAGTCACGCTGTTTACAAAAATGTTTCAGAGTATCATGATCCACATCCACATAAAACTCTGAACCATACAAATAATGCCTCCATGTTTTCAAAGCATGGATAACTGCATACAACTCCAATTCATGAGTTGGCCAATTCCTTTGAGAGGGAGAAAGCTTCTTGCTTTCAAAGGCTACTGGCCTTCCCTCTTGAAGGAGGACTGCTCCTACCGCAATGCCACTTGCATCGGTTTCTAGGAACAACGGTTTCTGGGGATCAACTATTTTTAACACCGGTCCTGAGACCACAGCTTGTTTTATGGTGTTAAAACTTTCTTGTTGATTCTGTCCCCAAATAAAAGGTACTTTATCTGAGGTCAGATCAGTCAATGGCGATACTATTCCGGAATATCCTTTGATATGCCTTCTATAAAACTGGACAAATCCCAAGAATGATCGCAACGCGGTCAGACTCTGAGGGATTGGCCAAGTTAGTATCGCAGCCACTTTCTTCGGATCCATTTCTACCCCCTGTGGAGTAATTATGAACCCTAAATACTCAAGCCTAACCATACATAGTATAGTTTTCTTTTTATTCACATAAAGACTGGCTTTCCTCAAAGTACTGAACACTATCCTTAAGTATTCACGATGCTCAGTAACACTTTTACTGAATATCAGGATATCGTCAATAAAATGTACTACGAACTTTCCGATATACAGACGTAGTAAATCGTTCATAAGCATGACGAAGGTCGCTGGAGCATTGGTAAGTCCAAAGGGCATTACCAAAAACTCATAATGACCAAACCTGCTTCTAAAAGCGGTTTTATGCACATCCTCAGCTCTAATCCGGTTTTGATGGTAGCCGCACTTAAGATCTATCTTGCTGAAAATCACGGCTCCATGTAATGCATCTATCAAATCATCAATCCGCGCCATCGGATACTTGTGCTTAACAGTGATATTATTCAATGCTCTGTAATCTATACAGAGGCGAAACGTATCATCCTTTTTCTTCTTTAATATCACTGGCGAAGCAAAAGGTGAGAAACTTGGTTGAATCTGCCCCAACTTGAGGTATTCTTCCAGTTGCCTACGCACCTCCGCTTCTTCAGCAAAACTCATTCTATAGGGAGGTCTATTTACACGTTCTGCCCCCGGGATCAATTCAATCTTATGTTGAACTTTCCGCTCTGGAGGTAACCCATAAGGTAGTTCATCCCTAAAACACTCAGAGAACTCCTCTGTTATAAGATTAGCCAGCTTGGCCATCTCACCACTTTGCGTAACATCAGTGCTAGCCGAAGACTCATCCACCAACTCTACCGATGCTGTGCAAAGGTATAAAAACTCAACTTGAGCCTTTTTGATTTCCATCACGGAAACCAACGGTCCCTGAGGTATATCTTTTTCACCTCGCAAGACATAAAGCACATCATTCATCTTGAATTGATATACGTGCTTTTTCCAATCAATGGCTGGATTCTTCCTAGAATGCCACGCCATTCCCAGGGCTATATCTGCATGAGCAAGCTTGGTCATTTCAAAATCAAGCTTCTCAGCATAGTCCTGAATCCGAAGCTCCAACTGGGTAACCCTTTGGTCCCGTACTTCAGTTGAACTTCCATCTGCCATCCTGACTGTATACGCATAGTCAGATGGACTTGTCTTTAATTTCAGCCTCTTCACGAGCTTGGAGTTAATCACATTGTGAGTTGACGCCGAGTCAAACAACACAATGACATCATGACTGGCCACTTGCCCTTTCATTTTAATTAACTCCGTATCATTGAAGGCTGTATACCCCGTTGCTGCGGGCTTAGATAGGATGTTATCAGGTGCACTCGTCACTAACTTAGCAACAGATACACATAACAAACAAGGTACTAACCTTTGAGAAGGTCCCGCCAGTTGCATCTGCATATGTTCCGCATTGGGACTCTCCTGCATTTCCATGTCGCATTCAAATATTATCATATTAGCCGTGCGACGGTCTTTATTCAGTGGACAATCCTTCCACTGATGTCGCTGAAGGCAGCCGAAGCACAATCCTTCTTTCCTAGCTTTCTCCTTTTGTTCAGGGGTCAACGAGGACTTTGACCAAGCCCGGGCTGCCATTGGAGTTATTTTCCTTTTCACCCCAACGGTGGTACTTGTTTTTACTGGTCCCTCAACCGGCTTCACCTGCTTGGTTTGGCCACTTGGCTGCGAGACACTTGTCTTTGAAACCCATTTCCTCGAAAATCCCCCTTTTTTCGGGTACTCATACTGAGTCCCTGCCTGCACAAATCCACCAGATCTGCCTCTGGCATCCTCATAGTTCAGGGCTACTGCTATAGATTCATCTAGTGTAGTCACATATTTAGCCCGAACTTCCATTTTGATCTTGTCGTTCAGTCCATAGATATAGTCCTTTAACTGAACCGACATAGGGAGAGGGTCTGTTATTTTCATGACACATTCCCTGAATTTGTCAGTGTACTCTGCCACTGACAAGCTCCTCTGACGAAGATTTCTATAAGCATCCCAAGCTCGGGATTCTTCATTAGGTGGGAGAAAGTGTTTCTTGAATTCAGCTTTAAACCCTTCCCAGGTGGTTGGAGCAACTTGATCCTTCTGTTGCTTTATCCACCATCTGTCCGTTGCCTCAATAAACAGGTGTGTGGCCTCGCGGATTTTCTTTAGATCGGATCCAATCTCACAAATGGCGAAGGCTTCTTCCCACTTGTGTAACCAAACCTCGATCACATCAGAGCTGCGCTCAGTCATCCGACCAGCGTACTTCTCCGGTCTATAATTAGCGATATTGGGCACTTTGATCCTTGCGCGCTCTAAGGAATGTATACTGGGCTCTGGCTCTGCTGGAGCTTTTCCCTTATCAATCCTAGACGGTCTAGCCGACAAGGCTTGCACCATCTCCCTGATCTCATTTTGACCAGCATTCACTTGAAGCTGCTGGTTCATAATCTGCTGTAAAGCATCCTCTAATATCGAAATCCTACCAATCAAAGTAAGTGCTGCCTGATGTGACATCTGTTGAGTAGACTGTGCTCTAGACTCAGTAGGATTCACTCTTGAATTCTGCCCTTCTGCTTCCATAGGTTCACAGTGGAAGATGGGTTTTTTTTTTTTTTTTTTAATATAAAATAAATATCCCAAATAACCAATATATACACCCTTCACTTCTGTTCCGTTTTCCTGTTTTTTTTTTCTCTTCTACAGTGCAGAAATCACAGGACCATATGAAAGCAAAAAAAACTGCACGGAAAGAAAGAGCTCCCTGATCTTTGCGACGACTCCGACTGCTCTTTCTCAGACGTAGAGTTTCCCTTCAAAGGCCATTCCAAATAGACTGTGTAGAGGCGTTAAAATGCTTCACCAGGATGCTTCTGCAGGACAGCAAGCAAAATGCGACCAAACGTATCTGACGATTGTCAACATGATGAAATTGACGTGACGCCTTCACGTAGCGTAGATTATCAACCCGCTCCAAAATTCGATGCGAAAAACCTGTCTGACTACCGACGCTACGTTGCCCAAACGAAATTTGAGCAAGGGACGGCTAAATTTGTTGACCATAAGTTCTTTCGACGTCAGCAGCGTCCAATCTCACGTCCAACTCGACCCGTCATCTACGACTGGTTTTCGTTTCACCCTAATCGCCCGTCGTACGCTAATCACGTCACCTCCTTGAACTGCCTATCCGCATCGACCAGCCGCAATTTCTTCACACACAGCCTTCGTAGGCCACGGTAGCCATTTTCTCATTCAGACCGTCAACTTTCCATCGATCTCCTCGTAGCCTCCCGTCACCTTCCATGAACCTTGCGCTCCATCGCTTCATCTCTCCACGAATCCCCCTTCCATCCTCTAACCAAGCTCTGATACCAAAATGTCAAAGACTTCCTCTAGCCTCGTCTTTTCTCTCAAGATAAATCTCTCCTCGTCGTTGAAATTATCACGGGCGATGGCTTGCTATTTTTCCACCCAACCTTTTCTCTTGGATA
The DNA here is from genome assembly GCF_047967505.1 of Dipteris shenzhenensis. Lineage (NCBI taxonomy): Eukaryota > Viridiplantae > Streptophyta > Polypodiopsida > Gleicheniales > Dipteridaceae > Dipteris > Dipteris shenzhenensis. Next base: position 30,167,278 of record NC_141610.1, on the reverse strand, counting down.
GTTGATTCGTCCAATTACGTACGTTATTTTTCCTTAATACTTATCCATGAGACCCTCATTTCCCTAGATAGTTCTCCTTGCCAAATGTCAGCATTTTGGCCTCTCCACTTGGTGCACCTTTTTACCCCTCTCTTGGGGCACATTAAAACCCACTTGCCCCTTGGCATTATTGCACATTTAGGTGCACCTAGGCCTTAGCACTCAGAACTATCTAGTCAATGCCATTCCGCCCTCACCTAGGACCTTGGCAGTTACTTCTTTTGACCATTTTAATTACGCACATTAACTATTACAAAAGTTGGTCATCTAAGAGAAAATGCCCACCGATCTATCCGAGGTCATGCTATCCCGACTAGAGCATAACAGATAGCTTAACCTAACATAAACTTCTTTAACCTGCACTTTTTCCTTATCAAAATAATACCATATGTTCCACTTCACAATATTTAATCAAAGATGCAAAGTAACTTTTGTTTCTTCCAAATTGTGCGGCTTTCTTTTGGGGCAAACGCATGCGGGGCGGGGGGGTGGGGGGGGAGATTTTCAATAGATGGAGACCTTGTCATGCATTGAAGGTTTCAGCCTATTTTTTTATAGATCCTGATTAGATCAGGATTTCTTGCAGGTTTTCTAATAGTCATGAATACAAATAGCATGGCTTTGAAGAAAAGTCAACCATGTAGAGACATCCCTAAGTGCATTCTTCAAAGCACCTGGAATAAAATTGATTCCTTTAAATTTTTGTTGACCTTACCAGCTCTATGGATATTGCAAATGAATCCAGAAGATTCATGCACGTTTCCATAATGTATAATGTGTCTTCTTGAGTAATAAATGGCATAAGGCAAATAATAATTATTGTGGTACTGTTTCAAGAGATCAAGCAATCACTTCTTGGTGAAGCCTCTACCTCAAATGCTATGAAGAGAACGTCTTTCTGTACAAGGTCATGTGGTCTAATTACAGTAGATATTTACAAGAGAATGAATGAATTATATGACACATTACAGCATTTGTACAGTGCACTTTAGAAGCCCTTATGCCATGTTGGACTGGAACAGAGTGACAGTAGCTATATGCCCATTTTTCATAACCTGGAAAAGACACAGATAAATAGACCTCACAAAACATAGAAGAAATCTTTCGATCAAAGAGAGCAAGCAACATCTTCAAAATGTTAATTCTCAATTTGTGGGAAAGAATTTGAGCACAGAGGTACCTCCAGAGCAATGTTACGATAACCATAGACAAAGGTAGGACCAAAAGGATTACTGACAGAGCCCTGTGTCTGTATGGCAGCACGGCCACCATCTCCCAAAAGCTCCTGCAGCCCTAACAGAAAATGACTTGAGGAGAAAGCCAAACGCTGCATACAGTGACATGATGAGAACATCAAGCTAATACACTAATAAAGTATCAGAGCACAGCTAAAATCCTAATTCCAGGATTCATGCTCCTTGGGCCTAAACAACATGCACTGCCAGCAACTGCAGAGTTAAACATCTCTCTCAAGAAATCAAACAGCACCAAACAAACAATTTCTCATGTTTTCGTAGTTAATTATTTTGCCACAGCTCTGACTGCAGAATTCTTTGACATAACATGTGGTTGTGAAGGAAAAAGACAGCTCAATGCACATCGTAGATCACTTTATTAACTTATTTAGTGCTTTGAAATTATTATGAGATATCTCATAAATATTTATTTTCTGTCATTCAGCCTGTCTCCTGTGGTTCCATGACACATATATAGCTACACACAACTTTTCCAAGACTGTCTTCATGCTACAAGAAAGGTACAAGGTTCAGGCATTCTGGACTACAAGATATCTATTCATTACAGCCTTATGCTACAGTTACTTTTATGGGGATATTCCCACGAATTTAAATATCTTAATATAAATTTCCCCATTTCTACAGTGCTCCAGTATTTTCTGGTGACTAGTTTCAGTAAGAAAAACGATTTCAGTAATGCACGTAACAATCTTACCTTTACTTGATTCCATTTCGTATTCGGTGAAATATAATTCAAAGACGATAGAAAATAATTTCAGTAATGCACGTAACAATCTTACCTTTACTTGATTCCATTTCGTATTCGGTGAAATATAATTCAAAGAAGATTTACTGTCCCCATCTTCTGCTGCTGAAAAATACCACAAGCCACAGAAAATGAGAAGTTAGTATTCAGCCTTCACATGTATAGTTCAAAAACATGAAGCAGGAAAGATCGATACTCTTTCTTGTAAACCAGGTTTTCTGCCTTCCGTTTCTTCCAGCTTGATATGTGGCCTATGGCAGCTAAATCCATACATGCAGAGAACTAATGATTTAAGGGAAGTAGGGACTAATGCAACTTTATCAAGTAATCCCTAAGAATAATCTCCCCTATCTTGTCTTTTTTTGAGAGCCAGCTTTCTGTGTAGGCACTTACACCCCCCAGATATCTCATCTCTTTCCCCCGTATGTTCGATTATAAATAATATTTTGGCACATGTATCAGAACCCATTGCTTAGTCCTTGAAGAAACGCTTAGAAGTGTGAGCGTTCTCCATTAAAAACCTTGATGTAGAGACAGTGTACTATGTCAAAACCCTGAACCCTACAAGGGATTCCGGCCCTCAAGTTTTCACTGAACACTATACAAGCAACTGTATGTTTTAAAATAACAGCCTTGAAACCTTTCCATGTGGATCATCATCTGAAATTCGATGAATATCATTCCAGGTTTTGGTTTCAAAGGGTTGAAACCCCTTTTTCTCTCTGTCACACCACTGCACTCCTATAAAGCAAATCGAAAGCATCAGCCACATTGAGCTTTTTGTCTATCATGCTTTGTTGGAGATTTCTTCATTTCTTCCACCACTTCATGCTCTGTTACTACTCACTGGACTCTCAACCATAATATGACTTCCAAATGCATTTTTTTCTCCATGATACAGGATTTTCTATCCCTAAATCTGTGTACAATGTTCATATTCACATTGCAACTAAATTTTTTGGTGAAGTGCAAACATACTTGAAGATGTGGAGCAGAAGGTCTGTTCTGGTGTACAGTGGTTGCATACTCCATGTGCCCAAGCTACTTTGAAATGGTTCCTGAATTCGACTGCTCCAAAAATTAAATACCCGCAAGTCCTCTTCTCTAGTAGCTCACACTAACACAGTTGTATTACCGACAGAGAAGACTGCACGCAACTGGACATTCTCTCATACTCAATGTAATGCCTCATTGTTAACATCGGATAACATCAAGCTTCTATGCCTGGCATCATCTTCGAGAATTCGTACAGAGGCAGCTCCACACCAGATGTATGTTTACGACTATAAACTCTATAAAGAAGGCTCATTTCACAGGTTGCTGCATTTATCAAGAACATAAGCTATGCAGAGGTCCAAGAACCTTATGGAAAACAATTAAATTGCCTCTTAATACTTTGAACGCTCCTGATAGCATGTGATGAAGACAATGTCAAGCCATATAACTTCAAAGCAGGTAAGGTTCAGAAATTCTCCGTGGTTTTTCCTACCCCATGCTTCCAATTACACAATAGAATCTGTTCATTACCACCAACTCAGTCAAAACTATGGATTAAAGATCAATATCTATTAAAATGTTAGGCGTTGTGATATAAAAATTCAGACTTCACCACAATGTTTCAGGTGCACATACAGAATTTTGCAACAATGTCAGTATGGCTGTACGGCTGATATATATACACTGACAGGAGCCTAGAAATCACTCCGAGAAGCACTGAGAGGATGGCACGTGGCAACCATCCAATGCTGCACAAAAATTTTATTGCACCATATATCTGCCAGGGACCACAGAAACCTTATCTTCACTAATGTCAGATTTTAGACCTGACCACCACACAAGTCTTGGCCCTAGTGACCCACAGGTAACCTAGTGTTTAATACACAATTACAACCATGAGGCTTTAACCCTTCACCCATTAACTCCAAAGGCATTTTTTATGAGCAATGACTGGCCCATGCGCATACATAAAGAGCAGAATATAAGCATCTACCTACAACCATCCCATGTGTGACTTGACACGGCAAGGGGAAGAGGGGACAGGGTTATAGCAGGGCTAAGGGAGGGCAGGTACCAAAAGGGGACTGATGCATGAAACATGGTGCCCTTTCCTGCAGCCCATGGTATGATGTGGAGTCAACACTCCACAATGAGCTGCCACATTCATGCACATAATTGTGCCATGGAATGCCTGCCATATGGCAGATCTCGAGACATGAGTTGTCTGCCATGAAGGCAGCACACCAGGCTGCCGTGTCAGCATCATATCAGCCTGCCAGATGGCAGTTCTGTAGCCAGCCATATGGGGTCAAAGGCCTGAGGGAAGAAGGCTTTAGGCCTTGCAAAGACCCGTAGTATCAGATGAAAAAGAGGCCAGATGGGTCTGTTCGAATTGCTGCATCTGGATGATCATCCATCTACATGGCTGGCCTGCTTGTTCCTGTTCCTCGGTCAGCCAGATTTAAGAGGAGGGCAATCACCCCTCCCTCTATATAAAGGCCCCGTGGGGCCTCAGTTTTGGTCAGCCCCTTGGCTGTAGCTAGGTCAGCCCCTGACTGCCTACACATGGAGTAGTTGTGAAAACCCTTTGTGACATTGGTTCTTGTACATGTCCATGATTTGTAGAGTATGGTAATGAAAACATTTTGCTGACTACTTTACAGAGCTCTTTTCCAGACGTGTAGAATGTAGAAGTCTACGGCTTAATTGTGTATACATGTTGCGAGGGAGACCTGAGTATAGTTCGATCTGCAGCAACCCAACGTTCTGCTGGGGGGTGGTGTTGATGTATGCTGCCCTTGGCCTTGCAGCAAGCACAGGGCAAAAAGCAGGTAAGGCTGGGCGAACCACATAAGGAGGGTGGGAGCTGGAGGACTGCAACAAAGAGTTGCAGGGCTGCAAAGGTAACCAGGATCAAAAGTGCCCCAAACTTACACAAAAGTTCCGACAACAAGCAAACCCAGGAAGAGCATAGACGAATGCCAGAAAAAGGAGAAATTACGGAAAGCAAGAGGTTTTCCTTTCATCATGATAAGTGCTGAGATGCCCACAAGAAATAAGCAGGACTTGAGATTACATAAATCTTCTTCAGTAGTTTGTCAAAAAGAATACCCTTTATGATCGATTGAAAAAATCAAACTGTTGAATAGGTTAAAACACTGACCCACTTAGTGAGAACTGATATAGAATCTAGTAGTAATCAGTAATCCATTAAAAAATTTGTACAGATGAAATATCTTACATGATGGACAATGGATGATGAAATTGCACTTGATGTAGCAGTTGAAATCAGTATGGCCCGGAAAATTTGTGTGCAAGACAAACTTTTTTATACGATTTGTCTGTTCCATTGTGAAGCAGAAAATAGCAACAATTAGCGAAACACACCTTCCGACGCAATATAACGGGGGGGAAATAAATCAACCACCACCTGGTTCCAAGAATCAATCAAACAGATTTCATCCTGTTTATTTTGTGAGTCGAAATTGTAGATAGATACAGCACCTGACCATCAAACAGGATGTCAATTCCTCGTGAGAAGTAATTATAAAAGTAGTCCCCACATAACGTAGTTCTTGGTTTCGGATCTGATGCAGAATGTATTACCATTGGGTCCACCTGAAGGACGAAGCAGCACTGCCTGTTGTAAGGAAAATGGCAGTACTAATAGGGAACAAACTAAGTATCCTTTTACTCCATCGTCAGAAGAACAGTAATAGTCATTCACAGCATAGGTGGCAACACATGCTACTTCTAATACACTATCTAAACAGATACAAGGGAAACTATCAACAAGGTCATGAGTCATGAAGCTCTCAGAAAAATAGATTTTTCAATGACCTGTTTATTACTAAAGGCATATCCATGTATTGGCAAAGAAAGATCAGGTTGACGAGTACAAAAACTGTAATGTCATTTCTAGCTGTAGATTTCTTCCATTAAAACTATTAGACACACTACACATTGGATTAACCTAGTAAATAAAAGCTGTCAGATCAACAGGTATATTACCTGTTTTTTATGAATACCACAAGGGCGACCTAGCTCTGCCCAGACCTCCTGAAAACAAGAAAATATATAATTTAGGCATAATGACACCCCCACTGACATCATCAGAATTTCATGGAGGAATAGACCATTGTATGCTCTCAAATATGCACACATGTCAACAACAAATGGCCTTAAAACTATGTTAAATCTGATACATACTCACTCATGAAGATCTATGCAGTATTGGGATATCCGCTCATGCTTTTAAATTATCCATCTATATCTATGTAACCAAAGTTTGACATTTTCAATCTAACAAAAGTTTGATATTTCAATCTAGCAAAAAAGTTGATTTGCTAGATTGTGTATATTTTTACATGTTCACCGTTAATGTACAGTAAATCATGGGTACTACAAACACATTGCTCTCAAGTTTCCTAGCTAATCGTGCTCACTGTTAATGTACAGTCAATCATAAGTATTACAAACACATTGCCCTCAATTTTGTAAAATGAGAAAGGAGGAGAAAGGAATGATCTGAATGTTCTACCTGAGGTGATGCGCCGAAGACCAAGTGCTGACCACCACCTGTAAACAAGAGCTCCTCGCCTAGCTGCACATGATGTCAAAAACAGCATATTTCCAACACATAAACACTTCCTCAAGGCCGCGCCCTGGACTGTACTTCAAATAAAGCATTGAGGGGTTATCTATGGACATTGTACAAACATTCGTCCTAGCAAAGAAGACAAAATTTGCAAAATACAGGGGGAAAAGGTCCTCAGAACTTTCATGGCGATTTTCCATATGCTGAGATGCTCCTCAAAAGACCAGAAAAGAAACACGTTTTCACCACAAAACCGCATATCCATGATAAGACATAGTAAAGTAGGAGCACGAAACAGACTGGCATGGCTTTCCAGACCACTTACTCACTATCAGGACAAAGTCTCTATTAATAATTATACCCAATACCCAACTGTAGTCTCCAGATGTCACTGAATTTTTCAGAGCCATACACAGACCGAGAGAGCTGCCAAAGACATTCTTAGAGGATGAGGATGGCAGATGGTTCATCTATTCTAGTACAAAGGTACTGAAACTCTGGAAAACCTCTAAAGCTTATAAAGAGCATACCGCTCTTGTAAACAAGTGACTCACCTCTTTTGATTTTTCCTATTATTATAGTATCACGAGTTATCTGCACCATCTGTAAGTCACCCAAGTTATAAAGACTAGGAAACAGCTTCTTGAGTAACACCATGGCATTATATACTTCACCAAGGGGCTCTCACATCATTTGTTGCATTTGCAGTTTTTAAATGCTATCTTTGGTCCATGCATATGGGATTGGCATCCTAGCCCGATCTTAGCTAAGCTATTCAATGACGCAGTTTGCCTGGGCTTCCCACACGCATGGACCCATAACACTATCACTCCTATTCACAAGCCAGGAGATCCCATGAACCCAAGAAACTACAGGACCATTATGATTGGACATGTCATGTCCAAGATCTATGCATCAATACGCGACACGGAGGTCAGCCGGTTCGTAGAGATGCAAGGACTCAAGGAAGAAGGGCAGGCGGGGTTCCGACGGGATCATAGGACCATGGATCATGGATCATGTACTCACACTCTGGAGCATCACAGAGGAGGCCAAATCATGCAAGCGGAGGGTTTATTGTTGCTTTGTGGACTTCCGCAACGCCTTTGACACAGTCCCACGCGCCCACCTCATTAGGCACCTGCAGGAGCTCGGGTATGACCAAGAGATTGTATAGGCTGTTATGGCACTGTATGAGAGAGTCTCAAGCCGAGTTCAGACAGGTGTCAAGTGGACAAAGGAGACTATGAGCACCATTGGGGTCAAACAAGGTTGCCCGATGTCACCAACCTTGTTTAGCCTCTATATTGACAAGCTCGAGACCTTCATGAGGGCATTGGGGGGGACTGGTTGCTCTCGTCGGTACCTTGGTTCAGATCCTCTTGTACGCAGATGACGTGGTATTGATGTCCTCTTCTCCCGAGGGGCTCCAGAGACACTTGGACGCATTGCATACCTTTTGTGAGACACACAATTTGAAGGTCAACCTTGGCAAAACCAAGGTTATGATCTTCAACACATCTCGAGCAACCATGCACAATGAGCAATTTACATTCGATGGGACGTCGGTTGAGATTGTCTCCTCGTATATCTACTTGGGTGTCGTTTTCTCTGGCCCAATCTTCACGATGAGACCGGCGATGCAGGCCCGTTTGAGTAGGAGCTAGGCTTCCCTTGCCCGGTTGGAGAGACAGTGCTTCCACTCACACTTTCAAGATCCTCGGACCAAGGCTCTTCTATTTGACTTCTTGGTTCGACTAGCAAGCATGTATGGCAGCCCTTGCAGCAATAAACCCTCTGCCTCTGTGCCCTGGCCTCCTCTATGACACTTCTAAGTGTAAGAATTTGGTCCATGGTCCCACAATCCCGTTGGAAACCTGCTTGCCCCTCTACTCTGAGTCCCTACATCTCTGCATAGCGGCTAACCTCCACATCAAGTGTTGAGGCAATATCTTAGACATGACATGCCCAATCATAATGGTCCTGTAGTTTTTTGGACTCGAGGGATCCCATGTCTTGTGAATATGTGTGATGGTGTTGAGGGTCCAAACTGCTTCATTAAATAGCTTCGCTAGGATAGGGGCTGGGATATCAATCCCATATGCAACAAACTCGGTGCATGAACCCTCATGATCTTTCACTCGGCCATTGTGAAGCTTCATAACCGCATCCTTGACGCCCCCCTTAGTGAATAGAGTGCAAGAGGTCGATTATGGTGTGTGAGAGAGACCAGGAGTGGGCTGATTGGCAATGTCATATAATGTGCGGGCGTAGGTGTACCAAATCTGAGTATCTATGAGTGGTGAGGGGGACAGCCGTTCTAGGAACCTCTGCCAAAAGTCCTTAGAGTTATTACTAAACAGAATGTTCAGTAAGTCCTCCTCGTTTCATCGAACAAAGTTTTGTTTCTTCCGGCGGACTAGACGATGATACTCATGTATCGTGTTTGCTTCGCTCGAGAGGCCGTGTTTGGATTCGAATCGGAGTTGTCAGTGAAGAGCCTTACACTCGCCATTGTACCATCTATTGCATGGCACGAAGCCCAAAGGCGGTGGACAATTGGAGCATGTGGTGTACAGGAAGGCGTGAAGGGAAGCCTCGTGCAATGATCGGCTAATAAGAGCGGCACGGTCCTCTAGAAGAGGTATATGGTCAATATAGGTGAGTTATGTGTATGCCAGCACCAACGAGATCTATGGAGAGAGAGAGAGAGAGAGAGAGAGAGAGAGAGAGAGAGAGTTCATTAAATTCTACGAAAGACAGATGGATCTATGAGACTGGTAGCAAACCTAATACAAGCAGCGGAAGGGTGGAGCTACTAAGCGAGCATCATCACCCATGCTGAGTGCTAAGTCCTAAAAAGATACATAGTCATATATTATCAGTAGTGGCATCATCATCATCCTCATCAGTACAATGCGGTCTCATAATGGTGTGGGTGTCAGGGGGAGCTCAAGGGGAGGGTGTGGTCATGCAGATGTATAGCCAGTGATAGAACGTTGGCGGCTGTCCGTGGGCGCAGTCTGTCTCGATCTCCTAGCAATGACCGTGCTCCAAACCAAGGCTATTGTAACTCCTGTGGACCGTGCTCTAGGTCTGAACAGGGATGATGGGATGTCACTAATTGTAATCTGCATGTCTGTCCGCTATCAAGTATGGTGTGTCTCAAACTCTAGGTCTCTATTGCGTCTCCTGTCAGGGACAGCATGATCCATACAGTCTGAGTGAAAAAACTCGGTAATCCTGCTCTGGGAGGAATCAGACTCTATGTCGAAGGCCTGTATCCGCTCCCTGAGTAGGTGCTCTCTGTGCCAAAGTGCCTCATGAAGGAAAGCAACAAGGCACCTCTGATCTGGGTATGAAAGAAGCCTGGAGAGGGGCCCAAAACTATATCTCAGGAGACTGTGATATCGACCACGGATCTCATAGTAGACAGGGCATCTGAAAGTGAAGCGCTCCTCTGACTCGACTTCCTGTCGATCACATAGCATGCATATTCGACACTCTCTGGGTATCCCCTCGGCTCGTCCGCTCTTGATACGAAGTCAGTGTGATGACACTTGAAACTGCCCAATAGCGATCCTCAATGAGTGCAGTAGGTGGATCTGTGTGTACTCTTGGGGGATAATGAAACCCTCCTCCGAGATGTGGAGGCAGTGATCTCTATAGAAGCTGAGCTTCACTGGAAGCTCCCTCGGCTCCAACCATGTCCTGAAAGTGTGTAGCTATAAGAGATCATCTCGAATGACCTAGTTCACCTCGTGGTATCCAAGTGGGATCGATGGAGCATCTAAGTTGTACTGAAAAGGAGGCAATCTATCAATGTGGATCCCCAATCTCTTGAACCACTTACATGTTTGTGCATACCAGCCTCTCTCGTCTCCTCCATCTGCAAGACCCATGGATGAGGCTATAGCCAACCATGGCAGCCTACATCGCCCCGATGTGTAGGACCCGTACTGTCTGACTCGATGTAGATAGGTGATAGTCTAGAAGGATGCATCTAGCTGCAACGGGGAAGCGCCGAACTCAGCCTGAATGATATGGTGCGGCACTGATGGCTTGCCCCAAATTATCCACAAGAGCAAGAGAATCTATAGTCGCTCTACTCAAGCCCACTCTTTGTTCGAGAGGTCTGGCCGCCAACTTTGTGGATTTCCGCAAAGCCTTTGGTACAGTACCACGAGCACGTCTTATCAAGCGGTTGTAGGAGCTGGGCTATGGCCAAGAGATAGTCTCGGCTGTTATGGCACTATATGAGAGGGTTTTCGACAGAGTTCGGACGAGGGGTGGATGGACATATGAGATCAAGAGCACCATTGGGGTCAAACAAAGCTACCCATTTCACCCACCTTGTTTTCCCTTTATATAGACGAGCTTGAGTCTTTAATGAGGACCTTGGGAGGAGCTGGTTGCTCTCTTGCCGCTCTTATCTTCGTCCGCTAAGGGGCTCCAGAGACACCTAGATGCACTACTAGCCTTTTGTGAGTCCCATGACTTAAAGGTCAATCTGAGTAAAACCAAGGTTATGATCTTCAACACCTCCAAAGTAGCTGCACACAGAGAGCACTTTACTTTTGACAGGTCACCAGTCGAGATTGTCTCACCTAGGAGTTCTATTTTCTAGCCCTATCTTCACGATGAGACTGGCGATGCAGACTCGCCTGAATAGAGGATACGCCTCCCTTGCCTAACTGGAGAGACAATGCTCACATTTCCAGGATCCACGGACCAAGATTCTCCTTTTTGACTCCTTGATTCAACCTGCGGGCATGTATGGCAGCCCTTGCTGGGGGCCAAACCTATCCGATACATAGTGGACTCGAGTGGAGAGATTACATGTTCTCTTGTTATCACGGATCATCCACAGTAAGTCATATGTTCCCCATCAGATCATTCAAGCTGAGTTCAGGGCATCCTCATTGTAGTTAGATGCGGCATTCCAAACTCACTTATCTATACTGAGTGCAACTCTTGTACTGCATGGTGACGTAGACTACTATGGTTGGTGCTAGCCTCTTCTACGGCCTTAGCAGCCCAGGGTGATTAGAGATGCTAGTACGCGCACACATTAGTAGACATTAGAAAATTATCATTTATCATACACCAGTTTAATGGCGTAACATGTATTTGTATTTATGATGGACAATGGCCCAATTGTTATGGCGGTGAATCACCTAAGTAGATAGGGCTAGTCAAGCTGCAGCCACCACTGCTTCAGACGGCCCTTGCTATAGCAGATCAAACAGTAGGAGGTGACATTGCAGAGTTACCATGGCCCCCGGATATGTATTTGGAGCATTCACACTACGTGCTTCAGTCTTTTGAGCGATTCTGAGATTTTGAGATTATTAGCTTAGGTTAGCACTCAGCAAGGACCTCAGCAAGCCCTTTGCATAAGTCGACATCAGCTTGTACGAGCTATTCTGCTGATTTACTTTGTCTCATAGGCCCGCATGGCATCCTGAAGACGTTAATACAACTCTCTCTCTCTCTCTCTCTCTCTCATCACTTCCTTCTGCTATCTGCCCCCTACTCCGCTATTCTCCCCTTTTTCTAATTCCATCCCCTCACCTTCATTAACTCTGATCCAAAAATATTCCCAACAATATTATGCTTTCCTCAAAACTCTTTCATGTTCTCTCTTAAGTTGAAAATGTTGAATCTGAAGGGAACCTTCGCATGAACTTCCTCCAGATAAAGGCTCCCAACGGGAAGCTGTGGTGGTGCAGCCTTCTTCAACAGTGATCCAACTCCAACACCAATTCCACCACTACCAATAGAACTGTCGTAGATGCATACACGAGACATCACTGGAGTAGTACCATCAGGAAACTCGAGAGGCAATTCAGCTGCCCAAAGTAAAACACATATCAGTACAAATTAGACTCCACCATATTAAAGTTCCCACCCAAAACACAATACAAGACTAGAGAAGAGGACACCCAAAAGCTATACTGTTGACCAATTGTGTCCCTTCAAAGGAACATGTGGTTAGGTTCAATGAGGTACCACTCATCATTTAAAAAAACTTAGACCCACACTATAAAACTATATGTGCTGCACATTATCCAAACAATCTGTACTCAATGGAAGTCCTACCTTCTCGATCTTGACAGCATTCAGTATACTGAGCAGGTATTGGAAAGGCAAAAGAAAGACCCTGGTATACAAAAAGTTCTTCAGCAAGAGCTTCTGCTTTGTTCAACTCACAGTCTATAAATCAAGCTCAGAAGACCTCGTGAAATAGCGCAGACTTCAAAAAGGTGTTATCTAACAGTTATGGCATTAACTGGACAAACAAATAAGCCAGAGAAAGAAGAGAGTCCATACAGGATAAAAAAGGGTGTATGTACTTCGTTCCATGTCATAAGTCCCAGGAAAAGTTGGACCAAAAAGTGCATAGACTGCCACAAATGTGGCAGCAATATTTGGACCCCTGAAAGCAAGAATAAAAACCTGAGAATATACAATGTACAGAGTTGACAGACCTTTGACAATGGGATGAAATCATGCCAAAACACATACTGAAATTTCAAGCTCTGACACTTAATATCCACAACCTACCCAATAGAGGACTTTGCATATCGCATTTGAAGCCGCAGAACATCAACAACTTCTACAAGACGCAACCTCTGAAAGGCAGAAAATGTACAAAGGTTATGTGAAACAAATGCTTTGTAAAAGAAGGATATGAACATTGAAAATGAACCTTATGCATTGCTTTTATTCAATGTGATGAAGCACCTCTCGACTTGAAGATTACAAGCTACATGACCAAATATAAAAAACAAGCAAAGGCAATCATGACGATACAAAAGAAGTACTTAAGTTAGTCTCCTTCACTGCAGGCACATCCATGTGCATCTAGACTCGAAGAGGAGGCCAAAGGACTCACTTAAAGAGCAAAGGTAATCAAGTGAAAGAGCTGAAGCAACTCCTGTTGGACAGCACCTATCCATTACAGAATATTCCTGAACTACATCTATAGCCTATTCTATATTCACGTGGAAGGGACAAAGATTCTAAACCACTTCAAGGAAACACAATTTATGAACCTGCTAGGATTACTGATTACACAGCAGTATCAAGAGCCTCTGATCTAAAAGACAGAATTCTAGCAAAAGAAGTCTGATTAGCTAGAACAAACTTTAGGCACAACATTGTTCAGAAGTATAGTGGCTTTCACCAGTTCTAAAGAAGTTACTTGAGAGGTCCACCCGCAATTCCAGATATGGACGAAGTATCTAATTCCATGCAGACTGATCAACAAAGCATAAAGGCACACATGCAAGGGAAAAGGTACACCACAGCCTGCAATGCACACCTGAGAGCGAGGCTCAAACCGAAGATGAAAACCATGATTTGGAAAGCTGACCACGAAATCATACAATAAAGGTTCCTGCATTCACAGACGAAACACCTTGTGGTGAGCAGAACAGGCCAGCATGATCCAGTAAATTCTGAAAGTTTTTATAAGCTTGTGTATAGCAATAAAAAGTATGTTCCTCCAAAGGTGTACAAATACAATAAGACTGAAATATATTTTGCCTATATCAAAAAACTACAACTGAACCACAAACTGCTATCTTGGTTTCTAGAATTCCTTCATAATGCACGAGATCATGTGAACATATCAGAGGCCACTCAGGCTCATCCCAGTGACCTCATTATATAAGGTGCTGAGGATCCAATTCTTTAGACTGTGGTTAGTCTACGAAAGCAATTCATAACCTTCGATGTATGAGGACATAAATATATACCTTTGTAAGACTAGAATAAGTTCAATCATACAAATTTAGATTTTTTGTTGTTCTAAAGATCAAAAATCTACACAGAAAATAAAAGAGAAAATGAAAGAGAAGAAAAAAGAGGTAAACAAAAACTTTTATGAAAAAAAAAAGGAAGACATACTTAGCAAGCAAAGCAACACTTATGTCGTCATCAGTGCACAAGCATAAGCAGCTATACTGGGTTTCTAAAGACCCGCGGAGTCTCTTGGGCAAACCCAGTGCTTTCTAAAATACGTCAAATAAACAAAAGAGAATTATACCTCTTGTGTAATAGTAAATTGATCAAATTACTACATTGAGTGATAAAAGACTCCTTAGTTGTACAAAGGCGGGAAAATCTATGGAATTGGGAAGAAATGACTCCATATTTTGCCAAATCAGAAATGTTTGAGTCAATGTGAGGCATTTTTATTATGTGTAAACCACTATATTCAGGTTGTTCACGTTTATCGTATATATCAACCTCTAATCCTATGGTAGATTGAGAAAGTCTAAGATCTAAGAAAACACAAGAATCCCCTCTTGAAGTGCAGTTCAGTTCACAAGAGTCACGAGGATAGATTCCTTCTCCAAAAGCACTAGCGTCTTTGTACATAAAGTCTTCAAAGTTAGGAACATCTGGTACAAATAAATCATCTATAAAACGCCTAACTTGGCTAAGCTTATGTAAAATGATAGGGCAGGTATTGATAGAAATAAGACGTTGCATAAACTCAAATTCCTAAGTGAAAAGGTAAAAGTTTGCTAAAAAGACGGCACAATTAGTGCCCATGGGGATTCCTATAATTTGTTGAAACAAAGAATCACCTATTGTGATGTAAAGATTATCTAAAAGAAAATCTATCCAAGAGCAAACATCTTCCACACTTACTACCTTTGTGTATCTTTTCTTTTTAGAACCTATGTCAATGTCTTTATTTTTTAGCCACAAAAAGTCAAAGCATAAGGCTGTTTTCTCAACTTTTAGCACTTTGCATCTATCTTTGTCAAATCTCAGCTTGAAAACTTCAGCCACTAGCTTTTTTATTCTAAACTTCAGGTCTTCCAACTCAATCTTTGTGTAAAGTGTGGTAAAATCATAGGTTTGAAGGAGAATAGGAGACTCGGTTTTCTGAATGCTTCGAGAGGAATTAAAAAATTTTACAACAAGAATCAATCCTACAGAGTCATTTAAAATCCAGCTTGAGTGCGAGGGGACTTCTGCCTCTTTTAATAAGTCCCTCCAAAGTTCATGGACACTAGGCAACATGGCTTTGAAGCAGTAGCTTAGCCATTTAGAGACATCCGTCAAAGTAGTCTCACAAGCAGCTGCAATAAATCTTGGCTTTTTGGGAGTTTTGTGAAACTTCCAAGCAGCACAAAGAAAATGTATACTTAGATTGCAAACAAACCCAGAAGACTTGCAAAAACTTTGGCAGGCGAGTTCACTTCTCTCAAAAGACATTCTAAGTAAAACTTTTTGCAAATAAAAACAAAGTTATTGGAACATTTGTCCATATAAGAAATGACAAAATTCCTATGGAATTTTCGAAGAAGAGTTTCATCTTCTTTAGAAAGATGGTTACTTTGCTTTGAGCAATTAACCGAAGGGACTTCTTCTAATTTCAAAGCAACTTTCTTCAAAATCTTCCCTTTCCATTTTGATAAGATATTTTGAACTCCTAAACATTCTTCTAATTGCAAAACAAACTTTGAGATTCCCTTATCAATAGCTTTTAAAAGGCAAGACTCTTTAAAAGAGTACAATCAAAATTTCGTGCCTTTCATGAAAAGGTCTCTTAAGTTACTAGAAAGCAAAATTGAGGTATCAGCTGTGACAATGTACATCTCATTTAAGGGGGGGAACACTGTTACATCCCGAACTGACTGTAAAAAGTTTGTACCTAACTTGGCTGGCATAAGCTTGAGTATAATGGGTATTAGCCATAGTAAATAACCCTCATGGCCAGGAGCGTGGTAACTAGATGTAGGGACTGTGGCTATATGTTGGAATATAGCTGGTCACCTCCCCATTTGTAAGCCCCCATATGATGAGGGTGTGGGGGAGATGGACCAAGCTGCCACATGGGGCTGTCAGTGGGCAGCACATTCACAAAAAACAAACATAACAAGGAGCTGCCACATGAGCAGCACACAGGCTGCCATGTGGGCAAGGCACCTGGCAGTGTTGGAGCTCCCCAGGAGGACAGGACTGTACGGAACAGCCACGGGGCTGGCAGAGTGTACAGATTTGATCTGCACAGTAATGACAGCTTGGATTGTGACGTCAGCAGCACGGGACTCTGCATCAGCCATACAGACAGCAGGTGCCTGTGTGCAGGCCCGTACGGAAGGTAGCAGAAGGCTGTACATCGCTAGGGCAAATGTTCCAGGGCAGGGGAATGTCCAGAACAGAGGCAGGGCAAGATGGGCTTGCAGGCAGATGTTCAGATGAAAATAAGGACAGGTTTGGGACAGGAATAGACCCCAGCTGGGCTACGTACGGGCTGGATGCCACATGGACAGGCGGGCAGTAAAAGGCTGGTCAGGTGCAGCCAACCAGGTCGGGCCCCACAGACCAGCAGGTTGGTTAATTTGGGCCTGCCTTGGTCAGCCAGAAAAGGCTGCAGGTCAGCCAGGATTTGGAGGCCCTTATATAGCTCATCATTTATCCACTCAGTAAGCCACTTGAGGAGCAGATTGGAGCAGCAGCTCAGCACACATTGGACCATCATCAGGATGATCAAGAGCTGCACGGAAGAAGCCAAGTGCTCTGGACAAAGAGTTCAAAGGTGGTTTTATACTTGGCTGTCTATCAGGGCAGCAAAGAGAACGGATCGAAGGGGGAGCTTGGGCATCACCATCGGCTGCATTTCGGAGCAGCAAGGAGGTCAACCAATCACTTCAAGCACTGCCTTACTTGTGGCTGTCCTGGAGGTCAGCTTGAAGGTGTGCATGTGGGGCATGACAACGAGGCCCACCTAAGCTCATAAGGAGCATGCAGGCCAAGTGTTTTGGGAGTGCCACGGAGGTATGAGACCAACTGTTGTTTATGTACAAGGGTCACATCTTGATAGCACTCTGCTACTAGAGGGTGACACACTGGACATTGCTTTTGTATTGTGTCCATATTGGACAGAAATATAATTGTTGCTGGTTCTACATCTCTCCTGTGCATTGTCCATTTACTTGCTGCATTAAGGACACATTACGAAAGAGGTTTTGGATTCCACATTCTATTAATCTTCCGCTGCGTATTGTCGTATTTCTAACACTATATGCATGGCTTAGCTCTCATTATTTGTGGATTCTGGACTCCTCAGTGTTAGCCCAGGGAGCATGTTAGCAAAACGACACCCTCAGAGTGTAGAACTCTAGACTTTCAGCTCGGGGTTGTCCCAACAGGGCAGAGAGGTGAGCCTCATGCTAAGTTAGAATCTGTCATCTGACCTCTAACTCGGTCTTTCCTTTAGCCAAGGGCGTACCAGACATGGTTCCGTGGATGGGGACTTTACAACTTTGTCTCACGCTTTGGTTCTAATGCACACAATGTAATCATTTCCCTATCTCTAGAATTACAGCCCTCCTACGAGAATAGAGACAACCTTATGCATATTTGGACATCGTCTTCTCCAAGTCTCAGCCCTAGCTAAGCTAGAATGACAGCGCTTTCAAGAATATTTCCAAGACCAACAAACCAAACTTTTGTTCTTCAACTCACTGGTAAGCTTAGTAGCCATGTGCTGCACCCCTATCTGGGCACCACATCTCTCCGCCAGAACTTAGAGTAGATTAGGCCGCTTGCAGATCATTCAAATTTCATACACAGTCATCTTTCAACACACATCACGAAGAGCTTGTCCACTTGGAACAAAAATTGCACAGTAGGTACTTATATGGGAACAGCTCTCACGTGTAGACTAGGGATTAATATCTCCCTCTCCTGTTCACACAAGTTCCCTCTTTCCTTGGGCACTCTCCACACTTTTCCTTGCCCCTTCTTGGATGTTCTCTTCCCCCCTGTTGCTCTCCCATACTGTCTCTACTCCTTATGAAGGAAACATGTCAGCCCGTTTACATTAAGCAAAAGCATGATTATGTGGTCCAACCATCCGTTTAGTGCCACCAAGTTTTTAGAGGTGCAAAGACAAACATCATTAGCTCATGCATCTTTATCTGCCCAGTGGCATGTACTGTCCAACTTGGGCAGACAAATGTCCATTATCACATGCATCCTTGAGAGCCCACTGTCCTTACGCCTTCCACCTTAGAATGGTGACCATCATATGCGATATGTAAATGCCAATGCCACTTATCTAGAACGATGGTTGAGACCCTGTGAGTGAGTTTCAGAATGTAGTTATGTGTGTATGCACGCCCACAAGACAATTAGAATGGGTAAAATCAGCACCTACGTCTTCAAAAATGCGACATAAATCCAAGATATCCCATGGTAACTGAACGCGGTTAAGCTGACCAAAGCAAAATAAGAAGCGATTGAGGTCCCTTCCTCTAAATTTTGTCTCACTTCAGCCTATCAGGAACCATGCAGAAACATAGCATGATATGCACGGGCGTCGCAAATATGCAATTCTATAGAAGAGCTCATGTTCGTTAAAGAGTACGCTCGACAGATTGTGATCCCCAATACATAATTCAAATACCACACGTGGCAAAAGCAAAACTTAGTTCGTAGTGCTGTTAGGCTTCCTTGAATCCCAATCTTGCATAGCATGCGTCTCTAATAATCTGCACTTGGGTACGTTAAAATGAAACAGAAGAAAGTAAAACCAACTAGACGATCAAGAATCAAATGACCTCATCATGGTATTTCAGCTGAACTGCGTCAAAAGTGTCGGGATGTTGATCCACGTACGCCAACGCGTCGCAGACGGGCATCCCTGCATAGATCGTGAGAGAATTGAATGGTTCAAAATCAAAAGAAATCTCGACGAAGAGAGAGAGGTAAGGGAGGACAAAGATGTGGGCGAAGAAAGAAGGATTGAGGGAGGAAATTTGTGGTACCGAGAACGAAAGGACCGAGGCCGGCTCCGGGACGCAAATCGAGGGTGATGGCGCCCATGGAGCGGCAGAAGATGCGAGGGATGGAGGAGGGCTAAGGGGTATGGAAGGGATTCAGCATGGCAAAGCAACACCAACAGAAAAGCTCGGGCACAAGCAACAGTAAAGAAACAAACAAACAAATAACTGTGAATTGGATATGAGCAAGACCAGGAAGAAGAGAAGGCCTCTTGTCACTTATTATACTCACAATCCATTTCTCTTTTGCATCACTATGGTTGGTTTCACACCAGAATTCGGGTTTGCCACTTCACATCAACCTCTAGTCATAAGTTCATGGAATGATTTAGAGGAGTTGGCGTGGATTCACTGTCCGGGCCCATCCCTCCTATTTGTCCAACCTAGTTGACAGCCCTTCACCCCGCCTTTTGGAGGATGGCCGCCGCCAGTTGGTATGAACCCATCCTATGTATCCTCATCGTGGTTAGTGTGTTGGATACTCTCTATGCACACCTCCCCTTCACCCACCTAATCTCACGACCTGCACTCCTTAGGGCGGGTTCCAACCACCTGACACCATGTCACCTGAAATGGTCGCCCAGTGCTGTGGTTCGCCCCACCCAGAGGCATTCATGACTTATATTGAAGACTGCAATGAATTGGGAATTGTTGAGGCATAACGTTCGGGCCCCTCGGTGTGACTTCCATACCCAATCAGCACGGTTCATGGGGAATCATGTAAGTCGCCCATGCATTGGGCGCCCTTAAGGTGCAAGATAAAAAAATTGTTCGGGCTCTTGGGCATAGTAACCCTTCACCATCTTTTTTTGAGGATGGGCGCCGAGTGGTGTGAACCTAGCCTTAGTTGACAGGCAAAATGTGCCTGTAGTTATAGCTCAAATGAATGCCACGAGCACCCTCATGAGGGATAGGCAAATACTCGACAAGCAGATGCCACTCACAATGCCAAGCGCAAGGGAAAAGAGGTTATGAGTGATGAATAAGAGTATGTTGAAGAGAGTATTTGAGAAAAATGGTGATGCCTATGAGGAAGATCATCTATTGGTCTTCATCAAGGCTATCAAATGATTCAACACAAAATCCTGTCCCAAAGATTCAATCTGGTCATTCACATTGAAGATTCCCCAACGATGCTTCCTTAGCAGGAGGAAGGGGAGTTACTTCTCTCTCACAATA
Organism: Dipteris shenzhenensis; assembly: GCF_047967505.1. NCBI lineage: Eukaryota > Viridiplantae > Streptophyta > Polypodiopsida > Gleicheniales > Dipteridaceae > Dipteris > Dipteris shenzhenensis. Next base: position 30,146,653 of record NC_141610.1, on the reverse strand, counting down.
CAAGGCAAACCATAAGAGAGGGACAAAGCTAACTCGATGATTCAGTTGATAGTTAGGAGTCAAGTAATGAATCAACCATCCAATTACTAGGGTCCTCGAGCCAACCCAACTAATGATCAATATCATGAGAATCCAAATAATAAGGATATAGAAAGGCAATTGATTTAGGATGTCTAAGAACTAGCTACCAAAGGTGAAGCATTCCTCAAACAGTGGCAAACAAAACAAGGAGCAAACAGTATGTTGGGAAGCTTCAAGAACCATAGACGTTCCTTAGCACCTAGGCTCGACACTCCCAAGTCCAAGCCAATAAGCAAAAGTTTAAGGTAGCCTAGTACAAAGCTACATACTAGGATGAAGCTACATGATTACAAGTTTTGGAGGAAGAATGATGAGAAAATTAGCGTGTATGAGGTGCACACGAAATGGAGGAGGAACTTGCCCAAACAATAAAGGAGGTGTGACTCTAGCAGGGCTACTCTTGCAAACTCAAAACATTGGAACAAGGATGCCGAGAAGTTGGTGTTCAACCTCCAGAAATCTTCGTGCGAGTGTGAGTTTGCAAGGGACATGCTCTCCATCAAACGGAAGTAGGTGGCAATGTTGACTAAGTAGCTGTAGTAGAAGGAGAATAAGCAAAGCCACTTCCAATCTCAATTTGCAAAAGTGCAAGCTGAGAGGGACACCGTAAGAGAGTGAATGGTGGCACTGAAGAAGTGGTATCTAGGGTGTAATTCAATTTAGGGTTGAGGTCCTCGTTTAATCTAGTGTAAATTGGGTTTACAAGTTAGTCTCTTTTTTATTTTGAGGATTCAAAATGTCATGTTTTGGAACAACACTGCCTGTGGCACTGTAGATAGATGCCATTGCAAGTTTGTAGAAGTATGCACAACTATGTGTTTGAAGATGGGAGATCTTATGATCCCCCTATTTTTATATTGTCGAGACAACTCACCTTTCATTCTTCTTCAATAACATGAAATCTCTTATGAAATGTTTCCATCTCTATGCCTAAGCATTTTCTGTATATGGATGTTTTACATTTTGGGGTATATATGTATATTTGGTGTATGCATGTATATATGATTGTTCACCACTTAAGCATATTCCATTGAATGTGTGATGTAAGTCTCGTGTGTTCAAATGAGCATGTTGAGAGAGCAGTTTGCGATTAGAAACATGAGAATCTGCAATTAATGTAGATGAGATTCTAGGTGCTAATCAAAAGTCTTAGAAGGCAAACACAAAGTGATGGTTGTTTGGCACAGGCTATGTTGACTCTGAGTATAGAACCAGCCTACCTGGTGAGTTCTCACTTGATTCCTACATTGTAAAGGAAGACTCAGGTCTAGATGCAAATGACTTAGCAAATACAAACCCACATTGAAGAACTTTTGACATTCGGATTGAGTTTTCCCACATGAGGTAGCCTATACCTTTCCAACATTATGTTAGACTGTAGACATGATATGTGTCTAGTTATTTAGTTTTGGTATGTAGAGAAAATCATAATCATCTAAATCATGGCATGGTAAACTCATTACGTGGTATGACAACATAATATCACCCAAAACAAGAGCTATAGCATGGCATATCAGATTACACTAACTTGAATTGTTTAAGCTACACAATTTCATTGCATTAGATTTAATGCATTAAAAAATAGGTAGAGATATGTTTTGGGTATAAGTACATTTTGAACCAAGTGTTTGATCGACATGTACAATTATAAGTATATGTATGTGTATTGCTAGATTAGACATTGGTTTCTTTGAAGATTACAATTCATTGTAAGACTAGGAAAATGGTATGTTTGATAAGCATAGGTGCAAGGTACTAAATATAACCAAAGAGTCAATTGCTCCCCAATTACTAGTATTAAAATTTGTCCAAAGCAATGTGGCAAGACCAAATTTTTGCTTGATTTCACTAATGTGATGGTGTCATTTTGACACCATCACTAATGTGACGGCGTCAAAATGCCTTCTTATCATAATAAGTGGCTCATGTTTACAATTTATAAGAATATGCTTAAATAACTCCACTAAGATTTGATTGTTTAGGATTGGTGCTTTATAGATTGTAAGAAACTTTGTCAAATATTTGAGAGAGGATTTTCAACATAACGTTAATGCCATTTTTTATGATTTGCAAGATCTTGCAAGTGCGATGATGAGTAAACTATTGTGGTACCTACGCTGGAATTCTTATTGATGGACTTATAATAAGGAGAGAAGATCTTTTTAAAGAGTAATTTATTATGTACAATACAACCCAAGCATAATCTACTATAAGGCTACAAAAAATTGATAGCATCTACCTTACTGAGAAAATAATGAGGAAAATAGATAGACATTGAGGGCCATCATCGAGCTAACCAAAGGGCACAAGAAAAACAACATCAAAAACTAATCTAGACAAGTTCAAATCCGAAACTCCATTTCCTTTTATCATCACTCTTCCCCCACCAAAAATTTAAAGCATTTATGAGGTCCTTATCATCACCCAAGAACATAGGCATGGTCTTCAAGGAAGACGATCTAAACCATCCAAACTCCTTGAGCATTGAGGCCCCCTCCCACTCAGCTTGTTCCCAAAGAGAAAGTCTAATGATTATGACCTGTTGACCTCTATTAAATAAACTAAATCTCTGTTTGATCTCTCTAGAACATCTGCCTCATTTTCATCCCACAAGCCACCCTTGAGTAATACCCTTCTTAGCCAATTAGTGGGCATCACTTAGTTCCTCATCCTCCCGTAGCTCCCTATTGACGTGAGATCACATGGAATCAATGGCCATCAATTCACCTTTTGGCTTTCTCCGTAATGTACTTCATGATGGCTTCCTAGGTTCTCCAAATATATTTCCATAAAGCATTGCCTATTATTTTGGAGGGCTCTTGGAAAAATAAAGGTGATGCTAGTGGAAGAAATGCCCGTTTATCAAACTTCCCCGGTCTCACCTTACCAAGGTTTTGAAACATAAACATAGGTGAGATATCATTAGGCTTAACGAATATGTGTAAAATCCATTGGCTACAAGTCTATAGGCTACTTTACTATGTCTGCCACACCTAGACCTCCATATTTTTTACCTAAAATGTAAAGGCCCCACTTAGCTTTAACCTATCTTGATCTCCAACCCACAAATGGTGCTATAAATTGATTTAAGGCTTTCTTGGGGGGCTCTGAATGGGAGATATAAGATAGCCATTAGATAGATACAATGATCTAAAACTATTGTCCTTTTAGCTAGATTAAGTTGGTGTACTGTCCAGCTTACAAACTCCTGTTTGAAATGAACCTTGTCATGAACCAATCCTGACGTGCTTGCATTGAACACCAAATTCCATTGGAATTCTAAGCATTCAAAATCAATTTCTCTTGCATTTCTTCTATTTAAGTGCGAGCACCTCATTATAGATAATCCCACAAATACTTGTCTTGTTGTGTTTGATAATTAAGCCAAATGCATGACAAAATGTGTGAAGGAATTTCATTATCACATTGACATCCTCAACACCATTTCTTGCTGTGGGATTCATGTCATTTGTAAATTCATGGTAAACAATCTATTTGCCCAAAATATGAAGGAGCTCAACTAGTGCAAGGATACTCTTGTAGACTCAAAACATAGGAGTACAGATGCCAAGGAGTTAGTGGTCGCAGCCTCCAGATATTGCAGTGTGAGTGCAAGGCCACAAGGATTATGCCCTCTAAGCGGAAGCGGGTGGCAATGCTGCTCGAGCAATTGAAGAAGAAGGAGGTTGAGCAAGTCTGATTCCAGTCTCAATTCAGAGAAGTTCAAGCTAAGAGGGAACCCTTGCGAGAAAGAAAGAAAGAAAGAAAGTTTATTAAAGTCTTCGGAAGACCGATGTGTCTATGAAACTGTGAAAATCCTGATACAACAAGCTATGGTAGTGGAGCTACTAAATGAGCGTCCATACCAATGCAAAAATGCAGAATGGCAGTACTAAGTCTTAAGGACAACATAGTCACATCGATGGTCGACTATATATCAATCTGAGCATCGTCATCAATATCATCATCATCATCGGCAGTAGCAAGATATCAAGATGGATGAGGCAGTGGAGGCATGAAGTCGGCAATAGAGTGCTGTCAACCACTCAGAGGTGCGGTCCTGGCACGTCTCCTGGTCGTAGCTCTATGTCTCCTAGTCGTAGCTCTACGTCTGACAAGGGCTACTGTGACCCTCGTCCGTCGGGCTCCGACTCTAAACAAGGACACACTAAATAACATAGTACTCAAGGTTAAGAGCCTGGTTTAGTCTAGCTTAAATGGAAATTATAGTGAAGTCTTTTCTTATCTTGGGGATTCTAAACGTCATGTTTTGTAATGCTACCGCCTATGGCACTCGATGGGATAATTGCCTACGTTTAGATGAGATGAAGACAAACACCATCCCAAGCTCATAGAAGTATGCCAAACTATGTGTTCAAAGATGGGAGATCTTGTGATTCCCCTATTTTGTACCTTGTTGAGATAACAAACTTTTCCTTCTTCTTCAATATAATGAAATCTCTTATGAAATGTTTATGTCATTGTACCTAAGCATTTCTATGTATGAATGGTTTTACATTTCGATGTATAAATGTATTTATGATTGTTCACCACTTAAGTGTATTTCATCGAATGTGTGATGTCAACCCCCTGTGTTTGAACAAGCGTGTTGAGAGACTCTACGATTAGATATGTGAGAATCTGCAATTATAGTAGATGAGATCTAGGTGGTGATGAAAAGTCTTAGAAGGCAGTTTCTAGTGCAAAGCACCAATTGTTTGGCACAAGCTATGCTGAATCTAAGTATATAATCAACCTATTTGGTGAGTTCATTACTCGATTCCTACACCGTCTAAGAAGACCAAGGGGCTAGATGCAGAGGACTTAGCAAAGATGAACCCACATCGAGAAACTTCCCTTAGTTGGTTTTGAGTTCCCATAAACTTTTCCAACACCTATTGTGTCTGACAAGAGATGAAATTCCTGGATGGTTATCCTATGTAAGGAAAATGGACACTCCAATAGCACCTTCTAATCTTAGGGAGTTTGAGTATGTACTTGTTGGATTTTAATTTTATTCGATTATTTTTGTCTGATAGTGTATCAGACTTGTTAGATTTTAATTTTATTCTATTATTTTTGTCTGATAGTGTATCAGACTTTGAACTCTAAAGTTAAATTATAATTATTCATTAATCTACATGGATAGACTCGAGCATTCGCCACCCTAAAAACAAAAGTTGGTCAAAGGAGATTGAGTAATGGGCAGTTTGATCCTTGAACCCAAAGATGTATTTGACGAGATCAAGTTATGGGAGACCCTTTCCATTCATGTGATAGAACTTTTCTTTATTCAAGACTTTATTCAAGATTGAGTCCAGCACAATCAAGAAGGCACCCCTTGTCCCCTCCTAAGCTCTGCGCACACTTAGCAAAACTTGTGGGAGACAATTTGAGGTGGCAAAACAAAGGTGTAGATAGAAAAGAAGTCCCGAAGCCCTCCACAACTCTCACCACCAAACCAAGTATTGTTCCCCCATTCATCCCACCCATGCTGACACACACCCATGTTCACACAATAGGCAAAAATGTCTAGAGGAGCTGCAACAATACTACCTATAGGAGCTATCCCAGCTATACCACCCAGTGCCAATTGTCCTTCTCATAGCAATGTCACCAATTCCCATTTCCAAATTTCCATGGTGTTACTAGGAGGACTTTGAGTTACAAGGATTTTGAATATATATGTGCAATCACAAAATTATTGAAGACATGCATAAGGTGGTTTACCTAGAATGAACATTTAAAGACTAGGCACGAACTTGGAATGTTTGATTACAACTTGGCTTGATTCCTCACTAGGAAAATTTCAAAGACCAATTTGTAGCCAAGTTCAGGGGAACAATATATGTTCAAGGCCTTTTTTCAAGAGGACATGCTTTGGAAAAAGGACCAACAGAATCCTTCATGTATATTTGCATGGGGTGCAAGAGTTGGTGCATCAAAGTAATGGCAAAGTTAGGCTTGAATTGATCACAGTTACAAAACTTTTCATAAGGGGGTTAAAGGGCAAATTCAAATGTTTGTTCAAAGAGAAAATCCCCAAACATTAGCAAATGCAACACTAACAGTAATCGCAGAACAATGGTATGATCTTGTCATGGATCAAGCTTATCAAAATGGGCCACCAGCCCCTGTGCTAACACCTTCTCCACTTACAATTGTAAACCTTGTGAAGCAGTAGGCACAAAAATCTTGGCCAATAGTCTCGTTCAATAATTTGTTACATGAAGTCAAATATATGATAACGAATTTTTATGACACTGTTGATGAGAGATTTAAGCTTCTGCCGTAGATGTGAATGTCCTCCAAAAGGCACATAACACTATAGAAAGGAAAAAGCTAATGTACCCAATGTCAAAGTAGTGTGTAGAGCATCCTACAACTGCTTTTGATAGTCAAAGAATTTGACTATCAAGATATGTTTTACCCCGCATGCCACTCCAACATCCATCCTCTTGCTTCAGTTGTGTGAATTTTAACACATCCCTCCAACTTTGTGGACTATGCCTGGCTTAGTATGTTGGAACTAAGTTACACCACTAAGCTTCATCTTGTCTCCAAACCTCTACGTTACACTACCCAATTGATCTTTATTGGATGATGTATTTGTGACTTCTTGCATGTCGCTAAGGCTCATCCCCCCCTTGACAAATTTCATTTAACACCAACAACATCCATCGAGATTCGACACCAACTGTCTAGTCATGCATCCAATTGTGCTTTTCGTTACACTACTAAGCTTGATCTTCATTGGATGATGTATTTGTGACTTCTTACATGTCGCTAAGTCTCATCTCCCACTGACAATTTTCATTTAACACCACCAACGTCCAATTGTGCTTTCTTTATTGAGTTGAGCTCCCTTTGTGCCTGCCACCTTGCAAATCATGGTGGTGTTAATATGTGATTGACACATCGAATCAATCCAACAATCATCGAGAGATCATTTCCTAATTTCCAGTCAGTTAACTACCAAATCAATGTTATGATACGTCATCAAGATTTCCAACAAGGTTACCTTTCATATAAGTCCAATTTGAGATTTTTGCCTTTTTAAACAAAGTTTAATGTGTTTTGCAAGTTTAAATATCATCCAGATCCAATCCGAGACTCATATCTTCAAAACCCAGTTTGGGATACCTATTGGTACTTCAACTTTGCTGAGAAGGCTGATTACATATTTGTACTATGACTTCACTGAGAAGACCAAATACATCTTCGTCATTCAACTTTGCTAAGAAGGCTAAATACACCTTTGTCGTTCAACTTCGCTAAAAGATCGAATATGATCCGTCACCTAGCTCATCCCTCTCAATTAGGGGGTCACATGTGAAGCAATGGTCTCTAATGCTCTCGGCTTATGCTTCAACATCGAGCTCAAGCAATGTGGCAACCAAATCTATTATCATATGTATATATGTATGTCTATACATGTATATATGCACATGGGTGTGTATACATATATACATATGTATATATACATAGATTCATACATATGTATATATGTATCTATACAAGTATATGTAAATGTGTGTACGTGCATGCACATGCCAAGATTTGCACAAATGCAAGCCTTGATGATTGATTCAATGAGTACATGGTGAAAGGGAAAAATCTAGATGCATGCTAGCCAAGGTTGAGCATCAATAACTTTGAAAAACATGAGACTTGTTAAAGGTGTAAAATATGGTCTAGAGGAGGGTGCACGCAAATGATGGGGGGACAAGTTGGGACAATCCATATGTGCGATTGTGAACCAACCTAATTTGAGTTCTTTGCATATTAGCTCATTTGATTATGAGTGCTACATCTTGGACCAAGTGGCTGCACACAAGATAAGCGTACTTAAGATGTCTTGAGCTTAAGGATGCTAACTTGTTACGCATTGCCAATGTTAGAAGTTCACTAGTGAAAATTCATTCCCAAGCCTCTTGTAATTTGAATAATTGCTTGTACATTAGCAATATTAAATTTTAAAGCGATGTTATACATTTGAAGTTGGCCATGCAATGAAAGGTTATTGAGCTAGTGCACAAAATTTATATGGTATTCACAATCTCACACATCATCTTGTAATTAACAACCCAACCTTGTTATGGCATTGGCTGCATTCTTTGGTGAAGAAAACATCGACATAGAAATGAATTTGAGGGCATAAAGCAAAGATGACAAGAGGGAAGCCCAAACTCAAATCAAGATGGGAGTTTGTGATACCCATGATGCTCATACCTTACATGTTATGTGCCAACAAAGAAAAGCATAATTGATTACGTGTGTGTGTGTGGTGGTGGTGGTGGTGGGGGTAAGTTGATTCCGAAAAAGCATCTTTGTGAATCATTTCCTGATTAGCGGCATACTACACTCATGCCAATCATTTATAAGGGGGTTTTCCAAAAAAAGTTTTCTGCTTGCTGGTCTACATCCTACCCAATATGGCTCCGTCCCTTGCAGACACATCACGAGAATATTGCAAATGCCTATGTTGGGATAGAATAAACTATACTCAACAAGATGTACTCTTGCTGTCAATGGACATCGACAAACCTTCTAATATTGTACAGTGGGATTTTATCTCGCAGACCATGCAACCCTTTTATCTATTGGCTATACAGTGATAGTAAAGCAACATGCATTTGATCTAGAGATATTTCTAATCAATGGACTTTATATCATTTAGTGAGATAGGGAAGCCCACTTAGTGTTTTGCTTTATGCAATAGCTACTTATCCGATGCTTTGCTATATTGATCATCTTGTGACCATTGATGTCTTACATGGTCTGGAGATACTCGGAAGAAAGCCCACGATTGCGGAAGCTTATGCTGATGATTCATTATTCACTCCAATGAACACAAAAACTAGTCTTTTCCAACTCATGAGTGCTTTATCCTTGCATGGAATAGCTATTGGCGTCGTGCAGGTAAACTTTCAAAAGTCCAAGCTGCTGCCTTTGCATGCTAAGAATTGGCATAGCTCTCTGTGGCCAAGGGAATTTGTTTGGCCCAACCAACTTGTTCATTATCTTGACTCTCCTTTGGGATGTACCATCACTCGCCCTTAGCAAATATATTGAGTACTTGCAAAGCTCAAGAAACAAACTAGAATAATGGAAGTTAGGCACTTGGCATCTTCATGTTCGACTCCCAATTGTACAATCAATTTTGGTAGCTTATATTCAATTTTTCTTGCCTTTAATGATATTTGACAAAAAAGAAATCATTTCTTTCATGTCCACTCTTATGGAGACTTTCTCGTGCTCAAAGCATGGCCATAAGAGTATCAAATTACTCTCTATGGAGCTATTCCCCAAAGATGAATGGTGGCTTGAACATATGAAATATTGACATCCATATTTTGGCTCATAAGGGGAAAATGATGCTACAAGCTAATCATCCTTGGACTGCCATGATGTGTCACCTACTTTCACCATTGACGACTACTGCTCCTAGATATTGGCATCCCACTCCATGAGACTTCATTACTAACTATATTGATGGCATGGTTAAAGACTATCCTTTTGTTTCTAAAATCTTCTTGGCTTGGAAAGAGATTCTTTCTCATCTCGAATGACGTGGTCATGATTCTTTGGATGGGAATTCCTTGTGTGTTGAGAGTCTGCATTGGTCAAAGGCGTTTGATCGACCCCTTACTTTGCAAGAATCCAGACGCTCATATTTTATTTCATCAAAAGGGATTACTATGGTTGATGATGTATTACATGATGACGGTACTTTATTGCCTTTTCCTTTGACGACCATACAATATGGATTGGAAATGCATTATCGACCCCTTTGACACTATCTTTCTTCAAATGCTACATTGCTTTTTACCGGTATCCAAGTTGGAGCATCTGTATCACATTACTGATTGGACCTTAGATCACCGGGGCTCCGCTACCCACCCCTTACGCCTAGCCGATATCTCAATGGTAGGTTTACAAAGGGTTTTGATGCCTTCTCCTTGGATTTTGCATCATGGAAATCAACTTTTGTCTTTGAATCATAATCCCAAATGATAGCATAAAGATTGCAATAGCTCTAGTCCTGCAAACTTCCTGGTTTTTCTTTGGCGAGTGATGCTTGGTGTTATTTCTTTTTGCCAACTCTTGGCACATAGTCCTGCTCTATATCAGCTCCAACGGAATCCTTGCTCCATCTTTTTTGGAATTTCCTCGTCACCCGAAACTTCCTGGTATTTCTTCAACAGCACCCCCAGGCTCGCTTTCCCACTGCTTGCTTTGGCAATCTTTGACATTCACCCATGGAGGGCAGAGTTTGATCTTTTTTTCAAATGGGCTCGATATTGGGCACTCTAGACTCTATGGAAAGACAGGAACCACCAAGTCTTTCAAGAGCCTACTTCGTCCATGTTCTACTATTCCGGATGTCACTCCGGCAATCCTTTTATGATTAAATGTCTTACGCTGTCTACTTGTCTTACAATGAAATTTTCTGATCTTGTGTTTGCTGGTCTCCACTTTGGGGACAGCCTCTTGTAATATAAAAATACATTGTGTGTGTTTTTTTTTTTTTTCGGGGGGGGGGGGGGGGAGGGGCGGGGGTTATTGTGGGAAAGAGACAAATGCATACAACCCCAATCCAAGCTTTGCCCAAACAACTTGGCCTCCATGGCTCGAAGTGACTTTAAAAAATTTATACATAAAACATTCCATCAGAAGTGTGATTCAAATGCCGCACTAGAAATATATGGATAGGCGTGAGGATTGCATTATTTACCTTGACTCGCAGTAGCAACCCATTTTTGCTACATGGTTGTTGTGGGTGATAAAGAAGGACCAAATATGTGCAGATTAAGTACATTGGAATGATCGAAGGACAAAATATGTGCAGATTAACTACATTGGAATGATCAAAGGACCAAACACGTGCAGATTAACTACATTGGAATGATCAAAGGTGTGCATGAGCAGAGCTATATGTCCAATTTTTGAGCAAAACATCTAAGGGTCCACCTCTCAGATAAGCAAATGAAGAACAAGGTATAATTAACAATAGCAAGTAGCCAATGCTAGAAGCTTGCGTCAACTGGACGTTCTGAATAAACGTAAGGATTTTCACAATTTATAAGGGCCACAAGGCACTGCTGTTCAATCTATAACCATTTCCAGCTTTGTTTTGGCACATTGAAAATCAGAGAGGACTCACGAAAGCTGGGAACCTCCACTTTATCAAAGATTGGCAAATGATTTTCTACCCATCTCATGCCGGGTCCAGACTGAACATTTTCTATTAGAAGGCATTTAACAAAGATCAGACTATTGGATTACTATTTAACCCAAGGCAGTTCAACAAGCAATGCCTTTGAAATCTTTATACTGGTATGTTCATAGTTTCGCAATGAGAGATGCACAGATTAGTTAGTGTTGTGCCCGCCGTATTGCATGCCCCACCTCTGCAAGAAAGTCAGTTATAGAAGCCTACAAAACCACAGGCACCATCGTTTGGTAAAGAGGTTCAACACAGACATAACCAGCAAAGGCCCATCACAGCTCTGGTGAGTACCAGAACAATACAGCCCACTAAAATTTAAAACCTTCATTGGATATATGTTTGGATATGTGGTAATTCACTATTGCAGCAATGCCAATAATCATTTTTATGAGATTCCCCATTTAACCAGCCTTTCAGATCCAGATGTGATTTCAAAAAATGCAAAGCTAAATCATTTCCTTGAACAGCATGAAAAAATTGAACAATGTAAATATAGTAATGATTGTAGAGTGCACAATATGGCCATATTTAAAGATTGAGCTTGCAGCCTTGCAATTACCTCATGAGCAACTTTTGAAGAACCCCAGCCCCCTTCCGAGCTAGAGTATACAACAGGACGATCTGCATCAATGACAAATTGAAAATACATTACTTCAATCTGTAGCCATGCAGTGTAAATAGTCCATATTCTTCATTGAAGTTCTATCCTGTGGTGGTTTCTAGATTACCAGATGAATCAACCCCCGAGATATTCTATAGATCCAAGGGTTTGACTTAACCAAAGTAATGCCTCTAATTGCAGATGGAGACCATGAAAAGAGCAAAGGCCCTGTTGTTTCACATCTTCTCTCTCATTCCTCAACATACCCAAATGGCCATGGTGTTGTTTTCCTGATATTCAAGGTACCCATCTCAAAGAACTAGCTGTGTGTATCATGCCAGTTTCATTAAGTAGAATTAACATTTAAAACACTATGAAAGGTCAACTCAGTTCATGACAATTTAATATGCTAGAGAAGCACACAAGTAAGGAATCAGACTTTGAATCAAGAAACAAGAATGCGGTGACAGAGCAAATGCCAGAGCCTCACTTTGTCCTGGTCAGATTTAACTGCCAACATTTGGACAAGTCAAAAGTAAACCTTAGGGTGTTGATTTGTGATAGATCCAGAGCTGGGCAGAACTTTTCTATGGAGCTTATCTTGGAGCTTTGGCAAAGACAACAAAGTTGCCTAGGCCAATCAGCTGCTGGGAACATTTTGATCAAGACTCCTGTGAACAACTAGGCTTCAAGGATTATGTCAAAGTGTTAAGCAAATTGCAATCATTCAATCTGTCAAATTTTGCCAGGTTTATGCTCGACAAATGCTGCAGAGTCCACACCCCAAAACCTCACTCTGCACCCAGAGGTCTCAAGTCCACTTGTAAATCCTCTACATCTACATAAACAAACACTTTCCTGAGCGGTTCCTTAGCAGTTTGATGTCCCTTCAAAGGGTGCCAAAGAGAATTCTAGCATCCCTCAATTACCAGTTATTCAGTACTGCCAAAGTTCTGTGAATGCAATGAAAAGGTGACATATCAAAGCTCCTCGGACCTCTTCCGATCGTAGCACAAACTTTGGGATAGAAAGAGGTTCAGTGTTTTTTCATCAAAGTTCAACGGAAAACATCCAGCATTTCACTGCGCAAGACTTGACCCACAAAAAGGGGGCATTGCACCACGGTTTCCTTGACTGGTATGCAGAGCATAAGGCAGCAGCTGGATGCCCTCATTACAATTCAAAAGGCACTAGAAGCCATAAGGAGACAGCTTTATGAATGATTGGCCAACTCCGGATGTCTACTTCTGACCTTGTCCGATCCTGAGGGAGTTATTTGTCAGGTCTTTTGAAACAAAAATGGTTGCCATTATTCCTTGCAAAGATCCAAAACCTGGCTCCAACTACTGTTAGACCACTGTCCACTAGAACCGAATGGATATGGCGGGGGCCTCAACAGAGGCAGCTGACGCAAGACTCTAGTCCACAATGGTGATGACAGACCAGCTGTAACAGCAGAAGTGCCGTACAACGGCCGTACAGCAGCCACGCTGCCCTTAAACACAGGCATGGCCAGCGAGCTTCACAGCAGCAAGTGGCCGTAGCAGGGTCATAGGTGCTTTGATACCACTGTACAGTTGGTTGAGCAGGAAGACAGCAACAGACAGTTGAGCAGGCAAATCGTATGTAGATTGCAGTATTGCAGTGAAGTCGAGTACAAGTTATTATGAACAACCCTAGGACTTGGGTTAGGATTGAGTGCTAAGTGTCACACGTTGACTAAGTGTCCCAAAAATAAGCCCAAAGCACTAGATTAGCCTACAAGGCCATACCAGGGACTAAATCTAACAAGGCAACTACCGCAAGGGTATGTGACAGCTTGCTTCTTACATTTCCGGGTCACCACCTATGGAGCAAGTGCCAACAGCCAGTCTGATGCTCTATACAACCAAAGGATTCCTCAATTTGTGACAATGTAGAAAACACCTGCAGGCCAAGTCTTGCAGAAATGCTGCTGATGCTCTATGGTCATCCTAGAGCTCTCCATACCTTGCTCCTAGATTGAGTGCAAGGCATATACGATATCAAGCCAAGCCATCTTTTGACGAGAGTGGCAGCAGGTCAAGTCCTAATTACACAAATATGCTACAAGGGGGCTGCCTTGGAGGTGGCATGGCATCCTAAAATCTCTTGGCGTGTGACTATGTCCCCACTCACAAACTAAGCAGGGGATACCGCTGCAATATGGAAGGTGTGCCATCCCTCTATGAGCCAAGCTGCCATCCCCTAGGTGAACACTCGCTCTGTAGACATCATAAATGTGAGGTGATTCTGAGTGAATGCTGCCTTGAGCCGAGGGGCAGCTTCATAAGCATGTGAGATCATCTCTTGAAACCTGCCTGCAACAAGGCCATGTTGTCATCTCTCCTTATCACAAGTTAGGGACCTATGAGGAGCCCTCCATGCACCACTAGCTATAAGAAATAGGAGATGCTCTGTGCCCAGTGTCTCGTCCAAATCCATGACCAGAACCTAGAGAGGTCTAGGTGCAGTACCTCCTGCTTAGCGAATGCGTCTCTCGCAAGATGTTCCATGGAGAAGCCACAAGCTGGAGTGTTTGCCGAGAGGTGTACAAGAACAAGGGCAACTTCTCAATCTCACATATGCTTAGAATAATAACCCTACATTTTATTTATTGTTGAGATAAGACTTAAATGCGCCGACTGCTTAATCTGAGCAGACCAAAACCATCTCTCCACAACTGAAGCCGCCACTATGCATGCTCCTCTCTATCTGGATGTGGGTTGATTGTGCTGCCTCCCTATAACTCTGATCCTCTGCCAATGTAGTGTGTTGAGCAAGTTGTCATCCGGGCAAGAGGCTCATGTGGAGCAACTGGCTTGATAAATTTCACAAGAACTACACCATCTAGGCTAAGCAACCTCACCAATCCTTTTGAGTATTTGTAGATGATCCAAAATACCTTGGAGATAGTTTTGCTCATTGACCAATTCTTGACTTTTTATAGATCCATGTACCCTCAAAATGGACTCTCTCAACTACTTTACATTCCAATTCTTGAGTGTGGATTCAATTACCTTGAACTTTCTAAATATATCATCAGCACATTTTGATACTTTAAACCACTTCTTCTCAAGCCATGTGACCTATACTAAAATCTATACAAGAATATAAGCCTGTTAGTAAATGTCTCAGACTGTTCTATTCAAACTTCAAATTTGGTGAGTACTTTTCTCAATCTGTACCCTTTACTTAAATACACTCTCAAAATATCCACTATTGCTTGATCGCCCTATATTGACCTATCTGCCTGTGGATAATCAGATGCGCTCTTATTTAATTGAATGTCCAACCATACAAGACAGGCTCCAAAAGTGATTGTCAAATTTACTCTCCGGGTCACTTACTATAACAGCAGGTAGCTCATATGACTTGAAAATTTGCTCAATACACATTCTTACAAACTCTGAGTTTTTTCACTCTTTTCTTAAGAAAACTAAAATGAGACATCTTAGTCACTCTATCCTAGTGATACCTTCACTTGTCAATTGGGATCTCGAGTAGCTAACTTATTAGTCTTTTGCTTTGTTAAGTTGCCCAATTAGAAAGTCATAACATATTCTTTAGAAAAATGGGATCACTAATAATATAGTTGAATGCTTCAGCATTCCTTGTATAAGGTCGTTTTAAAATAACCTTAACCCTTTTTAATCCATGCAAATCTCATCCTCAAAAATATATACATTTCACTCTTTGATAAAAACCCTGAAACTTGGATTGTTTGGTATAGATTCGATGTTTCCTAGGTAGTTGAAAAAGTGTATGGGCCACGGACTACTGGATGACGCAGACTGCCATGGCTGGCCCTAACTAAGCATTGGAGGCGAGGGTGATCAGAGGAGCGAGTATGCCCGGACACACAGATGGTTCGCAAGCCTGCGGCTACAAATGGACAATTTGCAACCGTTTAGCCTTGAGGCTCCATCCATTCCGCTTTCTTGTCAGGGGGTGAACCAAGTCATCAGAGAGGATCTCTTGCAGCTCCACACGTTAAGGACTTGGTTAGCACCTACTGATATTTCGGGTTAAGACAGGATGAACGGAGGGCATCCCACACAAGACCCACACAAGAGATGGATATGCACTTTATGTGATATGCAGCAGACCAAGATAGAGGATCACTTTGCTTTCAGATGCCCTTTATACTATGAGATTCGTGGATGACACCGCAGTCTTTTCAGTACTGGTTTCAGCCCATTTAGAGAGTTCCTGGCACATCCAGGTCAGCGAGACTGGTGGCTATTTTACTCCTTGAGGCCCAAAAACACAGAGATCAGTTCATAGGAGCACAGAGGAAACTTGAGAGCACATGAGGGACCACCAGAGCACCATCATGGACTTTTTATCCAGTGACCCAAGCCAGGGACAGCAAGGGATCAGACGCAAGAAAGAGCCAGAGGACACAACTCGCAAGTCTGACCTCGAGTGGTCAATCACATGAGGGCTGCAAACATATCCTCTCTTTTCGACGTGGGAAGACACACCACTGGAATGACAATAGCACTTGTCACACGGCGGGCCATATCACAAAGACTACAGAGGAGAAGGGATGGACCCAGACAGGCGCCAGCGTAGATCTGGAGCCAATGTCAAACGAGCTCCTCTTGTCTCTCCTCAGTTGTCTAATCGTGTTGGTCCCACAGACAGCACACACAGGTCCAGCCGCTTAGGGACAAGTGACAGATTGACAGACGACCAGGGGTTCTCTCTGTTTGCTCCCCCTTTGTGGCTCTCTCTCGCAGCGATAGCATGATGTTCAACTTTTATTTCTCCTCATAGGCATCAGCCTTGGGTAGGGGTGCCCATTTTAGTGGCCCCACCCTTAGGTTTCATTGTATCTAGTTTCCTTTCAGTCTCATATACCTGTGGAAGTTCACAAACACTCTCTCTCTCTCTCTCTCTCTTGTGCGTGCGTGCATGTGTGCATGGATGCATGTATGCGTACATGCACACACAAGAAATATATGATTACATACCCTCTTCAAGACCTATAACATGTTATAGCTACTCTACATGCACATATGCATGCATAACACACACACGTAATCAATAATCACATAAATCATCCAACACCTCTAACCTGTTATAACTGCTCTTCAATCAAGCATGATCTCATATCAAGATATAGAATATGTCATGAGTTACTACTCCGAAAGTCATGGTACATTTAGTATCCATTTCTTGTTCATGACCCTACTCATAAACGATTCTTATTCTAAGCAATTATGACATAAGGGCAAGAATAGTCTACTTACACAAGCCGTGTCTTGTAGTGGTGCATATGACATTGCAGGGTACTCTAAAACTAATGATTCTAATTGCCAGCCCAAATTTGTAAAAAATCCAACCTTGCTAATTTGTGACCTTCTTAGCAAGTATCCAGCCGGTTTTCCATTTACTTCTTCTCAGAAGTCACAACATCCATGGAGTACAATAAATTCAATTCCCTCGGCACTCAAGATTGAAGCTGAGTTTATTATTTGAAAAAGTATTTGGCCAGAAAGATGTAGATACCCAAAATTTCAAAGAGAGCAAAGGATTACAACACACCCGCAATATCCAAGGTCCAGTCATTTTGAGAATGGAGTGCAGCTGCCCATCCTGTATAGTGCAAAGATAAGTCAAGAGTAGCATTTGCAAATGTACGAAACAGCATGCCATAAGTACTCAAAAGCAACCAAAAAATAGATACGATAAAATCACCCATATTTCTTCGAATTAGAGACTACTACATCCGCACAGATCATATCGTTAAAAGAAAAGTAGTTTCAATACATATACCTATATGAAAACAGGAATATGCCCAAATTATCCTCTACAGCCAAACAATAAGTGCAGTTCCAACCTCATGACAGTCATCCACAAATTTGGAAACCATAAGCTTCATCACACACATCACAGACTCGCTACTATGAACTCTCCATTGACGTCAGACCATAGAAATAAACATATGCTGTCACACATGCATCTCCACACACACCCACACTCTTGAGCACCCTTCATACAAAGGGCTTCGTACTAACATTTTGTCCACCATCCGGATGTGAAGAGCAGATTCAGTGTGATGACCGCTAGCACTAAAAAATACTCCGCATTCTCTTTCCAAGCTATTACTGCTTGTAAAGTCTAGAGTATTTCACTTAGTGTCTCCCAAACGAGCAAAGCTTAGAAAAGATAACAAATAGGCCAACTCTAGTGGAAATTGAAAAAACTTAACTAAAAGACATCACAAACTGAAATTTGCCTCTCCACTAGGATAAAAACAGGAGATCCCAAAGACAGTACAAGTGCATAGACTCATCCTTGTTATCTATGCATGTGTGTTAGAGCATTTTCATCGGGCATACTGTGTCAATGCCGCAAACAAGGTTTGACCCCAACCCTTTATCCTTCTGAAAGGTCAAACGGTACCTTCACCCTCACACCACCTCACCACCTCAAGGTTTGCTTTGTATTGGGTCCATTGTTTGTTTGCAGTTAGTTGTTGCAGTTTTCTAGCGTCCACATCTGTCCATTTCAGGAAAGCATTTTAGCTATTGATTGGCATTTCTTTATTGCAGCAATTCAGTCTGTGCATTTCAGATTCTACCTGTGCTATTGTGTGGCCTCCATCATGTTTTCTTACATGGCATCAAGCCAGGTTGTGGTGCAAGCCCTCTGAAACCCACATTGGGCAGTATGCATGCTGGAGCACACACAATTCTGAGCGTGGGCATTGGAACCCCTTGAGGAATCCCCTGATGGTGCGGTATAACATCAATCAAATTGGGGCAAATTTTACATTGACAATGGTTGCTTAGATAAATCTTCAAAACAGATTTGTCACTGCTGCTGCTCCAAAAATACCTGCAAATGATGACTTGGAGCAAATTGGCTACACACATTGAAGGAACCTGCAAAACGCAATCTATTTACAAGACTATACAAGAAAACCTGCAAAACAAAATAGACTTACGTGCAAGTTAAACTATAGATATATTCATTAATCAAATATTCTTAACCTGTATAGTAGGAAATAGCTTCAATAATTTGATTAATTGGATTTTAAATTCTCCTTTTCAAATTTTGCCCCATGATCCCTCTACCCATGCACATAATCAATGCACAGTTAAGCCTAGAACATTTAATTGTATCCTAGGCTTGCTAAGGGAATAACTCAAGCCAGAGTTATCAGAAACCTACCCAAACTGAGTAGTGTACTATTTATGCGCATGTGAGTGATCAGGGTATAGATAATTATTATTGGTTCCGGAGATTACATCCTATGCACAGGTTTAACCTATGTAATCTCATTCTGTCCTCTTGCGACTCAGCATGATTGCCTAGATGCACCAAGGCTCACCCCCAAAGCCAGTATGAAAGCAACTAGGAATTAAAGGGTATAAAGTTCACTTTTGTGTTGGGTATGGAAACCCAGTAGATGTGCAGAGCATCCCAATCTCAACAGGCATGCTAGCAGGTGGTGGGTGATCTGGTACATAATCATCAAGTCATAAGTACTTGGACCACCCTATGGGGTGTGAAATAACTCCATGTATGATCATCCTGTCACCATACTGTGACTGGCTGTAAACATAAGAAGTGTTAGCTGTGGCTAATCGTGCCCCTACCATGTTAAGGTGGTAAAGTCTTATGGTGTAAAAACCATGGAGACAGTGATCAGTGAACTGATGAAGACCAATGCAATGGATTTGTAGAAGATGTCCAGTCAGAAGTGTAAGTCCTGTAAGAAGAACTCACACAAAATACTCACACGTGTCATCAGTATGTACATAAGAAATAATTAAACATCAGCTGAAAAATAGGATGAAGATTTAATAATAATGTCCATGAAAAAATGTGTAGGTGTCACACTAAGAGCGGCTGCAAGGTAGGGTTTGCCCTGGCAAGGGTCACTGTAGGAGGCAGGCTGGCAGACTCTTGCTGGCAGTCGGCCAACTCTGCTTGTGGGTCAGCGAGCAGGGGGAGATGGGGCAGAGCAGCGCGCCCCTGCCAGCTCTATACAAAAACCTTAGTCTCCCAACCACTGGAGAACCACTGAAGCCCCAAGAGAGGCATTCGGCAGCAGATGAATGGAGATGGTTGTAGGAGCAGCATGCAGCCCACTTTTGGTACCAACAGAGCTGCCCTTGGTTCCAGGTATTGGGTTCACAGACAGTGCCCTTTATTTGAAGAATTATCCTGTTTGGACCATCAAATATACATTGCATTTGGCTGTCTATGTTGGAATAGTAGGGTCACTGCCCCACCGTGAGCCCCTTATTAGGAGAGCAAAGGGGAAGGACACCTGTGTAGGATGGGGGGTATTGCGAGGCAGCCATGTGTGCACAAGGTATTGATGCCTCTACTGCCCACGTGGCAGCCTCTTGTGGACCTTGTCTTACATGCAGCCCTTGCCCATGTGTCAGCCATCAGCTCTCCACATGGCAGGCCTAATGTTGGGCCAAATCCAAGTTGATTTTCCAGCAAAGGCTGCATGAACAGAAGCTTGCAGGTCTGCAGAGAAGGCTGAATCTCTTGGGGACAGATCAGCCCAATAGACCATGTGTATGGAGGCCCGCAGAGGGCATAAGAGGCCCATGTGAGGGCAGCAATGGCCCAGCATAGAGGGCCTAGAATGGTCTGGCAGGGGGCATTGATATCCCCAACCTGTAGTCAGCCAGAGCAGCTGATCAGTCACCTACAGTAGCGGGTCAGTGGGGCCACAAATAGGCCACAGACCCATAGACCTGCCAAATTGCAAGTTGGCTATGGTCCACTGAATTCAAGGGCTGGTCGGCCAGCCTAGGAGGAGCAGGCCTGCAGTGCTGCACCCTCCCCACCTATGAATAGAGGGCACTTGGCCCCTGCCCAGGGATTCACTGAAAGGTCACTGAAGTTCACTGAGAAGCACATAGCCATATCAGAGTGCAAGACAGAGTTTGGAGCACAATAAAGAGCTCTCCACTGAGCATCCAAGGCAGCAGGATTGCTGATCTCAATCAAAGTATAGGTGCATATCAGATTCTTGCGAAAAACTCCTTGTAAAATCTATTGTTCTTACTTTTGATGCTTGGAGTAAACGATACAAAACAGGAAGTTCCTGGTTTTGTACTTTTGAAGGAACATTGCCGTGTTAGAGGGGTCTCACCCAGTCTCAATTCTCATTTTCAAGCGTTCCAAGTGGCTAGATCTCGAGAGGCAATAGAAGACGAAGCTGTGATAAATGCTGTTGCCATGCTGGAGGAGATATAGGCCATATCTGCTCTATGTTTTGCGGCGGGTACTTCCAATGCAGCAGCACATAGTCACCTGCTCTAGTTTCCATGATCTTGAGATACGGGATAGAGGGATGTAATCCTGTCAACTACGAATCCAATAAAAGGCCGGTTGTAATGGCCAGTGGTACGAAGGGAGTAGTTCAAGATCTCTGTTTCAATTCAGAGACGTAAAAACTAAATCAGATTTCAGGTTGGATAAGAATAGTTTTATTAATGGAATGGACTAGAACGGAAACTGATGGAGTTTTTACAAGAATATGATTTTGATATTAAAATCTGGCAAAGAAAAGAAAACAAAGTTGCTGATGCTCTTATAGTCATAAGCCTTGTTTCAAAGGGTGAATCATTCAGACGACATCCAGAAACAGCTAGCACCATCAGTAAAGCACAGAGCGTGGAATTGAGCTTGTTTTTATTCAAGCATCACAGTCAATGTAAGCAATGTAGCTTAATGTAAAAGGAAAGTCAAGCTTGGAGCGAGACTAGGTCAAAAAAACTAAGATTGCAGAACTTCCAGCTATTCCTAGAAATATGGCACTTACGCTTGTTCATAAAGCGGGCTGCATCACTATTGCTGCACCCATTCATTTCCAGCCGCCTGGACGAGGGTGTTTCACCGCCACTGACTTTTAGTGGTTTTTCAGCACTGCTTGCTCGCTCAGTATCCGCAATTTCACCTAAACTTGAGCTTCCCACTCTTTCTCCAGTTTTGCTTATTGAAGAATTAGGCCTATCCAGGCGATCTGTCACATGATGGAAAGCAGGTACATTCAAGGCATTTGTCTTAAATAGCAGCATTGAATACAGTGATAAAAACAACATCAACTCCAAATACAGACTGCTTATTCTGCGGTCCCAAAACTTAAATTAAGAGTTCATTTATGCACGATAGAATACACTAGAATAAAGCATGCAAGAACAAGTGAGATATTATCTTGCCTGATTGCAAAGGAGCCTCGCCTCTAGAGCTACGCCGATTGTTAGTGAGATTTCTGCACAAGCACCAAACTAGCTGTCAACAAGAGACTCTGAAAATGCCAAGCTCAATTGATGCGGCGATCAATGCAACGCCATTTCAATTAAAATCCCAAACTTGACATAAAAAAGTCTTTGTATCATGACTTGCCCGTTGGCTTAGTGCTTGCTACACAATTGCTCAGCATAATAGCATGACAACTTTGCAAAAGTCCTTTGTTTGGTCTCACTTGAGGTGAGATGGATGCGAAGACTTATTGGCAGACATCACAGGCACAACAGCACCAAAATGCATGCGGTCACAACTAAATCATTTGCTGTTAGAGCGGACAAACTTTCTGACACCGTAACATAGCACCACATAACAATATAATTATAGATCGAGAGGACAAATATTTGCCTGAGGCCTTGCAAAACTAACTGACAACTAGTCCAAAAAAAAGGGAATTTGTGCGTGTTTCGTTGGTTGACATGCATGCAAGCTACGATCAGCATTGGTAGTGGAAGCCTACTTCAACGCAAGTCTAGGAAAGCAGCTAAATTAATTACAGCGCCGATTGCAGCTAGCCTAATCAAGGAGGATGATCTGCAAATCATGGAGAAAAGAAGTCCATTTAAGTTGAGAAGTCCAGGACGCATGAATGATTCAGACCAACCTGAAATTGGTTTGGCGTGATAGAGCGTCGCTGCTTGTCTCCAGCATTGCCTCCACGCAGTCTTTCCTTGGATCATCAAATTCGATTCTGCACTCGACTTGTGCGAATCCTTGACGGAAATTGAAACTGTGAGAGCAAGGATTGAGAGATCGACCTAAGGCAAATCCAACGGACAATTCAATCAGTTTAGTGAGCAATAGATTTCAAGGGAGCATGCTTCTCATGATGGGTTTCTATGATGCCTCATGGTCTCTATTCTTAATGATGGCTTGTATCATGCCTTGCAGCTCATAAGAGCAATGATAATAACGCATGTCTGGAAGTTCAGGAATAATAGCTCATAAGAGCAATGAGTATAGCGCATGTTTGGAAGTTCACGAATAATGTGGTTCTTGGCAAGGTCACACCTCATCGGCTGCATATTGATGAGATCAGGGCGGACATTCGAAGAACTATTCCGCATTTTGGAAGGAAATATGATAGATATAAAATTTTAGCATCTGTTGTAGATAGCCCTTGACCACCTGCTCTTGGTGGCATAACATTTTTTGTATTTTTCTTTTTTCCTGTTACTACAATTTAGCTCTGCTTTTTCCCGAAAAAAAACCTATGTTTCTCTATGGAGGCTTAATTAACCTATGTTTCTCTATGGAGGCTTAATTAACCTATGTTTCTCTATCGCTAAATTTATTTATGGATTAATTAACCTATGTTTCTCTATGGTTTAATTTATTTATGCATTAATTAACCTATGTCTCTCCATGGCTTAATTTATTTTATTTAAAGACTATATCTAACAGGGGCTTCCCTAAACATTCAAGAAGTCTCCTTCCCTTTCCTCGCCACATGGCCAACCCCTTGCATTACCCTTCCCGCAGAACAACACCCGTACCTGCATATCTCCTTGTAGCCTGGGCTACTTGTTGCTGAACACATCTCATGGAATGGATACACCCTGCCCCTCTTCAATGAACCTTGCTCCTCCTCACCAAGCCTATGCCCTTCACTGTTATTTCAACCTCATAAGCTCTACCCTTCCTTCCTCTCCCACCATGGCCCCTTCTCCTCAAACGCAGCAAGGCAGCTCCTCCCATTTGGCATCCTCTGGCCTCCCTCTCCTCCTAGAGGTGTCACCTCCTCCTCTCCCCTCCCCTCCTCCACCCTCCTCCAACAAAGCCTCTATCTCCAAAGCATCTCTCACCTTTGCATTTCTAGGGTGCTATGAAGAGCATTTCAAAGATTTCGAATTGTTTTTTGCCAAGCTAAAATGTTTCTTTTTTCAAGGGCATCGTCTAGCCCTTTCAAAATGAGGCCTCCCTCTATGAAAAGGTTGAAAAGCAGGGGGCACCTGTGCAAAAGTAGCCTGTGGCTACTTGTGTGAATGCCACCTCTTTAGGGGCCAGCCGCGTCTCGTTACTACCAAGAGGCATAAAAATCAAAAAATTAGGGGGGGACTATTGGAAAGCCCCTCCTTAGTCTATAGGCTGAGAACGACCTTGGAAATCTAAATCCCAAGCTCAGCCTTCCATTACTAGGCATGAGTTTATATGTATGCTTAGCAGCAGGGAGAGAAGCTCTCGATTGACGTCAAGTAGGAGGGGCCAAGGGTTTGGCAATGCAGATAATGAGGCACTGGAGTGTTCATGGCATAAATCAATTTCCTCTATGGTTCCCTTTCTCCTTCCCCCCTTTCATCGCTTTACCCCACTCAGTGTCTTCACTCCTAATTGGCTTCATGTGAGGTTCTTCCATAGCTAGCCATTGCAAGACACAATAAAGCCAATGCTCAAACCTTTGCCACCAACCCCATTTGGCAATCGTGCCGGCATGTCAAGCCCCTCCTTTAGAAATTCCACCTCCTCACCTTCTTCGACAAGTTTTCCACTCCATCTTTTGTTTCATTTCCTTCCACCTTGCTCGTCTCTTTTCCTAATCGATTGAAAGGGTGTGCTATTAGTGGCATTTGATCAAGAGGTACATGAGTACACTTCATAGAAGATTGGAGGTTTGATCCTTTTGTAAAGACTTAAAGAATAGAATTTCTTCACATATCGTTATCGAGACAATGGATGTGAGTGACATAGCTGCTATGTCATTGGCAATTGAAAAGAGGAATGGCAGAACGCAATTGAAAAGAGGAATGGCAGAATTATTATGAGAATAGAAGAAATTCACAATCGATGCTATCGAGAAAATGGATGTGAGCGACATAGCCAATGTGTCATTGGCAATTGAAAATAGGAATGGCAGAACCATTATGAGAATAGAGGAAATTCACAATCGATGCTCCATTTTCATTCATAGATCAGAAGCTACCCCGCCTTGCTTTTTTTAATGCTTTTCATGGGTAATCATGATAAAGAGAGCCGATACTACTCCTTAGTTGAGCTCACTTCATGTAAATTGATAGAGTTGATAAGGGAAAAGATGGATTTTAAGCCTAGGCAAGCTACATGGCTAGTTCTCAAGTGAGCTCGCTGTAAACGTACAACAACGATTGGCAAACATCCTACATCGTGTGTTCCCATGTTGCACTCAATTCTAAATATGTCACAGCCATCACTATTTACAACACTGGGCAAGCAATATCAGTTTCAAAGACTTAGAGTCAGTGGCCAAAACCAACATCTTGGGTTGTAGGTATGTAGTATGTGCTGATGTTCCACTGATGAAGACCAAATGCTTGGAAATTCTGTGTTTTATTATTTTGGTGGCCAAAACCAACATCTTGGGTTGTACGTATGTAGTATGAGCTGATGTTCCACTGATGAAGACCAACAACTTGGAAATTCCGTGTTATGTTGTTTTAGTGAGCTCTCTATCAAGCTTGGTAAGTATGTCCAAGATGATGGTGCGCTTAATGTCATGATGCTTTTGACAAGAGTGTTTTTTTTGGATTGAATTATGACTAGAGAGAATCCGTGTGAACTTAGTTTGCCCAGGTTTGAGAGAGATCCCAATGTTGGATCAAGGTCGCTCTGTTGCTACATGTGTGTGCGCACACACGCACACACACACACACACACACACAGTCCGTAATTATTCCTTAACTTACAATACTAGCATTTGGAACTATCTCTTGATTGCTGTTGTTGACAAACTTCGCTCAACTTTGACATAGCTTTTCAAAAGCTCTTTTTCTTCAATAGAGCATTTGTAGTTGCAAGGCTATGGAAGGAGTCAAGAAAGGGGATTTCTCAATAACTACCTCTTGCAATGGAGTTCTCATTCATGTGTTAGCAAGGGGCTTTCTTCATGCTGAATACTAACCGAGTCTTTACCTTCCAGACACCTAGGTTCCAAAGCTCCCCACTAAAGATTGTATTTTTGTATTACATTATGTAGGATGAAGATTACTTGGAATGGCTAAGAGAAAAAAGCTTGACTTTTCCATGTCTTGAGGAGCTGGATTGAAGAAACTTACCCAAAATTGGTTGTATGTCTTTTCTTTTAATGTGCTTTGTCACAATTTGGAATTGCTATGCTCCGAAGGAGATTTTTGCTCCTATAAGTTGCCCTCCAAGTCTGTCTAAGGCTCACAACCCATCAACAATTTGAGCTTTTTTTCTTGGTCTTTTATTCATCATACATGTCCTCCGTGCATCCAATGATGAGTACTTGTCGAGTTGTATAGGGTGATAGAATTTGAAGAATTCTTGTGAGTTGAATGTTGTCAATGTTTGACTACAATAGCTTCTATCACTTAAATGAAGTTGAAGGTTGAAAAGGGGCCTAACATGGAATTGGAAAATCAAAATCATTGTTTGATTACTCACAAGACAACTAAATAAGCCTGGGATGAAGAACTGGGTGATAACTTCACATTCACGATTGAGTCCACTTTTTGGGAAGGGGTTGCAAAATAAATGCTTGAATAAAATAAAAATCTACAATGACAAATTTGTTACCTTGCGAATACTAAGCAAAATGGGGCCGATAACTTGATACAAAGTAGTGTTCCCAAGAAAAGCATGAGAGAGCACAAAAATGTGTGCATCAATTGAGTAGGGTTGTTCTCTCTCTCACTCCTCCTGAGAAACAGTGCACTGAAGAGGGAGGCTTAAATGAAAAGTGAGGAGTGGGGAGGCCCCAGGTGGTGCGGCATGACAATCAATGGTACTCAATGTATATATATGCATATAAATAAATATAGACATACATACATACATATATTTATATTTATTTATCTTACTACTTCTTTAAGGAATGGTTGTTACGTGGCATTGATGAATGGGAGTCCTCTTCTCAGCAAAGGAGAGCTCCATGCGGTAGTAGGAGCTAGAGTTGAGGCAAAGCTGCTATGGTGCCACGTGTAAGAGAGAGGAGCTTTGGCTGCATCATTAAGATGTTGTCACATGCCACGTGGCACTATGTGGACAGAGAAGTCTGAAAGAACTATCGTGTTGCCTTACGTAGTAGATATGACGTGCGAAGAGTCTGACAGCCTGACCTGAATGCCGAGACACGCGTAGAAGCTGACCTAGAATAGAGCATTCAGTGCACAAAAGTAGATGGCATGCATGGATTGGTTGTAGACTAGAGTAGCAACGCAGCCAACTAGAAGAAGTAGAAGACATTAGTGTAGACTATTCACAAAGCTCCACAACCAGAGGCACATCAAAAGATCAGACTCCCAAGGCATCAATGAGTCAAACTTTTGATATGTGAGTGCTTTTTAGAGATTTGTCGATTTGGACCCAAAATTATCTAGCATGAAGAAGGGCTTTGTTATCCTTGAAAAATACACACGGGACATCGATAACGATTTGTTTTTGGTATCGACAAAGGCTATGGATCATCAAGTCCCCCTCTTTCCTTGCCCTTAGAGAAGGAAGAACATACTAGAAATAATAAAGATAAGGATTCCCATAAAAAACTCAATGAGGGAAGGCAAGCAAGAGAGGAAGAATCCCACTTTTGCGAGAGTGGTGCAAGAGAAAAAGAGCTTCATCACTCCTTTGGCATCCTCATTGGTTGTATAAATAATATACAAGAAAAGGGAAGACCTCTGTAGTGGCTGTGGGTAGAGAGAAGGGTATGGCTTCTCATGTTGATGATTCAATTGATGGGGGAGGTGTGGAGGATAAGCTGGTGTGTCAAGGGAGCATGTTGCATTTGGGTAGAAATTTGGTGGTGAATGTTGAACCTTTATGGTGTCTTCACAAGGAAATGACCCTAGCTTGACACATGTTTTAGAGCCCATGGGACTAGTCACATCTCGACATACCATGGGATTTCATTTTGGCTCAGGAAATGGCTCCATGGAAAAATCAACAACCTCTCTTTCCCTATAAAGGGTCTCCCTCTTTGAGTGTGCTAACTTCTTTGGACAACAAAATGGGCATCCTTAAAGGAACAAAATGTGTTGCATTGGTATGGATCTAAATGCTCTACCAATGCACAATCAAATCAACATTGTAAAGGCTTGATTACCTAATCGTGAAATCTCAAAAGGTAATAATCAACTAGAGGAATAATAAAAAGGTGAGCAGAGGTGAGGTTTTGGGGGGAGCAATAGTCGTGCCATAAGGAGAGGGGAGGTGAGGGAGAGCTGGAGCAAAGGTGGGGGGGGGCATGGGGTGAAGGTGAGGGGGGGCAGCCTAGAACGAGAGGGGATGGCAAGGTGGAACGAGGATGGGGGGATAACGAGAAGCCATACAAGGAGGTGAGGGGTTGAGAGAAATGGGACAAAGAGAGAGGGTGAGGGAATAGTCAGGAGAAGAGGGGAGGGGATGAGGGAGAAGCCACAAGGAGAGGGGAGGTGAGGGAGAAGCTCATGAGAAGAAGAGAAAGTAGAGAGGACATACCATTGTGCCAAGGGACTAACAAACCTCTCTCTCTCTCTCTCTCTCTCTCTCTCTCTCTCTCTCCCCCCCCCACACACACACACACACACATTTTTTGACTTTCCCTTTGGATTGTCTTTGTGATTCTCTTTGGCCTCATTGTGTCTTTCTTGACAATAACAAACTCTAGGCATAACAAGCACCCCCCCCCTCTCTCTCTCTCTTTTGGACTTCCCCTTTGTGATTGTCTTTGGCCTCAGTGTGGCTTTATTCACAGTTGGTCAATTGGTTTGAATCATCCCCTCAATGAGTTAAGAGAGTTTTTTACAAGTTTTCCTTTAATTTCAAGGAATAACATTTTTGGCTTTATTATGGATCTCAATATTTGGAATCTTCCAATAATATTTTGAATTAGAACTTAGTTAATCATAAGCATTGCTTTTAGTTGAAAAAAATATTTTACGCATGTTTAAAAAGAGAAGCTAAAAAGGAAATATACGTGTGTGTTGCACAATCAAGGCCACGTATACACATGTAAACACATCTATATTTAGTTCTATTTTTTATTAGGGAAGAGTTTCCATGTAAAAGCCAAAGGGGAGAGGTAAGGGGAGATGGGTCATGTTACTCCATGCCAAGGATGTATGCATGTATGTGTTTGCAAATGTATATGAAAAAGGGGGAAAGGGTGGGGGATCTCCTATGTTTGAGTGCCATGTGTGTATGTATGTGAGGAGACACTCAAGGGAGAGAGAGCACACGTGGCTATGTGATGGAGAGAGAAATGGTATATGTACACTAAGAGAGAGAGTGTGTGTATAGTGATAGGGGGGGGGGAGATGGTTGTTTTCTGCAAGTGCTTTGCCCGTCAGTCAACATCACATGGCCACTCACATCTAGCTAAATTGTTGAGTAATCTGAGCTAAGAGCTAAGCCAAGGGGTGCATATGGGGGAGGGGGTCTTGAAACTTGAAATTGTATTTCTTGAAATTAAAGACATTTTAGAATCTCACCTCGAGACTCGGCGGAGCGAGACTCTAGCTTGTCATAGACGAGTCATGTTACTCGTTTTATAAGTGCTCCCTCCCCCCTCCCCCTTTATTTAATTTAAGCTCTCCCCCTCCCGCCGCGCAAGAATAATTAATGCCCTTCCCCCTCCCCCCCCTATTTAATTTAGGCCCCTTTATCCCTAATAGTTTGCCAGATACCACTCCCCCCACCACGCAAGACTAATTAATTAATAGATGCTTTTTACTAACTAGGGGCCCCCATTGACATGGTTCTCATGAAATAAGGAGCACCTTAGGGACCTAGCCCACCTAATTTCTCCTTCAATCTAATCAATCAATTAACTAATCATGATGTTTCACTCCTCATTGGCCTCCTATTCACCAATTAACCTAAGCCCAATTGCATCTAATTATGCAATTAACCAAACTCCCTAAGTTTCTCTCCCTCCTCGCCTTACCTCTGATCCTTGCCCCACCACCTCCTAGCCCCCTACCATCTCTCCTCCACTCCCATCTCTCCATCTCTCACTCCCCCTTCTCCCTCGCCTCATCCTCCCTCCCTCCCTCCCTTCAGCGGCCACCCCCCTCTCTCCTAGCCTCTCTTTGTAGCCTCCCTACCCTTCTCTCCATCACTAGCCTCCACCCTTGGCCCCCTTTCTCCTTCCCTTCAAAGCGATCGACCAAGTTGGAGAAGTTTAGTGGCTCTAATTTCCAAGCATGGAAACTCGGGGTTGGCTTATACCTCATGGAGAAGGGGTTATGGTTGGTAGTTGCAAGAATCGAGAAGAGGCTTTAGCAAAACTGACATAGTTGAGAAGACTACATAGTGGGAGGCCAAGAACAAGAAGGTGCTCAAGATCCTTGAAGAGCACTTGGAAGCAAATACAATGACATCTTGATCTTACCATGCTTGTTAGTGAGAGCATTGGGTCACTATTGAAGCACTTTTGGGCTCAAGGTTGAAGAACTCCAAGACATTGCTCAAGCATGTGTTTTTTGGATTGAAGATGTTGATAGAGGTCAAACTTGGAGAGCATCTTAGCAGGTTTTGGTCTATGATCAAGCAATTGGTGGATTTGGGAGTTTGGGTGGATGAATATGATCCAAAGCTATGCTTTTGTCAATCCTATCACCAGCCTCTATTGATATTGTGGAGATTCTTTGACTTGGCAGTGTTGTTAGCCTAAAGAAGTTGATTTCTACTCTTTTTGATGAAGAGCATTGACATGTAGACACATGTTATGACACTAGGTAACAATGGGTAAAAAGAAGAAGGGGAATCGTGATTAGTTTGAGTGTTCATAACGTGGACAAAAAAATCATAAAGAGGAATTCTTCTTCAAGAAACGTGGTGATATCGAAAAGAATAATAAAGTAACCGTGAACATGGTGGCAAATGTATATGTAGGACTTTGCATTGTAAGGTTGGATACATTCAACAATGACTATGTTTTCTAAAGATTTAAATGATCACTGTAGCAAAGATCATATTTCACTCTTTGTTGAATGAAGATGAAGATGTGTATGGAAATCACAGTTTCTTTGGGTGATGACATTCTTTCTTTGCTTTGTGAGTCATCTTGATTTGGGATCTCAAATTATGAACCTATATTTTGATTTCATTTGGCGAGACTTTGTGCTTGAAGTCATCACTATCTTTTTGGATATAGTCATTTCAACTAGTGTGATGATGATCTCCCTCTTACCTTTGGTTTCAGGGGGAGTGTTGAAGGGAATGCAAGTCAATGGTAGTAGTTTAGTTAGCATGAAATAAAGGGTTTGCTAAGGTTGTTGCATGGATGCATGGCTATGCATGTATATGTTTTGGAGGAATGTTGCCTATTGTTAGTGGAGCACTTTGGTGTCTCCTCAATTTGTGGTACAATTCCCTGGAGTCTTATCGGGGCTAGCTTTCATCTATCACTAGTGATGATCTATCTTTAACTATTGTGGCTTCTACCTGCTTCTATTCTAGATTCAATAACATGTCATGATGTTGTTGGAAGCTCACTCTCTACGATCTTCGCTGTGTAACTCCCAAACAAGCCGAGTAGGTGGAGGGCCATTAATGTAATCTTTATTTTGGCTTCATCTACAAAATAGATGAGTAGAGCCTTCCATGTGAGTTGTTGTCTACTTTCTCTTACTATAGCTTCTAGTATCTGGGTTTTTTTCTATTATTACATGTTCTAGCTTTCAAGTTTGCAGATTCATTAACATGTCCCAAAGCAGCTCTTCTAAACCAAAGAAGGTGTTGATAGAGTTCAAAAAGAAACTACCATCCAATTTCAAATATTCAATGGCACCTTGGCATCAAGGTGAATGTCAAAGAAGAGAGATTAAATAGCAAGGGAAGTTGTGATCAAATACACTAGAGCATGTCAAGCATGGAGCGAGGGCATCAACAATTGACACTTGAGTCCCAAAGGCCATGACCTTTGATGGGAATAATTACCATATAGAGAAAATAGAGTCAATAACGTCCTAGTTGGTAGGAAGTTGTGGAGTCTTGTCTTTACCACTACATTGATACCACGTGAGAAGTGTACAAAATTTGAAACATGTGATTAGGAAAATTCAAAGGCACTATCCTCATTGCATGCTTAAAATATACATAGGTAATGAGCTTGAATTTTGCATAGGTAATGAACTTGATTTTTGCAAAAGAGATAGTAACAATATGTGAGGGAAGTCATTAACTTGATTAGGTGAATGTGAAATCACAATTAAAAACATAAATTTGAAGACATTTGGGAAACTGAAGTAGCAATCTATGAGGGCAAGTAGATTAAATGTGACTCATAAAAGCAAACTCGAGAATTGAAGAAGGTGAATCAATCATGGAACATTTGACAGAAACGTGTATTATCATTAGACACAAAATCATACGAACTGTCTTTACATTGGAAGATGCAAATTTTATGGAGTAGATCCTCAAAAGTTTCCCCCAATCATATGACAACATCGAGGTTGCAACAATTGCCAAAGAAAATAAAATCACATCACATGCACCTATTGCACTTTTGGTTCAAGAAGAAACCAAAAGAAGGGGACCTAATACTAAACCAAGAGACTCAATGTCCAAGACAAAGTTCAAAGGTAAGGTTAACCACGTTCATACTTCAAATAATATGGGCAAACCCCTAGTGATATGAAGATCAACATAAAGGAAAACCTACTCAATAATATTGGAACAAGATGAATTTCATTCATGTGGCCTGCCCAATGGTTAAGGGGGTGAATTACAAGTTGAGAGAGAGAGAGAGAGAGAGAGAGAGAGAGAGAGAGAGAGAGTAAAAGGGGGAGGCAAAAGTGGAAAGAGAGAGAAAGAGAGAGAGAGAGAGAGAGAGAGAGAGAGAGAGAGAGAGAGAGAGAGACAGAGAGAGAGAGGAGGGGGGGAGAAAAGATGGAGAATTTCATAGGATATGAAAATAAGTAAATATGTGAAATTTCTCTTTGAAAGGCAAACAATTACTAGGGCCTACCCATTGGGGGCAGGCCAAAAATAATAACAGTCACAATTGTTATCACAAAACCAAAGGTGGTATGGTACATGGAAAAAAGGGCACATAACAAGAGATTGCATATCAAGGCCAAAAGAAAACTAATGAGGATTTATGACAAAGAGCCAGTACCATGTGTAGTAGAGGCAGTAGATAATTGTCCATCCCAACAAGAGCACAGTGTCATAGAAGCACGCATGGAACTCCATCTATTTTAGCAATAACTATTGACAATTGTCAAAATCATAATGAGTTACTAGAAAGATAACTCATGGGAAAGAGTTATCCTTATATGTGCAAGATTATGGTATGGATTTTGAAGATGCCAATCCTAATAAGGGGATGCATTAACATCTTAGAAAGTGCAGCTATTATGCTTGGATATCCAATAATTTGATTCAAACATTTGGTTACATAGATTCAAGAGCACCTTTATACATGAACTCTACAAACTATTTGTTCAAATGAAAGAATCCATCAGATACATGGACTTTATTAAATCAATCCATCTGTCACATACATGCTATAAAATACATATTTAATATGATCCTATGATGATATCAAGTTACCAATTGAAGACATTAGAGATATCACAATGAATTTGATTCATAAAACAAATAGACATCTATCAAGTGATATATATACCAAGGTTGCCCATAGAATTTCACCTCAAAGTTGACAATCATTGATCAAAGGATTAAGATTCTTCTTAATAACAAGAGGTTCATTACTATTCTATCAAGATGAGATTCTTGCCCACCATGGTATGAGAGATGGTACACTTCATATGCTATAGATTATGCAACTTGGTAGGTCAATTTTCACAACTGTCATAGCAAAATAAATTTGTGACATCAAAGGCTTGGAAACTCTATAAAAAATTTAGCGCATGGTCTATCGAAGATCAACAATTGGGAAATATATGAAGATGTGTCTTTGGCAAGCAACATAGGGAATACTTTCTTACCAAAGGAGGAACCTAGGCACGTGGTCCACTAGATATAAGCCAAACACACCATCATTGGGAGGGAGCAACTATCTTTATATCTTCATTAACAATTACAACAAAAAAGTATCTATCTACTAATGCAAAAGAGATATAAGACTTTTGAAATGCTTAAGTCCTTCAAAACAATGGCAAAGATCAATCATGAAGAAAGATAAAATGCCTGAGAAGTGACAATGGCATAAAATACTTGTCATAGGAGTTTGAAAAGAAATGGTAGCTTGACATAGATTGGTACATAAATATTAAAAAAAAGATGGTGTTATATAGAGAAAGAATGTGGTAATTTTTACAAAAAAAGAATTGCATATTTTGTGAAAGTGCCTAATGTATGTTGCAAGCAATTGGTTAAGTAAAATCTTTCTATGTACAAGCAATAAATAGGATAGAATATTTGCTTAACTACTCATTGACACATGAACTCAAAGGTATTACACCAAAGGAAGCCTACATGGGAGTCAAACCAACTATGAGACATACTTGAGGATTTAATCAAGAGCGTAGGCTTATATTCAAAAGGACAAAAGGATATAGTTTTGCATCAAAAACTGCAAATTCTAGATTTATTAGATAAGAAGAGGGCAAACAAGTTATATACGCCAATAACAAAGAGAGTGTTTTATAGTCGCGATGTTGTCTTTGAAGAGATTCTAAAGGAAAGTATATGTCATGATTATGATCTAGTAGATGAGATGCCGAAAAATCCAAACAAAAGAAATACAAAAATTGGATGATGTTTGAACAAATAGGAGATGTAAACGTATGAAGAAGAGACAAACTTAGACGTACCTTTAGGTCAATGACTTGAGATGTTAAAGTCATCAAGATCTCCTTAACCTCAAAGCTGATCAACCTACATCAATCTCAACACCTGAACTAGGATGGACAAAACAAGAAACGAGATGTTAAGGTCTTTGTTACGTGTTGAAAAATGTCAAGGAGCTAAAACCTTTTGAAGAAGCAATCAAGTTAAGAACATTGGAGGCAAGATATGGAGGAAAAATATGACAATATAATGAAGAAAAGTCATAGGCACTTGTGGATCCACATCTAGATAATAATATTATTGGCTGCAAGTGGGTTTATGAGGTCAAATTCAATGTAGATGGCACGATGGTAAGAGCCAAAGGAAGGTTGATTGAAAAATATTACTCTTATCATGAAAGAGTAGATTTTGAGGAAAATTTTGCCCTTGTGATCGAAACAAAGACAACCAAATTACTACCACCAATTGCATGCATTTTGTAATTGTATATTTGTTAAAGGAATCTTTTCTCAATGGAGACATACAAGAAGAAGTCTACATGCAACATGCACTCAATTTTGAGGTAAAGGAAAAAGACCATATGATATGCAAAAATATGTTTTGTTTTAAAGTAGACTCAAAGAGCTTGGTACAACAAGATGGAGGCATAGTTCAAGTCAAAACAATTTGTCAGAAATAAAGATGATCACAAATTATAAATCTAAATCAAATGGACATATGCCAATTGATGATGTAATCATTGCAAGCAATAGCATGAAATGATAGACCAAGTCAAGGCAATATCTATTATTTGAGATGAGAGATTTTTTGAAATTGCATTACACTTTGGGCATTGGGAGCAACAGGAATTTTTTGAAAGGATTGATTGATAAAATTCTCAAATAGCTTGATATGGTAGATTGCAAACATGTTAGCAATCTAATGAAAATAGATTTAAGACTATTTGTATTAAAAAAATTTATTACCTTAATAGATTTACATTTGCAGGTTGTGTGGTCTGTGGCATCTATGTCCTCTTTCTCGTCCTTCCCCTATTATAACAAAATTCTTTCTAAACAATCAAATCACATAAAGAAAATATTTTTTAGATAAAGCATTATTTAGCATAATGTATGTTCATAATTGCATGTCACCATAATTCTATATTTTCAATTGTGTTTTTGTAATACAAAGATAGATTAATAAATTTGTGAGCAAAATTCCCTTTACGACATCTCTTTGTTGTGATCAATATCCCCCCGTCTCTCTGTCTCTTCACACACACACACACACACACACACTCTCTCTCTCTCTCTCTCTCTCTCGATCTTAATTTGTTACCAGTTCTTACGCTTGGTCAGATATATGAGTTAGTATTGCACATGTCCCTTCACATGAATACACATACTTACCACCACTTTCCCCGGCTTACATAAGGCTTTATGAACTATACATGGTTGGCTTATAGCTTATCACCTATATCGGGTCTAATACAACCAAGTGTAATGCCATTTTCATATGACTTCACCATGTTCTCACCTTGGATTTAGTAAAACTCTCAGTATATATCCTCAGTTAATGTTACCATCAATCTGATAAAAAGACAAGTTTTACCCTAGCTATTACCTTTTTCCAAAGTAAATCACATAGTTATCCATATGCCACTAATTTCTCATACGGAGACCCTTTAAGAAATTGTAACACTAATTTGTTTTTTTTTTCCGCCTTGGATTCCCATCGATTTCTGGAAAGGATAAGGTGGAGTACTTTCTAAGGCTTGTTTAATTTAGTTGGCAGGAAGGGGGTGAGGACATGCAGTACATGACCTTTAAGTGGCACTAGTTGCCAAAACTAGCATAACCTACCCGTGGCATACACCTAGCATATATCTAACCCTAAGCTCCCTACTTTAAACCTCAAAGTCTAAACGGCTATGTAGCTTGGCAACCCAACCCTCTCAAGACTCCACTCAGCCTCCTCTGTTAGCGAACTCCTCTGAGACACTACCTGAAGTTTATGTCCTCCCATCCTCCTTACGCCTCCTCTTCGCTCGACCCTTGCAAATCCCTGCTCCCCATCCTCACTTCCTTCTTTGCATCCCTCCTCTCAACCCACGCATCCCTCTTCTCTATTCTCTCTGCCCGCACAACCCGCTTCTCTACCCTTTTTTCCAGCCTCACGTCCCTCATCTCGAGCCCCAATCCCTTCCTCTCTCACCCCTCTATTCCACACTCTTTAAGCTCGTCTCCCTGATCCTTGCAACACGTAGATCACCGTGAAATGGATGCTGTGGACTCGTCTCCTGTCGTGGCTCCTGAAGTTGCTCGCACAGCTAATTACCTCCCGTCCTCTTCTCAAGTCCTGCTCCCTCTATACACTCTGTGCATGCAAGCTACCATAACCACTCTTGGTTCATCGCAACTACTATACAGTATAGCTACGTGATAGTCATCTTCTTTAGCTCATTTTGTTGCCCTAACTTCATTATGAGCACTCACAATTTCGTGCTTTCCATTGCGACGAGCAGTCATTGGTGTGTCTCTATCGGGTCTAGAACGTTGTGTTTGATTCAGCCCACGCGCATTCTCTGCCGCCTATCGCTTGTCTATAGTAGAATGTAACCATTTCTCTGGTTTTTTTGCTTTATAATACTTACCGTTTCCATATGCGGATCACACAGCAGTTAGCTTAAATGCTCTTTACAAGATTAAAGTCCTCGCAATCTCTGTGTACCGATTGCACAGCAGTTAGCTTAGTTTTTACTAGATTTTCGGACTTATGAGGTGATTAGTGGTAACTCCTATTGAAAAAGAATTTTCTGATGCATACAATTAATTGGATGAGCATTAGCCATACGTTGGAATGCCAACCGATGTCTGTAGTCCAAAAGTACCAAATGTTAACTGTTTTTCTCAAGTTCTTGTGTATCAAAGGCCCTTTATTTTCCTAAATGGCCAAGCTGTATGTCTTTGTAGCTTTTCAAAATTTCTTTGTAGCTATATAAGTATAGATTTGAGGGTGCTCTGTATTGATTAGATCATTCAAAAAGATCTTAAATAGGAAACGATCTCCTCTGCCAACTATCAACTATGCGTGATCTTGTAAGAAAGGGGATGTTCCCACGTTTTCCCTTTGCAATATAATGATGGAACGCATAGTGTATCTGTCTGAGCTAGTTAGAATGATTAAACCTTCTTAGAAATTCAGCCTTTTTTATTTAAAGTTTGATCTAATTGCGGGCCTGTTCGAACGTGGTTAACCATGATGGTGGGACATTTGGAGAATATAGCTATGTGACGGCATGTCCAAATAGTTTATCCATGTGATTGCAGTTTGAAAACCTTTAGGCTAGGATACATAGGGCGTTAGGAATGCATGTCTCTTTATCTATAAGTCTTAACCTTGTTTGTCTCCTCACTTATACCCATAATAATGGCTTGGAGTGGGCTGTTCCTTAGTCCTATGAAAGTCCGAAGTTTTGATTACTTATAATGTGCTTGCATAAGTAGTTTTATGCATACCATAGCCCCAAAAAAATGGGCTAGGGCCATATCTATATCTATGCATTATTTGTGTCCCTAGCCAAATTATGTTTGCTATTTTTCTATATCTAATCATGCTTTTATTTACTTTGTTACATACAAATGGATGTCATATCATGCCTACCACCAATTAATGGTGGCTATGCATACCCGGCCCTAACCGAGTATGCATAGCATTCCACACACACACATTTATTCCACTTATGTTCATAAAGTTTCTCAATTTATTTATGATTTACCATTACTGGCCAAGATTGATTTTGACAGTTTGCGTATATCTTCTAACTTATCTTGGCTTGCAACTCATATGATGTCTATCGGACGTTTTTTCTTTTTTTTGAATTTTTTAATGAGTTAATCATAATGATGGGATTGTCGAGAACATTAACCATAGGAATGTAAAACTCAAATCTTTACTCTTTGGGCTTCTCTTAAAGGTTCCCTTTGAGCCTCCTTGATATATAACTAGTCATTAGTTTGGAAGATTATGGTTGCAATTTAATCTGCATAAATTTTCTTTGAGGGACTGGCTTCTCAATCTAATTTATCGCCTTCATCAATGCAGGATCACATCAACAAGTTACAAGAGCTTCTCCTCTAGGTGGGGAAGCGGATTTCATTAGAGGACATGGCCATAACTCTTCTATCCTAGTTATCCTCTCAGTATGGGACCTTCTATTCATCCTTGATCACCAGTGGTAGGGTGAATGAGTTCCCCATGGGGTTTGACCCAGGAGGAGCACTTCGTCGATCGTACCTATGACAATCAGCCTGAGGCTTTGATAGCTAATTAGAAATGCAGAAAGAAGTTGACTATTGAGGTACGAGAACCTCTCAAGGCATCCCGTACGTGTAACCGATGTGACAAAAAAGGTCATTTTCGGTGACAGTGTCCCCAATGGAACGTGGAGGGGTCATGTAGCCGACTGACCAATAGTGTTACTGTTGTGACCACGTACACTCCAGCCTTCTAGTAGCACTTGGTAGGTGCTGCTAGCAGGCTTTCTCGATCTAGAGGGAGGATTGCTTGCTTGTTTGTGGCAGTAGAGGTGCACTGAGTAGGAAGTCATTTATTGAGGCAAGCTTTCAGGTAGTCCTCGAACCACGAGGAGTTGATCCCGCTGACTTAGGTGGCAATATGTTACCAATTTGTATTTTGTTTGGACGTTATGACTTGGCAGAACCAAAGGGGGTCTCCTAGTGTTCTAGTGTAGCTATTGTCTGATGTTGCTCGAGATCCAAATGGGTCTGTAGATTGCCAATGCGGGGACCCAGACACAATTGATTGATCCTTGTGAGTTGTTATATGCATGTTGTCATTGGAGCACTAGATTTGGTGATAGTGTACCAGTTTGGACTTGAGAGGGGGCTATCTAGCTCTATGATATAGGTGCCCATGCAGGGAAGCAGACCTTGCATTGGTGGCAGTACCAGTCGGATTATTGTTCCAGTACCTTCTGTTGGAGTCATGTACGAGTACCATCAGTTGGATTGTTGTAACATATGACCTAGTGTATCATTACCAGACCAGAGGAGTGTACCTCGCACCTATGGCCTAGGAGCAATAATTCCAAGCTTCCAGTGATTGTGCTCTTAGTTGGCCTCTCAGTATTTTTGTTTTTAACTCTATATTAAATTCATATTTCCAAGATGTTGAATCTCTGGGTTAACTACAGATGGGTGTTCTTGACTGTGATAACAAGCAGTCAAGGATATTGAGACTTGTAGTCCCAAGATGTAGTTGTGTCTATACTAACATCTCTTCTCTTGGATGGATGCAGGTAACAATCCTTGACCCTAGAACTCCTCTCATCCCAGTAGCTATGAGATCCATCTTTTTAGAAATGTCCCTTTAGTAATGTATCTTTTATCATTAATAAAGGTTATACTTCAAAAGAGTTGCAAATTCGATTCTCTCTCTCTCTCTCTCTCTCTCTCTCTCTCTCTCTCTCTCTGTGTCCCTCTCTCTATCCCTCTCCCTCCCCCCCTCCCTCCCTCCCCCCTCTCCTCTCTCTCTCTCTCTCTCTCTCTCTCTCTCTCTCTCTCTTTCTCTCATGCATTTGGACCATCTTGATCTTAATATGGAAGTACAAGGCAAAAAATATGGACGTGTACATGGCACCTTTGATAGAGGAGTTATAGATATTATGGTACTCACACCTATGTGTTATAACCCCTCCCCCCCCCACCATTCCCAATGGGACTAATGAGTTAGATTCCAATAAAAACATATGAAGAGCCGTTTGTTGGTCTACATAGTTTGTGGATCTACACCGACACCCGAGAACATAGGCTTGTTGACCTGATTGGCATTGATACATTGACTCATGTTGTTAATAAAACTTTCATAGTACACCTTTTGGGAAGCATTTTCAAGTGCTAGAAAGCACTATTAGGTGTGCTTCAAAGTACTTTGAAGTGCTTCAAATCCCATACATATTCTTGGAAGCATTTTCAAGTGGTTAGAAGGACCTTCAAGTCCTTGTCATCTCTTTTAAGTTCTTTTTGGCACTAAATGTGCTTTCCCAACACTTTGGAGTGATTTCTAGTGCTTAAAGGCATATTTCAAAGTAGTCAAATATACTTTAAATAATAAATTTGCTAAATCCTAGTGTTTCCACATCTCATGTCTCCATATTCTCTTTCATTGGCAAGAGGCTTTGTAGGTCAAGGCTGTAAAATCTTAGACCCTTCTCACATAGTTGGATTTGCCCTTGTAGCTTTTTGTATTCCACTAGGTTGGATATGGGGCTGCTTGTATTATAGCCATCTATATTTTAAAACTTTCCACCTTTGTCATGATCATTGCAGCTATACTAAAGGCAGCTTCTAGCCAAAGGATATCATCTCTCTTACTTTCATACTCTAATTTTGCTACCCATGATGCTTCTTTATTTTTCAGCCAACATAAATTTTAAATCTTAAGTTTCATAAAAGTTGCTTTGAGCTTCTTCTCTTTCACTTCCAACACAAATGGATGAGGCTTTCCTTTTGAAGTGTCCTGATTTGAGATTGAGCTCATAAGACTAGAATAATCTCTCAAAGCCCCATTGGATTTATTGCAATTGCCAATCTCCCTATTTAGGATACCCATTTAACCTTGCACAGCCTTCAACTCATTGGTATAAAAAAGGGTCGATACTTTTCTAGCCCTCGGGCTCATTTTTGCTACTTTGCATTTTTTAAATGCAAAGCGCTCTACAAACTTTGTTGTGATTTCATTTTTTGGAGGAATCCCTTGGTATAACTACTAATGAACCATACTCAATAAAATCTTGCTACCCTTGTGGAGGCTACCACTGAAGATCATCATCCACTAAATCTTTGGAATCTCCTTATCACTGAGATTTATTGGGAGATAACCTAACAAATTTATTCCATACTCAGTGTTTAAGTCCTCAGCTATACACCAAAATCATGTGAGGAAAGTGTTGGCTCTTTTCCACATGGCTTCCGCAGGAAGAGTAGGGTTTTCTCAGTATGCAGGGTTCCGAGGCTTTTTGTCACCTACAGATATATCGGGGTTGTCGTTTGTAGTATACGTGTAGCTTAGGACCTCGAGTCGTATTTCGATGAGAGACGTAGGCATAAGTGTGGTAAGCAAACATAGTGCATGCATGTGTGATAGGAACATGCATCATCATGGTTGAGGTAATGAAGGCTTTCGCCTTCATTGGGGGTTGCAGGGTTTAGGAGGAGTTTAAGGGTTAGAAGGAGGTTCCAAGGTTTAGAAGGAGGTTCCAAAGTTTAGAAGGAGGTTCCAAGGTTTAGAAGGAGGTCCAAGGTTCAAGAGGAGGTTCCAAGGTTCAGAGAGAGGTTCTAGGGTTAGAAAGAGGATCCAAGGTTCAGGGTAGAGTACATGGTGGAGAACTCGTCTCCCTCGTAGATCATGGAGATTAAGGGTTGAGGAACTAAGGGTTTAGGGGGAGCATAGGAGTGGGAGAGCAAGAAGGTACAAAAGCATGGGGGAAAGAAGAGAGAGGAGGGAGGAGGAGAAGGAGGGAGGAGGAGAGGGAGAGGATGGTGGGAGAGGAACTAAGGGTATTTATACAAACTGGAGAGTAAATGTTGGCTCTTTTCCACGGCTTCCACAGGAAGAGCAGGGTTTTCTCAGTATGCAAGGTTTCGAGGCTTTTTGTCACCTACAGATATATCGGGGTTGTCGTTTGTAGTATACGTGTAGCTTAGGACCTTCAGTTGTATTCTGGTGAGAGACGTAGGCTTAAGTGTGGTAAGCAAACATAGTGCATGCATGTGTAATAGGAACGTGCATCATCATGGTTGAGGTAATGAAGGCTTTCACCTTCATTGGCGGTTGCAGGGTTTCGGAGGAGTTTAAGGGTTAGAAAAAGATTCTAAGGTTTAGAAGGAGGTTCCAGAGTTTAGAAGGAGGTTCCAAGGTTTAGAAGGAGGTCCAAGGTTCAGGAGGTGGTTCCAAGGTTTAGAGAGAGGTTCTAGGGTCAGAAGGAGGATCCAAGGTTCAGAGTAGAGTAGATGGTGGAGAACTTGTCTCCCTCGTAGATCATGGAGGTTAAGGGTTGAGGAACTAAGGGTTTAGGGGGAGCATAGGAGTGGGAGAGGAAGAAGGTATAAGAGCATGGGGGAAAGAAGAGAGAGGAGGGAGGAGAAGGAGGAGGAGGAGGGAGGAGGAGAGGAAGAGGATGGGTTGCAAGGTTGGAGGAGAGGGGAGGAGGAGTTGCAAGGTTAGGACATGCTTTTGGACGTGGAGTGCAAGGAAGCATGGACACTTGAGACAATTGCTTGGAATACCAAAGTAGAACTCAACACAATGCCCCTAAGAGTGTGGGCTTCATTCCATTATGGGGTATTTATACAAATTTGAGAGCTTCTCTCTCTACATGTAGGAATTGTAAGACATTCTCTCTCTACATGTAGAACTTGCATGTAGGAGTTGCAAGTTGGACTTGCATGTAGGACTTGCAAGTTACATGTAGGAGTTGCATGTAGGAGTTGCAAGTAGAAGTTGCATGTAGGAATCACAAGTAGAACTTATATGTTGAGGATTCCTAAGAGAGATTATTCCTAGCCTTATATGCAAGTACAAGCGGAGCTTTGCCACTACTCTACACGCACATTCTGTACTACTTAAGTCCATGTTGGCACAGAGACAACATACTCCTAGATCCATTTTATTACCCATCCTCAGGTTATGGCTTATTGCGAGCACATAGCTGGATTGCCATGCCTTTAGTCTAGTGGCTGTGGAACTTGTGTCGTGCCAGTTGATCCTGCTGTAAAGCCTTGGCACCATACAATTTTTGCTCAGTTTCCAGGTAGCATGTATCCACCATTTGTTCGAAAGAGATATGTGGCGTGCTTCTAAGAAGATCACTCTTTAATAGAGTCGGCTTGTAAATCTGAGCATCGCCCGTTCAATGGGATTGAAATTGAGTGGAGGCAAATGAGTATCAAGGTAACATGGGACCTCTAGAATGAATTCCAATGTTTTGCAGAAGATAGCACTTAGGCAAAGGAAGCGATCAATGTTGCCACGCATTATTTGCTCATGCTGCTAAAGTGCTCGGATCATTGTGTCTTGCCTATTCCGTTCTACACCAAAATATGGTTCGATCATTGGCCAATTAATGGTGCAATCTTTATCCAAAGTGTGTATGTTGGCTTTCCATTTTTTAGGTCATGGAACTGCATAGAACTTGGGATGGGTTATGAGACATGGAGGTGCACGTAGGTACTCTTTCAAGAAGATTATATCAAAGAGCTTGGGACACGGTGCTAATTGGGTTGTGGATCCAACTTGCTTATCCAACCTTCACTAATTTGACATTGACGAAGGTTGGTAGGAAAGTTGTCGAGGATCCACCATCCACCTCGAGTTTTCATACAAGATATTTGCTCCAAAATTCCTGAGTGCATCTCATTCATTTATTCTTTGTATTGCTGGTAGATGGTTGTATATGCCTCCTTAAGCTTTCTCATTTGCAAGGTGACCTTTGCCTTTTGAGGAATGTCTTCAGTGGTATCGGACCATTGGTCCAAAACTTGTGCTTGTGAAGTGCTA
This sequence comes from Dipteris shenzhenensis, assembly GCF_047967505.1. NCBI lineage: Eukaryota > Viridiplantae > Streptophyta > Polypodiopsida > Gleicheniales > Dipteridaceae > Dipteris > Dipteris shenzhenensis. The sequence continues at coordinate 30,102,194 of NC_141610.1, read as the reverse complement.
GCCTCGTTAGTGGTAGCAAGGTCCTTTAATATTCTACATTCCCTTGTAAGCTCATCAATGCTGAAGGCACGTACTGCCAAAGATTGTTTCATGTTTTCAAGCTTGTCTTTGCAATCCTGAAGCTCTTCTTTGTGAATTAGAGTGAGTCGAGCTTGTGCCACCACCTCCGTTTGCTGAGCATGTGCGAAGGTCAAGGAGTTATAGTAGGTCTGTAGGATTGCTGTTGCTTGTACTGCTGCTGTCAGCTTTGTTTGACTTTGGTGGAGGTTGGAGGTCACATCCCTCACTGCCTTCTCTTGAGCTTGGAGAGCTTGGTTCATGCGCACTTCTTCTACCTCCTTCTTATCTATCTGTGCCCGAAGTGCCTTGACCTCTATGGCGATTGCCTAGAATTAGTCTTCAATTTTTGTTGCAGTCTGTCTATCCAATTCTCTTGCATATTCTTCCTTGGCCAAGCTAGTGAATAGTTTTGACATTTGGATCATTTGGCTAGCTTAATGTTGGAGAATGATAGATGGTGATGAGGACTGGCGATACTGCTGATAGAAGTGGTGCCCATGTAGCCATCCTGATGATTCTGTAGTACTTGTGGGAGGTTGTTCTAATGGTATTTCAGTCACTTGTGTACAATAGTCATATTGTTGATCTGGCACTAGCTCCCCTTGTGGCTCATTGACTGGCATGGCATCGATGGGTGGTTCTGGTGCCGATCTTTCCTCAAGCTCTGGTGCTGATCTTTCCTCAGGCTCTAGTGCCGATCTTGCCTCAGGCTCTTGTTGCCGTTGTTGTTGGAGATATATTGGTTGCAGTTGTGCATCGAGTTGTAGCATCTCGTGTGGCAATCCCTCAATTCCGACCTCTAGAATAGGTATTTCTTCTAAGGCATCTGCACTTGCCAATGTGATAGTAGGAGAAGGTGACGGCTCCCATACTGGTGAGAAGGATATGTCCAACTCCTCAATTGGTTTTGGTGATTGGGGCAGAGTCATTTCTTATTCTTGTAGCTCTTTTTTGATGATTATAGCCAATAAGTGTGGAATTTTACATTTTTGGCTTGATGAACCATCTAGTTTTTTTGTATAAAGAAGATGACTAAGTGCTAGGTCCAGTCATGCTTTAGCTTCCTACTCAGTAAAACAAATGTGCGGAGTGGAAGGGATCGATTCTTGCCACACTTAACCCCCAGGATTATGGATAGGAATTGTGCTACTTCCTTGAGGCGAGGTTTAAGGATGGTGCGAAGTAATATGCCATCCCTATGGAACAGTGTGCCCTTAGCGAGGAGAGGCTCTACTTCGAGAAATTTTGCATCGGCAAGCTATGTACGGTATTTGGCACCTTATGTTGGGAGTGAGAAAGCCCTTTGAATGACTATACTGTCGAGGATAATGCTGAGTGGCTCTAATGTACAGGGATGGTACCGTACTTGCCAACCTGTGCATTGCTGGAGTGGTAAGAATGGAGAAAGTCCCTGATGTATGTGGTCTTTGTAGGACTATCCTCCAAGGATTTTAGGCTCTCATGTAAACTGCTTAGACCCCTTTGCTCTAAGTAAGATGTTGCTTTCTGGGAAAGAGCATAAGTCGATGTAGGTGGCCAAACAAGTTCTAGTGATTGGGCTCCATCAATGGTTGTGTAGGCTGGTGGTGGTTGGGGTGGCATTTGTTCTTCTTGGTCATGCACTGAATCCTCCTTAGAGCTATCGCTCTGGACCACAAATGTCTATGGTCACCGTGGTTAAGAGGATGTAGATGGTTGCGAACTCTGAAGGGGGTCTTGTGGTTGAGATGGTGGACTCTTTCTATGCATCCTCTTTAGTGGCGGCATTTTTTCTGAACCTGCATCCATGTGCATGTGGTGTACCATTGATCATTAGATTAGTTGGCATGCAGGTATGACCTTTGTGTGTGTTTGTGAGAGATCTTAATTGTATACATGCTTTGAGAGTGTGGAATGAAAGTATGTGGCACAATTATTCATGCAATCATCTATGTGTCTAAGCAAAAGAGTGTGAGTGCACGTGACCTAGTAGCTAGGTAGGGACTAACTATATGCTTTTTTTCTTGTTTGCTGGGATTTTATAGGTCAACTAGGACTCAGGCATCACTTTTGAGCCCTAATTAAAATCGATTGATGCTACCTATATGTGCGAAGACATACATATGCAAGTGAGTGCTCGTGATACAATCTAATCCTAACTAAGGAAGACTTGGTTTCCCAAATCTTAATTTTTTTCGGATTCATCTTTCTTACTCGATAGGGTCCTTGACCTAGATACTTCAATTTCCCCTTGTGTACTTTGGCATTGTATAACAAGACCAAGTCACCTTCCTTGATGTCTTTAGCTCTAAGATTTCTGTCAAACCATGCCTTTCTTTTGTATTTTGCTTTTGTCATGGCATGGTAGGCGACTAGTCTTGTCTCTGTATGCTTCTCCAACTGATAGAGTCTTTCTTTCAAGGATTCATGGTCTCCCATGTGTTCCTGTACTGCTATGCGTAGGCTTGGTATTACAAATTCTAGTGGGACCACAGCTTGAAGGCCATACACCAATTGAAAAGGTGTGTTCCCTGTACTGACGTTGAGTGTGGTTTTTTATGCCCATAAGGCTGCATTCCATTTCTCTGCCCAATCAGAATGCTCTCCAAGTCTTTCTTGATGTAACGGAATTGTTGAGGACGAATGGATGGTGGGTGGATGGCTAGGTTATTGTTGCGAGATGGGCTCAAAGTAACTCACTGTGTGAGGATGGGAGTAGGGTGGTGGTCGATGGAGAGGGAGGAGTGTCTTGCGTAGGGCTTGGAATGGGAAAGAGTATGGAGGCAAGATGTGAAAGAAAAAGTATGAGAGAGATGGGTGCACTTTTATAGGGAAGGAGGGGGAGCTGTGGTTTTAGCCAAAGACATGTGCACCTTTGAATTTGTCCATGTTTAGTAGTCGAATACATGTGCGACTTTGAATTTGTCCACGTTTGACTAGGGAGGTGGTTTCAATTTTTCTTTTGGGTTATGACATTTAGAACCTTTAATCATTGATTTGAATACACATACTTACCAACCCTTTCCCCAGCTTACATAAGGCTTACATAAGGCTTTATATACATGGTTGTCTTATAGCTTATCACCTATATCGGGTCCAATACAACTAAGTGTAATGCCATTTTCATATGACTTCACCATGTTCTCACCTTGGATTTAGTAAAACTCTCAGTATATATCCTCAGTTAATGTCACCATCAATCTAATAAAAAGACGGGTTCTACCCTAGCTATTACCTTTTCCCAAAATAAATCACATAGTTATCCATAACTTGACATTTTTTTGACCTCAAGAGCTACTGATACGAGGGGCAGTCGGAATTGGGTCGCAGACCCTGTGATACTCTTTATCGATCATTCCGAGATATATGGAGTCCAATACCTTTGTGAGTTGCCATGGGAAAGCTATAATTTCTCATATTGAGACCCTTTAAGAAATTGTAACACTAAATTGTTCTTTTTTCCTGCCTTGGATTCCTATCGATTTCTTAAAAGGATTAGGTGTAGTACTCTCTAAGGTTTGTTTAATTTAGTTGGCACGAAGGGGGTTAGGACATGTAGTACATGACCTGTAACTGGCACTAGTTGCCAAAACTAGCATTTATAGTAATAACCTACCCGTGGCATACACCTATCCTATATCTAACCTACCCATGGCATACACCTAGCCTATATCTAACCCTAAGCTCCCTACCCTAAACCTCAAAGTGGCAACCCTCTCAAGACTCCACTCAACCTCCTCCCTTAGTGAGCTCCTCTAAGCTACTCCTTGAAGGTCATCTCCTCCCGTCCTCCTTACACCCCCTCTTCGCTCGACCCTTGCAAATCCATGATCCATCCTCACTTCCTTAATTTAAAATTTTTATTACCTTAATAGATTTACAGTTGCAGGTCGTGTGGTTTGTGGCATCTATGTCCTCTTTCTCATCCTTGATAGATTTACAATTGCAAGTTGTGTGGTTTGTGGCATCTATGTCCTCTTTCTCATCCTTTCCCTATTATAACAAAGTTCTTTCTAAACAATCAAATCACATAAAGAAAATATTTTTAGATAAAGCATTGTTTAGCATAATGTATTTTCGCATGTCACCATAATTCTATATTTTCAATTGTGTTTTTGTAATACAAAGATAGATTAATAAATTTGTGATCGAAATTCCCTTTACTACATCTATTTGTTTGCTCAATAGTCCCCACCCATCTCTCTCTCTCTCTCTCTCTCTCTCTCTCTCTCTCTCTCTCTCTCTCTCTCTCTCTTCACATGCACGCATGCATGTGCACGTGCACACACACACACATGCACGCATGCACTCACTCACGCATACGTGTGCACAACACACACGCATGCATGTTTGTGTGCGCACAAGCACAATTGATCATGTTTTATGTATAGAGGCATTATACCATGTGAGCAAAGCTTATAGGATATCTCAAAGATATAATCTTGTACGTCATGTTAACTCTTATAAAATGGCAAAAGAACATTCAAAGATAGTTTTATGAATTTTGAGACAATCCTATGACTTTGAGACTTTCCAAAATGGAAAAATAAAAAGAAGGAATGACTTGTCATTCGTAAGGCCTACCAAAAATGTAAATCACAAAAAGGGAAATTGGCTAAAACACAAAGAACCACCTATTGTTAGACAAGATCTGAGTGATTCTAGTTAGACCTATAAATTTACAAAGTTGTCATGGATAACCATAAATGAACTTGCCTAATGTTTATCTATTTTATCGTATACATGCGTGCTTGCTTGCTTCAACTCTTGTTTCCATTTTCACAATGATCAATTTAAATTAGGAGCACTTCCTACATTCCTTGTAAACCATTTGCATCATAAAACATTTTGTAGATGATTCTTAGAATGGGTGCACATGGATAATTTTTGTAATCACAATGCTAATCTCTTGGGTTGTATGTATGCATGATTGACTTGCTTCAACTCTTGTTTTCACTCCGTGGAGGGATAGCCATCAATTTGTGAGAGCGATTGTCTTTGCTTTCTGAAGGAAGGCCGCTCTCAATTTGTATGGGAGCTTTTGGTTCACTATAGTGAACGCTCATGAGCACATGAGCTGTAGATTAGTGGTGGTTTGCAGGCTTTTGTTTGCACTTGTGGATGTGGGAAGCCGATCTTAGCTTGTAGAAAGTCTTTGCTCGTTGGAAGGAGTCATGAGAGACTAGAGAAACTAGTATTCACCTCTGTTGATGTGGGTGATTAGAGAAATGGCCAATTGGGAGGCTATTTCTTGGATTGTGGGGGTTTTTTAGAAGACCCGAGTGCCGACTGACAAACATTCAAAAAGGTAATCTTATTTTGTCAACTATTACATTATTCAAAACCAATGGATCGATGGATCATTACATTGATAAACCACGACCATTCATGGTTTTTATGAGCTCTTGGAGAGGAAGCGCGCCGCCTCTCCAACCACACTGTGTGGCTATATTTACTTTATATATCTATATAGTACTTGCAATATGGAAAAATAGTATCTTTTAAATCAATTAAATTTGTATATTAATAATTCCTCTCTTTTGATGCATGTTCTCAAATGAGAGCGAACATTTGGAGTAAGCAAACAAGATAACTAAGTTGGATGCAAGATCAAAGAGGATGATGACAACATTATATTGAATCTATAATAATGATATTTTAGGAGCTCATGTAAGCATATCCTTAGTTATATCCTTAGTTATGCAGTTGTTGGGCTTCAATGCTCAAAAGTCACAAATCTTTTGGCATCACCAGATCAATAATAAAGCACCACCCTCGAGTTTTGTAGGGATCATCGGATCCTAATGGATGCCTCATGTCGATAATTTTACTCGTTCTTTGAAAATTAATAGAATTATAGGAAGCGATCATGAATAAAGGATATAACAATCTAGGGTCATCGAATAAATATTATTTCTTAAAAAATAAAAAATAAATGTAGCCTAATCATTTTGGTGGGTGACCTATATGTATATCATTTTGGTGACGCAACTGTTGTGGTAGATATATTGTCTTTTGTTGTCGAAACATAAAAAGGGTCTTCAATTACATAAATCTGGACCTTGATATAGACGAGACATAATCACAGCTGCATCGTTTTGTGTTGTGGGAATATTAAAAAGGTCTTGTTCTATCACATAATTTTACAATTGTATGAATGTGAATGACGAATTTAAATGGCTCTCAAATACAAATTCAGCTGGATGCAAAGTAGCTTGCCACCTACCAATTCAAACCATGCCTTGCGCCATCCTAGTTTCAATAGACTAGAATCATATGAATTGTGATCCTTTGATCCTGCATCAAACTTGTCTATCTTTGCTGCTGATTCTGAATCTTCCCTTGCACAAGAACATGCATCAACAAAGGCAAATGTTGTAAGACGCAAGTATATCTAGGGCAAGGAAGCAATTACAAATATTTGTATAATAATATATAATATAAGTATTATAACCACTGGGCGATGAGGCAGCATGCTTCCTTCCCTAAAGAATTATAATCTCAGCAAACGGGCCCTTACCTGTGCATCAAGATTGAGAACATCGAGAATATTAGCATCGAGTAGCATCTTGATTAAGTATCGTGAATGGATAAGAGATTTATTGAATGTGTGTCATGGCAAATAGCCAAGTGAAAGATCTCTTGCTCTCCTGAATCTTAAAGCAATAGAAAACCCTTAATATTAGACATAAAAGCAAGCTCAATAGCCTGCACGTGCGAATACACCATCCTTGTAATGTCATATGCATTGATCGTTGATGGTGACTCTACATCATAAATCCCAATTGAACTTAGAATGCATCTACAAAACTACTTGCGTGCCCATCGAAAGTTCCTCAAAGTCAAATAGGAGGGAATCATCATCACGAGTTAAACTTTTTCTTGGGGTGGAAGAATCAATAAAAATATGACCTTTCCAAGCTCACATCCCCCTCCACATCGGTAGCCTACTCTCTCGTTAATCGAGCCCCCTCCCCCTTGCCTCCATTGTTAACAACGCAAAGCTTGAGGTTGGTTCGAGGGGGTCGATAAGTTGCTTTCTATAATAACCTTCAAACTTTTGCTCTATTGCAACATCTCATGGGAGATGTTTAGAGGAAGATCCTTAGAGTGTACCACAACTTTCATGAAACCAGATTATTTCAAAAATCAATTCCTCAATGTTATCCATGATGAATACCCTAAGAACGTACAACTTAATATTGTTCAGCTTCTCCCTTGTATCAAAAAGATCAAAAGGACCCTGATTAGGGACATATAGTATTGCCTTGAGTTGCCCTTCTACAAAGAATTGTTTCACAAAAAGATGCTCCTCCCAATCATTAGTCAAGCTTTTATAGAAGGCAACGTACTCATCTTTGTTGCTGTCTTTGGGATTCCTCATCCAAGTGGGTTTCTACTTGTCACAAGACTCCATTCGTGAGATACTTTCACTTTTTTCTTTTTCTTGTTTGGTTTCTCTTCCTCCTCCTCAATCTCCTCTACTTCACCTTCCTCCTCCTATTTCTCCTCTTCCTTTTCATCGTCATCTATCTCTTTCTCTGTTGTCTTCTCAGCCCAAAGAGAAATTGAGTAGCTAATTAACTCAGAATGCTTCTTGATAAGATCCTTTATCCTTCCTTTGTCAAGATATTGCAACTGATCACCCTTTAGAAAAAATGTAATTTTTGTGCCTCAATTGATTTGCTCCCAAGAATCCCTTAATTATCATGATGAAAGAGTCACCGGCTTGTCATCATTACCTTTTTGGTGACCAAATAAGTCGAGTAGAACTCTACTTAAAATTTTTGAATCATGCTTTTGTCCTCTCCAGTAGCTAGGGCTTCCATGAACTCCTTCATTCCTGGCTTTAATCAAACTCTACGTCAGGCCATCCTAGAGCGAGATCGTGATTGTATTCTTAATGAATACATCTACCATAGACGGTGGCTCCACAACTGGAATGATGCTTGCATGAGCCTAGCCAAGTGCGAGCATTCACCTGTGTGCTAGTGGTGGTGGCCCTTTTGCTAGTGTGCTTGCAGATCCATAGACTCTTCAAGTTGTGAGTGTGGCTGGCATGTATATACATCACAAAGCAACGTGCGATCCTTGAGAGAAGCCAAGACATCGTTCGAGTCTTGGGAAGAGCATGCACAGAAGGCCATACTTGCAATCAGTGTAAATAAAATCCGTGTAGGCTCTCACCGAAAGCTGACCACAAAATTTGAAAGGAAGGAGATCTTTTTAAGGAAGGCTTCTAGTCCTTAAGATCAATTCAATATCTGGCCTACAATTGTACATGTGCTCACAAATCCAAAACTTCCCTCTAGGCTGCCTATCGTAAAACAAAAAACTTTAACCTAAGTTCCTTAACAGTAAGATAGGTCATCATTAAACCAAGTGGTCTAGGATGAATTTACAGATGGAAATAGCCACATTTAATTTCAATACAACACACAAAAAACCCAAAGACTTTAACCAAACTTATGACCTTAGCATTAAGATAGATCATCATTAAACCAAGTGGTCTAGGATGGATTTAGGATGGAAATAGCCACATTTAATTTTAGTACAATGCAAAAAACAACAAAAAGCTTTAACCAGACTTAGGTCCTTAACACTAAGATAGATCATCACTAAACCAAGTGGTCTAGGATGGATTTCAGATGGAAATAGCCACATTTTCTCCATGGCCTTGTAGATACATTGCCTTCTCTACCCTATTGGCATAACAGATTAAAAGCTTGGTAATCACATGCTCAAAGGGAGTGACAACATTCATAATCTAGACTACTTGTGTTGCTCCCTTATACCAACAACACTCATCATCTAGACTACTTGTGTTGCTCCCTTACACCAACAAGGACAATCTAGCACTCCCCATCTTCTTTGCCAACTAGAGTTGTAGTTCATGGTTATAAGTCATAAGGAAGCTTTTGCTTGTGTCTTCCTTTCTCTTTCTTTCCTTGTTCTCCCAAAACTTTCATATGTTAATGCAAGCTCTAGAGCCACTCAATGCAAGCTTAAGAGAAACCCATGTGTTTTTTAGTAGGATCATTACGCTCCCTAAAGATGCTAAAACAAGTAATGTCTATGCAATGATGCTATGAAAGGAAGTAGATTCGCCCCAATAGACGTGCAAGTAAAATGATTTTGCCGCTATGTGAAGGCCAAGACTTTGAAGCATGGAATTTACACGTTAGGCAAAGGAGATAGCATTTGAAGAAGCTTACATTAGATCAATCCCCGAGGCGAGTATCCTTGATTTAGATATAGTCCTTTTGTGGAGAAATGAAGTCATAGATGCGTTATTCTATTGCTTCATCTCAAGGCTCCAACCAGGGAGCTCTGTGTTCAAGTTCAGATGCAAGCCAAAGCTTTCAGATAAAAGCTCCCTTTCAAAACGGCCTCCGTAGTTTTTTTAGATTAAAAATATACGAAAATGACAAATATATTAAGAGGGTGGTCAGCCCTGAGCAAAAAAGAGACCATGTACAAAAATTGGCCTAGCAATGGGATGTCTGCCCTAGGCCTATGCTGCAAGCAGCATCGAAGAGAGGATGAAGGGGGCTAACCACCCATTAATCCCACCCTGATTACTAGCAAATATCTGCTAACCAGGGGGTCTAGCTTCTGGGTGATCCAACTCAGATCCCTGAGGTTGCTTTGATGAGAGCTAGGATGGTAGTATCCCTCTGGCCCATTGGGACCCCTCGCTTAAATATTATCTTGTTTCGGATATCCCAGATAGCCATGCAAGTCGCCACCCTGACGTACGGCCAACAAGTAGCTAGAGTCGATGGAAATCTCTCTGTATCACCCGTAAGGGCCGATTTTCACTGTGCGCCCAGGAAGAACTTCGCCTTGAGGTCCGAGTTTTGGATAGCTAACTCCACTCTCGCCCAGACACACACTTCTAGAGACCACACAGTTCCACAATAGGTGGCAGACCACCTCAGTCGATTTGTCACAAAGAGGGCAATAGGGGTTTACCAAGAACTTGGCAAGCTTACCCCGCATTGGCATTTTGGCCTTCTCAGTGGAGGATGATCCGAGCGTCTCCTCCCTCCTAAGCATTCTCAAAACCTTCTATGTCACCTCAGGATCAATCACAAGCTAGAACAAGACCTTCTTGATCCGGGCCAATCATGACCTTTCCCCCAACTGGCTTTTGAATCTGTAGATGCAAATAGTTCCCCATGGCACGATGATTTGATATCTGGGGGCCCCTATAGGTGTCGACCTGACCCTTCGCCAAAGATTTGACTGGTTCAAAAACATTTCTATTGCTTGAGCAGAAAAGTGTGAATCTTGACACAATTAAATGAAGTATAACCACTGCGAACATCGCCTCAGATCCAGTAACCTTTCCAATAGTTAATGTTGTGGGATTGTGCACTAATCTATCATCAAATTACTTCCTATGCCCCCCTCCCCTCCCTCTCCTATGTCCCTCCCTCCTTTCGCTCACCGGATGCGTCAATTTTACGAGCAAAAACCTATGAGCAGGTTTATCCGAGCGTGTTTTTCAAGAGATTTTTAAAAATGTTTTTCTTTAGGAAACATGGTTTTTACACTTTTATTTTCACTAGAACTAGATCCCTTTATCATAAAAATATACAGACTAGTCACTCATTCATTTTTACACAACATAATTTTCTTATTTAGAGACATCCCTTTGTACCCCTGTTATTATCTTAAAAAAGTGTTGATTCCTTTAAGAAACATTCCTCATAATCACTCTCAATGTAATAATACTATGCATATATAATTACTTATTAACACATTTATATCATATGGCAATATCTTTTTAGTGTTTTTATAGCATATTTATGGACATGTTTCTAAAGAAGTTTAAATTACTATAAATAAGTATTAACTTGGGCTTATATATCACTCTCATAAAATACATGTAATATTTAATACTATATATGAAAGATTTTCCAAAATATAACTCCTTAGATGTGCTCAAATGGGGTGTTCCGATCAATTTGAGTGGTTGAATGACTATATTTGGACATTGGATATGAAAGTTATGTCACTTTTAAAAGTGCTGTCCAAGGTAGTTTCGCCAGCGAAACTACCTTGGGAGACTTGCTTCAAAGGGGTTTCGCTAGCAAAACTACCTAGATGGCTTGCTTCAATGAGTTTTCTTTGAAGAAACTCTTTCATGAAGATAGGTTGAGAGAGGGTTTTCAATGTCACCCCCTATTAAGTAAAAGTTGTAAGAAGGATCATAAGGGAATTTTCATAGAGAAGTCTACTCTACATGTGGGTTTCTTCAAAAGCCATCCCATTATGCTCTCACCATTCCTACAGATTCACCTAAAGATTTTTGTATAAAATAGGCATTGCTATAATACTTTGCATATTTCTAAGTGAAACTATGATTTCTTCTGATCGATTTTTGCCATATTTATGCATAGTTGGAAGCTTTTTTTTTCCTTCGCTCGGACGCTCGGAAGATTTCGCTCAGAAAATGCTCGTCCCCTCGCTCACCCCCCCCCTTCCCCTTTCCTCACTCTCATACATTACTGTGAGTGTGAAAGAGAGAGGGGGAAGGAGCCTAGAGCGAAAGAGATAGAGAGAGAGAGAGAGAGAGAGAGAGAGAGAGAGAGAGAGAGAAAGAGAATGAGCATGGTGACGGATATATAGAGAGGAAGGTGGCGACAGTGGAAGGAGCTAGAATCTTCGAGCGGAAGCCTTTGATTAAGGTACAACCTTCGATATTAACTTGCAGCGTCGATTAGGGCCCTATTCGCTTATGTTAATCCTGATCACTCGCCACTCATCTAATTAATCCCTAAAGAAGACTCATCGGGGGCACCTATGCTCCCGAAAAATAAAATGCGATTAATTAATTAGTTTGCTAACCAACATGGATCAATTAACCTAAGATAAAATGGTTTAATAACACTTAACACTAATTAACCTAATGTAAACTAGATTAAATTAACATCAATTAAACTTTACAAAAAGTTTGATTATATAAAAAAAGTATGCATTTTCATCTCATAGAAGATATTTACATCGGAGCATTTGCTCGCCTACGAGCTCTTACAAAAAAGAAAATTTGCTCGCCTATGAGCTCTTACAAAAAAGAAAATTCATCTCATGGGGCTGATACAAAAACGGGTGCAAAAAAAGATAGTAGCAAATATTTTCTCCAGTCACACAATGTGTATTCCAGTCCTAGATTTTCTCACGATCGGCAGATACTTTAGCAGATGGCGGATGGCGCTGCTTGTAGATTCGCCTCCATCTGCAGTAACGAGCTCCTTGCCAGGGCTTTGCCTTAGCACAGAAGCAATACTCTCTGATACAGTTAGAGGACTTTCATTCACAAGCAAGAAATTGGAATCTCCCAAACCCATCGCTCCTGCACTCTTTTCAAGAACATCGATTGGTCAACCTGCATCTGCAATTCCATTCACATTTTCAAGAGAGGGCGTCATAGCAAAATCAAAATAACGCGGTGGTTTCAAGATGCCTTGTATATGCTCATCAATTCTCAGACGGGCACGTCTCGAGCTAGAGGATAAAAATATAGTGCTCACGAGATGCTCACGTCAGTAGCATTCATTGCATATGGTTGGACCATGCACTTCCAAACGCACTGGGCCTTCTGAGCATCCATTCCTCTTCCATGCCAAGGAATCACCCACGCAGCAGAGGGATAATATTGTCTCGATTTCAACATCTTCAACAAACATTTCGCAAATGGCATTCCCAATCGGCATCCCTGTTTGAACTTCCAATACATGAAACACCTATAAAAAATATTTGATCTATTTAAACAGACTTTGTTTTTTATCTCATTGCTCCGTACCGGACGTAGAGCTCTATCCCTATTTGCAAATCCTCTGAGCGAGCATTCTTGCAGACACTCTGAAAATGTTATTGTCCATAGTCTTTTACACAGTATCCCAACATGCCATGAACGTATGCATATTGCGTTGCTTCAAAGACTTACAGAGATAATCAACCCACCCTACGGCCAATTCGTGTCCCAACCGAGATATCTGGCGATCAATCTATTCATGCTCTGTATGCTTCGAGCGAAAATAGGACTACCATTTGCAGGTGCAAGTGTGACAAGGCACCTCCTCTCTCCACAGCACAGAAGCCCACGTGCATTCCTCTTGCAAAAACTTCTCCACATAGTTGAGGATACGAACATCGACGTCACCACCTCCCACACCTATGGTCATGCTCAGCTCCAAGTCCTTTGCTTCGGCTTTCTTGGTGATCGCCTTCGGAGGTCTCCCTCTTTTCTTCTTCCTGCACAGCAAACGAAACACACACCTATCAATACATGCAAACCAAACAAAGTAAACAAAATACAGACTTTGCTTACTTGTCACGCTTCGCATCTTCATCACCCTTGTGTGCTCTCCCAGTCACCTTCCCATCACAATCGCAGTCTTCATCGAGAGCCTGCTCCTTCAGTCCGCCTCCACTCCTTGCGATAGCCTTCACCTTCATCCTTCCACCTTTCATGTGGTACCTCCATCGTGGGCGCGGCTGCTTTATCGCCAAAACACCACTCCAACTAATCACCGCCTTGATTAAATGCCCTGTCTCCACCATTCTTTAGACCCTTCTTCCACAAAAGCCACATGGTGCCCATGCACCTGCCATTGCATAGGCGCCATGTGGCTCTCCATGCGCGCCTCTAATACATGCCCCTCCCCAACACCCCACCCCCCCTTGCCTCCTTAATTTATTCAATTTCCCCTTTTTCGTCATTGGGGTTACCTAATGAATGTACTGAAATTGAAAGTGCCAACATATGGGGCTAGTTCGGTTTAAGTTTTAAAATCGTAAAGAAATTAGCTAGGGTTCGATTTTAGGGTTTAATGATTCAAAAGACTTCTTGGTTGCTCTTTTTCCATTCAATGATGAAGTTGTACTCCCAGGCTGGCCAGTGACGACTCAAATTACCTACATTGTCTGAATCAGCTATGGCGATATCCCATTTTTTCTGAGGCCGCCTGCTCCCAGTTATGTGCCTGTAGAACTATTTTGCAATGGCTTTTTTTCTGTTCTGTCGGGAAATCTTGAAAGTGTTCCTTCGCGTACGACGAGCGATGTGTTTTTTGTCTGCGGTGTCTCTTTTGTAGACGTGTAAGACGATTTCTGCAGTCCTGTTTATATCCCATCCCTTATAACTACCTTGAAATGTGCATTGAAACTATTATCTGCCCGTTGATAAATCAAGCGTAGTAATTTGAATGTTGCTTGAATTCCAATTCCTTTCTCAGTCGATTCCATCAGTCAATGTAGTCTTGATGCGAATATAACTCCTTGCACAAGGAAGCTGTTAGGGCACTGAATGTATGGATGTGTAATGGCTCTTGCCTGTGAAGCTACTTCTACATGCTTAACAACCACCCCCCCCCCGGCCCGCCCCTTTCTCCAAGCCACTCCTCGGATTGGGTGGGAGACCCCTTTTTACTCAATAAAGCTGATTGTTGAAAAGTAGGCACCGAAATATCGCATGATGTTTTTAATACCATGTACAATTGTTTTAGTCCAAGTTTGAGAATGACAAACATCAAGGCACACATTACTTAGATTATGGTGGTTTTAGGGGAGAGCTAAGTCTTTGAACATGTGAGACTAGTAGAAGTAACCAACATTGAACTTGCTTGAACTTGTGACATGAAGGTTAGGTACCTCCTCGAGTGACATTCAAGTGTGAATATGCGTGGGACAAGAGGGCTTCAATATTACATTATGATGTTAGATATTGTGACAGTGTAACAGCGTCCTAACTAATAGTAGGTGTTAGATACTGTGATAGTAAAAACCAGTCCCAGTCAGTTGCCTAGTCAAGTGAGACCTTTAAAGAAGCTTTTGTGAACGTACATCAACGAGGTAGTTAATTTCTTGTTACCTCTTGTGATCTAGGATGTGTTGCTCTTTTGTGAACCTACATCAACGAGGTAGTTAATCTCTTGTTACTTCTTGTGATCTCGGATGTGTTGCTCTTCACATAGACATTTTTGGGTGGAGACCCGCCAACATGAGCCATTATAATTCGCCTCCCTTTTTCCCTGAGCATGATATGTCTCACTCACAACCCTCCAGTGTGAACAGTTTTTTCATTCGATGGGGACTCTTCTTGCCCAACCCACAAACAAACCAAACGTGGATGACAACAATGTTGTCGGAACAGCATTGTTATGCTGGGATCCGCTCACAATAGGAGCTGGTTCAATTTTTATAGGAAGTAAGCAACTCGTTCATCTGTAACGTGATAGGTACTTTGATTCTTGTTGGAGCGCTATATGGGTCACATTAGTTTGTGCTAAAATTGCTGGGAGTAATTGATTTTTCAATTGCGGCCAAATATATTTGATCTCGTATGGTTGTTGAATGAACGAGGTCATTGCCATCCCTTCAATGGCTGTCTGGATCTTATCAGCTTGCATGTGGTCCCAATTGTGATAATCAATGATGTTGTCGAAATGGTCAATCCACAGTATTACGTCTACTGATGTAAGTCCCTGAAACGCTGATTTACTGTCTTCTCCAAACCATTCCTTATAAGAACAGATACATAAACTAAGGAATTACAGCAAGGCAAAGATTCTGTCTTCTGATGTATGTCCCTAAAACGCTGATCCTACTGTCTTCTCCAAACCTTTCCTTATCAAGGGATTAGGTGCTGTGCTTCTACAGTTAGGCAAAGATTCTACGTATGGATCAAATGTATGAGTGAAGACCGACCTCAGATGAGCTTCGTTTTGTGTAATGCAGTCATGGAACTTCGTAGTAATGTTCATAGAGAAATTTCATGTTTGTAGATAGAGAGACTTACAACTTCCTACCTCTTAGGGTTTTTCCCTAAAACTTTTCAAGTCAAAGGGTCAAAATATAACTAAAGCATGATGAGCTTCTAGGATTTTTGAAATTTTAAAAATAAATTTATCCTATGGACTTGAAAATTTGCAAAGTCATTGAACATTGCTTTGTAGGCATCTCTAGATGACCATGTGATTGTTAGGAAAGGTCTACCACAAGAAGCACTGTCCTTGGAGTCTCATGAGCTAGTAACATGGTTGTGATGAAGGTCATGGATCTCCATGAACTTTATCCATTGCAATGAGAGATCCATATGCCTTGTGATGACCATGTGAGAGATCCTTGATCCGATTGACCAACACGGTCATTACAAGGTTAGTGGACCTCTCTATACTGACTTGACAAGCATGTAGAGCTCGAAAAGACAATCACTTTTCCTTTTTGGAGTGTGTCCAAATTCCTCCTGGATTGCAAGTTACGCCTTGTTGAAGGTTTTGTGAAGAAGAGGGCCTTTGATGATGTGGCACAAGGATTCACATGCTGTGCTTAGCAAGAGGTTACTGTGCTGAGGAAGCTCTATGCCACGTGGCACACTTTTAACTAAACTGAATCAACCCAGAGTTCAAACAAACCTAACTATGGTTAAGTGTGAGTTACTTGACTTGGGTCCTATGTGCCATGTGGCAAGCTACTGACCATGCTTCACTAACCCCTGGTAAAATTGACCTGGGGTTAAGTTTGCTTGGGTTAACTTTACCCAAGGTGCCACGTGTCAAAACACTGAGTACTGTGGAGGAGGATAAGGTTACGAGTGTTTTATTTTTCGTTTCTCTGTCATCATTGCTGGCGCTGCGACCCGATTTGATACTTCCTTCTAGCGGCTCTTTGCTTCATGCAGTCGAGTTCTAGCGAGGCTTTTGGAGCGGACGTCGATTGGAGAGGTCTATTGAAGGAGCGTAGCTCATTGTTAGAGCTATGGCATTGGAGGCTCAGGGCGATTGTAGAGATGGCTCGTGATGCTATCTTCAGAGTTCGGTGCTCGTAGGAATGAGCTGTCTGAGCACTGTGCTGCCCGTGTGCTTGGAGCGGCTCGTCTAAGGAAGGTTGAGCAGAATATCGTTGTTGTGATGGACTCGAGTAGCCGTTTGGTGATGGAGAGGCTTTGGGTGTTTTAAGGCTTTTATAGCATTTAGCCTTCGCTGTGTTGCAAGGCGGGAGTTGGGAGCCGAATATATGAGCATGCTCTGCAGCTAAGGTGGTTGTCTACTGTTGCAGGTTGGAGACATTCGGGGGTGCTGCGTCACTTGATGCGGCAGAAGGGCCAATGCTGGCTGCAGACAAGGAGCTGGGCAAGAAGCTGTAGTTACTAGAGCATTGCGGGTGCAGCCAAAGTTCGACTGTGGCAATTATGCTTGGCATATTAGTCAACGGCTGCTGTTGGCGCTTGCCTTGCCTTGAGCTTTGTTGAGAGGTCGATATAGGACACTAGGCTATATTGTAGAGAATAGAAGTATAGACTAGTCTCTTTCTCTCATAATGAAGCTATATCTCTCTCTCTCAACTGAAGCTATCTCTCTCACATAAGAAATGCAATGAACGGAATTCTCAAATGCAATGGAAGGAAACAATGGACGGAACTTTTCTCTCTCTAGGGACGAAAATTTGTTTTCAATCTAAAACTAAAACTAACCTAGGAGAACTCATGAGCTTCTAAGACATGCCTACAACTAATCTAGGAATGGAAGCAATCCTAGTGAACTACTAATGAGCTAAACTAGGAGAGCTAAACCTATGCTTTGATACCATGACAAAACATGCGTGCCTCAGGATCTATGGAGCACTCTAAGGTGGATGGAACCTGTGTGGAAACATGATGAAGAGAGTGCTCATGACATGCATCTCAAGAATTAGGTTCCAAGATAGATTAGCTTGGACTCTTAAAGAGAATCTTGAGATAGTGCAAAGTGCTTGATTGATATTACTTCAAATGAACCTCCCTTTTATAGGTGAGGGTACTTACATCCATTTGCTTGCTCACATGTGGGATATCTCCTCCATGCCATGTGGCAGCTTGCCCTTTACTCATACCTTTGCTCTACATGTGCTCATGGCACCACAACTCTCAACAGCTCACTCAGCGCCATTAGGTTGAGGCAAAGATCCCCCAACCAAATTGGGGCATAGATACCTTGAAGGGCTACTGTCGTTCGATGTCCGTGTACCTATTCTACTAGAAATCAAGATTCACACCGCCAGTCCTAAACACATGGAGGAATATGAAACTGCATCCCACCACAAGTCGAGAAATCTTGCAATGTACTGTGCCACATGGCAAAGGAGATCATACCCAACAAAGCCAGTACATACACCCTTTGTGTGGTTGCAAAGGACCGATGCAAAGCGAACAACAAAGTTAAAACCCCTGGCTAAGGGGCAGGAAGACGGAGACACCCTATGAGCAATGGTAGTCAAAAAGAGGCTAGGCCCAACAAGAGGCAACAATAGCAAGGAATGAGCTCAAAGCACTCGGGACTGCCAAGGCAAAGCCCATTAAAGCAACCAAAAGGCCCAAGAAGTAGATCACACAAGTCACCAACATGAGTTACTACCCTGAAGATAGGAGTCAACAAGGTGGAAAGCACAAGTTGAACTCGCAAAAGATAAAGTGGTGGTGTAAAGAAGCAAGCTAGTGGAACTAGAATCAAAGTACACCTAGCAAGCCTCACAATTTGAGGGCATCAAGATTCAACGCAATGAGATATGCAACAATGCTTGGAGGAACTGCTGCACAAACTCACCAAGCTATCAGAACAGGAGAATCTCCATAAGACAAGAGATGATGATGAGGATGAAGGCGACCAGTGGAGGAAGTCAAGGAGGAAATAGTCCATAGCTAAAACCCTAACAATAGGGCCCACTCACTGCACAAAAGAAACCAAGGTGTCCACAAATCCAGTAGGCTAGGGCACTAGAGAAGGAGAAACTACTGAATTCGGGCATATAACACCAAGTAAAGGAGCCACCCATGAAAAGAAGAGGAACCACATCAAGAAGCAACCATGATTCTCTAGAGAGCACTGCACTTTCCAAAATCATTGAAAAAGGGCAAAAGGAGGATGCAAGAAAGGGAAAGGGAAACAAAGCCCAAGTGGACAAGGAGCCAAAAAAAGACCAGGATTGGGCTACACACATAGTAGACTACCAATTGTGGCTGAAAGCCCAAGTGGACAAGAGAAAAGGAACCCCATAGGGGATCATGGAACAATGATGCAGGATGAGGGGCTCAACCAAAGTTTTTCAATTAAGGTAGATCCCATCATACTAAGCAACAACGAAGAAAGGCCATTGCCAATGCCAATGCACAAGTGTAGGAGATAATGATCTCATGACCCGTCGCCCTCTCCATCCATTGAAAATTGATCAATAATGGAGACATGATATCAACATGAAAATCCAATGGGCCACAAAAGTTTGGGCATATGCATCTAGCCATTGATACACCCTACTTGAAATAATAAAAAGGGTGCAATAGGATTTCCATCAAATAGCCAATGGACAAATCCAAAGTCTTGAGTATCAAATTGTAGCAGAGACCAATAAAGTATAGCTGATCCTTGGTGCAATGAAAAATTCCATAAACACCACATGGATAGTGCGAATGAGAGGCCGCTTTGCGACACAAACCCCTGGCATCAACGCTACAAGGGTATAGATTGAAATACAACTATTGGATCTAGCTGAATTGGCTCTACCTAATATAACTCTTTCCTCAACTCAGCTCTTTTGAACCACTTCGTTTGTCTTGCTTCACCATTCTTTCTACTATGCTTTGCTTCACACACTCCATTTTGTAATCATAGATGCAACAACTCACCATACTATAAAAATGGCAATCGTCCCCTTACCGAAAAGCCAAAACTACCCCGAGCTGAAGGACCGAATCATAGCACACACACCTATGCACTTTGGCATCAACAGTCTCACCTTTTTGAGTTCTCATGGCTAATCAAAGACTAGTGGCACCCTAAGAAATGGTGTCTGATACAGTTATCAACTTTGGGGGTTTATACTTCATAGTTAGTTCGATCATCATCACCAAAGGAGAAGCATACCCTTGGCTAAATGGACGCGACCTTGGTCAAAAAGTGCCAAAGTCCTGCATGATTGGGGACAAAATGATGACCTTGTGAACTAAGGACACTGAGGTTTAGATCCTAACAAACCCAAGCATGATTCCAAAGGGATCTAGCCGAGAAGAATCAAAGGTAAAGGTTCAGTTCCCACAAGATGTAGAAACACACCTCATGGGACTCGACATTACACAAGTGGGTAAGATAAACTTATTACAAGTCACAATGGAGCTAAAACAGGCACATCAAGCTGAGTTGATAGCTAAGTAAAAGAGTACCTATTCCAAGCAATTCATGGAAGATGAATAAGGTAAAAGGAAAATCAAAGAATCAACAACAACCATACACTAGCTAGGGACTGAGAAATTAATCCCAAAGCCAATATAGGATCTCAACCTAGGAACCAAGGCACCCCACATGGTTTAGGTAAGCCATGTAGTGCCTCTTCCCAGAATGTATTTGCCTGGGATTATATAGATCTTCAAGGAGTACCACTTGAGATCTATAACATCAAATTCCATTAATACCTAATGCAAAGCGAATGTGCCAACAATGTTAAAGCATGAATCCAAACTACATGAAGCAGGTAAAAGTTGAGGTGGATCAATTAATTAAAGCTAACATCTATACACCATGATAAAAATGACTGGCTGTTTCCAATAGTGTTAATTACAAAGAATAATGGTAAGCTTTGAGTATGTATTGACTTTTAGAAGCTATATGGAATTCTAGAAGCTGAATGCCCAAACATACTAGACCCATTTCAAATCTACAAGACTTTGAAATCGTTGGATGGCATTGCTTAGGTCAACATATACTACTATTTCAAAAATTTTGCACTCGGTTCTATAGACCAATATACTCAATCAACTCAATTCCCCACTCAACCTTTTAGCACATCAATCCCTACTAGGATCACCAAATGTTGAAAGTCTTTTTCTCATTCCTTGGTTTGACCAATAGGTGAGTGATCAGTTGGTACAAAGATGCCCCTTCCTTGTAATCCTAAGATTGCTTGCCAAGTTTCCTACAAACATTGGTAGTTAGGCTATTAATGTAAGGGAGAATAGAGATGATGTTAGTTCACGGGAGCATGTAGAGCCAAATGTTAGTGTTATATCACAAAAAAAGGCTAAGAAGAGGAGAAAAGTACACAATAGATAAACTTCCATGTAAACAAAATTTGGAATAAAGCTACCATCTATTTGTCTCTCATTTAATGTGCATGAACATTGTTGATCAATTTGTGTTTATATTTAAAGGGCATACTTTTACACCAAGGTGTTGTATATGTACACCACATGAGGACCACATGTCTAAGAGTGACGGTAATCTATTGAGGTAACTTAGGAACAAAATTACTCTAGGAAATATGATACTTTAAGTATTTGACTCATCATAACAATTATATCATTCATAGCAAATATTTTGTTATTTCAAGGAATATTTTTTTTCAAAGATAGCTTAATCATAGCAAGTACTTGATCAAACATATCAAGTATAGTATTTGTCAAAATAGCCAATAGTGTCAAAAGAGGCATGGCATATAAGTCACAAAATTTTCTTCTTCTGCCCCAGGTTCGATGATGCTATGCACCATAAGAGGACATGTTATGGGTAGTACAAATTGTATTTTAGTTGAGATTTAAGGTAAAATAAACATGATGTACTTGGCCTTGATTCAATTTTCTAGGATTATCTTCATCTAGGCCCTTAATTTATATACTCAAACATAATATACATGGATCCAAAAATATGATGATGTAAGGTGGCTCAAGTAGCTTTGTTGGTTGGAGCAAACAAGGATGTAGGGTCACTCCTTGAATGTTATTGGGCCTATAATGTGGTTAGTTTGTTGGTTGATGAGCTCAAGGATGGACATTTGTCATTTGATTCTATGGATATATGTGTTACCCAAGCAATGTGGTTATTAAAGCCACGGTGTGTTTTCAACATATTGCTAATGGATGGGGCTAGGTGTGAATCCATAACGTGTTTTCAATGTATTTTCAATATATTGCGAAGAAGGTTATGGATGGGCTAGGTGTGAATCCATAACATCTTTCAATTTATCATATGCATTTACATTCCACGTCACAATAAGCATGCTTCATTTTCAACATCATGATTGTACTTACAATTCAACAATCATGCTTTAACCTCCATTTGCTTTTCAAATTTACATGCAACCCTCAAAATCTTACTGTGTAGTTTAAGAGTACTATTAGCTTTGGTATTGTGCAATTTGAAACACTAAAATAGTTGTGAAACCATGTATATTCTACAAAGTTCCATTGCAATTAGAAGATCTACAAACAATTGGAAAGATCTATGCCAATTTGTTGGCTGGAACCAAGTATCTCCAAAATAAAAAGACTATGATTGAATGAAAGTGCTTTCTTCTATCTCTTAAAGACTTTAAGAGCACAATCAGTACAATATGAAACTCTCAATACATTTCTTCCTTTTTTAGAAGTAGAAATCAATAATGGTATAAGACCTATGACTCGATCTGATTACTATATTAAGTGTGGTTGCAAAACAAACATAGAGTTTGTGAGTATGGTCATCATGTGAGACAAATTGTTATTGATCAAAAGTCCATAGTTTTAATGGAAGGATAGTTTTATGGATTGTAGGCTTGTGGATATAGACATTTTGTATGTGAAGATAGTTGCATGTCATGTGTGCTATGGCATGTAGCTTACTATGTCTTTGAACCTATAAGAGGAGAGATGCAAGTTTATCAAGATTAAAAACTAAGAATGTCAAAATGAACAATGTAGATGCCTTGCTTATATGCAAAAGTCGACATGATTGATGAGTGAAATTGTTTTAAAGTTGAAGATGCATAATAAAAATGTGCTATGTCAATGTGGAATGGTGTTGTTGTTAAAGATTTAACATCTAGGCCAAGGAACTATCCTAGTTTTGACTTTATTTATGGGAAATGGCATATGGTTGATAGGATGAGAGAGAGCTATTTTTTACAATCTTTTGAGCGTCATGACATTTGGTACGAGTTCTCAGTTGAGGGATAAGTGATAAGTTTTATGGTATAGTATTTGTGTGTGTTTTTTTGGGCCCTACAAAGGGTCCTAAGGGATGGCTTGGTTTTTAGGTCCATTAGTTTTGAAGTTAGTTCATTTGGTCAATTTGACCATCCAAATTTTGGTTAGTATGAGCTTTAAGTGTGTGTTAGTAGTAGTTTAAGAGCTTCTAATGTGTTTAGGGTTTAAGATTTTTGTTTCCATGTTGAGGTCCTAAATGTTCTTGTCTTTTGTCGACGTACATGTTATAATAAGAGGTGGTCCCCATGGACAAAAAAGGTGAAGCCTTCCTTTGTGCTCCATCCTCCCCACCCCCAATTTCTAGCTTTAGAGATCACTAGGGGTTTGCAATGGGGACTTTAGCATGAAAGGGAAAACTAGTCCATGGGGATCTGTGCTAAGGTATTTCTAGGAAGGATAATATGATTAAGAGGCCCTTGGAAGGCAATAGTGAGCCATTTTTAGGCAGGTAGCATTGTGACATAAAAGGGAAATATGGCCTCTCATGAAGCCATGTGTTATTATTTTACATTTGTTTTTGAAATTTTCTCTTTGTTTTCTAAAGGACAAGAAAATCTCCCACCTTCAACGTAACTGTTCGTTCCTTGTTTTCCTCATCATGATCATCATTCAAGAAGACTATTGATGGTTATTCGACACATCTGAAGACTTGCTTTTCCTTATCTGCTTCTGTTTTTCAAGATCTTCCTGCTTTTCAAGATCATCAATTTTTCAAGAAGAGTATCGAGAGTATCGATGGTTCTTTCACACATCTGAAGTTCTACGACCTCTGACCAAAGTTTCGAAAGAGTGGTTGCTTTGAAAGACCAAAGTTTCGAAAGAGTGGTTGCTTTGAAAGAGTGCTCGAATAACTAGGAGATGCAAAATGACCACCGTGTAATCATCGCTACAGCGCGGGCGCCATCACATCTGGTGGGTACTATTGATCTCTTCGCTTCTATTCACTTTGTAAATGCTAGCAGCTTTAGGGCTTACACAGTGGAAGAACTAATGAAAACTACAAATCTTGATGCTAAATAATTACTCTGAGGTCTGGGCGAAGGGGTCTGGAATGAAAATTACTTTGCACGACAATGGAACGAGAAGGCTATCACCCTTGCCCTCCTTTCCTATCGCCTCGTGAGTTGTGGTGAGAGGATGTAGCACTTCTATTATCAGGTTCTGCAAAAATTGTCAAGAACCTTTACAAGAAGGTTACTAGTTAAACCATTACCTCTTTTGGAGTTGATTTTTATTAGCAGGATCCGGCTTGGGTAAGTGGAGAGAACATGAAGATTTATCAGCGCTCGAAGCGGCATTAATATAGGTGGTTCCTTGCACACACGCCTCGTGAGCTATGGTGAGAGGATGTAGTGCTTCTGTTATCAGGTTCTGCAAAAATTGTCAAGAACCTTTACAAGAAGATTACTAGTTGAACCATTACCTCTTTTGGAGTTGATTTTTATTAGCAGGATCCGGCTTGGGTAAGTGGAGAGAACATGAAGATTTATTAGTGCTCGAAGCGGCATTAATATAGGTGGTTCCTTACACGCACACGACTAGCTCCTTCATGATTTTCTTACTAGAATTCATTCTGGCTCGATGTGGCTTTACAAATCTTGATGTTGTAACGTGGAGTCACTGGAAGGCAAGGGCCTCTAGCTAAGAAGTTCCACACTCCTTGATAGGTGTGCCCAACTCAAAGAGAATGGAAACCGATTTAAATACCACGGCTTTGATCTTGGACATGTCTTTTGAATACTTTCTACTGTTTTAGAGTATCGGTAATGCGTAAAGGTGTGCTCCAAGAGACCTTTTTTGAGTTGAAAAACTCCCTAATGATCAAATTTTGTGTTATCTACTTGCAAAGTCGCCCGCATGTTAAACACCCTATGATGTTCAACCACATAGAGCTCTTTAGCCTCATCCACGATGACTTTAGTCTACCACAACAAATTGTTTAGACAAAAGTCCAGCGGTGCATACCAACATAGACCCTGGATGAGTCCATCATCATTGGTTTTTTGTAATTGCTGAAAATTGACTCTACGCTAATTATCTTTTTTTTTTCCTCAGATACATCTGCAGAATCCTTCTTCATCCTTTTATGAGGGTTCAGTCGTAGTGCAAGGGATTTTGCAAGAAATTTACAAATTTACAAGCTATTCAAAGAAGATTGCATGTGCGCCTCCTCCACTAGACATCCACCTCCACCTCCCTCCTAAGAGCTTCACACATTACAAAGACTGTTTCTTTCTGTGTGTTGTGTGTGGATGTGTGTGGGTGAGAGAGAGAGAGAGAGAGAGAGAGAGAGAGAGAGAGAGAGAGAGAGAGAGAGAATCTCATATGAAATGAGGTGCCTGATGTAATTTCTCTTGGGGGCAGGAAACTTTCAAGAATATAATGGACAGTAAGTTGTCTGGATCTCTTAGTTCTATGTCAGTGTTTGCTGTAGGCCATTGAGGATTCCTACATAGCCAAAACAGGAGGAGTGAGAGGATTCAGCCATAAAAGGTAGCCTTGTGCTCCCATTTGCCATCCAACACAGCATCGGCTACTTGAAGACTGAAGAGTTTGAGCTAGATTTTAGAAGCTGTATGTGACCTTCTAGATTATCACTTTAGAAGCCAAACTTTGCATGCCTTATGAATCCAAGGAAGTAGTTCACAATCGTGACCATTGGTAGGGTTCGCTATGCATTACTTAAGAGATATTAATTATATTTTAGAAACAACGTGACCTAGGCAATCTAGATTACATCAGTAAAGGAGGACAAGGTAAAGCATTAGAGGATATATGGTTGCTTGTAGATTTCACTAATGGGTGCTTGATATCCAGGAGCTCCATGTGCTATGGGAGGCTATCTAGGCTGTGAAGGCATCTTGCAAGAGATTTTTGAGTCTGTTCTCCTACCTCCTAGTGGGAACTTCAAAACACTTCAGCTTGTGTTGATCTACTAGACTTTCTGTAGCCTTCGTAGTGGTTCCCTGCAAACACACCTTCCTTGCAATCACACCTTCCTGCTGCTCCAATGGACTGCTAAATGTAAGGTAGTCTTAGGTTGAGGGTTGCATAAAGACCCTGGCTTGGACATTTTATAGGCCTAGGAAAAAGTAGACCAATCGGCGATTATAACATGGCTGGTACAACAGTCAGTCCAATCAAACTGAATGGATTGCCCCTACTTCTATCGGCTTGATTAAGGATCAGAATTGCAATAATGGCATTCTAGCAGCCTGCTGCACTTACCATACATATTGCAAGGACTGATGTCCCCAACACCACATCTAACTCCCATGTGTTGCTAACAATAAGATCATGGATCACTTGACCTTTCTCTAAGACTACTACATTGGACACTGAGGATGACGATTCTGGAAATAGACAAACAATACTCGATTTTGGTTTCTATGCTTACATAAGTAGAAATGGATACTATTGTACTTTATTTATTGGAAACTGCCTTACCAAAATTATTAGATCTAGAAAGTTAAAATTTGAAGTATTTAGGCCTGAGAAAATTGGGGTGCTTCATGGCAGGCGTATAGCCTGCAACAAATCCCCATGAAAGGCATGATGACTCTACAGGATGAATGGGGCTGTACAACGCTAAAGAAGGGGCTGGCGGAAGCACAATATGGTAGGGGTCACTAGCAGCTTGGTCGGCCAGGTGTAGGGGTGGTAGGGCTGATTCCAGCCAGCCTACCATGCCCAGAAATGGCAAGGCAAAAGGGGGCTAGACCTTGCATATATAGGGGGGCATCAGGCCTTGAAGTGAGGTCTAAAGCCCTAGTTTTGTGGGCCAATGGCCCTGGTTAAGTGAGCCCTTTTAGGGCAGTTTTATAACAGCCTGGTTGGCCTGTTTGGGTCGGTCAGATTCAGGTTGTTGGTTAGTTTTTTGGGGCAGGCCTTGTGCCCCATAAAAGGAGGTCCTCTAGCCCTCACTCAACATCCAACTATCTAGCAAGTTCAGGAGCAGACAGGAGCAGCCAGAAGCCACTCCCTTGGGCCTCACACTGGGGGTGAAGGAGAGTGGAAGGTGTGCTGCAGACTAAGTTCCTAGAGGCTGGTCGATTGTCTTCTAGGGCAGCAAGGTGTTGTGATCATCATATTCTCTGGAGTAGCCCTCTTACAATAGACAGGAGCAGCAAGAAGGCAAGTCTTGGGCCTATCCATAGGAGGTGAAGGTGACCCTAAAGGAGTTGCTGACTGAGCTTGAGTAGTAGCCCACCTAGGCTGGTTTCCAGATAGCAAGGTGGAGAGGATCGTTCTAGATGGAAATTCTATAGAAGCTTGAGGTGGAGCACGTAGGCGGCTTGAGTCTAGAGATAGCCAGCAAATAACAGAATTACCTTGTATCTAGGCTGTGAAGGCATTTTGCAAGAGATTTTTGAGTATGTTCTCCTACCTCCTAGTGGGAACTTCAAAACACTTCAGCCTATGTTGCTCTACTAGACTTTCTATAGCCTTTGTAGTGGTTCCCCGCAAACACACCTTCCCTGCAATCACACCTTCTTGCTGCTCCAATGGACTGCTAAATGTAAGGCAGTCTCAGGTTGAGGGCTGCATAAAGACCCTAGCTTGGACATTTTATAGGCCTAGGAGACAATAGACCAGTTGATGATTATAACATGGCTGGTACAGCAGTTAGTCCAATCAAACTGAATGGATTGCCCCTACTTCTATTGGCTTGATTAAGGATCAGAATTGCAATAATGGCATTCTAGCAGCCTGCTGCACTTACCATACATATTACAAGGACTGATGTCCCCACCACCACATTTAACTCCCATGTGTTGCCAACAATATCATGGATCACTCGACCTTTCTCTAAGACTACTACATCGAACACTGAGGATGAGGATTCTAGAAATAGACAAACAATACTCGTTTTTGGCTTCTATGCTTACATTAGTAGAAATAGATACTATTGTACTTTATTTATTGGAAACTGCCTTACCAAATTTATTAGATCTAGAAAGTTAAGATTTGAAGTATTTAGTCTTGAGAAAATTGGGGTGCTTCATGGCAGGCGTACGGCCTGCAACAGATCCCTATGAAAGGTGCAATGACTCAGCAGGATGTACAGGGCTGTATGACATTGAAGAAGGGGCTGGCAGAAGCACAATATGGCAGGGGTTACTAGCAGCTTGGTCGGCTAGGTGTAGGGCTAGTAGGGCTGATTCCAGCCAGCCTACCATGCCTAGAAATGGCAGGGCAAAAGGGGGCTGGACCTTGCATATATAGGAGGGCATTAGGCCTTGAAGTAAGGGCCAAAGCCCTAGTTTTGTGGGCCAGTGGCCCTGGTTAAGTGAGCCCTTTTAGGGCAGTTTTATAGCAACCTGGTCGGCCTGTTTGGGTCGGCTAGATTCAAGCCGTTGGTCAATTTTTTGGGGCAGGCCTTGTGCCCCATAAAAGGAGGTCCTCCAGCCCTCATTCAACCTCCAACTATCTAGTAAGTTCAGGAGCAGACAGGAGTAGCCAGAAGCCACTCCCTTGGGCCTCACACTGGGGTGAAGGAGAGTGGAAGGTGTGCTACAGACTAAGTTCCCTAGAGGCTGGTCGGCTATCTTCTAGGGCAGCAAGGTGTTGTGATCATCATATTCTCTGGAGTAGCCCTCTGACAGTAGACAAGAGCAGCAAGAAGGCAAGTCTTGGGCCTATCCACAAGAGGTGAAGCTGGCCCTGAAGGAGTTGCAGACTGAGCTTGAGTGGCAGCCCACCTAGGCTGGTTTCCAGATAGCAAGGTGGAGAGGATCGTTCTGGATGGAAATTCTACAGAAGCTTGAGGCGGAGCACGCGGGTGGCTTGAGTCTAGAGATAGCCAACAAATAATAGTACCTACTATCTAGGTTGTGAAGGCATTTTGCAAGAGATTTTTGAGTATGTTCTCCTACCTCCTAGTGGGAACTTCAAAACACTTCAGCCTGTGGGATCTACTAGACTTTCTGTAGCCTTCGTAGTGGTTCCCCGCAAACACACCTTCCCCGCAATCACACCTTCCTGCTGCTCCAATGGATTGCCAAATGTAAGGCAGTCTCAGGTTGAGGGCTGCATAAAGACCGTGGCTTGGACATTTTAAGACTTCTACATCGGACACTGAGGATGAGGATTCTCAAAATAGACAAACAATACTCGATATTGGTTTCTGCTTACATCAGTAGAAATGGATACTATTGTACTTTATTTATTGGAAACTGCCTTACCCAATTTATTAGATCTAGAAAGTTAAGATTTGAAGTATTGAGGCCTCAGAAAATTAGGGTGCTTCATGGCAGGCGTACGGCCTACAACAGATCCCCATGAAAAGCATGATGACTCAGTAGGATGTATGGGGCTATACGATGCTGAAGAAGGGTCTGGCAGAAGTGCAATATGGCAGGGGTTACTAGCAGCTTGGTCAACCAGGTGTAGGGCTAGTAGGGCTGATTCCAACCAGCCTACCATGCCTAGAAATGGCAAGACAAAAGGGGGCTGGACCTTGCATATATAGGAGGGCATTAGGCCTTGAAGTGAGGGCCAAAGCCCTAGTTTTGTGGGCCAGTGGCCCTGGTTAAGTGAGGCCTTTTAGGGCAATTTTATAGCAGCCTGGTCAGCCTGTTTGGGTCGGTCAGATTCAGGCTGTTGGTCGGTTTTTTGGGGTAGGCCTTGTGCCCTATAAAAGGAGGTCCTCCAACACTCATTCAACATCCAACTATCAAGCAAGTTCAGCAGCACATAGGAGCAGCCAGAAGCCACTCCCTTGGGCCTCACACAAGGGGTGAAGGAGAGTGGAAGGTGTGCTACAGACTAAGTTCCCTAGAGGCTGGTCGGCTGTCTTCTAGGGCAGCAAGTTGTTGTGATCATCATATTCTCTGGAGTAGTCCTCTAACAGTAGACAGGAGCAGCAAGAAGGCAAGTGTTGGGCCTATCTACAGGAGGTGAAGGTGACCCTGAAGAAGTTGCTAACTGAGCTTGAGTGGTAGCCCAAGTGGCAGCCCACCTAGGCTAGATTCCAGACAGCAAGGTGGAGAGGATCGTTCTGGATGGAAAGTCTATAGAAGCTCGAGGTGGAGCACATGGGCGGCTTGAGTCTAGAGATAGCCAGCAAATAACAGAAGTACCTTGTGGTAAGATCAGAGGACCACACCATTGGTGGGACTCTGAATCTATCTCTTTTGTATTGTGTCCATAATTTTGGACGGAAATATATTATTTTGGTCGTTTCTCTATCTGGCTAGTTCATTGTCTATTAATGAGTCTGCACATATATTTTATGCACATAAGTTAAGAAGTTTGTGATTCCAAATCCCACACGCACACTGTGTGAGCTCCTGGGCATTACTATTAATCTTTTGCTATGTGTACTCTCTGTTGGGTCATTTCTAACAAAATTAGGATTAGCATGGAATGGCAATGTTGTATATGTTCATGGTGATTGGTGTAGGTATGAGAGGACTAAAGATCTTGTATCAGAAGCATTTTGTCTACGACATAGCCATTATGAAGGGTTGTATAAAGGCAATATGTGGCTAGTAGTTTTGACTAGACCCGGCTATCAGCTTGTAATGAGATGCACACTATTCTAGAAGTTGCGTGAGGTTCAGAGTATTCGTAAGGCAATGTGAAGATTTAGAGTATTCAAGAGGCAGCGTGATGATTAGTACGATTGCTCATATTTGTATGTCCGCTGCATTGTTTGGCTCAAGTTCCCCGTCCTTTGAGTTATAATCACTATCACTTTCTTGGGTGAAGAGATCCGGTGATAGAACGTTCAGTAGCCAGTCTTGTGCGCACCTTTTGGCAAGCTCACCTTCCTTCGCTAATAGCAGTCCTCCATCGGTTTCAGTCTGCACAGTGGGAGAGCTCCAATCTGTGCATTGAGTGTTCTTGATCTCTTCAAGCTGATGTAGCTTCAAGTAGTCAAGTAGCTCTTGTGCATCGAGTTGCTCCTAAAGGTACTTGCTCTTGAAAACCTTGTAGAGGTAGCTTGATGATTCAAAGTTTTCGATTGGCATTAGCTTGACGTTCTTGTAGCTCGTCCTTTTTGCTTCGATGGCCGTGCTATGGGCGATTGTCAACAACCTCAAAGTTTTTTGTATTACAAAATTGATCCATTAAATTTTCAAAAATGCAAAATACTATGTACAAAATACAAAATCATACATTTCTAAAAACAAAGTACCATGTGCAAAATGCAAAGTGCTATATTCTATATCCCAAACTCAAATTGCTACATACTATATGCAAAATGCTATGTGCAAAATGCAAAATCATATGAACCCAATGAAGGGCACGTTCCTTGGTCTTATAATTTTTGGAGAGGAAATGTGCCGACTCTCCCCCCACACGAATGTGTGGTTAAGTTTATTTGTTTATGTGTTGGATACAAAGTGCTATTGCTAAATGCAAAAATGCTAGTTGATCAATGCTAAGTGCTAATTCTAAATGCAAAATGATATGTACGAAATTTAGAGTGCTACATCTCAAATTCAAATTGCTACCAAATATATACAAAGTGATAAATGAAAACTGCTATATCCCAAATTCAAGTAGCTACAAATATATGCAAAAAAATATACGCTAAACACAAACTCCTATGTGCAAAAAGAAAGATCTATTTACCATGTTCTATATTCGAAATGCTATATGCTACATTCAAATTCCTATATGCTATATTCAAATTGGTATCAACATAAACTAGAGACGTTATAAATTTTGAGTGAAAAATATAGTGTTAACAACCTTGATATTTTCTTTGCAGATTATTCGAATTGGTGAATTTCAAGTCATTTTTAATGCTCTCATCCACAACGGGAAAATAAAGTAGGTTCTTCTACTTCAACATATAATTTAATTTACAAATATGAAAAGGTCTCTTATTGAAAGGAGAGAACGTGCTTCCTGCATTAGCATAGAAAACAAGAAAAGATGAGTACAATCGAGTTTCTCCTCATGGCTATTCATCAATAAATTTCTAAAAGAATGGAACCAAATCACTTCTCAATATATTTCAAAGATGCAATATTGTGTATATTGTGGTAGAATAGAATTTAACACAGGTTCTTTTACAAAGTTAAAATCAGTAATATCACTACTAGAATCAAGTATAACACCATATGACTTATCCAATACGTTCATAAGTTTGCATGTAGAAAATGGCCTAGGACATAGATAAAAAATGGCTTGTAAAGCATGCATAGATAGTCCATTCAGAAAATTGTACTCGGTTCCCTATGATCTAGACTATTTACAAAATGTATTAGGTGCGGACATATTTCAAATGCAAATGCTTTCTATAATCGATATATCCCTAAACGTTTCTAAAGGTATTACATCTTTAGAAACAGGTATACTACAAAGGAGATCGATGTTGGATAATCCACTAATATGTTGGAATCGACAACAAAGATTCTGTAGTAGCTCAACAAACTTACTATCAATAACAAAACACGTTCTAGCGTTTAACTCTAGAACAAATGCCATATTTAAAAAATACTTAACAATGTATGAACGACCGCATCCAAAACTAGGAGTAAGTGTTCTTTCTTCAGAAGTTATTTATGATATTCTTGAAAGACACTCTGCTGACTCACCATTCGATCTTATGAAAATTGCACATGAGGACAACTACTTGTCATTACTAGAACAAATCAACATGCTACCTACAACTCATCAATTCAAAAAAAATACATCACATGAAGTCGGGACAATTGTACTTCATGATTCAACAAGAATTATTGAGCGTCAGCTCATAACATCTATGGAAGGTCTATCACAATGTGACGAATTAACACTAGAGTATGCATTATTCCCATTCCTCTATCCTTTTGGATATGGTGCTCATGACGGCAAGATGTTCTTCAACATATATTTAAAAATGAGAATATCAACATTGTTCTCCGTGTTCACTCTTTACAAACCATACTTGTTATTGATGTACCAAATACGTCAATCTATTTTAATAGCAAATTCTACTCAACTACAATATTACAAAAAGATATTGACCAACAAAGACGACAAGATTCAAGAATATTTGAACAAGAGATAATTAGACGTATTCTTAAGTTTCAGATACCAAGTTATATTCTTGGATCTCCTTCATGGCACCATAGAAACTTAAAAGATATAATGGCAATGGTTGACACATGAGGCCTTCAGAATATATTCCTTACACTTACTGCAGATGAGGTATCAACCACCAGATGGTGTGAAATCGATCAAATAGAAAACATTGCTAAACAATTCAATAAAAACTTCACATTTAGAGATTGTCCAGTTGAATGCGTAGTGCTCTTCCATGTTAGACTGCAACAATTCTTAGCAAGATATATTCTGTGCAATAAAGGACTACTAGGTAGAGTCAACCATCACATCATAAGATATGAGGTACATAGATATTGTATCAAACTAGATAGATGAACAAGACATAGATATTGTATCAAACTAGATAGATGCACATATCCCTTACATGAATGATTTAAATAACTGGCCAGAGAATTCAATTCAAAGAAAGCTTAACTATATGGTAAAGAGGAAACAAATCCACACATGTAGGCTAACATGCAATCTATTTGACTCAAGCACAAACCACAAATGCAAATATAGATTTCCATATCCAATACATTTAGATACTAAACCTACTATAGATCCTCTCACACAAAGATGGATCTACTTCCGTCCATCACTAGAATATCGTAATGTTGTTCCATACCATGCAGGAATGTTACTCTTGTGGCAAGCACATATGAATATTCAAAAAATAACAAACACAGGCCTATCATATTACCTTCTAAAATATGCTATGAAAAACGAACCCATGGGACACATGAACTTGAATCCTGGTGATGCGAAACTTCTAGGACTAGATAATCTAGATTCAATTAAATTAAAAATGATATCTGCATACATTCTTTCAAACCCAACATCTCCAATAGAGGCAACATTGTCATGCTTACAAATATCTACCATTCAAAGAAGCGAATCTGTGCGTTTCATTGACTCCTCTCCCCCATCTATGCACCAAAAATACCTTCGTGAACATTGTGTTTCGGTAATGCATCCTATAGATACATATTGCGGTCGTCCAAATGTCATGGAGAACTTGACCTTCTATGAATTCTAGAAAAAATACAATGTCCAAAAGTCAAAGAAAAAAAACAAAGATAACATAACTATCGTAGATTCTTTCGAAAATTATGTGTATCCATAAACACGAATCATACGTTTCACAGATTACCACCCTGCTCGTCATTTTGAAGGATTTTTTTACAACCTTCTACTAAAGAACGTAAATTTTAGAAATGAGAATGAGCTCGTTTCTGAAAACAATCATATGCAATCTTACTTCTTAGAATGCCATATCCGAGACCTCGTAAAAACAGAAGAAGACATCGAATCTCTTATCGATCAATATTGCAAAGTGCACTTGCTAATAGATCAAAATCGCCACCAACTAACAAACATGATACTCCAAAAAAGCCCATTACGTGTTATTCAAAACTCCTTCATGGCTTCAACCGACCTTCATGAAGATACCAATATACATAACACAACACGCACAAAATTACTTCAAATGATGAACGAGTTCAAGGATTTCGAAAATGCAACTCTTTCTTCTGAACAACAAGAACTTTACGAAAAGATAAATGGATCACCTATAGGACTTCATGTCATTTGTGGTACTCTTGGTTCAGGAAAGACATTTATGATCAAGTACATTACTTATAACTATGTAAAACAAGGAAAATCGATTGTTCTAGTAGCAACAACAGGAGCTGCTGCAATGAGACTAAGTCGATTAGCAACTACTGTCCATCATCAGTTTGCTCTACCAAAGAGACACGATATGTTTCGTGCCTCCTTACCACTGTCAGACGAACGATACATAGAATTACAAAATGCAGAAATCATAATAATTGATGAGATCTCAATGATGACATGCCAAACATTAAACACAATAATCAGACAACTGTGTGAAACTTGCAAGCAAACAATCTTGCAGCCTTTTGAAAATAAAAAAGTGCTCTTATTCGGAGATATGTCCAAGTTGCCTCCAGTATGTAAATGCAAGGTGCAAGAAAATAAATTCTGTAGAAAATGCTATATTGGAAACTCGGGTTTCTGGACAATTGCAACCTTTTCATTCCTACACACATCAATATGTCACCTAGAAGATCCAATATACATAGAATTCTTAAACATAATCAGAATTAGACAACCAATGGTAGAAGAGATTCAATATTACCTAGGTAATATAATCATAAGTGATAGTGAAGCAAACGATTTCATTGACAAGGACACAACTATACTGTGTACCCATCAAAAAGACACACGATACTATAATGAGCTCATACTACATAAGAAATTCAAAGAGCATCAAATTAAAATTGTCACTATGACATCCAATGCAGATCAAATCTTAGAATTAAAAGAATGGATAATGGATCCAGATTTCCACTCCATACAACAAATAGCAATAGGAGTGAAAGTGATGATCACAGAAAATATAGATCTCACAATCGGAGCTACAAATGGCGCTATTGTAAGTGTCATATCACTAGAAATAGATAATAACACAAACAACATTTTAAAAATTCATGCCAAGATCTTATCAACAAATGAAAAAATCACACTAAGATGATCAAAACATAAACAGAAGGTATTAAACTCAATATGGTATCACAAAACAACTTTTCCAATCACACTAGCATATGCAATTACGGGACACAAGTCACAAGGATGCACACTCAAAGGAAAGACTCTTGTAGTAATACAAAAATCATTTGCACCAGGACTAACATATGTAATGCTTTCACGAGTCACCACTCGAAACAACTTAAGAATCTTAAATAAAATCAATCCATCTGGCTTCATTCCAATGCTTACATGAACTTTACAGAAATAGTAATCAAAAGAAAATCCTTTTATTAAATATTCATCAATATAAGAGAAAAGAAACTTTTGATATACAAACTAATATGCACGATCTATCAAAAAACTTATTTGAAGAAAAACCAACAACAAAATATGGCAACATCAGACGAGGTACGTTTTCAATATTAAGCATTGTAGCAATTCTTTACATTAGTTTATATTCTAATTCATAATAGATTACTATTTCGCAGATCTTTAATCAATTCAAAAGTAAAGCCCGATTGGCTCAACAAGATCAAGAGAAATCAACAAAAAGAACAAAGGGACAAAATTATTTCTTGTATACAGCTCAAATGCGTCTCATAAACATGGCTGGAAAGGAACCAAATGAATACATTTATGGATGGAGCACACTACAAGACCTTAGGAATTTCATGGATAACAATCAACATGAAGTACAACAATGGAAGGCAGAACATGGGGACAAAGAAATGAGAGCAAGCGGTTAGTAACCCAATTTTATTTATAAAAAATGATTAAATTTTAAAATACAATAAATAACATATACATAATATCAATTCAAACATAATGCAGGTCTAACTAAGTACATAATTCGAAAAATCACAAAAGAGGACGATATCATTACTCCAATGATGTTGAGAATAGAAGCACAAGCTATAATACATAAGCACTCAGAAGGAATTTCAGCTTATTGCCTTGAACTTCTACACTTTGGCTATAATGTAAGCTTAGCCGAACTCCTCAAATAGATCGTAAGACTGGAAATGTCATACTAGCGGAGTTCAACAACATGTTCCAAACAGATGTTAAAAAAAAAGCAAAAGAGTTGCCATTTACCATAGAAGGTATAACTTCCATTTTTTATTTAAATTTTGCAAAAGAAGCATATGGCGAACATTTTGAGTTTTTCCCGACTCCACCAAAGAATAATATATTTCAGCCCCCTACAGGTACATTCTTGACTCCATATCTTAAAATAAATATAAACTTCATCTTCTAACACACAAGAAAAACTCATCGTACTTCATTTTGCTATTTCAAATAGGAAATCGCGAAGAAGACAAAGAAAAAGGCACAAAAGGCCCATATTACATATATTCTATTCTATGTATTGCTACAGAAAAAAGATATATTGGACAGAACTAGAAATCTTGAAAAACTGATAGCACAGCACCAAACCAATCCTCCATTAAAATTGAAACATGATGTTAACATGTACAAACCGTTCCACTCGAACTTCAAAAGAGAAATCCTAGCCACCACAAACTTTAAAAGCAAAGCAGATACACTCGAAGAGAAATACATAAGAGAACTCAACACAATGGACTCGAAATATGGCTACAATAACCTCAGTGGAAATCCAGCATCTACAAAAAAATTTTACTTTCTCAAAAATAGAGACATAATCTAGTATATTTCGGTAGAAGCACATTTTCAATACATGTAAAGGACTTCCTATTTCAAACTATAGTTAAATCATACTCTTGAAGGACTCTTAATTCATAACATATATTACTCAATTTTTTTAGTTTTCAAAGCATTACTACTTTTTTTCAATACACATAAAATCATTCATGTATGAACTGTTATTAAAAAATGCTTATTAAAACGTCATGTTTATAGTGATATATAACTCCATTTATAACAATTCCAATAATAACCACTTTTAAGTATACTAGATAAATTTTCATCTATTGTTACTCTTATAATAATATTATAACGTATTTCAAAAAATACTACTGTAATAAAATCTAAGTTCTAAATTCACTTTAACAATCAAGTCAAAATGGAAAAATTATTTAACAATTTTTACGAAATAGCACTAAATTCATTTATATATATTCTAGCTCAATACAGCTACCTGCCTGGATCTAGTTACTTTTGTGGAAAGGTCGACTTTGGGCCATTTGCATAAGTCAAGAGTTGGCAGGAGGCTCTTTTCATTTCAACCCACAAGAAGCATCCAAGTAAGCATTCCCTTGTTGTGATAAGATGAGAACAAAAAGAAAATTTTTGATGTGCCATGAGGTTGACGGAGAGCCAAGCAAGCATCTCCTGGGTCGACGATGCGATGAAAAAGTTTGTTGCCGTGTGGTCGACGACGAAGGAGATTCGTTCGCAATGTGAAAATTGCAATGATTTGAAGAGGCTGGGCTTTTTTTTTTGGTGGGGCTAGTTTTTTTTTTTTGTTGGTGGTTTTGAAAGCGTTAAGAGAGTAGGTAGAAGAGGGCGGCCGTTCAAAAGGACGAGTCTACGTGGAGAGATGAGGGGGCATGCCACGTAGGAAGGAGGGGGGTCCAAGAGGAAGAATATTCTTGGGAGGGCGGCAAGCCACGTGTAAACAAGAGGATGATGTGGCGCCAAAATACACATTGATTCCTTTGGCTACGGCTATGGCTGCTTCTCTTCTTCTGTTTCTGTCTCTCTCTCTCTCTCTCCATCGGAAACTCCTTTGATCCATCTCCCTCCCTCCTTATTTTGATTCTAGATTGCCTTTTCATCCTTCACCCTCCCTCCATTTTTGATTCCATCATTTGGCTTTCGCTCTCGGTTTCAATATGGCACAGCTTGTGCTGTTCCCCCCACGTCTTTCCGGAAGCAGCGGCCCGTTGGTAAAGCTCTGGCGACTCTTGTCCGGGAGCTATCGACGGGGGAGGGCGCGGGGATCCCGAGTCCCGACGACATGCGAAGAGATTTGATAATTGTGATGCGCAGGGCAGTCCGCGAGGGCGTTCGAAGTATGGGCAGACGTATGTAGGAGCGAGAGCGGCAGTGGGAAAGTTAAACCTCGGATAGAGACTATAAGAGACACAGCGAGAGAGAGAGAGAGAGAGAGGGAAATCGCGTTGTGTACGCCAATTGAATGAAAAATCGAAAGGGAGTTATGAGATGGGAAGAGGGAAATCGCGTTATGCACCCCAATCGAGTGAAAAATCGAAAGGCAGTTCTGATGAGTTCATGAGAGAGAGAGCGAGAGAGAGAGACACACACACACAGGGAAATCGCGTTGCATCTCTGAGTTCTGAAAATCTCACGGTAGATGCGTGTGACAATAGCTGCTTTTCTTTTGTGAATTGTGTTGAGCGCGACGGACGGTCTTGAATCTCGATGTGGTGGAGTGCGACGTCAATTCGTGCTTAGTTCGTGAGCAATTCAGCTAATTGATTGTGACGATGATCAAACCATCACGATTTTGATCCCTTTTCGACTCATGATTCTGCATCATCGCACATGTTTCTCCCCCTGCAGCAGTGCTTGAATTGATTGCTTGCCGTTGTTTCGTGGATCATTCAAATGCTCAGAGTCGCCATGTCCAGACTCTTCATCAGAGTCTCTTGTCATCTTGTCCTTTCCTTGCAAACCGTTACTCTTTTCTGCACTGCGCACTGTGCAGTGAGCTTGGATTGTTGTCCGTCAATTTCACAAATGCAACTCTCGTCGTCCACACTCCATCCGCACTGTAGTTCTGCGATAAGAGTCTTGCCGAATTAACTACTCTGTTGGACTCCAAATCCTTGTACTGTTGCATCCTCGTTACAATCAGACATCACACTCCGAGCATGGATGCGGTCGCTGGGCGGGGTCGTTCGATCCCAGGATGCATGGGAAGCGGCCTACGGCAGCTTTGTTTCTCACGCCGGAAACGTGGTTTGGCTAGTGTACTTGACAAGCGATTGCCCGAGGGAAGATCAGCAGGCTGGGGCGAGATCGGAGTGGAGGATTAAAATCAAACGGCAACCAATCGGGGTTGCGATCCAGAGAGCATGTGGAAGGCAAGCTAGCAGGCGGATCCAACGCCATTTGCGAGGGGGGGGGCTTTCGGTGGTGACGTTAATCCTTTCGGAAAGACAAATCCTTCGGAGAAACCAGAAAAGTACTCCGTGAAAGATGAACGATTCACAGAATTAGAATTTCTCTGCTCGATCGATCGGGATGGAATCATGGAATACTGGGATCATGCCTTTGTTGACTGATCCAAGATGCTTTTGTCGATCGTGTTGCGTGTGCTTCGAGCAAAAAATATGAGCTGTGCAAACAGTAATCTGCTTTCGTCCGATCGCGTCTGCAATCAGCTGTCACATTGTTTCTGTTGATTCGTGGGCTCTGGCCCGGCAGTTGGATTGCCGAGGTGCTATCGATGGTGTGAGCAATGATGCAAAGCGTGAGTAGGTTACTTGCTTCCCGTGGAGCTAACACAAGCTCATGTTTGTTTTGTCACAGAGATGATGCCGGTAGCAAGAAACCGTGGCAAGAAACAGTGATTCCGAGCAAGAAAAGCAAGCAATGGCTCCGCGTGATGATGAACCTCGAGGCCTTCCGATAAGAATCATCGAGGAGCGCGAAGAAAGGCAGAGAGCAGCCAAGACGCACTACAAACAGTGGCTGCAGCACATGACAAAGATTGCCGTCGACAAAGCATTGCAGCTTCAAGCGGAGTCGGGACGACGGCAGCTGGTCGGCATTGTCGATCCCCAGAGCTCCGAGAAACCGACCATCTCTTCCTTGTACATACCGCAACCTCAGAAATCTTCCTCGCGTCGCCGTAGAGACTGGACTCTCGACAGAAATTCAGAAGATCGTCGCCATGTAGCTGCTAAGATTTACGCGCTCTTGGTTCAATGGAGGCCCGATTTCTCCTTCGAATGGAGAGCCAAAGTCGCAGCCGCTGTGCACATCCTCGAGGAGGCATTGTATAGAGAAGCCAAGACCAGAGACGACTACACGAATCCCCTTCTGCTCGACTTGCAGCTCCATCGCGTGCTCTGCCACTTCGAAGCTGGGAACGGCCTCTGCTTGTTGCAGGGCGCCAGCCCGATCTATCCTGTGAGAACGTACCACAATCCCCTTGTGGAGTCGTGTCCTGCTCAATTCTCGCCTGAAACTACAGGCACCGCTGGATCCTCGCCGGACTTTGCAAGGACTGGAGTGACTGCCAGTGCAATGTCGGGAGAATCGCCAATCATTCCTGAAGTGTCGCACGAGATTACCATCGATGAGTCGCTCGAATGGGCACGGGCCAATTTACCATCGAAGGGAACCGTCGCTTCCCTCATGCTTTCGGAGATGAGATCGTCGCGCAGAATAGAAGCCAACTGCGCTCTCTGGGACGCCGTTGTCGCCGGCGAACGGACGATATTGGAGCAGGGCCTGCAAAGCCATGGAGAGTATGCAAGCAAGAGGATTGTGAAGAGGGTGATCAACATGATATCAAGGAGGAGAAGGGAAGAGAGCAAGCGCTTGAAGCAGGGAAATGGGAAGGCTGAAGGGGAGGCTAGCGGGCAGAAATCGGCAAAGGCGAAGGGGAGGTTTGGGAGCAAAACTGTGCTGAAAGAGATTGAAGCTTCTGAGAAAGCATTGCGAGGGAAGGACGTAGGAGGTGAGGGTGCATCCGGCGATGGAGGGAGAAGGATGAGGTCTGGAAAAACTTTGGGAGAGATGCTCAAGTTCGACCAAAGCTTGCGCATTCCACCTCCTGCTGCTGCTCGAGGATCTGCATCAACCAGCTCCCTGATGCTTCAATCCGAGGAAGTCTCTGTGGCAAACGATAGATCAGTTGCATCTGATAGAATTGTGGCTTCTTGCACTGAATCAGCAGCATTAGACGCCAATTCTTGCTGCATGTTGGAGCTTCAAGCCATAGCTGTCAATTGCTTTGATAAACCCATCCCTATCGAGAGCTCTGCAGGGAGCACAGACAGCGAGATGCAAACCGAGGAGTCTTCTTCCTTGTCGACCTGTGAGGAACCTGTCACTTCTACATCATTGCACAGTGGGGCTGAGGCTCATCAAGAAGAAGGGGTCGGGGCGGTCTCGGCATGCAGCAGCTCTCTGTTTTCCTTGGAAGGAGTTCTTGGAAGGAGCAAGGAGGTGATGGAAGGCAAGGAGGAGCTGCAGCAGCAGAGGGACTCCAGCAGATCCTCCTCAAGCAGCAGCCAAGGTGCAGGAGCTGGAGTAAAATCAGAAACAGCATTTGAAGGTGAGCAAGGTGAGGATGAGGGAGGGCAAGAAAGTGCAGAATCAACAGCCATAGCCATTGCACATGATGAAGCAGAATTGACAATGGAAACTGGAGGGCAAGCTGTGATAGGAGGAAGGCAAGAAATTGCAACATCAACATCAACAGCAGAAGAAGAAGCAGAAACAGAAGCAGATGCAGCAACAGAAGGACAAGCACAAGAAGGGGAAGAAATAGAAGGATCATCATCATCATCATCATCAGGAGACAGAGAGAGAGTGGCAAGAGTGCCCCTCAGTAGCTTCTTAGCAAAAAGAGATGATTTTAGCCTTCACACTTGCTTCGAGTTTGCCCCCTGGGATTCATGGGAGGAACCCACAGAGGCCCTGGATCCTTTGTGCTGTGTTTGTATGGTCGGATTGAAAGGGGCTGCTTTCGTTCCTTGCGGCCACACCTTCTGTCGCAAGTGCAGCAGAGAGCTATGGAGAGGCAGGGGAACATGCCCTCTCTGCAACCAATTCATCAGAGAGATCTTAGACATTTACTGAGCACTCAAGGAATTTCTACATTAATTCAGTCTCTTCCAATAACCTATGGTATGGAGAATGCCCTCTGTGCAACCATTGTCTAAGAAGAGAGATCTTAGACCTTTGTACTGAGCTTGCAAGGA
Organism: Dipteris shenzhenensis; assembly: GCF_047967505.1. Taxonomy (NCBI): domain Eukaryota; kingdom Viridiplantae; phylum Streptophyta; class Polypodiopsida; order Gleicheniales; family Dipteridaceae; genus Dipteris; species Dipteris shenzhenensis. The sequence continues at coordinate 30,059,681 of NC_141610.1, read as the reverse complement.
GATTGCACTGAGCTGAGAGATCCTCTCCACAGTTGCTTAATGGCGAGAGAGGGGAACATGCTCACTTTTCAATCAATACATCAGACAGGGAATTGCAATATGAGTCTTATAAGAGAAAGAGAGAAGGAAATAGATGTTTTCCTTAGCTGCATTGCCCATAGCATTTTCATGTTCAGAGAGATTCTCTTCATAGTAGCTTCTTGCTTCCTGTCTTGCTATCCACTGACCAGAGCCATTTGAAATGAAGGGCTATGGTTTTCAAAAGTTGGCTTTCCCATGGCATATTGCTTTACACGATTTTGTGGATGCTTTCATCCTTCCTTACAGAGTGGAAGACCCTAATAAGAAACATACCTACAATGCATTTCCAGTTTCCCCGCTACCTCCTGCTTGTAATGCTTTCCATGAGAGTTTCTTGGTGGTTCTAGTGCTTTGTACAGCTGATAGCCTTGCAACGAGTCCATTGTTCACCGAAAACATGCAAACCATATACAATGAACCTGCAACATCTTAGTCTCCACCCGTAAAAAATGTTTTCTCAATTTTAGGCAATTTAGTTATATTTTAGCTTGAATATGTGCAAATTCTTAAGGAAAACCTTCAAAATTTGAAACCCCAAGTTTTGTGATTTGTTGAGAAAAATGTTTTCTGTGAACACTGAACGCGTCCCAAGTATGAGCTGCAAATTTTGAAGCTCATGAATGCTCCAGCACTTAAATTAATAGCGGAGTGACCAGGTGGAAATGCAGTGTAGGCCGCTAGATTGATTTACAACTTACGAAGAGAAGGAATTACAAGTGATTTCAATAAAGAAGATGAATATCAGCTGAATTTTAAAAAGTGATTGCAATTAGGACCCCCATCAAGTGTTAAAACTATAAAAATAATAATGTAGAGTTGAGGACATTATAAATAAGGCTGCATTTTCAAGGGATTTCATATGACTGGATTAACATTTTATACTTGGTATCTATTCTACTTTGTAATTGTTCACAAATCTCTCTACGTTAGGACCCCCATCAAGTGTAAAAACTATAAAAATAATAATGGTAAATGGTTGAGTTTAGGGCATTATAAACAAGAGTGCATTTTCAAGGACTTTCATAGGAATGGATTAGCATTTTATACTTGGGTATCTATTTTACTTTGCAATTGTTCACAAATCTCTCTATGATCAAAATAGAATCCACCTCTCTCTCTCTCTCTCTCTCTCTCTCTCTCTCTTTAATCAACATTATTTTGCTTTTTTTTGGAGTTTGTGAAATATTGAATATTGTGGAATTTTATATGTGCACTAAGAGATTAGATTCTGATAGTTCAATAAGCTTGCCACACTTTAAAGTGTATGGTAAATTGTCATGGAGAACTGAGGTTTAAATAATATAATCAGCTAATGATTGCACTTGTATCTATAGAAACTATATTGTGGAGCGTATAATTGGTTTGGGGATTCCTCAATGTTATGGGGACATATTTGGTTTGTAAGCACAATTCCATGCATAATCTTTTAAATATAAATTACATTAGCATAGACATTCAAACTTTGTTTGGATGCATGAGATGTTTTTATAGATCTTACTCAATGCGATGTCTCAATCTGCTATTCATTTTCATTGTCGAGTAATGAGTTGCAACTTTTTGAACCCTATGAGCTATTACAAGAATGTCATTGTTAAGATCAACATTTCATTGCCTAATGCATAATTTTATCTAAAATAAACTAGAAAATTTATAATAAGACAACGCAAGAAAAGTAAGATTCAGCATTTGTTTGGGAAGATTGGAGGTGTTGATCTTGTTTGTGAATTTTTGTATCTTCATTTATTCCTCCTTGCCTTTTCCATATTGTCTTGGTGGTATAATAGAACTCTCTATCCCTATATAAATTAACAAATGAGTGTGAAAATACATATTTTTTAAAGGAGATTGGTAGTAGATCTTTTTGGATTCTATAATATGGAAGAGTATACTTTCTCCTTTTGAAAAAGGGTCATGCAATCGCAATCGCAATCTTATTCACATTTCCAACTAAATTACAATCTCATGCTTATTCTAATCTAAGTTTCAATTGCGATATTTGTCAAAACCTCAATTGCAACCTCAGTTATCGTGCCATCACATGGAAACATGCTTCCCAACCACATATTTTGAAAACATTTTAGAACTTTTTAAAAATAGATCCCCAAGAGCATTAAAGAATGTACTAGTTCGTGGAAAAATGAGGAGGGGGGGGGTGGAATGCCAAAGGGCGAGGGAAAGAGAAGAGTGATTATGAGGGGTAAAATGTACTAGTTAGTGGAAAAATGAGGAGGAGAAGGGTGGAATGGGAAAGGGTGGGGTAAAGAGGGGTGGAATGGTAAAGGGCAGGGTAAAGAGCAAGTCCCTCTAGTTATGAGGGAATGGGCCCTTCTCCTCTTATCATACATATAGTGTATTTCTTTCACACATCTTCTTTTAGCCTAGAGGTAAGACAGTGCATTGCGCATGTTTTGAGGAGAGTGATTAATGAACAAGTCCCTCTATTTATGAGGCAAGGGCACCCCTCTTCTCTTATTATACCTATACTCTATTTCTTTCACATATCTTCATTTAGCCATGCATGGTGGATGTCTTGAGTTCAAATCCCAGCTATGCATGAAGATTTGAAGCTGTCCCTTTGACCTTAGCTTAGATGGGGTATTTCAATTTTCTCCCCCAATTGAAAAGAATTGAAAAAAGAATTAAATAGAGGAAAAGGGTGAGGGTATGGTAACAAAGACAAAGGGGGGAGGTTGTAAAGAGGATAGTGAATAATGAGGATGCTCCTCTATTTATGAGGGAAAGGGAGTCACTCCCCTCTTATTTATGAGGGTAAAGCCCTGTTACAATAATTTTTTCAGTGGGAAAGAAAGCCTTGACTTCAAATCTCCCCTTTGCGTCAAATTTCAAAGATATTCCTTTCACCTTAGATTAGTTGGTCTATCTTCACCTTTTGAGTTACGAAAGCAATATAATTTCTCCATTGAAAATAAAAGGCCCTTTCAATTAAGTTTTGCCTTCGTTCAAGTTTTATGTATGGAATAATTTGTAGAGATTAAGGATCTTTAGAGTAAGACCTACATGGCAAGCACTTTAGAGCTTGCTAACCAAGTTCGGGTTTAGCATATCCTATAACGAGTGTCCATGACACTAGACTTAGAACTTGTACTTGTGAACGAATTCCCATGCCCTTAATGTGACACACACACTACAAGGCATACACCCTTTTTCGATGGAAATACCGACCTTTTTAATACTAAAAAGTTTTTTTTTGATGGGCGCAAAGGTCGGTATTTATGTTGCTATAAGTGTCAGAAAAGAACGGTCGCTATATAAGCGTTGCTATATAGTGACACTAATAAATGTCGCTATATAGCGACATTGGTAAACGTTGCTATATAGCGACACTAGTAAACATTGCGATATAGTGACGATTAACAGAAGCTTAAAAAAGACATTAGTGGGGCTAAACAGGGACACAGCAAGTCCTATTTTGCCCCACTAATGTTCTTTATTTAGTAGTTACTTTTGTTACAAAATTTCCCTTGTGGAAAGGGTGATACAAAATCACTCAAATGAACCGAGCGACAAGAGCATATACATGTCGAAGATATACAATATTGTTTGTTACAAAATTACCCTTTCAAAAAGGGTGATACAAAATCGCTCAAACGAGCTGATATACAAAAGCATATACATGGTGAAGTATATGCAAACTACTACTACTACTGCTGCTGCTCATCCGAATCGTCGTCCTCGTCCTCGTCGCCTTGGCCTGATCCTTGGCCCTCGTGAGCTACGCCTGATCCTTAGCCCTCGTGAGCTGCGCCTAATCCCTGGCCCTCATCGAAGCCGTGTAAGCCTAATCCCTTATCATCACCGCTCACCTCCGCTGATGGGATGTTTGAGCTTTGATTCTAAGAGTGAAACCAATTTAATTGAAAATTAGATTGAAACTTAAAGAATAAAATAGTTTAAAAAGTGAGATTACAAGTAGGAGTAGACTTATACCGTGCGAGCAGCCACCTCAGCCCAATCGACCATCGCTCCCAGCGCCTCCTGCTCAATAAACCACGGCTTTGTTCCTACAAAAAATGCACGTCTCGTCTCTGTGTCTGTAGGAAGGCGACCCATCGTAGCTTGCTGTGGGCCCAATTTACGAGAGTTAGATAAAGTGCATGCAATATGTAGTAAAACAAATAGAACAATACATTAAATGAGAAGAAGTAGACTTACCATGGTTGCCTCGAATGCCAACCGTCCGCCTGCACCAAAGTGCAAAGTACCTACGGAGTCCAGTCGTCTCCTCGCAACCCTCCTTTAACCCTCGAATAGTTCGGGATGGTCCTTGTACTGCTTCTTGAAAAACTTCCAATCAGCTTTGTCTGCCCAGCTGGGTTTAGCCTTCCCCTTTGCAATGGAAGTATGCAAGGTTAACCTACGATGCTTCAAGAGGGCCCCCATGTGCTCTTTCATGTAATCCGAATTGAACTCCCAATTTGGAGGGTTAGGATATTGTCTTTTCAATTCATCAATGACTGCCTGCTTCTTTCCCTCATCTTGGTACTACCAGTCAGTAGCTATGCCGCTCCTGAAGTGGTGGCTCATCAATTGCCTCATAGTGGCCATCACTACTGAGCCCTTTTTATTTTCTATTCTCTCTCCAACCATGATTTCATAGGACAGGCCCGCGATCGGGTAAGGAGGACTCATGGTAGTGGTAGAGTTAGAATGAGTGGTATTATAGCAAGCGCTTACAAAGCGAGGAGTAGCAGTGGGAGTAGGAGAGGGCAAGGGACCTAATTGGTACTGGGTCTTGGGATCAAATGGAGACATGTAGGGATGTGACTGAGCTGACTCATCTACATCTCCCGAGTCAGTACAACATAAGCGACCCCTCCTACTCTTCCTTCCCTTATGATGGGCACGCCCAGGTGATGACCCCTTAGTCGAAGGGGCTAGAGGGGACGATTGGATAGTAGGTCCAGTCGTCGGTGTAGGAGAGGGATTTACTGAGGTCCTCTGGGATAGCAAAGAGAAGAATCACTGCCTCCGCATCGGTCATCTGTGTGACAAACTCATCAGGACTCCCGATGAAGCCATGGGCTGCTAGCAAAGGAGTTCCCCGAGGGGTAGTCACAGTGCTACGTCCGAGAGGAGTCGAGCCAGGGGTAGTCGCAGGGGTAGGCCCCTGAGGTGTCGCTTGAGTGGAATCAAAGTCCTCAGGAGAATAGAGATCATGATGTCTCCTCCTATGAGGGTTTTCGTACTCGTCGGATGTGCAACGTGATCCCATGTCTAATTTGGGGGAATTGAACAAACGTAGACACAAACACGAAAACAAAAAACAAAAAATAATAGCAGGTAAGAAGCAGAAAGCATATGAGGGAAAGCATATGCGTAAGAGAAGGAGAAGCGTAAGAGAAGCATCAGAGAAGCAAAAGAGAAGGAGAAGCATAAGAGAAGGAGAGGGGAAAAGAAGAGAAAGAAAAGGGGGAGAGAGATTAAAAGAGGGGAGAAGAACCAAATATGCATAAGAGAAAAAAGAGAGAAAGCATATGCTTATGAAAAGAAAAGAAAAAGATAGGGAAAAAGAAGAGAAGGAAAGGAGAAGGAGAAGGAGAAGGAGAAGGAGACATATGCTCATGCATAAGCATAAGCATAAGAGAAGAAAAAACATATGCATAAGAGAAAAAGAGAGAAAGCATATGTTTGAAAGAGGGAAAAAGAGATTGAAAGAGGGGAAAAAGAGATTGAAAGAGGGGAAAAGAGCATAAGCATAAGAGAAGGAAGAGGGGAAAAGAGATTGAAAGAGGGAAAAAAGAGATTGAAAGAGGGGTAAAGAGATTGAAAGAGGGGAAAAGAGAATAAGCATAAGAGAAGGAAGAGGGAAAATGAGATTGAAAGAGGGGAAAAAGAAGAGGGAAAAAGAAAAGGAAGAGGGGAAAAGAAATCGAAAGAGGGAAAAAAGAAGAGAGGAAAAGAGCATAATCATAAAAGAAGGAAGAGGGAAAAAGAACATAAGCATAAGAGAAAAAGAAAGAAAGCATATGCTTATGCTTATGCATGAGCATATAAGCATAAAAGAAAAAGAGAGAAAGCATAAGCTTGTCCTTATGCATGAGCATATGAGCTCATGCATAAGCATAACCATAGGCAAATACATATGCTTATGAAAAGAGGAGAAAAAGAGAGGAAAAAAGAGAGTGGAAAATAAGAGAAGGAAGAGGGGAAAAGAGATTGAAAGAACGGAAGAAGAAGAGGGGAAAAGAGCATAAGCATAAGAGAAGGAAAAACATATGCATAAGAGAAAAAGAGAGAAAGATTATGCTTATGCTTATGCATGAGCATATGAGGGAAAAAGGGGGGGGAAAGGGGGAGGAAAAGAGGAAAAGAGGGGAAGAAGAGGAAATAAGAGAAGAGAGGGAAAGAGAGGGTTCCTACGCCCATCACTGTAGGTAGTGCTTAAGGCATTAGCTGCAGGCCAATGCAAATAATGGAAATAACAAAAGGGAAAAAGAGGAAGCACTTTCTTGCCTGGAAAAGTCTCGAATCGTGTTTCGTGGACTGGCCCTACAAATAAGAGAAAACATACCATTTTTTCAGATAACTAGTTAGAGGAAGGAGGAGTTTAGAGAAGTAACTTTTCAAAGGGATTGGATGAGTTTGGAGAAGCCTACAAACAAGGAGAAAGCATAAGCCTAAAAACAAGGAGAAAGAGGAGGAAGAGAAATACCAAAAAGAGAAGAGGTGAGTTTTCTTTCTTTCACCAAATCTTGTTTTTTGTCCTTAACTTCTGAAAACCAAGCACGAAAATTAGCACATAGCCTTAGCAATACAAGGAGAAACATGCTTCAACACTCGCAAAATGAAATCTCACAAAAAATGAACCTACATTACTTAAAAAGATCCACCTTCTTGAAAAACTTCCTTTCATACAAGCAGAGAAGGAGAAGGGTGGAGAGGGAGCACAAGTGTTGGGAGAGGGGCTGGGTAGGGGTGAGGAGTGGGGAATAGAGAGGAGGAAAGCGAGGTCATCGAATATAAGGTGGAAGGAGAGATTTTTTCTTTTCCCGCAATAAAGATGTGAAAGACGGCGTCGCACGAGGTTTCAGGTTTAAGTCCCCAGTGACGCTAGTCAATCGCTATATAACGATGTTTATATCCAAAAAGCATCGCTATATAGCGATGGAACAAGGCAAAGCGTTGCTATATAGCGGTGGTTTAGGGCACTTATTGTTAGAAGAGAGAAAAGGAGCTCATGGGTGGCTATTTTTTGAATCTTAATAGATTTCCTTGCATCTCATGTTGTGATTTTGGAAGTGTGCAGATGGAAGGGACAAGTGAAAGCTCATCAGATGATGCGCCAATGCCCGAGAGCACAGAGTGGCTTACGGAGAGGTTGTATTGTCATTGCACTCATTGCAAGCGAGAAGTATGACATCAATGTCGTATTGTCATGTGACACTTGCGAATGTATGGGGAGGAGCCCGAACCAGTACCCACCATTGGTGTTGCACGTGGTGATGGATCATCCAGTAAGCTCCCAGTAAGTCAATGCTATTTGAGTTCATGATTAATATTGGATACCATTATGACACGAAACCTTCAGACAAGGTCTTATATTTACACGAAATCTTGAGATAGGATGAGGAGGGTGGCAAGGGTGCACATATACCTTCACACTTTGAGCAAGACTATAGTTTCCCGAATGTGCTAGATGATGACGAGGGTATGGTGGACATGATGGATTCTATTTTTAGGGGCACTACATCACATGTACACGTGATGTCAGAGTCTGAGGTCAATATGCGAGAGTTACAATCAACACAATTGTACGAGGGTGTTAGGATGTCTAAACTATGGGCTTGTCTCTCAATCTTGAATTTGCAAGCAAAGTATGAGTGGTCGGATACAAGTGTCTCGGCCTTAATGAGGTTAGCTTCCACATTAATTTGATTCATTATTTGGATATTGTTTGTTTTGAGAATCATCATGTATGTTTGAATTGTGACTCTCTTTTATCCTTCTCTCTTTTATCCTCTCTTTTAGTCTCTTTTCTCCTCTCTTTTTCTCTCTTATCTCCTCTCTTTTTCTCTCATTTTTCTCCTCTCTTTTCCTCAATTTTCCTCTCTTTTCTCCTCTCCTTCTCTTTTTCTCTCTCTTTTATCCCCACTTTTCCTCTTTTCATTTTCTCTCTTTTTCTCTCTTATCTCCTCTCTTTTTCTGTCTTTTTTCTCCTCTTTTTTCTCCTTTTTCTCCTCTCTTTTTCTCTCTTTTGTCTCCTCTCGTTTTCTCTCTTTCCTTCTCTCCTTTTTCCCACATGAAGCTTCAATAGCCTACCATTGAGCAAGCAGATACAGACTTTTGTCACTCAAATTCAAAGAATGCAGGAGTCTGTAAATGCTTGCTCAATGTCAGGCTGTAGGATTCTAAGCTTGCTCAATGTCTCAGAGGTATTCTAAGCTGTCGGATTAGTGTACCGATAATCTTGATGAGTTAGTGTAATTATGATTATGTTATATTATTGACATGACTTCTTTATTGCTTTGAAATTAGAGGGAAAAGAGAGGTGAGAATCATCATGTATGTTTGAGAATCATTATTATTTGAAGCCTATGTATGTTTGAATTGTGATAGGTTGCTCTAGAAGATGTTGCCTGCACCAAATACCATGCCCCCATGAAGAGATGAAGCGAAGAAGATGCTAACAATGGTGGGTATGGATTATGATACCATCCATGCTTGCAGTAATGACTGTATTCTCTTTTGTCACATGAGCATGGAGTTTTGGCTAGTTGTTTGAAGTGTGGGGAACAATGATATAGAGATGACTTGCAGGGTAAGCAGATACCAATAAAGGTCTTGAGACACTTTCCCATCATTGCAAGAATACAGCACATGTTCCGATGCAAATCCATAGCGGAGTTGATGACTTGGCATGCATCTCATCGGTCCATTGATGACACATTGAGGATTCTCGTAGATTGTGCAGCTTGGAAGCACATAGACAATCAGTGGCCGGACTTTGCGAGGGAGCCACGCAACTTATATCTTGGGCTCGCCATGGATGGTGTGAATCCTTTCGGCTTACACTTGACATCTTGGTCGACATGGCCCATAGTCTTGGGGAATTACAATATCCCACCATGGCTAACAATAAAGAAGGGACACCTCACTACTTGTGCCAGGGAAGTACAAGGCCAAAAATATGGATGTGTACATGGCACCTTTGATAGAGGAGTTACAGATCTTATGGAGAGGAGTGCGAGTCTTTGATATTTCCAGAGCTCGTAGACATACCAATGATATTTTGGTCAGGGGTATCTTGATGTGGACCATGCATGACTACCCAGGATGTGCGCAGGTATGTGGTTGTGTCTTTACATGTATAGTATAGGATTATGCTTTTATGACTCTCTTTCACATGCATGTCTTATACTAACACATTCATGCATGCGTGCAGGACTTGTTACAAGTGGGTACCATGCTTGTCCTATTTGTGGACTGGGTTTGAAATCGCTTGCACGATACTCCAAACATATGAGGAAAAATGTTTATGAAGGTCATGCTCGATACCTTCCGCTGGACCATCTTGCGCATGGAGGTCAGCTTGATCCACCACCACCATATTTGAAGGCAAGTGACTGGATTCAGGCTTGGACTAGGGCGAATGGAGAGGAACCTCCTCGTGGTATGAAGAGGCTATCGATCTTTCACGAGCTTCCTTATTGGGGTCAGTTACAAATTAATCATCTCTTGGATCCCATGCATATCTTCAAGAATGTGGGGGCTACTATTTGGGCACACTAGGTTGGTTCCAAAGACTCAAGAGGAGTGCGAGAAGACTTGCGTGCTATGAATAGGATGTCTCGTTTGTGGCCCCAAGTGCGTGCTTCGGGAAAAGTTATCCTCTCGAAAGCAACATGGATCCTCTCCACGAGAGAGGAGGCAGCTGTCAAGGCGAACATTGCCTCTTTTCAAACACCCACAAGGTACATGCATTGCTTAAAAGGAGCATTTTCAAAGTTAGTGGGCTCAAGTCCGATGATTGGCACAAGGTCTTACATGTATTCTAAGCTTTAGGATTAGTGTACCGATAATCGTGATGCGTTAGTGTAATTATGATTATGTTATATTATTGACATGACTTATTTGTTGCTTTGATAGTTCATCCTCCCAATTACAATAAAAGGGTGCTAACAAGAAGATGTTAGAAATGCTATATTCAAGATCAGTGGTATTGTGAGGTATATGTTTACTATCACATCGCATTGATTGCCTTTTCTTCAATTTAAGCTGAATAATCTATAGACTATTTATGAATATATCTTACATGGGCATGTGAAATAGGTGGATATCTCAAAAAGAGATCTCCATATCAAGCATCGAGAAGGCTAGGGTGGAATCCATCGAAGTCGTATGCTTGCTTGAGAAGCACTTTCCCTCGAGCATTATGACAACTCAAGTGCACTTGCTTGTGCACATAGTTGATGAGGTGGCCATTGTAGGTACCATCGGTGGATGTTTTTTCTCAAGCGGTTTATGAAAACTTTGAAGGGATTTGTAAGACAAAGAGCAAGACCAGAAGCAAGCATGGCAGAGGGATGGCTTGTGCAAGAGTCATTAGTATATATCACGAAGTTTCTTGCATCCACATGGATCCTGATATGCCGCAAGCTTAGCATAACAAGGATGATGATCGCATCATTGGTGAGGTTCCCCAAGGAAAAGGGATTGAAAGAAAGATGAGTGAAGAGCAAATGGAGAAATTCAATAAGTTTTGTATCCTCAATAGCAAGGAGATGCAGAAGTGGATTGAAAGATATGAAGCGGCCAAAGTAGAAAGAATAAATGCAAGGATGAGATTCAGAGTAATGTATAGGCGATCGCAACCATATCCATGGGATCTCGCCCTTCTTCCCACTCACATGTCACTTGATTGGCTACAACTGACTCTACGTAAAGCTGAATGCGATGGAGAGACAATAAACGAGCGGGAGTGAGATTTATCATCTAGATGTATGATGCATGTAAGTTTCTTACCTCTTGACGTAATTAAGTAATTCTTTATGGCAATATACGCTATAAAATAGATGCATCTTCATTGTTTTAATGATGCTCTTTTGCAGTACGAAAAGTACAGTGCATTATGGTCATATGGATGACATTTTCATGTGGAATGCATTGACTCAAAGAGAGTCACGTATGATTGTGGAGTCATGTAAAACTTCACACAAGATAGTCGAGCAAGTGCTTCGCATACCAATCTCCTCACAGGTGGATCATTGTGGAACCATATGCGAAATCTATGAAATTGATTTCAAACGATTTAGTTTTTTTATTCTTGATGTAAAATGGTTTAGAACTATTTACAACGGTCCCCATGTGACAGTGAGAAAAGATAGTAGCAGTTTCTTTGCAATAGACTCCACCAAGCTTTGGACCGATGAAAGTGATACTTTTGTTCTTCCTGAGCATTGTGAGCAGGTGCATACTAATGATTTAATTAATCGAAGCTTTCATTTTTAAAGATCCATTGATACATGTACTTAAGCATAATTTCATATATATAATTAATGGTATTTGGCACCCATCTTCAATATAGGTGGTTTTTCATCCGGATCGTTCTGATCCAAGATGGTAGTACATGATCCAAGTGCACCATGAAGTAAGAAAATTTTTGAAGATAGAGATGTGGATGTGGAGATGCCACTACCAATGCCAGATCCAATTGATCCAGATGGATCTAGCGAAGAAGATGATCACAATATGAGCCAAGAGGAAGATGCGCATAATGACATCGTACGGGAGGAAGATGGAGATCACGATATTGAGGAAGAAGATGACGATCATCAAGAATCACCACACTTTATGAAAGAAGATGATCGTCTTAGGTGAACATATTGAACATATGATGCTAGAGTACGATGATGATATAGGAGATCAACTCGGTATAGAGTTAGAGATAGACTTGTTTGACACGTTAGACTTGGCTCAGGATGAAGCCATTGATGTAATGCTCTTCATTGATTTTTTTCATCTCAAACTTGGACATGAATATATGAGCTTCAAAGGCTTGATGTACATGCTCTTGTACTTTTATTCTCTCAAAGGATCAAACATGTATGAAAAGGAAAAAAAAATTGTCATTGGGAAAAACTATCTTTTAAAGTCGGTATGGGAAAAAACACTCTGTAAAATGTCACTATAGGAAACTATCTCAGTGTCGCTATATAGTGACCATTCACAAGTCTAATAAGTGTCGCTATATAGCGACACTTGCCTAAAGTCACTATATAAGACACTTAACAAATCCCACTTTGGTTACCGACGATTAGCGCCCCATGCATGCTAAACGTTGGTGCTTAATCGTTAGAATAGGGCCCGTGTGTAGTAGTGACATTTGACTTGACACCAAGTGTTGGTAAAAAAGTCTCATTTAATAATTCTCTTTTATGCACTCACCATGGATTTCTTGCAGCTTGTCCATGGCTCCAATCCTACCACAAGATTTTTTCTAGGGAACATGACAATATTAAAAGAGATGCTTGCATGTTGCATCCTTTCACAACACTTTAGCACTTTCTAGCCAAGGCCATGTTCTGCGTAAGGCATAATTAGTACCTCTCATCATAGAACATTTCAAATTGATAGCTTGGAAAAGACCATGTTCTACATAATCAATACCTCCCATCATAGAACATTTCTAACCAAGACCATGTTCCACATAACACATAATTAATACCTCCAATCATAGAACATTTCAAATTGATAGCTTGGAGAAGACCTATCGATCCTCAAAAAGTGAGCCACATTTTGTAGCATGCAAAAGTTTGTCTCTAATATGTTTGTATAATTGTAGGACATTGAGTTGTATTTTTGCACATGTCAATTGAACAGCTTCCAAAAATGAATTTCCTTCAAATCCATTCCATTCAATTTCAACATGAAACTATTAGCCTTTCTCATTGTCTTTTAATCAAACACAAACATTTATAAGGTCCATAACTAGCATGCAAAGTATCCCTTCTCATGCTTGATGTAGCTTTAGTGTCTACCCATTCAAAGGTTTGTGAAAACTTATTATGATGTGTTAATCAACATGGGAGCATTATCATAACACATGGAACATTAGCATAATCTAATCTTAGGCTATTTTCTAATCATGGGCTTAATTAATTGGTATATATGAGGCTAAGTAGCATATACAATTAGATGGGGTAAAGTTTATCATATGCAAGGTCATGGGCAAGATAAAGTGGGATTACTATATGCAAGACAAGGTCACTTAGGATTTTCATAGCATTGTAACATAATAACTTAGATTATCTTATGAAAAAGTCATTAGAGTAAGTTTAGGATTGCAAGATTAACATGGGCACATGCATGGAGGACCATTAAGCATGGTAATAGACATAAAGCATGGAACATTAGCTTTTCTTACATGCCAATTGTCAACAAGTGTGTGTGTAATAAGAAAAAATCTCTCTCTCTCTCTCTCTCTCTCTCATGGGCACATGCATGGAGGACCATTAAGCATGGTAATAGACATAAACAATGGAACATTAGCTTTTCTTACGTGCCAATTCTCAACACATGTGTGTGTAATAAGCACAAATCTCTCTCTCTCTCTCTCTCTCTCTCTCTCTCTCTCTCTCTCTCTCTCTCTCTCTCTCTCTCTCTCTCTCTCTCTCTCTCTCACACACACACACTTTCCTCCCCTAGCCCCAAAAAATATGAGTAACTAGGAGGTCCCAAGCGTTGGATCCCTGGCAAACTAGGATACACAATGCCTCAAATGGGAGCATAGGATATGCACCTCATATCTACGGAGGTAAAATTGCACACTTGAATGAAAAGCAAACTGGATAACGGATATACACAATAAAAGGAGACCCCAAATGATTGAATGGGGTGAAAGGTATGAAGAAGGATGGCCTAGAAAAAATCCCCAAATAAATCAGTATATATAAAGAAAAGGGGAAAGATAATTAAAATGCAATTTACCCCCTTGGACAAAAGGCAAAAATGGGTGAGCACATATTTATTGGAGCCCTTGTGGGTGCATAGTAACTCATAGAATAGGGAAACAAAGGCCCGCAATCTCGAGCCCCCTGCCATCATGAAGATGCTGAACCCACACGGATGAGTATAGGTAGGACATATAGTGGAGGATATGGCCGTTTAATGCCATGCAGTTCCCTACCAAAGGATGGAAAGTGGACCACCCTTGCACCCACCTCGAGAAGGACAAGGAGTCCCTCTTCCCAATGCCCTCTGAGGACTTGGGACTCGGGTACTCAGACACTGCACAATGCAAGGGGCGAGAGAAGGCATCCAAGGCAGCCTTGTGAGAAGGAAGACCAATTGGAGAACGTGCATGAAAATCAAGAGAGAGCAAGCCTGACACAAAGCTGCGCAGAGAATAAAGACACTCACTCACGCCAAGAACCCTTTAGGACCATGGAGGCCACCCAGGTCAGTCATTGAAAGACAATTACATAGCTACCTCCAGCTTTATAAGCTCTAACAGACGGCTCCACAGCTCATACCTCATTAGCTTCACTAGCAGCGATCTAGTTAGGAGAGTTGGTAATAGGAGTCATAGGCCGAATGCTCAACGGAGCATGAGGAAGCCTCCAGTGGGTGCGAGGTCTTGGTAGGAAATACACATAGAGACGACTAGCTTACTGTCCTACGGGAGCTGAGGTCATAGATAAGCTTGAGGAAGCTTCGGTTGTGGCACGTATAGAGAAGTCACTACAAAATCCCATGCAGAGGATATCTCTAAGCATCCTGTTAGATTCGGCTACTCCACGAATAGCATGATGAGAAACAGAAATGCTATCATCTTGCACTGGCTCAGAACCTTTACTAGCAGCGATATTCTGCAGCTCCTCCCAGGGACACACTCCAGTTCTCTACGAGTACATACACGCAAACATCCCAATCCAAGAGTAGTCATTGGGAAGTAGACGATGCAATGTCTTCTTCCCCCTAACCTGGAACGTTTGTCTCTACGTAAGACCACCTCGGGTCACTCTAAAGGATCGGACTTGGCATTAGTAGCTCGTAAGCTACGCTTGGATTTTCACAATCAGATCGCATGAATGCCCTGTTGACCGCTTGCCTCTACGATACCACTTTGTAGACTGCCAACAAATAGAGATGGACTATGGTCCTAGGATTCTACGGGTTCTTTCCTAATAATTAAAGCATATCTGCATACGGGTTTGTGCACGCGCACGAGAACATAGCATCTGGCACAACCTCTGCATCCTGTAGATGGAACCCACCGCACAATGGTAGGAATTCCATTGGATGGAAAACTGAGCAAGATCAGTAGCCCATAAAGGACGAAGGGAGGCCAGATCACCATATATTGACGTTCGGATTGCATCGGTGCCTTAATCAGTAATTCCCTTTGATGGTTTCTTCATATGATGAACCTAGACACTTTTTATTAATGTGCTACCTCATCAGCATTGTTGGAATGAGAATATGGATAGATAGAACACTGCATGCACTTGAAATTACATAGTATGGTTGCATGAGACACCTAGAACAATATGCGACCCTACAAGCAGCCTTGGTAGAGATAATACAAAGGCTGGCATACTTAGAAACCATGGACCACCCGCATTACGGTCCCTTAAATGTTTTTCCCCCAATAAGGGACCTTGCTTCTTGACAGGCAATGGAGTATATGTCTTAGTAGGCTTTGGCATACTCTCTCGGCATTTTAGAGTACCCCGTGATATGTTATGTGAAAAATTACTTAAGTATAATGTCGAGTACTCCCTTTAGTCGACTAGATCTCACCGTTTAGAACTACATAATAGTAATACTATGTCATAAAAACTCAAAAAAGTATCTATCTCTGGATATAAAAGAAAGAGTGCTCACGATCGAATTATGAGAAAACATCCTCTATTAGACCATGAGCATAGTTACAATGATAGTGGATGGACATTTACACTAACTGTGCGTGACATCCCATGAATTTTGGAATTTTTAATTCAGCATTGAGATTGTAATTTTTTGATTCAGCATTATGCTTAATTGAAAGTGAGACCCATGAGAGCATATGACATCTCACGAGTTTTGAATTTTTAATTCAACATTGAGATTGGAATTTTTTGATTCACCATTGAGCTTACTATACTCTCTTTAATTCAAATTGAGACCCATGAGGGCATTATAAGTCTCTTACGGCACTGAGGCAACTCAACATTGAGGCACATACCATATAACCCCTGAAATCGTCCACATGAAGGATAGAGGGACCATTGCCATTAATACCTGCACCTTGGAATAGTGATCTTCATTTCCTTTAAAAGCTATCTTCCATATGTTGTTGTAATCAAAATGATGAGGTTGACAAGGATAACAATTGTGGCTGGGCCTGAAGCCTGTAGTCCTACAATGCATTGTATTCATGTTCTAACATGCTATGCTTGTGGATGGATGCAAGTGAGTCCAGTTACCTATCTTAGCTTTTTGGTTAGGAAGAAAAGGAGGATAATGGCATGCTTACTAGTGGAAAGATGGATTCACTGTGAGGTGTTCCTAAAGGCTGGAATGACTATCATACAGAGCTAGATATTTACCTATTTTGATACTCCTTAGCAAGATTTTGGGAAGCCCCTGGTTGGTGGTTATACCGGGGAGGGGGTGATCAGAGGCCCTAATTTATTCCTCTTGACAGAGACAAGTTAACTATTATACTTAAAGACTTTATGGATAAATGACAGAGTTTTGCAGTTTATAGAATTTTGTTTTTAGCTTTTGACAGTAAATGCTTGACAATAATCCTTTTGATAACAGCTTGACAATAACAGCAGAAATTGCATATGACATGCTTGGAATGGAAAATTTCTAAGCATGAGGTAGCTTAGTAATATAGGCTACAACACTAGTAACATTACTTGGTTGTGATGGATGCTACATGTATACATGGAAAAAAGAAAGGGGAATGTTACACCTAGGAGCCAATGGATTGTAGGCTGGGAGATATAGATTTCATTATTATAGTAGGCAACACACACACACACACACATCCTTCCATTGTAGAGGATGTAGTTAGGCACCTATTAAAAAGGCGTTTTCCCCCCATAAGAAACATTACTATTGAAAGCTTTGGATACATAATATAATAGAATATTTTCCATGGTTCCTACAGTGAAATTTTTGACACGTGTACCTATTTGATCTAAAATAATTATGGGTAGAAGTCCTGATCATGAGGAGGCAGGAGTCTTGATCATGAGGATCGTGAATTCTTGATCTACTAAATTAGAAATATTGGATAATTTTTCCCTTGTGCATATAGATTTGATAACGTTGAGTAATTGGATGAGGCAACAAGGGAAAATACGAGAGAGCCGACGGATAGTTGCAGAGTAAGAGGATTGCACATAGGTTTCAACTATAGGTGTACCTAAGGACTACCCAACTGCCCCCACCAACTTTGAGTTAATGGAAGGAGACACTAGACCCTTAGTTGAGATTTTGGCTCAAGATTTACACGGGCTGAGAGGCGGCAAAGGAACGGCCAATAATTAAGGGAAGAGAGTACTATCACTTCCCCACGAAAGGAACAACTTTGCCCCTACCCGAGAAATGGGGCATCCAAAGTATTTGCATCAGGAGGGAATTAGAGATATTGAGTAGACAGCTCCATTACTCATGTGAGAAAGAAGAAATGGGTGAATTCCATACGTGAGGAGGGAGTGAATATACTTGGAGACTTGGTTTCGCGCATTGAGGAGCCTAGAGAAGACGTATCCTACAAGCGTGACAACTAATGGACCTTCCACAGGTAGGTACTTTCCTTGAAATTCTCATCGACGAATTGATCAAGAAGTTTCTTGGGAAGACCCGCCTCTCCCACAAAGTATCTAGTGAGCCTACTTCTTTAGAAGGCGATTAAAGTGTTTCCCCATGAGAGGTTGCGAGCACAGTGAGCTCGCAGACTGGCCCAGCCACCACGAAGAGCTCCATTTCATACATAAAAGTGGTAGACGATGGCTTCTCTGCAGTTTGCCAATCTATATGATAAAAGAGATAAGAGAGCCCTGCACAGTCGAAATGCTAGAAGGTAGAGGAAGCCTGGGTCGGGAGCCTGATGGATGATCCCAGTCTTGCTATAGCTCGAATACGTTGAAAGTGTTATCCTCGTGAACTTTGAGCTTGAACAATGTATCATATTATTGTTGTTCCTGGAGCACGGCTCCATAACGGTTGGAGGATAAGCGGGAGCATACGTGACCCTCGGAGTTTGATCAAAGGCGTAAGGCCTTTGGCACCACCCTGTAGCGAGAACACGCGTTTCCCTATTACATTATAGAAGTCGTTATACGCTTTGGAATCGAGACGCATCTCACCAGTCCATGATTTAGGCATTTGTTATCACAGAGTTTCTGGTGAGTAACTGCCTAGAATAATGGACGTCACACACTTCTTCCGTCATGAGCATAAACAGTCTTCTTAATGGAATACAGATAATTATCATCATTCATTTGCTCATATTATGAAGCCACGACTCACTTATACGTAGGAAATGGTCAACTTCCTTCACTTTCACTCGGTTACGCGTACGGGTCTATATGAATATTGTCGAGAACTAGCAAGCAAGGAGCTTCAGGAACCCCATGGTTCTCCTCTGAGGTATGAAGGCGAGCAGGTTTTGCAGGCCATGCCTCGACCACCATATACAAAAAATAGAAATCACGAATGTTATCATCGTCAACCGGCGTCGTAAGCGATCTTGGACACCTGGATCTGCAAGGAAGAGTGAGAGAACACTCTGAGCAAGGTAAGAAATGAAGAATAGTTAGATAACTTTTGAACTCCATGCAAGATGCCACGCTAAGCTTGACGATGAACTGGAGATTCGTATGTTTTCAAGAACGGGGTCGGTCTTTCTCTCACAGCACTGCTTAGTGTTTATGTGGGAAAACGTGTTTTTGCGGCAGCAGCTTTGAATAGCTTGGTGATATCGATCCTGTACTTCAACTTGCACAATGCCTAGCCATCGCCGACGCGTATATGTTGCTTCTTTACTTGTCAACGTAATAATTTGCTGCTTCTTTACACCGCCTAAGTTAAAACGAGGGGAGGACTTGAATACGTTCTTCTTTATTTATTTTCTAATAGTTTGGGAGATAGGTTAAGCAGTCAACAATTTGCATGAATGATGTATTGAAATATGGTTGGAAAATAGAATGGAAGCAGGTATTAGATAATAAATACTAGCCTATAGTCACACTTATAATGGAGATTATGAGTTAAATGTTTATACCATTAACTTTCATACACTTTGCTGGAAGAACTATTGACCGAGATCTCGAGATCAGAGAACATCTAAAGGATAACTTTGACAAGCAATGTTTAAACAAATAATGAAATTTATGAAATATTGGTTGATCACTTTCCCTTCATGGTAGTGCTCAAATATTTCTCATAATAGTTGACTTATGAGATGATATATGGTTATCAGTTTTCTGAGGGCCTTGGTATAGAGAACCCAAATACAAGGGATTACAAATTTGTTAAAGATATCATAAGGAGATTGAGACCTCTAGGAAGTCACAAATATGGCAAATTGACCCCCCCTGCTCTAATTATTATGTAAATTGATACTATATAGTTTCCTTTAACTAAGTACGCTTGAAAGTGTAAGTGCCAAACTGTGAAAAGTTGCAATTCAAGATGAGGGACATGGATAACAACTGTGTGCCAACATGGATGCCTGGAGTCCCACATTTGAAAAGGTTCTTATGTGGATGGATGGAGGTGAGATTTGAAGTTCCATTAGCAATTCATTCTATATTCTTAGACTCGTATATTTTTTTGTTACATGATCGCTTTCCTGGGAGTGGTTTCAAAGTTAATGGGATTTTTAAGAAAGCAAATTTGAAAGGTTACCTCCTTTAAAATAAATCTTGTTGCTTGACTAAAAAATGTCTCATGGCTTGAATATGGTATGCAAAAAAAACGTGCACAAAGGCATGCCGTCATGAAAGTTCTCTGGAGAGTGTGTATCTTAGGTGTGAAGAATGATACTTTTTTATTTCTTCCTTCATTTCTTTCTTCTCTGATCTCAAATGCTTGTTTTGGATAGTTTGCTCATCTATCTTTACTGGCTCTTTGATGAGATTTTTCATCTAGTTCTTTTTTTAAAAAATTTATTAGTTTGTTAATTTTAGGTTCCAACATCACGTCCATCCACAAAAGCACAATCTCATGTAGTCCACAATAAAGTAAGTCTTCCCCCCAAGTGTCATGCCAAGGATAGAACTCACCTATTGCTCAAAAAAGAATAGCTTAAGCTCTTGCATTTGGTCCCTTCAAGTCATTAGCGATGTACTCCACAAGCTTCAACCAACATAGAACCCCCATAGTCATAAGCAATTTGGAGGCCTTCTTAGATGTGCAATTGACATCAACTTTCTATGTCGGTTGGGCCATATGGGAGACTAGCTTCCACAAAGATTTTAAACATGAAGCAACTAGAAACTGGACGTACTCAATGGCATGGAGGACCGAGGTGGTTGAGTCAAAGTGCATTGGTTCAAGAAGGGTATAGACCCTAGCTAAAATTGGGTTAAGGAGGAGCTTGGATGGATTAGATGGGGGGGTGATTATTCTCCACCAATTATATGAAACCTAATCTAATCCTCTTCCTCCTAGAGGCTGACTCCAGGGGACTTCTCCCTCCGGCCCTCAGCTCCAAACCCCCTTGCCTTCGATTCCCTAAGTCTTAAGTCAGGGATTAGAGATCAAGATCTAAAATCTTTTGCGGGCTCAAGTACAACTTCTTCTCTTGTTGTTGTAATTTCGTTTTGGTTTTTGCAGAGTTAAGGATGCGAAATTTGAGCTTGTATGTGCTATGATTTCACAACAGGAGTAGAGCTCATGCATGTTCCTTCTGGCCCCTGTAAGCATGTTGTAGCTTTCAATGATTCTCACGCTATGAATTTTGTTCTCTGGTTAGAGTAAACAGATACCCAGTCCAGGTTTTGGATTTTGAGATTGTATGAATGTTTTACTGGTGATGAATTTCTATTCGTGATGTCCTTTGGCTATTGTTGGGTGCTGCAACTATTGTAAATCAGTGATAAGAGCATTTCATGCACGAAAGTATAGTACTAGCAGAGGCAACTGCTTTGCGAATAGTTGCTGGGAGCTATTGCAAATAGGAAAGGAGGATGTTGGTGGGAGCTGTTTGTGCACATCACTTTTGGTTGTTTTGGTTGGTGCAGCAGCAGTCTATAGCTATCGTTGTGATAAAATCAGCGTCCATTAGATACCTTGGAGACATTTATTTTAGACACTGTGTTGCGAATAAGCGGGGAGGCATTGAAAACCCCGAGAGGCTCCATAAAAATTTGATAGGGTCTGTGATGCAGCTGAAAAGAACCCATGAGATTTGAAAGCTCACCGGTAGGATGGTTAGCGCCCGAAGGAGCTGACGAGGGAACTTGGAAGGAAATTTTTCAGGAAGAGCTTATGATGGAGGGCAGCTGAATTCTGGAGAGCTCTCTTGAGGTAGCGTGCCACCCTCTCTCTCTCTCTCTCTCTCTCACTCACTCTCACTCTCACTACTCTCAATCTCACTTGCACTCTCTATGCATGTATTCCAGCACATTGAGCAATAGCAGCAGATGAGGGAGGACTGCTACAAGAAGGGCTGAAGGACGTGAAAGAAGGAGAAAGCTTTGCTAAATTCGGATGGTCGTTGGGTGGAACAAGATCTTATGGAATTGCGATAGCGAGTCAGAGAATTAGAGGGTTTATCTCGATGCTATGAGCCTATGGAAGAGTAATATGAGGAGAGTTGTGAGGACATATCGACCCGTAGCAGCTGAATTCCACCTTGATCTTCCAAGAATTACTTCACCAACCCCTCCAACTGGTTTGGATCCCTGCATCCTACGTTTCCAGCAAGCGTTCGCTGGTGATTAATTGCACTTGCTCAGCTCCACCTTTCCAACCGTAGCTTCCTCTCTATCAGATGTTCCCCCTCCTCAGCGAATGTATTTAGCATTGTGGAGAGATCTAGGTTTGAATCTTGAGCGATTGATTTAGTTTAGTAGCGTGGATAGAAAATGCTTCCTTTGTTTTTCTCTTGTGTGGCAGATTTAGGAGAAAATGGCAAAGTACATGTAGGAGTACAGGATGCTCGATAACCTCCCTGCATTTTACAAAGAAGCAATGAGAAATTTGCAAGCAACATGCCAGTGCAATAAGCGTGGAGTAGGAGTGGAGGTGGCGCAACAGCAAGGTGAGAACAAACCACTAGCAGGCATATTGAAGAGCATAGGAGAAGGACCCCAGGGGAGCACTTGAAATACGAGCTGAACTCAAACCTGTTTTAGCTGTAGATTGAATCCTGA
The DNA here is from genome assembly GCF_047967505.1 of Dipteris shenzhenensis. Taxonomy (NCBI): domain Eukaryota; kingdom Viridiplantae; phylum Streptophyta; class Polypodiopsida; order Gleicheniales; family Dipteridaceae; genus Dipteris; species Dipteris shenzhenensis. The sequence continues at coordinate 30,037,260 of NC_141610.1, read as the reverse complement.
TGCGAAAGAGATTGACCAGCAATCGCCTCGGAGCTTGGTTATAGTCATTAAAGGCATGCTTCCTGAATGGAGAAGAAGAGAGTTTTTCTCGACTGGTACAATTAATGACACACTCCAAAAAATGGAGATTGCAAACAACGCCATGCATAGCCCCATGGCTCAACTGCCAAAGCTCTTAGAGGAGACACTCGCTTCTTTGGAACACAGGGCCCATCCGCTTACGACAGAAAACTTGACTTCTGTGCTACTATAGCATGAGATTCTGATAGAGGTAAGCACTCAATAACGAAGTGGATTTTGATAGATCAACAAAAAAGTAGATTTGTAAAGAGAGATTTGTGTTTTGGAAATGTAGCTTACTAATAGCTACTATTTACTTGATGGTTGTTATAACAAGAATTCGGTTTTGGATAAGTACATCTTTGTTTCTCAGTATAACCTCTAGTAGTGAGTTTCTCTTGAGTTTCTATGAGGCAAGGTAGTAGTACTCACTGATAATGACAAGATTTTGTTTCTCATGTTGGTCATTTCTCAATGGGAATTTGAGTTGCAAGCTAGTGGAGGTGGGCAAGATTAACCTTTTACTTGGGAAAGTCAGGAATTCCCTAGGAAGAAATGTATTGGAAAGGGTTACTCCTATCATGTTGCTTAGCATGGACAAAGTGTGATTAGCATGATTTTCATTGTTGTTCATATTGTTCATGGGAAAAATGTGCAGGGAGTGATATTTAAGGTGGATTACATGGTCTTCAAGGTTGATCATCCTTATGTTTGTGCAGGCCCTCGAGGATAAACTTTTTTTGGCTTTGTGATAGTTAGCAGTCCAAAATTGAAATTACAATCGAGGTGAAGATATGATAGCTTTGCTTTCTCTGGTCAACTTACCACCCTTTGGCATATTCTCCCTCTCAACATTGCTATCAATCGATTGATTAGTTTCTTTTTTTTGGGGTTTTATTTCGTTACATTTGACATAGTGTCGTATTTTGGCATAATATGTCAATATGCTAGCTTTTTTGTTCAAGTGATACTATGTGACTATTGGATATGAACGTAGTGTTTTGTATTTGGCCTTTTGGTATAATACGTTGATCTTTTTCGTAAAATAATTGATGCACTTTTTGGACCACACATTTGTGTATGGTAGTTATCTCTCCTCACTGAGTCGTATTACTCAATTTTAGCTGTTGTTAAGTAAGTAAGTCCGCATGTCGACATTTTGTCATAATACTCGACTTTCAATGTCATTATAAGGGCTCCTCCTCCTTGTTTCCAAATTATCTCGACATTGAGTCGTATCATTCGCTTGTATGTGTTGTTCATCAATCTTAGAAGGATAATAAGATTTAACAATTTGGTTGTTTATTGGCCTTTCAACACTGTTTCTTGGGCATATAATTTACAGAATAACTAGGCTTCGACACTAGGTTGTTCATTTGGCTATTTCTTGGGCATATAATTTACATAATAACTAGGCTTCAATACTAGGTTGTTCATTTGGCTCTAGTTGTTGTTGTAGCTTATGTCACAGAATAATTATTTAGACTTCGACTCTTGGTCATTTATTTTGCTTTCAGTGTCATTGTAGGTTGTCATAAAATATGATAGTTTGGGCTTTGACACTTGGTCATTTATTTGACTTCTTGAGTTGTTGTACTTATCATTGCTAAATTCTATTATTGAGGCTTTGACGCTCAGTCGTGTATTAGACATTCCGTGTCATTGAAATTTCAGATAAAATGGTCGAATGTGTTCGCTTTTTAAAAATGCCCATCCAGTATGATTAGGGTGTGTGTGTTTATGGTTTGTACATGTAAATCATACACACATACTAAATTAATTGTGTTAAGATAAAAACATGAGGTTTTTAAATTGTTATCGATATATTGTCATTACACGTATTATTCTAGACTTAGTTCTATGATGATCTTGCAAGGGATCATATATATATATATAGATAGAGAGAGAGAGAGAGAGAGAGAGAGAGAGAGAGAGAAAGTATTGTCTTCTTTATAGGTGCTATATCTAGGTCTAAATGGTTTCCTATGTTCTTATGATTCCTTAACATATTATGAATTTGCAAGGCCTTCAAAAAATGGATTTCATGGATATATTTTCCTTCTACCCGTAGGAACCATCGGTCCTTGAAATTTTCCTATGTATAAGGCTTACAAGAAGTTCTCATGTTCAATACATGATTTTAAGGTCAAAAGCTTGGTAAAGGTGTGATTTAATTATGACGATGCATAGCTACGTTTGTGTCCTCCAAGATCAGATTTGTTCACGGTTCTCAATGAGCACTCAAAGTCTAATTCTCACATTAAGTCACTCACAAAAGAGGAAAGTTAGAAGGTAGTATTCATAGGCTTGCTAGGGAGTCCTCAAAAGGATAAGGAGCATGATTCAAAGCAAAGATATCTTAGCATCTTTTTGGTTTCAACAAAAACTAGAAGCCTAAGTGTGAGTGCTTTCTCTCTTGATTAAAATACGAAAAGCCTAAATGCAAGTGCTTTCTCTCTTGATTCAAGCCATATTAGAGAAAATGAAAGATATTTTACAAATTTTAGCTCTGTTGTGTTGGGGTATTCGGTGCCATGAGGTCAAAATAGTTAACAAGTATGTTAACATAAAGCCTTTCTTCGATGATCAATGTGGTGGTAAGTATTGGTTTATAGAGTGTAATGTTAAGGCGATGTTCTATTATAAAGGAATTGACATGTATCTAGATGGATGTTTTTGTCACAAAAGTTGCATATGCATTTCACAAGTTGTGCAACTATTTGAGGACTTCACATGCCACCATTGCAAGGGGATAGTTAACTTGTTGACTTTAGAATGAGGTTGTATAGAGAAGAGAAGGTTGAAAAGAATAGAGAAAATAGGAACACCATTTGTGGAAGAAGACACAAAAAGTGTGCTTAGCAATGTAACTCTTTCTGCAAAAAAGCAAGTAATAGACATTTCTAAGCAACCATGGTGGGGAAAGTCTCACGTTGCTATTCTTTCAGTAAGAGTTTGGAAAATAAGAGAAGCTAGTATAAAGTCTCTTAATTGCAAGGATGTAAAAAGATTTTGCAACGCTATAATTGAAGTCCATAGATTAGATAAGTTTGGTGGTAAGGTTGCCTTTATGGGACTTTCTACAAGATGTTGCTATACACATAGTTAGGTCTGACGCAGGTGTAGGACAAAGATATAATGTGAACACAAAGGCAATATTTGAGGTTGCAAGGATGTGGGGAGGGACAAGGTTACATGATTTATTGAGTTTCAACCTCAATGGATATTATTTATCAACAACAGAGCAAGGGCAAAGAATTGCCACACTTACATGCTTATATTTTTGATGCAATTTTTGAAATTTATGAAAAGGAGAAACAAAAGCATGGGATCAGGTCAAAGATTTTGTTCAACTTAATGGAAAATGAAACCACTATAAAGAAGAGGATAAGGTAATCATATCAATCTCATTTTAATGAAAATACTTTTCTTTATCTAAATCTTGTTTTATATGCAAGAGGATGAAAATGAGCTTGTGGACTCATGCTTATTAGTGCTTGTAGGAGGAATTCAAAAGATGACACGATGGTGGGTTTTGATTCGGATATATATAAGATGATCATGAGTGTATGACTACATGCATGATCAAAGTGGGAGAAGGACAAAAAGCAAGTCTGATTGTTATGTTTTGGCATCACGGGCACAAAAAGGCCTTGCATGAATGTCACCTCTATGGTTTGAGTATCACATTTTGGTATGTCTTGTCAAGGGTTTTCATGGAAAAAGAAATGGGTAGGTTCTTCTATGAACGTGGCAAAGTAGCATGGTGTTTCCATCTTCAAATAAAAATGTCATGTAGTTGAAAGCCTTGGTAGAAGTAACAATGCAAGATAACCTAGGTCAAACCTAGTTCAAGATAGTGAGAAGAATGTCACAGGTTCTATCAAAAATTAGTTGCACATGTAATAATGTAATGTAGTAAGAAACTGAAGAGAAGGATTAGTTTTAATCTTGGCCATCCATTTAGGGTTTTCAAGAAAAGTTAAACTTTATGGTTATAAAAATAATATATTTTTTAGGTTATAATGAACAATTTTAGGATTCTAATGCTTCCATCATCTCTTTTCATAGATGACGTTTGTCTCTGTCCTATATTGCCATGGTCTCTTTCCATTGCTACCATGTCTAGCTATCATCCATAGATGCCTTCGAAAATTTTTTAAACGTGTTATCCATAGTGCCAGTGTCTTCTTTCATAGTAATCTTTCTTTTTTGACCATTGTTATCCCTTTCATTCTTGGTTGTGTTCTCCATCATGCTTTTTGGACCATATTGCTCCAATGTTTAGACCCTTCTAGCTACATCCATCTTCTTTCCATCATACAGACCCAACGTTTTGGATCCTAAATGTGAGGTTCCTATCTATGATAATGATAGAATCAAGGCTCAATGCTCATGCCCGCTTTACAAGATCTCCATTTCCTTTCTTTATTTGACAAGTTAAACCAAGGCCTCCTTCAACTAATAATTGAGAAAACAAGCATGTGAGAATCCATTAATTCTCTTCTTTTTTGAGATTCCACATAAGAGAATCCAAGCATTGAGGTGTGTTTCCTCTTTCTTGCTTAAGATTTGTATGCATATACAATTTTGAAAGATAGGAAGCATGACTCTATGCCAAGCTCCCCTTTTCAAGCTCTCCATTTGCTTTCTGCATTGAACAAGTTAAAGACCCACATTTGTTTAGGATTCTAATAATGGGGATGTAATCATTTCATAGGTTCCACCATCATGATCTTCTCCACTATCATTGTTCCATAAGTGCCACAACCATATTTTTGCTTATGTATGCATATCTTGGGGGGGTCACTTAGTATAATATGTCTATATCACATGTGTTCAAGGCTTTTTTTATAAATCCCTATGTACCCTATTTTTCACATTTCCTTACACCCCCTCTGTAAATTTTTCTACATTTTATAAATCCCTTAATGTAAATATATTTTTTTGTAGAGGAGTTTTAAAACTCCTTATGTAAGAGATAAATTGCTATTTTTAGAGTCACTTTTGAGGCAATGTGAGATATTTAGAAGATAAGATATCTATATCATGTACATCACTTCACACACAAAAAAGTTAGGTATCGACTACTTTAGGCAACATGCAAGTTCGAGCTTGGTTATGACACTTGTTAGTGCCAAAATGCTAAGATAAAGAAAGACTAAATAAGACAAAGCATGTGTATCAAAAGTAAGAGAAACAAATACTAAATGAGAAAAATCATATGTGCCATATATTGAGACTAAGTGAATGTGTAAAGTCACTTAAAATATGCAAAGAGCTCATGCAAGTGAGAAACGAAAGCATGCATCAAAGATTGGAAACTTCTATAAATTCTAGGTATCCTTTAAATTGCAAATTGCTACAAAACCATACATGCAAATGTTCCAGCTAGAAGAAGTGATGACAAATTAGTAAAAGTTACAAAACATTTCATGTAATATAGAACACAAACATCTAGAGCTTTCGTATGTCAAAGATTGGAAACGTTTATAAATATGTATATTTGAGACTTATTATTTTCTTCCACTTTCTTATTGTTATGAAGTGAAAACTGGAAACACCAAGTTACTTGCCACGTTCTTGGAGGGCCTCCTCACTTTTTCTACTTCTTTATTATTAGAGATCAAGTGAAAGATGGAAACACCATGCTACTTTGCCACGTTCATAGAAGATCTTGCCCATTTTTTTTCCATGAAAACCCTTGTCTTAATAGAAGTTTTGACAAGAGGTTTCACATGAAATTGCATCAGGGATACTATGTAGAATCTTGCAAAAAAATGATCTATGCCAATATTCCAATTTGTATGACCTTGAAATGAATTGTGGCATGTTTGTAGTAATATTCGCAATGATATAGAAAGTGCTAGAGATGCCAAATGTTGGAGCAATAAGAGTACAAAAGAAATTTGCCAAGGAAATCATTTCAAATAATCTTTTGGCTACGAATAAAGTTGATGATAATGTCAATGGACATATTGTGGGAAAACCTCCTTTCCAACTCTAAACCTCAACAAACTATACAAGTTTAGTTGGAATTATTTTGTCACCAAATCTTTTGTTTTTACTAACTTTAAAATTTTTAATTGATTATTTCCAAAAGTACTCTTTTTCTCAAGTTTTAAAGATGGGTTTTTGAGGCGATGGCTTCATTGCTACCATGACAAGATTCATTGGATTGTATCATTTACTTGAAAGAACATATAAGATATGAGTTTTTCCAAGGGCTTCAAGGATTCTTCTTTCCTAATCAGTCCTTGATGACTCTGTGATGTGCTAACAATGTCAACTAAGGGTAGAGGTTCAAGAGTGAATCTAGTGAATAGGATGCATCCTAGTGCTGACCTTAAAAAGGCTTAGGTGCATTTTGAACATGTTTTAAGAGTATGTGGCTAGAAAATAATGGCATCTCATGTGTATGAACCAAGGTAGAGCTGAATGGCTTTGAATTTTGCATTTGCGCACTATACCAAGGCATACCTTATGTTTCCAAATTTTTCACCAACAAGAACTTGATATTGTAGTGTTAGGGAATGCCTAACCATTCCTCCTACGAGGAGCAAATGCTTTTCTAGAGAATGATATATGAGGTTACTCCCTAGACATGTAGATGTTGAAAATGGTGTAAGTTGCACCATTGAGATAGAGCACAATGATAAACCCTAATCCCAAACCCTAAGGGGTGAAAATGTATATATTTCAATTTATACAGAATACAACTTATTGGCGTAAAGCTAGCCATCTCTTGTGCCCTCCAATCTCTCTTACCCCTATCCTCCAACAATGGAGAGGGCTTGATAAAATAAAAGCAAGGAGAGCCCTTAGGCATAAAGATTCTTATCACCATGAATTTGAAAATATGTTTTGATCAAGGAGAGGTGGACACAAACATCTCTAGTGGAGTCTTGAATTTTAAAGAGAGGGCTTATGTACCTCCATTAGCCTTTGATGTACAAACAATGCAACAAGACCATGGTGTGTATGTTACAAGAAAATAAGTTTATTATGTTTGCTAGGACTTTGATTGGGTGGAGCAAGGAAGGAAGCTACATTGTCAAGCATGGCTTTCAGGTTTTGGTCACAAGTGTGGAAAGTTGACTTATGAGAATAACATGATGCAAAATGCTACCCCATGTTTCAAGGATAGAATAAGCCAGAGTTAAGGTTAGAGAGTTAGTTCTTTTGGTTTTGTGGGGATGATGTGATACATGCATGGTCACCAAGCAACAACATTATTGATTCCCTAATAGCCTCTAGAAAGTGGCAATGCAAAGGCAAGCTAAGTTGTCTAGAAGGAAGAAAGATACAAAGTCTTGCATTGATTATTGATGTTTTGAAGAATTCGGGTAACATGGCTACAAAATGACACTATATCAAGAGGGGATCCAAGAACAAACCTCTCTAGAACAATAACCCCAAGTTCTAATCATCGCAATATGAAGCACAAGACAAACATATAGAAGGTAGCTATAGACTGCATTCATCATTCTTTACATATGGAAATTAGTATGACCCTAAGAATTGTGCAGCATGTACATCAAGATGAAATCTCATTGTTGTAAATATATATATATATATATTGCGTATCTATAGGGGATTTAAGCTATGTACTTGGAATTGAAGGACAAATTGATGTAATGGGATCTAGAGTCCTAAGGTCTAAGGTTGTGAGTGTGTGAACACATGGTGTGCCTAGATAGGTGTCAGTAGGTGTGATTGAGTGAATCTAGGTGTGTGGTGTGTGATTGAGATAATCATGGAACTGATTGAGATATTTGTGGATCTAGATGCTCTACTAAGCTCATATGTGATGTCACTACTGGATGTAACTAGAGCCTATATATTGGGCCTATCTCTCTTGAATAGAACTCTCTTTTGCTTCACTTGCTGAATCTTTCTTGCTACTCCAACATGTGGTATCAGATCCTTGGTTAACTCTCCTTGAGACCTCCTTGAATGCCATGTCATCATCTTCTTCCTCACACTCTCTTCTTCTCCATTTTTTCCTCTTTTAAGCAAAATTTCCAAGCGCTTGTTCTCCCAATGTAGGCGACCATTCTCCAAACCCTTTCAGCCATAGATTCCCCTTTTATAGGCACACTTCTTCTCTAGATGGTTTCTAGAAATTGTCCTTCTATAGCCCGTACTGATACTCGCTTCATCTCACGCCAATTTTGTCAATTCAGCTTGCTAGAGCCACCATTTCAAAAATGGTCTAAGGTGCAATTAGGCAATCCTATGGGCTACTTATTGGTGAATTTTGAGGGCAAATGGTTAAGGTAATGAGGAGAAACTAAGGAAAAACCAATCAGGTTTTGAAGAAGACATGTTTTTGGAGGTGGAGAAGATGTTGCTGCCCCTGGTGGTGTGAAGCTTCATTTGGTGTGATACTTGCACTAAGTCTTCTACTTCTAAATACCTTTAATTGTGCAGCAAATTCCCTCTACTTGATGATTTGTGAAGTGAGGTAGCAACTCTCCAAGGTTCCTCTGTTTTTTGCAAGCATTTCTAGACTATTTTTGAAGTTTGATGCTACACTAAATGCTAAGGTGATACTTGAGGAGTTAAAGCATAGTTCAGAGATTCAAAGATTGTTTTTTTAGTTCTAAGAATAATCTTTGAAGTTCATTTGAATTCCTTTTTCATCTTTTATATTGAGGATTGAGGTTATGATACTTTGAAGTGGATTTCAAGTCATACTATCTTGTTGACTAGTTGACTAGTGTGGATTGACAATGACAAGAGCTTACATGAAGGAAGAATATATCATGACTTGCATGATGATTTCCAATGGATATGATTGGAACAAAGGTTTCAACTACAACCATTGTGTTTCTTATTTTGAAGATGCCTTAGTTATGGTTTCAGTATCTTTCATGATGTATGAAATGCACTTCCATTTGTTTGACTATACCTTGCCATACAATCATGACCACCTCTTGTACAAGAGTAGACAATGCCCTTGCATGACAAGTGGTAAGACCCTCTTTTAGTCCATATGATTCACAAAATGTTTTTAAAGCTTAGACACTCAGAAGTTGAAGGACTTCAAGGACCTTGTATTGCAGAATATGGACAAGATACATTAAAGAGTGTGGAGAAGAACAAAGAGCAAAGCAGTTACAAGATTGGCTTGGCTACACCAAGAACCTCTCCAATGACAATGAACCTCACACTATGGTAGCTTGGAAGAGGAGGAAAAGGACAAGATATGCCATCAAAGGGGGGTATTTCCCCACATCTTCAATTTAGAATTTTTGTGTGTGTGGTCAATAAGGGTTCTCTGCCTTGGGTTGTCCCCCTCAAATGATTGTTAGTCTTATGTTTTACCTTGTTAGACCTATGGGGACTTCCCATGCATAGTCATTGTCCAGTCTTCCAAATTGTAAACCAAGAGACCAAAGTCAGAGTGAGATCTTGTAATCAAGAGACTTCAATCAATATGCATGACAAGGCACATTTATTCCATGCAAGCATATGTATGTCAATTAATTGTGCACGTTAGGCAAAGCATAGACTAATTGTTCACTTCTATAAAGAGCACATCAACAATGTACATTCAAGAGAGAGCTCTAGAACTCACACATATAACGTTCAATGTGAGACATTTTTTTGGCTTTGATTCATACTCTCAGATGTTTTCAAAGCTTGCATAATGCAACCTCAAACACACTTCATAGTAGGCTCAATGTAAAATTTGAGGTTGTATGATATTCCATGCGATATAAATTTTTGGCATATGGTACATGAATCCAAATAATTTTGATATTTTGCATTGCAATACACTATTTGATATGAAGACTCTTTCTTTATTCCATAGAGAATCTAGAATTTTAATATGAAATGCTAATGAAAGTAAATGGCATGTACTAAAATGATTGTCCAATGCTTTTTGCTGCATGGTGACAGCAAATGTGGCCTTATTTATGAACATTCTTTGTAAATTTATCCTACATTAAATGTGGAAGATATTGAAAAACTAAAATTTTTATCATAAAAAAGCTCGCTAAATAGAATCTCCCATTGCTCTATTAGTTTTCGATCTTTACTTCCCACCTACCTATTCTAAATGCCAGGTTAATCTCATTGAATTATTCCATATATATTACTTGACCTAAGGAGAAACCTAATTGAAAGGGCCTTTTTTTAAAAATGCAAGGAATTCAATTGATCAGTATATGTTGAGAGTTCACACTCAACATCATGTGTGCATAGCACCATCATATGATCATATGTGCATAGCACTAACCCAATAGAGTGCTACAAAGGAAAGGGTTAGATGCCCTAACCCTAACCCTAAATGGGTTAGATGCCCTATAAAGGAAAGGATTAGATGCCCTAACCCTAAATGCATTTGTATATCTTCTACATTTTCAACTAAATCTAGTGTACAATTAGTCATTTCTGGTGTGCTCTCTAGCTGTGCCCTCTCTCCTCATCTCCACTCTTCTCCTCTCCCCTCTTCATATTTTGCCATGGTGTTAGAGCATGGTTTTGCCTTCTGCTGAGGTGCCATCTTTGTGAAAGTAGAGGGAAAGAGAGGAGAAAAGAAAGGAAAAGAGATGAGAAAAAAGAGAGAAAAAGAGAGGAGATAAGAGAGGAAAAGAGACGAAAAGAGAGGATAAAAGAGAGAAGGAAAAAGATAGAAAAAGTGAGGAGAAAAGAGAGGAAATGAGATGAGAAAAAAGAGAGAAAAAGAGAGGAGATAAGAAAGGAAAAGAGACGAAAAGAGAGGAGAAAAGAGAAGAGAAAAAAGAGAGAAAAAGAGAGGAGATAACAGAGAAAAAGAGAGAAAAAAAGAGAAGGAAAGAGAGAAGAAAATAGAGGAAAAGAGTTGCATTTTGTCTCATGAAACCCTTCAAGGTCTTTATGAAGCGCTCGAGGAAGAACAATCATCGTGCATGTATAGTGCCACATATAGCAATCTCATCCACCAAATGAACTATGAGATGTAGTTAGCTTGTGAGAATAGAATGTGGAAAGGTCTCCTCCACTAAACAAACCACCTCTACTAACATAATTCGAGCATTCTCAAGCGTGGTGGGATCTATTTCCTTTGAGCTCACATACCTAGAAAGGAAAAAGTACACCATATTAGCAATATGAAAACCTTGCATGGAGCATTGATACGCTTCACATTTTGTATCCTATAAAGTACCTCACAAGCTCGCCCAGGCTTGTAAATACAATCCTTCATGCCCTTCGATGCACTACGAGAAATGCTAGTAGGTAGTATGAACTGAACACATGAGGAATGGTTGATTAGTTGCTTCTAAGTCACTCACATATTTGGAAGGAAAAAGATATTATGCACATAAAATACTTACTTGGAGCATCTTGTGCCAATCATGAGATTTCAAGCCATATAATTGCTCTACATCTTTTTTCTTGCTCTTTGTTTGTGAATGCCTCCTTCAAACACCTCATGCATCCAAGGTTTTGAGATCTACTCTATATCTTGCCTCTCCACAAGTAGGACACTCTCTTGTATTCTTATGTAGTCCACGAAACAAAACGCAATCGTTGACACATGCATGGATGCGCTTGTAATCTAATCCTCCAAGAGAGGTCACATGTTGCCTTGCCATATCTCTTGAGGTCGGTAGTTTATTCTCCCTTGGAAGCATTTTACACAATAGCCTGCACGTGAAGACCATAAATGAGGAAAAGCATTCGAGTAATTGACCCACTAGCATAATTCACCATGTTTGCAAAATCGACTTTAAAGCTTACTTGAGTAATGCATTCAAACTTGCATTGCTCCATCCATAGATGGTTTGCAAGTTTAGTAACTCAAGGGAGGCACGTAGAATAGAGAATGTGCACCCCTCAAACAGTGGAGTCGATGCTGCAGTAAAAAGATCATCCTGCTCCATGCTATTATCCCTCCCTTGATGGACATATAAATCCTGCACCATATCATCAAACACCTCCTCCTCCACGGCTTCATGAGGTAATGGAGGAGGGCTACTATCACCATCACTCCATGCATCCGTAACGGTCTCTCCTGAAGATCCCACCTCATATCGCTGACGCTTCACCTCCTCACGACGAGCATAGGGTAACATATGCGGGTGTGGCACTGCATCTTGTATCAAATTAAAACGGGATCATAACTCAAACATATGAACACCCATAGGTATCTCAATCAACCTTAACTTACAAACCCTTACCCTGTTTACGGTCACATCCCATTCTCCATACTTTGAGATATGATTGAGTGCAATCCTGCGTGCATGATACATGTTTCCTCGACATCGATCACACAGACATTTGATTTTTTACTCCAACCACATTTCGCGATGGTGGATACGGAGGGATTCATCCTCACTGGAGCTACTTGTTGAAGATGAAGACATCCTACAAACAAACAACCCACCAAATTTGCTCTTCTTCAAATGTTTGATTTAAACTCTGTGGTGCGTCTAAAGGCGCGTCTAATGGCACGTCTAAAATCACGTCTAAAGGCGCGTCTAAAAGCGCGTCTACTCTATGTATTTAGACGCGCTATTAGACGCGGCTTTTAAACCTACTTTTTAGCGCGCCGCTCACTTTGCTTTTCTTCACATTACTTATACTTCGCGCAGCTTGCTTCCTTTCTTATTAGCAGATCCATAGTTTCGACGCTTAAGAGGAAGGCTCCCATACTTACTTCCAAGCTTACACTCAAGAGAAAGGCACCCACACTTACTTCTAAGCTTAAAGGAGAGTAGGACGAACAAGGAGGAGAAGCAACTTTGAAAAAGAAAGAAGAACCTTCCATACCTCTATCCAAGTAAGTCTTTTTGCAGTTGATCTTGTTTGGAACTTTGCTCTCTCTAGATTTGTACTTTCTCGTATCCAAGAAGCGCATGATTTGGGTATCAGTGTCACGTTTTTGTGTCGGGCGCAATGTCCTTTTCTACTTTTTAAAAATCCCATCTGTCAGAGTGTGTCTATAGGCGCATCTCAGAGCGCGTCTAAAAGCACGTCTAAAAGTGCGTCTATAGGCGCGTCTAAATGCGCATCTGGCCTGTTTCTAGACACAGAGAGACGTGTCGATAGACGCTCTGTTAGATGCTTTGTTAAATGCTCTGTTAGACGCTCTGTTAGATGAGTTGTTAGACGCTCTGTTAGACGCGTCTATAGACATGCAAATCAGACGCGTCTATAGATGCGCTCTGACAGTAAGCCTCTCTTTTCTTCCCCTTTCTTCTTAGCTCATCAGTAATAGATTTTTTTCCTTTTTTCTAGTTCAACATGTGGCCAGGAAGTGCTTCCAGCTCACCTGATCCCCGGGAATCTATTTGGAAGGACTTATATAATCTTTTAGGGCACCCTCCTAGTCCTGCGTGACAAAACATGTGTGCCTCAGGATCTATGGAGTGCTCTAAGGTGGATGGAACCTATGTGGAAACATGATGAAGAGAGTGCTCATGACATGTATCTCAAGTCAATTAGGTTCCAAGATAGATTAGCTTGGACTCATAAAAAGAATCTTGAGATAGTGCATAGTGCTTGATTGATATTCCTTCAAATGAACCTCCCTTTTATAGGTGAGGGTACTTACATCCATTTTGCTTGCTCACATGTGGGATATCTCCTCTCCATGCCATGTGGCAGCTTATCCTTTGCTCATACCTTTGCTCTACATGTGCTTATGGCACCATATCTCTCAACACCTCCCCTTGGTGCCATAATCCTTTGGCTACTGCAAGGTGGTCAGATGTGAGTTACAAATCCATCACCTCCCCTTAGTGCATGCATTGCTACTTAAGGTGGTCAAGTGTGGCTTTTACATGTCAATACCTCCCCTGGGTGCTTTCATAGCTACTCTCAGGTGGTCAGGTTTGATTACAAAACATAATAGGCAAGGTTGGCAAGGTATTTGCTTCTCAATACATTCCATTGATGTCACCTTTTGGCTCATGGCTTGATGACGACTCGTTTGCTTCTTTGTTTGGTGTAGCTACCTGCATGATGCTTTGTTCTTCCATGTGCCTTGATGCTTTCTGTGTGGATGCCATGCTTCGGGCTATGGTCATCTCATGCACTTGTGCTTTTGGCTTGCTTTTTACATTGATGTTTGCATTCATGCTTTGCTTTTCCAATGGTTGCAAAAGGTCTTACCAATTGAATTCTTTCAATATTGGCAGTGTCTAATTGCATACAATGATTCTGATCTGACAGGCGCGTAGAGCTCGAAAAGACGATCACTTTTCCCTTTTGAAGCGTGTCCAAATTCTTCTTGGATTGCAAGTTACGCCTTGTTGAAGATTCTATGAAGAAGAAAGCCTTTGATGATGTGGCACAGGAATTCACATGCTGAATTCCATACTGTGCTTAGCAAGAGGCTGTGTGCTTAGAAGGCACTGCTGACTGTGCATGCTGATGTGGCTCAATCAACCTTAATTCTAACTTAACCATGGTGTGTTAAGTGGACCATATCCTTATCTGCCACGTGGCAAAATTTCAACCAAAGCATTAATCTAATTTAGAATTAACCACGGTCTACCACGTGGTTTTTCCTAAGGTCTGAGACCTTGGAGAAGCTCAGAAACGATGATGGCAATGCGGGCGTCAATGGAGATGCGGCTGTCGATGGTGTATGCATGAAGAGAAGTCACGCCCGTCGTCGCTTGGTGTTCACTCTGCTGGCTGTAGAAAGGTCTGGCTAGTGGCAGAGGCTGAAGCTTTTGTAGGCTTTGGAGCTTCGCTGGAGGGGGTCATGAGGCTGAGTGGGTCGTTGAAGGAGCCGCTGGACGACGTAGGAGATGGAGTCAGCCGTTTGGAGAGGTGCAGCTTGCTGTAGGAGCCTGTGGGAAGCATTGTTGAAGGTCGTGGGCACGTTGGGCTCACATTGGAGGCTCGGTAGCTGCTGGTAAAGTCGCATCTGGAAGCTTGTGGGCTGCAGAAGAGCTGACGCGATGGTTGCTGGTAGGAGCTCGGTGGATTTGTCTGCTGTTGCATGTTGGAGACGTTCGGTGTTGGCTCGAGAGAGTCGACGGGCTGCTGGGTCTCATTGGAGCGTCAAAGTATGTTGTGGAGCAGTTGGTCGATCGACTGCACTCGCTATGGCATGTTGAGAGAGCCCGTTGGCTGGCTAGCTGCTTGCAGAAGCCGATTGAGTGTGGACTTTAAGCTCCACCACAGCTATGCTGCCTTGGAGAAGTCGCAGGAGTCCCGGGTCTGCCTATGAGCGTAATCCCATTTGACGAGCTATGGAGGTGGCCGCATAGGCTATGGCTATGAAGGTGCTCACTTGCAGTCAATCGGCGCTCTCTCCATAGAGCCTTACCCCAACCAGCTGGTCGTTGAGTGCAAGAGCGTTGCTTGCTGTAGACTATTGTATTGGTGGTTCTTTCTTTTCACAAAACCGATGGACTAGATCTCTCTCCAAAGCTCTCTTTCCCTTAACAATGAAAATTTCCTCATCCGAGAAGAAGAAGAAGAAGAAGAAGAAAGGGCACTTAACTCATGAATGGACGGAAATTCCTCTCTCAACAAGAAACTCTCAAGCTCACAATGAACTCAACTCTCTAAATGAAGAACTCTCGAGATCTAAAACTAATCTTACATTCTAAAACTAATCTAGGAATGGGACCAATCCTAGTGAACTACTAATGACCTAAACTAGGAGAGCTAAACCTATGCTCTGATACCATGACAAAACATGTGTGCCTCAGGATCTATGGAGTGCTCTAAGGTGGATGGAACCTATGTGGAAACATGATGAAGAGAGTGCTCATGACATGTATCTCAAGTCAATTAGGTTCCAAGATAGATTAGCTTGGACTCATAAAAAGAATCTTGAGATAGTGCATAGTGCTTGATTGATATTCCTTCCAAATGAACCTCCCTTTTATAGGTGAGGGTACTTACATCCATTTTGCTTGCTCACATGTGGGATATCTCCTCTCCATGCCATGTGGCAGCTTATCCTTTGCTCATACCTTTGCTCTACATGTGCTTATGGCACCATATCTCTCAACACTGCGGAGTTATACGGGTGTATGACGGGTACTCTAAACACTCCCCAGGAGTTGGCACTACAGACTCCAAGCCACCCCACACCGCCTGAGATCACCCCAGTGGAGTCAGCACAGCCGTCTTATGCCCCTTCTTATGCCCCTTCCCCCATACCGTCTTATGCCCCTTTCCCCATGTCATCTTATGTCCCTTCTGCCATCCCGTCTTATGCCCCTTCCCCCATGCCGTCAGGAGGTCCTTCTATCTCACAGAGCCGTCGACATACTCCTGTGCCGTTAAGACTCGGTTCTCTAGCTACGAGTGGTCAGCGTAGTCCCGTGCAGTCTCCAGCTACGAGTGGCCACCGTACGAGCTCGACACGACAGGGTAGCAAGCGTAGTAGCAGGGAGAGCGGTGGGGGATGCATGGCACAGTGCTTTGGGCCATGTGGCGGTGGGGAGGATGATGATTCAGATGATTTAGACGTGCCTCTGGGTAATGGTACGATTTATTATGACATCACTCAGATAGGAGGCATCTTGATGGATGCGCGGGTGAAGGACATCATGGCCTTCATGCGCTCTGTAATTGCTAACAATTACAGAGATTGCTTTATCCACTACAAAGACCACCCAAAGAGATTGGCTGATGAGACCCTTGCTACTGTTCGCTCTAGGTATCCTAACCCCCCCAATCGCCAGTTCACAGATAAATGGGCCAAGTCAAAGATTGTTACGATACTTGGCAATAAAAGATCTTCGCTGAAGAGGCAGGTACTAGCGGAGCTTGCCAGGCTTGAGGCAGGTCAACCACCAAGGGGCCCGCCCCACACCGCTCACAAGCGTGAGTGGAAGAAGGCAATGAAGTCAGCGAGGGAGGACCCCAGTCTGCAGCACGTGGAGGCACGGAGGATCCAGATGGAGGAATATGGAAGCGCGCATTTTGGAGCAGGGGGTGTTGAATCATGGGAGGCCCAATTTGTAAGTATCGATCTCAAATTATATTGTTTATGTAGTCTATTAGGAGGTTGTTTCTTTGTACTAATCCCTCTGCAAAGTGTGTCACGGTCATGCAGCTTGAGATCGTGGGCAGATACCCTACTCCTGTGGAGATAGCCTACTACCACCACCATCGCAGAGGAGATACATGGAGGCACTTCTATGATGACGGGTTGATTACTGAGGAGCAGTATACCCGAGCTACTGGAGTGGCCCCCCAGGTATTTGAAAGTAATTAAATAATGCCAAAATTATAAGTAAAGATTTGATTTTTCATACATTGATATATGTTGTCCCTTGTTTACAGGCCCATGCACAAGACGATGAGGAAGAGGAGTAGCATACACAACATACACAGCATTCTGTAAAATTAAAAAAAAAAAATAAAGCGCGTCTATCAGTGCGTTTAAAAACGCGTTTATATATGCGTCTGTTTGTTTGACTTGTGTCTATATGTGCGTCTATAAACGCGTTTATTTATGCGTCTAACTGTGCGTCTATACGCACGTGTGTCTGATATATAGACACGCAATTAGACGTGGGTCTCCAGACGTGAAAATAGACACGCCCGTAAGTTTTTTATTTAGTTCATGAAACGCGTCTGTGCACACGTCTATGGGTGCTTTGTCTTGTTGTGATTGATTTCAAACGATTTAGTATTTTCATTCTTAATGTAAAATGGTTTAGAAATATTTACAACGGTCCCCATGTGACAGTGAGAAAAGATAGTAGCAGTTTCTTTGCAATAGACTCCACCAAGCTTTGGACCGATGAAAGTGATACTTTTGTTCTTCCCAAGCATTGTGAGCAGGTGCATACTAATGATTTAATTAATTGAAGCTTTCATTTTTAAAGATCCATTGATACACGTACTTAAGCATAATTTCATATATATAATTAATGGTATTTGGCACCCATCTTCAATATAGGTGGTTTTTCATCCGGATCGTTCTGATCCAAGATGGTAGTACGTGATCCAAGTGCACCACGAAGTAAGCAAATTTTTGAAGATAGAGATGTGGATATGGAGATGCCACTACCAATGCCAGATCCAATTGATCCAGATGGATCTAGCGAAGAAGATGATCACAATATGAGCCAAGAGGAAGATGTGCATAATGACATCATACGGGAGGAAGATGGAGATCACGATATTGAGGAAGAAGATGACGATCATCAAGAATCACCACACTTTATTAAAGAAGATGATCATCTTAGGTGAACATATGATGCTAGAGTACGATGATGATATAGGAGATCAACTCGGTATAGAGTTAGAGATAGACTTTTTGGCACGTTAGACTTGCTCAGGATGAAGCCATTGATGTAAATGCTCTTCGTTGATTTTTTTCATCTCAAACTTGGACATGAATATATGAGCTTCAAAGGCTTGATGTACATGCTCTTGTACTTTTATTCTCTCAAAGGATCAAACATGTATGAAAAGGAAAAAAAAATTGTCATTGAGAAAAACTATCCTTTAAAGTCGGTATGGGAAAAAACACTCTGTAAAACGTCACTATAGGAAACTATCTTAGTGTCACTATATAGTGACCATTCACAAGTCTAATAAATGTCGCTATATAGTGACACTTGCCTAAAGTCGCTATATAGCGACACTTGCCTAAAGTCGCTATATAAGACACTTAATGAATCTCACTTTGGTTACCGACGATTAGCGCCCCATGCATGCTAAACGTTGGTGCTTAAGCGTTAGAATAGGGCCCGTGTGTAGTAGTGACATTTGGCTTGACACCAACTGTTGGTAAAAAAGTCTCATTTAATAATTCTCTTTTATGCATTCTCACCATGGATTTCTTGCAGCTTGTCCATGGCTCCAATCCTACCACAAGATTTTTTCTAGGGAACATGACAATATTAAAAGAGAAGCTTGCATGTTGCATCCTTTCACAACACTTTAGCACTTTCTAGCCAAGGCCATGTTCTGCATAAGGCATAATTAATACCTCTCATCATAGAACATTTCAAATTGATAGCTTGGAAAAGACCATGTTCTACATAATCAATACCTCCCATCATAGAACATTTCTAACCAAGACCATGTTCCACATAACACATAATTAATACCTCTAATCATAGAACATTTCAAATTGATAGCTTGGAGAAGACCTATCGATCCTCAAAAAGTGAGCCACATTTTGTAGCATGCAAAAGTTTGTCTCTAATATGTTTGTATAATTGTAGGACATTGAGTTGTATTTTTGCACATGTCAATTGAGCAGCTCCCAAAAATGAATTTCCTTCAAATCCATTCCATTCAATTTCAACATGAAACTATTAGCCTTTCTCCTTGTGTTTTAATCAAACACAAACATTTATAAGGTCCATAACTAGCATGCAAAGTATCCCTTCTCATGCTTGATGTAGCTTTAGTGTCTACCCATTCAAAGGTTTATTATGATGTGTTAATCAACATGGGAGCATTATCATAACACATGGAACATTAGCATAATCTAATCTTAGGCTATTTTCTAATCATGGGCTTAATTAATTGGTATATATGAGGCTAAGTAGCATATACAATTAGATGGGGTAAAGTTAATCATATGCAAGGTCATGGGCAAGGTAAAGTGGGATTACTATATGCAAGACAAGGTCACTTAGGATTTTCATAGCATTGTAACATAATAACTTAGATTATCTTATGAAAAAGTCATTAGAGTAAGTTTAGGATTGCAAGATTAACATGGGCACATGCATGGAGGACCATTAAGCATGGTAATAGACATAAAGCATGGAACATTAGCTTTTCTTACATGCCAATTGTCAACAAGTGTGTGTGTAATAAGAAAAAATCTCTCTCTCTCTCTCTCTCTCTTTCTCTCTCTCTCTCTCTCTCTCTCTCTCTCTCTCTCTCTCTCTCTCTCTCTCTCTCTCTCTCATGGGCACATGCATGGAGGACCATTAAGCATGGTAATAGACATAAACAATGGAACATTAGCTTTTCTTACGTGCCAATTCTCAACACATGTGTGTGTAATAAGCACAAATCTCTCTCTCTCTCTCTCTCTCTCTCTCTCTCTCTCTCTCTCTCTCTCTCTTCTCTCTCTCTCTCTCTCTCTCTCTCTCTCTCTCTCTCACACACACACACACACACCCTCCTCCCCTAGCCCCAAAAAAGATGAGTAACTAGGAGGTCCCAAGCGTTGGATCCCTGGCAAACTAGGATACACAATGCCTCAAATGGGAGCATAGGATATGCACCTCATATCTACGGAGGTAAACTTGCACACTTGAATGAAAAGCAAACTGGATATGCACCCTAGAAATGGATATACACAATAAAAGGAGACCCCAAATGATTGAATGGGGTGAAAGGTATGAAGAAGGATGGCCTAGAAAAAATCCCCAAATAAATCAGTATATATAAAGAAAAGGGGAAATATAATTAAAATGCAATTTACCCCCTTGGACAAAAGGCAAAAATGGGCGAGCACATATTTAGTGGAGCCCTTGTGGGTGCACAGTAACTCATAGAATAGGAAAACGAAGGCCCGCAATCTCGAGCCCCCTGCCATCATGAAGATGCTAAACCCACACGGATGAGTATGGGTAGGACATATAGTGGAGGATATGGCCGTTTAATGCCATGCAGTTCCCCACCAAAGGATGAAAAGTGGACCACCCTTGCACCCACCTCGAGAAGGACAAGGAGTCCCTCTTCCCAATGCCCTCTGAGGACTTGGGACTTGGGTACTCAGACACTACACATTGCAAGGGGCGAGAGAAGGCATCCAAGGCAGCCTTGTGAGAAGGAAGACCAATTGGAGAAGGTGCATGAAAATCAAGAGAGAGCAGGCTTGACACAAAGCTGCGCAGATAATAAAGACACTCACTCATGCCAAAAACCCTTTAGGACCATGGAGGCCACCTAGGTCAGTCATTGAAAGACAATTACGTAGCTACCTCCAGCTTGATAAGCTCTAACAGATGGCTCCACAGCTCATACCTCATTAGCTTCACTAGCAGCGATCTAGTTAGGAGAGTTGGTAGATAGGAGTCATAGGCTGAATGCTCAATGGAGCATGAGGAATCCTCCAGTGGGTGCGAGGTCCTGGTAGGAAATACACATAGAGACGACTAGCTTACTGTCCTACGGGAGCTGAGGGCATAGATAAGCCCAAGGAAGCTTCAGTTGTGGCACGTATGGAGAAGTCACTACAAAATCCCACACAGAGGATATCTCTAAGCATCCTGTTAGATTCGGCTACTCCACGAATAACGTGATGAGAAATAGAAACGCTATCGTCTTGCACTGGCTCAGAACCTTTACTAGCAGCGATATTCTGCAGCTCCTCCCAGGGACACACTCCAGTTCTCTACGAGTACATACACGCAAACATCCCAATCCAAGAGTAGTCATTGGTAAGTAGACGACGCAATGTCTTCTTCCCCCTAACCTGGAACGTTTGTCTCTATGTAAGACCACCTTGGGTCACTCTAAAGGATCGGACTTGGCATTAGTAGCTCGTAAGCTACGCTTGGATTTTCACAATCAGATCGCATGAATTCCCTATTGACCGCTTGCCTCTACGATACCACTTTGTAGACTGCCAACAAATAGAGATGGACTATGGTCCTAGGATTCTATAGGTTCTTCCCTGATAATTAAAGCATATCTGCGTACGGGTTTGTGCACGTACACGAGAACATAGCATCTGGCACAACCTCTGCATCCTGTAGATGGAACCCACATCACAATGGTAGGAATTCCATTGGATGGAAAACTGAGCAAGATCAGTAGCCCATAAAGGATGAAGGGAGGCCAGATCACCATATATTCACGTTCGGATCGCATCGGTGCCTTAATCGGTGATTCCCTTTGATGGTTTCTTCATATGATGAACCTAGACACTTTTTATTAATGTGCTACCTCATCAGCATTGCTGGAATGAGCATATGGATAGATAGAACACTGCATGCACTTGAAATTACATAGTATGGTTGCATGAGATGCCCAGAACAATACACGACCCTACAAGCAGCCTTGGCGGAGGTAATACAAAGGCTAGCATACTCAGAAACCATGGACCACCCACATTACGGTCCCTTAAATGTTTTTTCCCCAATAAGGGACCTCGCTTCTTGACAGGCAATGGAGTATATGTCTTAGCAGGCTTTGGCATACTCTCTCGGCATTTTAGAGTACCCCATGATACGTTATGTGAAAAATTACTTAAGTATAATGTCGAGTACTCCCTTTAGTCGACTAGATCTCACCATTTAGAACTACATAATAGTAATACTATGTCATAAAAATGGATACATATGGGAGAAACTCAAAAATGTATCTATCTCTGGATATAAAAGAAAGAGTGCTCATGACAGAATTATGAGAAAACATTCTCTATTAGACCATGAGCATAGTTGCCATGATAGTGGATGGACATTTACACTAACTGTGCGTGACATCCCATGAATTTTGGAATTTTTAATTCAGCATTGAGATTGTAATTTTTTGATTTAGCATTATGCTTAATTGAAAGTGAGACCCATGAGAGCATATGACATCTCATGAGTTTTGAATTTTTAATTCAACATTGAGATTGGAATTTTTTGATTCACCATTGAGCTTCCTATACTCTCTTTAATTGAAATTGAGACCCATGAGGGCATAAGTCTCTTATGGCACTGAGGCAACTCAACATTGAGGCACATACCATATGACCCCTGAAATCCTCCACATGAAGGATAGAGGGACCATTGCCATTAATACCTGCACCTTGGAATAGTGATCTTCATTTCCTTTAAAAGCTATCTTCCATATGTTGTTGTAATCAAAATGATGAGGTTGACAAGGATAACAACTGTGGCTGGGCCTGAAGCCTGTAGTCCTACAGTGCATTGTATTCATGTTCTAACATGCTATGCTTGTGGATGGATGCAAGTGAGTCCAGTTACCTATCTTAGCTTTTTGGTTAGGAAGAAAAGGAGGATAATGGCATGCTTACTAGTGGAAAGATGGGTTCATTGTGAGGTGTTCCTAAAGGTTGGAATGACTATCATACAAAGCCAGATATTTACCTATTTTGATACCCCTTAGCAAGATTTTGGGAAGCTCCTGGTTGGTGGTTATACCGGGGAGGGGGTGATCAGAGGCCCTGATTTATTCCTCTTGACATAGACAAGTTAACTATTATACTTAAAGACTTTCTCAAGACTTTATGGATAAATGACAGAGTTTTGCAGTTTATAGAATTTTGTTGTTAGCTTTTGACAGTAAATGCTTGACAATAATCCTTTTGATAACAACTTGACAATAACAGCAGAAATTGCATATGACATGCTTGGAATGGAAAATTTCTAAGCATGAGTTAGCTTAGTAATATAGGCTACAACACTAGTAACATTACTTGGTTGTGATGGATGCTACATGTATACATGGAAAAAAGAAAGGGGAATGTTACACCTAGGAGCCAATAGATTGTAGGCTGGGAGATATAGATTTCATTATTATAGTAGGCAACACACACACACACACACACACACATCCTTCCATTGTAGAGGATGTAGTTAGGCACCTATTAAAAAGGCGTTTTCCCCCCATAAGAAACATTACTATTGAAAGCTTTGGACATATAATATAATAGAATATTTTCCATGGTTCCTACAGTGAAATTTTTGACACGTGTACCTATTTGATCTAAAATAATTATGGGCAGAAGTCCTGATCATGAGGAGGCAGAAGTCCTGATCATGATGATCGTGAATTCTTGATCTACTAAATTAGAAATATTGGATAATTTTTCCCTTGTGCATATAGATTTGATAATGTTGAGTAATTGGATGAGGCAACAAGGGAAAATACGAGAGAGCCGATGGATAATTGCAGAGTAAGAGGATTGCACATAGGTTTCAACTATGGATTGGGAAAGCAAGGTGTACCTAAGGACTACCCACCTGCCCCCACCAACTTTGAGTTAATGGAAGGAGATCCACTAGACCCTTAGTTGAGATTTTGGCTCAAGATTTACACGGGCTGAGAGGCGGCAAAGGAACGGCCAATAATTAAGGGAAGAGAGTACTATCACTTCCCCACGAAAGGAACAACTTTGCCCCTACCCGAGAAATGGGGCATCGAAAGTATTTGCATCAGGAGGGAATTAGAGATATTGAGTAGACAGCTCCATTACCCATGTGAGAAAGAAGAAATGGGTGAATTCCATACGTGAGGAGGGAGTGAATATACTTGGAGACTTGGTTTCGCGCATTGAGGAGCCTAGAGAAGACGTATCCTACAAGCGTGACAACTAATGGACCTTCCACAGGTAGGTACTTTCCTTGAAATTCTCATCGACGAATTGATCAAGAAGTTTCTTGGGAAGACCCGCCTCTCCCACAAAGTATCTAGTGAGCCTACTTCTTTAGAAGGCGATTAAAGTGTTTCCCCATGAGAGGTTGCGAGCACAGTGAGCTCGCAGACTGGCCCAGCCACCACGAAGAGCTCCATTTCATACATAAAAGTGGTAGACGATGGCTTCTCTGCAGTTTGCCAATCTATATGATAAAAGAGATAAGAGAGCCCTGCACAGTTGAAATGCTAGAAGGTAGAGGAAGCCCTGGGTCGGGAGCCTGATGGATGATCCCAGTCTTGC
Source organism: Dipteris shenzhenensis (assembly GCF_047967505.1). Taxonomy (NCBI): domain Eukaryota; kingdom Viridiplantae; phylum Streptophyta; class Polypodiopsida; order Gleicheniales; family Dipteridaceae; genus Dipteris; species Dipteris shenzhenensis. The sequence continues at coordinate 30,012,638 of NC_141610.1, read as the reverse complement.
TATAGCTCGAATACGTTGAAAGTGTTATCCTCGTGAACTTTGAGCTTGAACAATGTATCATATTATTGTTGTTCCTGGAGCACGGCTCCATAACGGTTGGAGGACAAGCGGGAGCATACGTGACCCTCGGAGTTTGATCAAAGGCGTAAGGCCTTTGGCACCGCCCTGTAGCGAGAACACGCGTTTCCCTATTACATTATAGAAGTCGTTATCCGCTTTCGAATCGAGACGCATCGTACCAGTCCATGATTTAGGCATTTGTTATCACAGAGTTTCTGGTGAGTAACTGCCTAGAATAATGGACGTCACACACTTCTTCCGTCATGAGCATAAACAGTCTTCTTAATGGAATACAGATAATTATCATCATTCATTTGCTCATATTATGAAGCCACGACTCACTTATACGTAGGAAATGGTCAACTTCCTTCACTTTCACTCGGTTACGCGTACGGGTCTATATGAATATTGTCGAGAACTAGCAAGCAAGGAGCTTCAGGAACCCCATGGTTCTCCTCTGAGGTATGAAGGCGAGCAGGTTTTGCAGGCCATGCCTCGACCACCATATACAAAAAATAGAAATCACGAATGTTATCATCGTCAACCCGCGTCGTAAGCGATCTTGGACACCTGGATCTGCAAGGAAGAGTGAGAGAACACTCTGAGCAAGGTAAGAAATGAAGAATAGTTAGATAACTTTTGAACTCCATGCAAGATGCCACGCTAAGCTTGACGATGAACTGGAGATTCGTATGTTTTCAAGAACGGGGTCGGTCTTTCTCTCACAGCACTGCTTAGTGTTTATGTGGGAAAACGTGTTTTTGCGGCAGCAGCTTTGAATAGCTTGGTGATATCGATCCTGTACTTCAACTTGCACAATGCCTAGCCATCGCCGACGCGTATATGTTGCTTCTTTACTTGTCAACGTAATAATTTGCTGCTTCTTTACACCGCCTAAGTTAAAACGAGGGGAGGACTTGAATACGTTCTTCTTTATTTATTTTCTAATAGTTTGGGAGATAGGTTAAGCATCAACAATTTGCATGAATGATGTATTGAAATATGGTTGGAAAATAGAATGGAAGCAGGTATTAGATAATAAATACTAGCCTATAGTCACACTTATAATGGAGATTATGAGTTAAATGTTTATACCATTAACTTTCATACACTTTGATGGAAGAACTATTAACCGAGATCTCGAGATCACAGAACATCTAAAGGATAACTTTGACAAGCAATGTTTAAACAAATAATGAAATTTATGAAATATTGGTTGATCACTTTCCCTTCATGGTAGTGCTCAAATATATCCCTAGTTATGGTCATTATGTTGCTATTTTTTTGGATATTATATGGCTCTTTGTGTAAAAGACCCCCCCATTTGGTGAAATGAGGGATTTTAGTAAGATGAATGGATTATGATAGCTTTGGAGCAGCAATTGTATCCTCCCCCACTCGTTTCAGTTTGGTTATGCCTCCAAGATTTCATATACAACAATGATAATACGGTTGTACTTAATTTCAATATCTCTAAAAATTTATGTGATGGAAATGATGAAACTTGGATTGCAAGATATTTTGAGTCATCTTGCAATAAATGGGTATGATTATAAAAATTGGTATAGCATATTTTTTATTACATTAATGTGTAAGGGCTCCTTGAATTGATAAAGGAAAGGACTCTGAATTTTTCAAGGTTAAAGAAATATGGATAATCAATGAAGGAGTAGAAGAATAGGTTGAACACACACTTGCATAGCCATTGTGAGGTGAGAAAAATCTCATGACTAATGGTTATGCTTTGGCTTTGATTAGCCACCCTCCTTATGGCACAAGGATCTGATTGCTCTCGGGTATGTGGATCCGCTTCTAGCACTATCACTTGGATGCCATGCCATAATGACGATGCTAAATAAAAGAGTCCATGAAAGGATCATAGCCTTGGATATGCAGGAAATCAAAGAACTCCTTGAATCTAATAAGTTATTGGTAATGCAACTTTCTTTTTTTGGGGCAAAGAAAAAGTTGATTATATTATAATCATATGTTTTGTACAATGATGTCAAGCTTTGACAAAATGTTCTCCTCTAGAGAGGATTTCCTGTCTTACATGCAAGCAAACCATTGCCTACAAGTGGGAATCATCACACCAGATAACATAAAAAGATAGGAGCCTGAGCTCAATTTGACAGTTTTGAACAATAAAATATGTTGAAGTGAGGATAAGTTTGTTGAAGTCTGCCTATGCCTTATATTCTAATCCTAAGTTGCCTCTTTAACCATCGAAAAGAGAAATAGCATGCTGCAAATGACTTTGTACTCCCCAAAAAAGCTGTTGTTCTAGCAGCTTGGAAGGCTGCAACACTCCTAGTGTCTGTAGAGTACCTGGGAACAAATGAACAGTAGGTGTACCTGGGAACAACTGAACACTAACATAGATACAGTAGGTGCTAGTAGAGGATCTCTAATCAGCAAGTTCTTTTTTGATTGGGAAGAGGGATGGAAGGATTTGAGCTTGCATATCCACTCCTGAGTTGGAACATCTTCCTGCCTCTTGTATGTGTTCTTCCAGCTGTGCCTGGAGTTGAGATACCTGGTTATTATAATTGTGATATTCTTGGTCCAGTAAAAACTTGGCTTGGCCCACAACACTTAGTGTTCAGTTATTAAGAACATTGCATTCATACCAATTGATTAGCAAAGATATGTTCAGCATTAAAGATCTGGTAATGCAACTTTCCATCAATGATTGGTGCATAATTTTAGTAATCGGGAAGGTGAATATGGAATTTATTGGACCAATTGATGGAGGAGGATAATATCACTTTATTGGAATTTGTTGAGAAGTCTCTAGATACAATGAGGAACCTATTTGTGTATTCTAATCTAGTCCCTCCTCTAGCTGGGCCTTTGTCTCCTCATAATCTCAGTTTGAAGTGTTTTTCTTTACCATAAGGGTCCTCCTCTAGTACAGCTCATCTTCCAATCGTGGGTTTTGGAAGCTGAATTGTTGGCTTGCGATAACAAAGTTTGGGAACTCCACAGCATGAATCTACTAGCTCCTTTTGCACTGGACATGTGGGCATTTTTGGCTGACCATGTGAATTCATCAAAGACACTAAAAACATCCTTTATCAAAATTTCGTCCAATATCAGCTTTCACCATAGGCAGATGCCCTTCCCCCGTGGGTGTGTTTGGAAGGTGTAAGAGCCATATATCAAAAACTGAAAGGAGGACATCTAAGTACTTGAATGGTATCTTTAATGTTTGCCGCCCATATATAAAATGTAGATGTTTGGAAGAAAATATTGAGTGCATAGCATAGCCACTATGGTTCGATCATGGAATTTGGTACGTGTTGCATAGTTTACCAGCTTTCTCTCCAAACAGGCCACTTAAAGCTGCTTTCAATTCCTTCCTTTGTAACATTAATCGTGAGATTGATTATACTAATATTTTATGACTCTTTGATTTATGAAGGCTAGCAATATGGTTATATTCTACAAAGCAGCATCTCTCACATTTCACTACATGAGGGAATTGGTATTATTCGCACAAATATGGGTTTATCTACAAACATCCTTTGTAAATTTATCCTACATTAATTGTGGAAGATAGTGAAAAATATCAAAAAGTCATCATGAAAAAGCTCACTAAATAGAATCTCTCATTCCTCTTTTAGTTTTCAATCTATACCTCTCACCTACCTAATTTCAAGACCCTTAATCTCAACAAATTATTCCATATATATAACTTGACCTAAGGAGAGACCTAATTGAAAGGGCCACAACAAGACAAAGCACCCATAGATGCACGCACAGACGCGTTTCATGAACTAAATAAAAAACTTACAGGCGCATCTATTTGCACATCTATTTTCACGTCTGGAGACCCGCGTCTAATTGCGCGTCTATATATCAGACTCACGTGCGTATAGACGTGCAGTTAGATGCATAAATAGACGTGCTTATAAATGCGTTTATAGATGCACATATAGACGCAAGTCGAACAGACAGACGCGAATATAAACGTGTTTTTAAACGCATGGATAGACGTGCTTTTTTTTTTTTTTTTTAAATTTACAAAATACTGTCTATGTTGTGTATGCTATATAGTTATAAGAATCCCATATCCACATTGTGTAATTCAATTCTTACAGCCAACCACATTTTAGTTACAATTCCAAATAAAATATTACAACTCCAAAATGCAATAAAATTGAAAGCTCAAAAAGTGCTTGTATATACATATAGCACGAAGCTAAGCCACGTCATGTGGCTTCAAGTACAAAAAATAAGGAAGCTAAGCCATGTCATGTGGCTTCAAGTACAAAAAATAAGAGGAGTCTATATACAAGAGGCACGAAGCCAAGCCAGTGGCTTTAAGTACAAAAAAGAGTAGCTAGCACTACTTCTACGACTAATCCTCGCTGCCTTCCATGCTCCCTTCTGCGCTCCCTTCTACGCCTCCTTCCTCATCTTCCTCGTCGTCTTGTGCATGGGCCTGTAAACAAGGGACAACATATATCAATGTATGAAAAATCAAATCTTTACTTATAATTTTGGCATTATTTAATTACTTTCAAATACCTGGGGGGCCGCTCCAGTAGCTTGGGTATACTGCTCCTCAGTAATCAACCCGTCATCATAGAAGTGCCTCCATGTATCTCCTCTGCGATGGTGGTGGTGGTAGGCTGTCTCCACTAGAGTAGGGTATCTACCCACAATCTCAAGCTGCATGACCGCGACACACTTTGTGGAGGGATTAGTACAAAGAAACAACCAACCTCCTAATAAACTACATAAGCAATATAATTTGAGATCGATACTTACAAATTGGGCCTCCCATGATTCAACACCCCCTGCTCCAAAATGTGCGCTTCCATATTCCTCCATCTTGATCCTCCGTGCCTCCACGTGCTATAGACTGGGGTCCTCCCTCGCTGACTTCATTGCCTTCTTCCACTCACGCTTGTGAGCGGTGTGGGGCGGGCCCCTTGGTGGTTGACCTGTCTCAAGCCTGGCAAGCTCCGCTAGTGCCTGCCTCTTAAGCGAAGATCTTTTATTGCTAAGTACCGTAACGATCTTTGACTTCCCCCATTTATCTATGAACTGGCGATTGGGGGGGTTAGGATACCTAGAGCGAACAGTAGCGAGGGTCTCATCAGCCAACCTCTTTGGGTGGTCTTTGTAGTGGATAAAGCAATCTCTGTAATTGTTAGCAATTACAGAGCGCATGAAGGCCATGATGTCCTTCCCCCGTGCATCCATCAAGATGCCTCCTGTCTAAGTGATGTCATAATAAATCATACCATCACCCAGAGGCACGTCTAAATCATATGAATCATCATCCTCCTCACCGCCACATGGCCCAAAGCACTGTGCCATGCATCCCCCACCGCTCTCCCTGCTACTACACCTGCTACCCTGTCGTGTCGAGCTCGTATGCTAGCCACTCGTAGCTGGGGACTGCACGGGACTACACTGACCACTCGTAGCTGGAGAACCGAGTCTCGACGGCACAGGAGTACGTCGACGGCTCGCCGAGACAGAAGGACCTCCTGACGGCATGGGGGAAGGGGCATAAGACAGGATGGCAGAAGGGACATAAGACGGCATGGGGGAAGGGGCATAAGACGGTACGGGGGAAGGGGCATAAGACGGCTGTGCTGACTCCGCTGGGGTGATCTCAGGCGGTGTGGGGTGGATTGGAGTTTGTAGTGCCGACTCCAGGGGAGTGTTTAGAGTACCCGTCATATACCCGTATAACTCCGCAGGACTAGGAGGGTGCCCTAAAAGGTTATATAAGTCCTTCCAAATAGATTCTCGGGGATCAGGTGAGCTAGAAGCGCTTCCTGGCCACATGTTGAACTGGAAAAAAGGAAAACAATCTATTACTGATGAGCTGAGAAGAAAGGGGAAGAAGAGAGAGTCTTACTGTCAGAGTGCGTCTATAGACGCGCCTAATTTGTGCATCTATAGACGCATCTAACAGAGCGTCTAACTTCTCGTCTACCAGAGCGTCTAACAGAGCGTCTAACAGAGCGTCTAACAGATCATCTAACAGAGCGTCTAACAGAGCGTCTAACAGAGCGTCTATAGACGCGTCTGTGTGTGTCTGCAACAAGCCAGACACGCGATTAGACGCACCTGTAGACGCGCTTTTAGACACGCCCTGAGACGCGCCTATAGACGCGCTCCGACAGACGAGATTTCTAAAAAGTAGAAAAGGACATTGCGCCCGACACAAAAACGTGACACTGATACCCAGATCATGCGCTTCTTGGATACGAGAAAGTACAAAACTGGAGAGAGCAAACTTCCAAACAAGATCAACTGCAAAAAGACTTACTTGGATAAAGGTATGGAAGGTTCTTCTTTCTTTTTCAAACTTGCTTCTTCTCCTTGTTCGTCCTCCTCTCCTTTAAGCTTAGAAGTAAGTGTAGGTACGGTCCCTTTCTCTTGAGTGAAAGCTTGGAAGTAAGTATGGGAGGCTCCCTCTTAAGCTTCGAAACTATGGATCTGCTAATAAAGAAGGAAGTAAGCCGCGCAAAGTTTAAGTAATGTGAAGAAAAGCAAAGCGAGCGGCATGCCGAAAAGCAGGTTTAAAAGCCGTGTCTATAGTCGCGTCTAATAGCGCGTCTATAGGCGCATCTAAATACACAGAGTAGACGCGCGTTTAGATGCACCGTTAGACGCGATGTTAGATGCGACTATAGACACAGTGATAGACGCAACACAGAGTTTAAATTAAACATTTGAAGAAGAGCAAATTTGGTGGGTTGTTCGTTTGTAGGATGTCTCCATCTTCAACAAGTAGCTCCAGTGAGGATGAATCTCTCTGTATCCACCATCGCAAAATGTGGTTGGAGCAAAAAATCAAATGTCTATGTGATCGATGTCGAGGAAACATGTATCATGCACGCAGGATTACACTCAATCATATCTCAAAGTATGGAGAATGGGATGTGACCGTAAACAGGGTAAGGGTTTGTAAGTTAAGGTTGATTGAGATACCTATGGGTGTTCATATGTTTGAGTTATGATCCCGTTTTAATTTGATACAGGATGCAGTGCCACACCCGCATATGTTACCCTATGCCCATCGTGAGGAGGCGAAGCGTCGGCGATATGAGGTGGGATCTTCAGGAGGGACCGTTACGGATGCATGGAGTGATGGTGATAGTAGCCCTCCACCATTACCTCATGAAGCCGTGGAGGAGGAGGTGTTTGATGATATGGTGCGGGATTTATATATCCATCAAGGGAGGGATAATAGCATGGAGCAGGATGATCTTTTTACCGCAGCATCGACTCCACTGTTTGAGGGGTGCACATTCTCTGTTCTACGTGCCTCCCTTGAGTTACTAAACTTGCAAACCATCTATGGATGGAGCATTGCAAGTTTGAATGCATTACTCAAGTAAGCTTTAAAGTCGATTTTGCAAACATGGTGAATTATGCTAGTGGGTCAATTACTCGAATGCTTTTCCTCATTTATGGTCTTCACGTGTAGGCTATTGTGTAAAATGCTTCCAAGGGAGAATAAACTACCGACCTCAAGAGATATGGCAAGGCAACATGTGACCTCTCTTGGAGGATTAGATTACAAGTGCATCCATGCATGTGTCAACGATTGCGTTTTGTTTCATGGACTACATAAGGATGCAAGAGAGTGTCCTACTTGTGGAGAGGCAAGATATAGAGCAGATCTCAAAACCTTGGATGTGCCTTGTAAGGTATTGCGACATTTTCCCATAATCCCTCGCATCCAACATATGTTCAAGTGCAAATCTATTGCAAAGCTCATGTCATGGCATTCCTCCCATCGATCAACCGATGGCAAGTGGAGAACTCCCACGGACTCTCTTGCATGGAAGCATATTGAAGACACATGGCCAAGCTTCAAGGAAGAACCTAGGAGCTTGAGACTTGGATTGGGTATGGACGGTGTGAACCCATTTGGTCTCAAAAGCGCGTCTTACAGTGTATGGCCAGTGGTATTGGTGAATTACAATCTTCCACCCTCTATGGCTATTAAGAAAGGACATGTCATGCTGTCCCTTCTAATTCCAGGGAAACATAAAGTCAAAAACCCTGATGTTTATTTGGAGCCTTTGATTGATGAGCTAGAGATACTTTGGAGAGGTATCGAGGTGCATGATGTGAGCAAGCCTCCCTCGTCACGAGACTTCAACTGTAAAGCAGTCTTGATGTGGACGATGCATGACTTCCCAGGCTATGGCGAGTGTTCAGGTAAGCATTGCATTTTTTAATTATGAATAGGCAAAGGATGTGGCACCCTAAACCCACCTTTCACTCTTAATTGCATTTATTGTTCAGGTCTCACTACATCGGGTTACCATGCATGTCCTGTTTGTGGTCCTTCGCTAGTTGCCTCACAGGCAGACGCATTGAATAAGGTCATCTATGAGAATCACCATCGATTTCTCCCACCTGATCATCCTAGATATGTTGCCCCTTGGAATGAAGTCCTCCCACAATCACTCACCGCGGGAGATTGGATGAGAATTTGGGACAGTTCCACGACTCCTTCACCACTTAGCATGAGCCGGTAAGGGTTTGTAACTATTGGCTGGAAGTAAAGATTGGCTATATTGGTTGAAAGTAAAGATTGCACGCTAACACTTTATTTTGTTTAGATACTCCATCTTTTATCGTTTACCATATTGGTCCCACCTCAAGATCAATCACCTGCTTGATCCCATGCATATCTTCAAGAATGTGGCATCTACCATTTGGGAGCATTTGAATGGGACATGAGATTCAGCAGGCATAAGGGAGGATCTACGTACCACAGGGAGGATGCGTGAAGCTTGGCCTCAAGAGAGACCAAATGGGCATGTTTTTTTACCTCATGCACCGTGGATGTTATCAAAGCTAGAGATGGCGACGGTGAAGCGTGCTATTACTACAATTCGTACTCCCACTGGATGCATGAGGTGTTTGAAGGGAGCCTTTACAAAGAGCAAGAAAAGAGGTGTAGAGCAATTATATCGCTTGAAATCTCATGATTGGCACAAGATGCTCCAAGTAAGTATTTTATATGCATAATATCTTTTTCCTTTCAAATTTGTGAGTGAATAGCTATAAGCAACTAATCAACCACCTCCTCGCGGGTTCAGTTCATGCTACCTACTAGCATTTCACGTAGTGCATCGAAGGACATGAAAGATTGCATTTACAAGATGGGCGAGCTTGTGAGGTATGTGAGCTCAAAGCAAATAGATCCCAACACGCTTGAGAATGCTCGAGTTATGTCAGTGGAGGCGGTTTGTTTAGTGGAGGAGACATTTCCACGTTCTATTCTCACAAGCCAACTACATCTCATAGTGCATTTGGTGGATGAGATTGCTATATGCAGTACTATACATGCACGATGGTTGTTCTTCCTCGAGCGCTTCATGAAGACCTTGAAGGGCTTCGTGAGACAAAATGCAAGACCCGAAGGTAGCATGACTGAGGGTTGGTTGGTACAAGAGTCACTTGTATATATTTCTGAGTTTCTTGTTGATGTGGATAGCTCTCTCCCATGACTATGGAGAGTTGATGAAGACCTAAGGATGACCTCTATTGTGCCTCAAGGAAAAGGACACAGCAAAGTAATAGACACGGAGTTGCATAATAGTATCAACCTCTTTTGCGTGCTTAATAGTGATGTGATGAAAAGATGGGTGACAAGATACGAGGATGCAAAGGCAAGAAGACAAGAAGAAAGGGCCCTCTTTCGTACACACCACGGATCTCGTGTGCCATACCCTCAGCATCATACCCTCAGCATCTAAGAGCACTTCCAAAGGATATTCATGCGGATTAGCTACTTAATGAAATGGAGAAAGCAGAGAAAGACGAGGGGATGCATATCACAATGGAAGAATGGGAGTATGCTAGGGGATGCATGAGCAAGGTTGGTATATAGAATGTTATGCATAAGTTAGGAGCTTTTTATAATTTAGATTGCTTATTTAATTGATTTTTTCTTGGTGTAGTGCACTATGTTCAATGCTATATGGTGTGAGGGCAAGCATTTTCGAACACAATGGATTGATGATAAGAGAAACACACAAGATTGCGGCGTCATTGCTAGCTTTGAGGGATCCAATGGAGCCATGGATGATTATTGTGGCATAATCCAAGATATCATTATGCTTGACTTTCGATGCTTCTTTGTGTATGTTTTGGATGTAAAGTGGTTTAAGGACATGGTGGAAAGAGGCCCTAATGCAATAATCAAACGCCATGCAAGTGGCTTTGTAACTATTGACTCCACAAAGTTTTGGCAAAGTAGGAAGGACACACTAGTACTACCGCAACAATGTGAACAAGTACTGTGCACACATATAAAAATACTCGCTTTTAAATATTTGATGCAAGAAAAGTAACATGATTGTATTTGTGTTTGAATTAGGTTGTCTATCAACCAATGGTGGATAATAATAGATGGTGGCATGTCATACCTATTATGCCACGTTCCAAAGTGATGTATAGTACATTTACTAATATGGAGCATATGGAGGATGATCATGGCCATGGACATGATGATGATCGTGATACAAGAGAGGAGGATGATCATGAGATAGGAGATATAGATATTGAGGCAATTACCCGTGAGGGTAGTGGGTTGAATGTATTTGTAGATCTAAACACTTGTTTGGATTTTGAAGTAGATAGTTTGGCAAGGGTTGATCTCATTGAGGATGAGATTGAACCGTAGCCCCATAATTGACATTGGCAAAACTATTTTACATATTGTCTCATTCTCCTCATCTCACTTAATTCTTGTATATGTGGGCTTGCAAAAAATTATGTGCTTTGGTAATCATGGGCAATGTTTGGAAAGCAATGATGTACACCAAAATCTCACTTTCTGTATTCTCTGGTTTGCGTCTATTTACGCGTCTAAATGCGCGTCTGATTCTCAGTGTAAACGCGCAAATAAACGCGCAAATACACGTGCAAATAGACGTGCTAATAAACGGGATGTTAGACGAGCCCGTATTTTCTCAGGTCAGATGCGCACGTAGACACGGTGATTCACGTGCAAATAGACGAGCTTTTAGATGCGCATTTAGACGCGCTCGTAATTTCTCTACTAAAGCAACGCCTATAGACGCGCCTACTATTTTACGCGTCTACCAAGCGCATCTATAGTTGCTTTGTGTTGTTGTGGGCCTTTATTTTTCAATGCAAGGAATTCAATTGATGGATACACCCGAATTAAAATAAGGTTAAGGGGATAGCTTCATGCAAAGGGGGGATTTGAACTTCCAATATCCCTTACCCACTCACACGGTTTTTCCATTAGACTACATGAAGATGTTGTGAAAGATATATTATAAAAGGTTCTTTTTTTATTTCTTATTCACCTCTTTACACCCCATACCTTTCCCACCCCTTCTCTCCTCGCCTTTATGCTAATTAATACATTTTAAAATCTTCTCAATAGCGGGGCTTCTTTTATGATATCTCAAAATTATAATATATTTATTGGGTACTGAGAGTTAATACCTAAACGATAGAGATGGCATATAGTGACAACATGCAAATAGTTGGGATTGGCATATTTTTTGTCATGTCTTCACACCAAGTTTAAAGACGAATGTTTTTCTCTCACTTATAACTTCGAGTTAGTTAGCTTTTATGGGTAGCTATTTTGAATTCCAATCATCCAAGATGAAAATGAATGAACTTCTTTGCAATTGCAAGGAATATTTCTTGAAGTAAGGAAAAATTAACAAGGTCAAACCTCTTTACTTCTTAGGATTTATTGAGAATATCTATTGAATAATTTAAGAATTTTACTCGTGATTGGAAACACAATGCATTTTAGTCAAGCAACGACATCAAGGAATTTGTGCAACTCTAAACAACCAAGTTCTTGATTGAATGCATTACCTCCATGCGACCATTACAAAAATGGTGTGCCTTGCAACAACCCACAATTTCTCTGCAACATCACATGCCTTCTAATTGTGTCCAAATCCCTATGTCTTGCATGCACCCATAGGTCTACACCTCAATCCGTAATGCTTAACAACTGTGGAATTTCTAGGAATCCAAAATTTCTACTTCCTATGATGGTTTTTCCAATGGTACAAAGATCACGGCTGCCAAATTCATTACCTACGTTCCTTATTCAATGTGGAAGACTTGAAGCCTTCTGGGGTCTTGATGCCACTGAGGTAAACCTAAAGGATGGTGTATTTTAGCCTCAATCTCTCTTCAAGCTCAATGCATTTCTGGTAGATAATTTGCTCTTGTTACGCCTGCATTCTAAGCGTGTTGGCCTTGCATGCATCTGATAATAGTTGAACACTATGTTATGCAATCAATCTACTCCACAACCCAATAAGTTGATGAGATCAATCGTATATTTGTGAAGTTTCTAATAGGCTTCTAATAGAGCCATAAAACGTAAAGGCAAACCTAAAATGGAAACCTTTTCTCATCTTTTTAACTTCATCCTTTGTTTCAAACATCTTTGCATGAGCATGTCGCAGCCCTCACGCTCTTCCATTCCTTGATTTGAATAGGCACACGAATGCTATGTGTAAGGATCTACTATGCAAATATTTGAACATGAATTGTTAAGGCAGATCGTGAAGAATAAAGAGCAGCATTGGTGGAGTCAGAGAATATGTTCTTTACATCAACTCTGGATGCAACAATAGCAATAATAGCCTTGGAGGAATATGTTATTCTTGGAGATTTAGATAAGAAAGTTTATCGTTAGGGCCACTCTTCTAAATACATTGGTCAAGTGGAAATGGAGAACTTGAAAAGGGGACTCGATGTCAATCCATCCTTCCTATCCTTAAAAAATGTTGGATGCATATGCAATGCGTTGGAAGAAGATGATTGTCGCACCTATGGAACGATGAGTCCAATAGAGCAAGAGTAGAGAAGATGATGGCAATGGCACTTATCAAATGATCATATCCATATTATTAGAACTATTCCTAATCAAAAGTGTTTCTTCGAGTTGTTGAACATAGAAAAGAGATGGAGATCTTGAAACAGGGGGCTTATCATCTGTTTTATATTTAAAAAGGTCTGGAAGCTCCCAACATGCAACATGAACATTTATGTAGATTATGTCATGGGACATTTTGGAATGCTATTGTTGGCATTTTTGTTTTGCAATGAGTAGGCATGCATTTTCTTGAATTCTAGATGCCTTTCTCTTTGTTTCTCTCTTTGGCCTTTGCACCTTGATGGAGCCTGTATGATATGATTTTTTAATTACATTGATCTCTAATCTCGATGCACATCATTGGACTTTGTTTTTTGATCTTCTTGGAATCCATTTGTACTATTGGGCTTGGTCTCTTACTTTTTCTATTTGAAGTTCCATTAGCAATTCATTCTATATTCTTAGACTCGTATATTTTTTTGTTACATGATCGCTTTCCTGGGAGTGGTTTCAAAGTTAATGGGATTTTTAAGAAAGCAAATTTGAAAGGTTACCTCCTTTAAAATAAATCTTGTTGCTTGACTAAAAAATGTCTCATGGCTTGAATATGCTATGCAAAAAAAATGTGCACAAAGGCATGCCATCATGAAAGTTCTCTGGAGAGTGTGTATCTTAGGTGTGAAGAATGATACTTTTTTATTTCTTCCTTCATTTCTTTCTTCTCTGATCTCAAATGCTTGTTTTGGATAGTTTGCTCATCTATCTTTACTGGCTCTTTGATGAGATTTTTCATCTAGTTCTTTTTTTTTTAAATTTATTAGTTTGTTAATTTTAGGTTCCAACATCACGTCCATCCACAAAAGCACGATCTCATGTAGTCCACAATAAAGTAAGTCTTCCCCCCAAGTGTCATGCCAAGGATAGAACTCACCTATTGCTCAAAAAAGAATAGCTTAAGCTCTTGCATTTGGTCCCTTCAAGTCATTAGCGATGTACTCCACAAGCTTCAACCAACATAGAACCCCCATAGTCATAAGCAATTTGGAGGCCTTCTTAGATGTGCAATTGACATCAACTTTCTATGTCGGTTGGGCCATATGGGAGACTAGCTTCCACAAAGATTTTAAACATGAAGCAACTAGAAACTGGACGTAGTCAATGGCATCGAGGACCAAGGTGGTTGAGTCAAAGTGCATTGGTTCAAGAAGGGTATAGACCCCAGCTAAAATTGGGTTAAGGAGGAGCTTGGATGGATTAGATGGGGGGGTGATTATTCTCCACCAATTATATGAAACCTAATCTAATCCTCTTTCTCCTAGAGGCTGACTCCAGGAGACTTCTCCCTCTAGCCCTCAGCTCCAAACCCCCTTGCCTTCGATTCCCTAAGTCTTAAGTCAGGGATTAGAGATCAAGATCTAAAATCTTTTGCGGGCTCAAGTACAACTTCTTCTCTTGTTGTTGTAATTTCGTTTTGGTTTTTGCAGAGTTAAGGATGCGAAATTTGAGCTTGTATGTGCTATGATTTCACAACAGGAGTAGAGCTCATGCATGTTCCTTCTGGCCCCTGTAAGCATGTTGTAGCTTTCAATGATTCTCACGCTATGAATTTTGTTCTCTGGTTAGAGTAAACAGATACCCAGTCCAGGTTTTGGATTTTGAGATTGTATGAACGTTTTACTGGTGAAGAATTTCTATTCGTGATGTCCTTTGGCTATTGTTGGGTGCTGCAACTATTGTAAATCAGTGATAAGAGCATTTCATGCACGAAAGTATAGTACTAGTAGAGGCAACTGCTTTGCGAATAGTTGCTGGGAGCTATTGCAAATAGGAAAGGAGGATGTTGGTGGGAGCTGTTTGTGCACATCACTTTTGGTTGTTTTGGTTGGTGCAGCAGCAGTCTATAGCTATCGTTGTGATAAAATCTGCGTCCATTAGATACCTTGGAGACATTTATGTGCATAAAATATATGTACAGACTCATTAATAGACAATGAACTAGCCAGATAGAGAAACGACCAAAATAATATATTTCCGTCCAAAATTATGGACACAATACAAAAGAGATAGATTCAGAGTCCCACCAATGGTGTGGTCCTCTAATCTTACCACAAGGTACTTCTGTCATTTGCTGGCTATCTCTAGACTCAAGCCGCCCATGTGCTCCACCTCGAGCTTCTATAGACTTTCCATCCAGAATGATCCTCTCCACCTTGCTGTCTGGAAACTAGCCTAGGTGGGCTGCCACTTGGGCTGCCACTCAAGCTCAGTTAGCAACTCCTTCAGGGTCACCTTCACCTCCTGTGGATAGGCCCAACACTTGCCTTCTTGCTGCTCCTGTCTACTATTAGAGGACTACTCTAGAGAATATGATGATCACAACAACTTGCTGCCCTAGAAGACAGCCGACCAGCCTCTAGGGAACTTAGTCTGTAGCACACCTTCCACTCTCCTTCACCCCTTGTGTGAGGCCCAAGGGAGTGGCTTCTGGCTGCTCCTGTGTGCTCCTGAACTTGCTTGATAGTTGGATGTTGAATGAGTGTTGGAGGACCTCCTTTTATAGGGCACAAGGCCTGCCCCAAAAAACCGACCAACAGCCTGAATCTGACCGATCCAAACAGGCCGACCAGGCTACTATAAAATTGCCCTAAAAGGCCTCACTTAACCAGGGCCACTGGCCCACAAAACTAGGGCTTTGGCCCTCACTTCAAGGCCTAATGCCCTCCTATATATGCAAGGTCCAACCCCCTTTTGCCCTGCCATTTCTAGGCATGGTAGGTTGGTTGGAATCAGCCCTACCAGCCCTACACCTGGTTGACCAAGCTGCTAGTAACCCCTGCCATATTGTGCTTCTGCCAGACCCTTCTTCAGCATCGTATAGCCCCATACATCCTATTGAGTCATCACGCTTTTCATGGGGATCTGTTGCAGGCCGTACGCCTGCCATGAAGCACCCCAATTTTCTGAGGCCTAAATACTTCAAATCTTAACTTTCTAGATCTAATAAATTTGGTAAGGCAGTTTCCAATAAATAAAGTACAATAGTATCCATTTCTACTGATGTAAGCAGAAACCAATATCGAGTATTGTTTGTCTATTTTGAGAATCCTCATCCTCAGTGTCCGATGTAGAAGTCTTAAAATGTCCAAGCCACGGTCTTTATGCAGCCCTCAACCTGAGACTGTCTTACATTTGGCAATCCATTGGAGCAGCAGGAAGGTGTGATTGCGGGGAAGGTGTGTTTGCAGGGAACCACTACGAAGGCTACAGAAAGTCTAGTAGATCAACACAGGCTGAAGTGTTTTGAAGTTCCCAGTAGGAGGTAGGAGAACATACTCAAAAATCTCTTGCAAAATGCCTTCACAACCTAGATAGCAGGTACTGTTATTTGCTGGCTATCTCTAGACTCAAGCCACCCGCGTGCTCCGCCTCAAGCTTCTGTAGAATTTCCATCCAGAACGATCCTCTCCACCTTGCTATCTGGAAACCAGCCTAGGTGGGCTGCCAATTTAGACACTGTGTTGCGAATAAGCGGGGAGGCATTGAAAACCCCGAGAGGCTCCATAAAAATTTGATAGGGTCTGTGATGCAGCTGAAAAGAACCCATGAGATTTGAAAGCTCACCGGTAGGATGGTTAGCGCCCGAAGGAGCTGACGAGGGAACTTGGAAAGAAATTTTTCAGGAAGAGCTTATGATGGAGGGAAGCTGAATTCTGGAGAGCTCTCTTGAGGTAGCGTGCCACCCTCTCTCTCTCTCTCTCTCTCTCTCTCTCTCTCTCTCTCTCTCTCTCTCTCTCACTCTCACTCTCACTCTCACTACTCTCAATCTCACTTGCACTCTCTATGCATGTATTCCAGCACATTGAGCAATAGCAGCAGATGAGGGAGGACTGCTACAAGAAGGGCTGGAGGACGTGAAAGAAGGAGAAAGCTTTGCTAAATTCGGATGGTCGTTGGGTGGAACAAGATCTTATGGAATTGCGATAGCGAGTCAGAGAATTAGAGGGTTTATCTCGATGCTATGAGCCTATGGAAGAGTAATATGAGGAGAGTTGTGAGGACATATCGACCCGTAGCAGCTGAATTCCACCTTGATCTTCCAAGAATTACTTCACCAACCCCTCCAACTGGTTTGGATCCCTGCATCCTACGTTTCCAGCAAGCGTTCGCTGGTGATTAATTGCACTTGCTCAGCTCCACCTTTCCAACCGTAGCTTCCTCTCTATCAGATGTTCCCCCTCCTCAGCGAATGTATTTAGCATTGTGGAGAGATCTAGGTTTGAATCTTGAGCGATTGATTTAGTTTAGTAGCGTGGATAGAAAATGCTTCCTTTGTTTTTCTCTTGTGTGGCAGATTTAGGAGAAAATGGCAAAGTACATGTAGGAGTACAGGATGCTCGATAACCTCCCTGCATTTTACAAAGAAGCAATGAGAAATTTGCAAGCAACATGCCAGTGCAATAAGCGTGGAGTAGGAGTGGAGGTGGCGCAACAGCAAGGTGAGAACAAACCACTAGCAGGCATATTGAAGAGCATAGGAGAAGGACCCCAGGGGAGCACTTGAAATACGAGCTGAACTCAAACCTGTTTTAGCTGTAGATTGAATCCTGATGCGAAAGAGATTGACCAGCAATCGCCTCGGAGCTTGGTTATAGTCATTAAAGGCATGCTTCCTGAATGGAGAAGAAGAGAGTTTTTCTCGACTGGTACAATTAATGACACACTCCAAAAAATGGAGATTGCAAACAACGCCATGCATAGCCCCATGGCTCAACTGCCAAAGCTCTTAGAGGAGACACTCGCTTCTTTGGAACACAGGGCCCATCCGCTTACGACAGAAAACTTGACTTCTGTGCTACTATAGCATGAGATTCTGATAGAGGTAAGCACTCAATAACGAAGTGGATTTTGATAGATCAACAAAAAAGTAGATTTGTAAAGAGAGATTTGTGTTTTGGAAATGTAGCTTACTAATAGCTACTATTTACTTGATGGTTGTTATAACAAGAATTCGGTTTTGGATAAGTACATCTTTGTTTCTCAGTATAACCTCTAGTAGTGAGTTTCTCTTGAGTTTCTATGAGGCAAGGTAGTAGTTCTCACTGATAATGACAAGATTTTGTTTCTCATGTTGGTCATTTCTCAATGGGAATTTGAGTTGCAAGCTAGTGGAGGTGGGCAAGATTAACCTTTTACTTGGGAAAGTCAGGAATTCCCTAGGAAGAAATGTATTGGAAAGGGTTACTCCTATCATGTTGCTTAGCATGGACAAAGTGTGATTAGCATGATTTTCATTGTTGTTCATATTGTTCATGGGAAAAATGTGCAGGGAGTGATATTTAAGGTGGATTACATGGTCTTCAAGGTTGATCATCCTTATGTTTGTGCAGGCCCTCGAGGATAAACTTTTTTTGGCTTTGTGATAGTTAGCAGTCCAAAATTGAAATTACAATCGAGGTGAAGATATGATAGCTTTGCTTTCTCTGGTCAACTTACCACCCTTTGGCATATTCTCCCTCTCAACATTGCTATCAATCGATTGATTAGTTTCTTTTTTTTGGGGTTTTATTTCGTTACATTTGACATAGTGTCGTATTTTGGCATAATATGTCAATATGCTAGCTTTTTTGTTCAAGTGATACTATGTGACTATTGGATATGAACGTAGTGTTTTGTATTTGGCCTTTTGGTATAATACGTTGATCTTTTTCGTAAAATAATTGATGCACTTTTTGGACCACACATTTGTGTATGGTAGTTATCTCTCCTCACTGAGTCGTATTACTCAATTTTAGCTGTTGTTAAGTAAGTAAGTCCGCATGTCGACATTTTGTCATAATACTCGACTTTCAATGTCATTATAAGGGCTCCTCCTCCTTGTTTCCAAATTATCTCGACATTGAGTCGTATCATTCGCTTGTATGTGTTGTTCATCAATCTTAGAAGGATAATAAGATTTAACAATTTGGTTGTTTATTGGCCTTTCAACACTGTTTCTTGGGCATATAATTTACAGAATAACTAGGCTTCGACACTAGGTTGTTCATTTGGCTATTTCTTGGGCATATAATTTACATAATAACTAGGCTTCAATACTAGGTTGTTCATTTGGCTCTAGTTGTTGTTGTAGCTTATGTCACATAATAATTATTTAGACTTCGACTCTTGGTCATTTATTTTGCTTTCAGTGTCATTGTAGGTTGTCATAAAATATGATAGTTTGGGCTTTGACACTTGGTCATTTATTTGACTTCTTGAGTTGTTGTACTTATCATTGCTAAATTCTATTATTGAGGCTTTGACGCTCAGTCGTGTATTAGACATTCCGTGTCATTGAAATTTCAGATAAAATGGTCGAATGTGTTCGCTTTTTAAAAATGCCCATCCAGTATGATTAGGGTGTGTGTGTTTATGGTTTGTACATGTAAATCATACACACATACTAAATTAATTGTGTTAAGATAAAAACATGAGGTTTTTAAATTGTTATCGATATATTGTCATTACACGTATTATTCTAGACTTAGTTCTATGATGATCTTGCAAGGGATCATATATATATATATATATAGAGAGAGAGAGAGAGAGAGAAAGTATTGTCTTCTTTATAGGTGCTATATCTAGGTCTAAATGGTTTCCTATGTTCTTATGATTCCTTAACATATTATGAATTTGCAAGGCCTTCAAAAAATGGATTTCATGGATATATTTTCCTTCTACCCGTAGGAACCATCGGTCCTTGAAATTTTCCTATGTATAAGGCTTACAAGAAGTTCTCATGTTCAATACATGATTTTAAGGTCAAAAGCTTGGTAAAGGTGTGATTTAATTATGACGATGCATAGCTACGTTTGTGTCCTCCAAGATCAGATTTGTTCACGGTTCTCAATGAGCACTCAAAGTCTAATTCTCACATTAAGTCACTCACAAAAGAGGAAAGTTAGAAGGTAGTATTCATAGGCTTGCTAGGGAGTCCTCAAAAGGATAAGGAGCATGATTCAAAGCAAAGATATCTTAGCATCTTTTTGGTTTCAACAAAAACTAGAAGCCTAAGTGTGAGTGCTTTCTCTCTTGATTAAAATACGAAAAGCCTAAATGCAAGTGCTTTCTCTCTTGATTCAAGCCATATTAGAGAAAATGAAAGATATTTTACAAATTTTAGCTCTGTTGTGTTGGGGTATTCGGTGCCATGAGGTCAAAATAGTTAACAAGTATGTTAACATAAAGCCTTTCTTCGATGATCAATGTGGTGGTAAGTATTGGTTTATAGAGTGTAATGTTAAGGCGATGTTCTATTATAAAGGAATTGACATGTATCTAGATGGATGTTTTTGTCACAAAAGTTGCATATGCATTTCACAAGTTGTGCAACTATTTGAGGACTTCACATGCCACCATTGCAAGGGGATAGTTAACTTGTTGACTTTAGAATGAGGTTGTATAGAGAAGAGAAGGTTGAAAAGAATAGAGAAAATAGGAACACCGTTTGTGGAAGAAGACACAAAAAGTGTGCTTAGCAATGTAACTCTTTCTGCAAAAAAGCAAGTAATAGACATTTCTAAGCAACCATGGTGGGGAAAGTCTCACGTTGCTATTCTTTCAGTAAGAGTTTGGAAAATAAGAGAAGCTAGTATAAAGTCTCTTAATTGCAAGGATGTAAAAAGATTTTGCAACGCTATAATTGAAGTCCATAGATTAGATAAGTTTGGTGGTAAGGTTGCCTTTATGGGACTTTCTACAAGATGTTGCTATACACATAGTTAGGTCTGACGCAGGTGTAGGACAAAGATATAATGTGAACACAAAGGCAATATTTGAGGTTGCAAGGATGTGGGGAGGGACAAGGTTACATGATTTATTGAGTTTCAACCTCAATGGATATTATTTATCAACAACAGAGCAAGGGCAAAGAATTGCCACACTTACATGCTTATATTTTTTATGCAATTTTTGAAATTTATGAAAAGGAGAAACAAAAGCATGGGATCAGGTCAAAGATTTTGTTCAACTTAATGGAAAATGAAACCACTATAAAGAAGAGGATAAGGTAATCATATCAATCTCATTTTAATGAAAATACTTTTCTTTATCTAAATCTTGTTTTATATGCAAGAGGATGAAAATGAGCTTGTGGACTCATGCTTATTAGTGCTTGTAGGAGGAATTCAAAAGATGACACGATGGTGGGTTTTGATTCGGATATATATAAGATGATCATGAGTGTATGACTACATGCATGATCAAAGTGGGAGAAGGACAAAAAGCAAGTCTGATTGTTATGTTTTGGCATCACGGGCACAAAAAGGCCTTGCATGAATGTCACCTCTATGGTTTGAGTATCACATTTTGGTATGTCTTGTCAAGGGTTTTCATGGAAAAAGAAATGGGTAAGTTCTTCTATGAACGTGGCAAAGTAGCATGGTGTTTCCATCTTCAAATAAAAATGTCATGTAGTTGAAAGCCTTGGTAGAAGTAACAATGCAAGATAACCTAGGTCAAACCTAGTTCAAGATAGTGAGAAGAATGTCACAGGTTCTATCAAAAATTAGTTGCACATGTAATAATGTAATGTAGTAAGAAACTGAAGAGAAGGATTAGTTTTAATCTTGGCCATCCATTTAGGGTTTTCAAGAAAAGTTAAACTTTATGGTTATAAAAATAATATTTATTTTAGGTTATAATGAACAATTTTAAGATTCTAATGCTTCCATCATCTCTTTTCATAGATGACGTTTGTCTCTGTCCTATATTGCCATGGTCTCTTTCCATTGCTACCATGTCTAGCTATCATCCATAGATGCCTTCGAAAATTTTTTAAACGTGTTATCCATAGTGCCAGTGTCTTCTTTCATAGTAATCTTTCTTTTTTGACCATTGTTATCCCTTTCATTCTTGGTTGTGTTCTCCACCATGCTTTTTGGACCATATTGCTCCAATGTTTAGACCCTTCTAGCTACATCCATCTTCTTTCCATCATACAGACCCAACGTTTTGGATCCTAAATGTGAGGTTCCTATCTATGATAATGATAGAATCAAGGCTCAATGCTCATGCCCGCTTTACAAGATCTCCATTTCCTTTCTTTATTTGACAAGTTAAACCAAGGCCTCCTTCAACTAATAATTGAGAAAACAAGCATGTGAGAATCCATTAATTCTCTTCTTTTTTGAGATTCCACATAAGAGAATCCAAGCATTGAGGTGTGTTTCCTCTTTCTTGCTTAAGATTTGTATGCATATACAATTTTGAAAGATAGGAAGCATGACTCTATGCCAAGCTCCCCTTTTCAAGCTCTCCATTTGCTTTCTGCATTGAACAAGTTAAAGACCCACATTTGTTTAGGATTCTAATAATGGGGATGTAATCATTTCATAGGTTCCACCATCATGATCTTCTCCACTATCATTGTTCCATAGGTGCCACAACCATATTTTTGCTTATGTATGCATATCTTGGGGGGGTCACTTAGTATAATATGTCTATATCACATGTGTTCAAGGCTTTTTTTATAAATCCCTATGTACCCTATTTTTCACATTTCCTTACACCCCCTCTGTAAATTTTTCTACATTTTATAAATCCCTTAATGTAAATATATTTTTTTGTAGAGGAGTTTTAAAACTCCTTATGTAAGAGATAAATTGCTATTTTTAGAGTCACTTTTGAGGCAATGTGAGATATTTAGAAGATAAGATATCTATATCATGTACATCACTTCACACACAAAAAAGTTAGGTATCGACTACTTTAGGCAACATGCAAGTTCGAGCTTGGTTATGACACTTGTTAGTGCCAAAATGCTAAGATAAAGAAAGACTAAATAAGACAAAGCATGTGTATCAAAAGTAAGAGAAACAAATACTAAATGAGAAAAATCATATGTGCCATATATTGAGACTAAGTGAATGTGTAAAGTCACTTAAAATATGCAAAGAGCTCATGCAAGTGAGAAACGAAAGCATGCATCAAAGATTGGAAACTTCTATAAATTCTAGGTATCCTTTAAATTGCAAATTGCTACAAAACCATACATGCAAATGTTCCAGCTAGAAGAAGTGATGACAAATTAGTAAAAGTTACAAAACATTTCATGTAATATAGAACACAAACATCTAGAGCTTTCGTATGTCAAAGATTGGAAACGTTTATAAATATGTATATTTGAGACTTATTATTTTCTTCCACTTTCTTATTGTTATGAAGTGAAAACTGGAAACACCAAGTTACTTGCCACGTTCTTGGAGGGCCTCCTCACTTTTTCTACTTCTTTATTATTAGAGATCAAGTGAAAGATGGAAACACCATGCTACTTTGCCACGTTCATAGAAGATCTTGCCCATTTTTTTTCCATGAAAACCCTTGTCTTAATAGAAGTTTTGACAAGAGGTTTCACATGAAATTGCATCAGGGATACTATGTAGAATCTTGCAAAAAAATGATCTATGCCAATATTCCAATTTGTATGACCTTGAAATGAATTGTGGCATGTTTGTAGTAATATTCGCAATGATATAGAAAGTGCTAGAGATGCCAAATGTTGGAGCAATAAGAGTACAAAAGAAATTTGCCAAGGAAATCATTTCAAATAATCTTTTGGCTACGAATAAAGTTGATGATAATGTCAATGGACATGTGGGAAAACCTCCTTTCCAACTCTAAACCTCAACAAACTATACAAGTTTAGTTGGAATTATTTTGTCACCAAATCTTTTGTTTTTACTAACTTTAAAATTTTTAATTGATTATTTCCAAAAGTACTCTTTTTCTCAAGTTTTAAAGATGGGTTTTTGAGGCGATGGCTTCATTGCTACCATGACAAGATTCATTGGATTGTATCATTTACTTGAAAGAACATATAAGATATGAGTTTTTCCAAGGGCTTCAAGGATTCTTCTTTCCTAATCAGTCCTTGATGACTCTGTGATGTGCTAACAATGTCAACTAAGGGTAGAGGTTCAAGAGTGAATCTAGTGAATAGGATGCATCCTAGTGCTGACCTTAAAAAGGCTTAGGTGCATTTTGAACATGTTTTAAGAGTATGTGGCTAGAAAATAATGGCATCTCATGTGTATGAACCAAGGTAGAGCTGAATGGCTTTGAATTTTGCATTTGCGCACTATACCAAGGCATACTTTATGTTTCCAAATTTTTCACCAACAAGAACTTGATATTGTAGTGTTAGGGAATGCCTAACCATTCCTCCTACGAGGAGCAAATGCTTTTCTAGAGAATGATATATGAGGTTACTCCCTAGACATGTAGATGTTGAAAATGGTGTAAGTTGCACCATTGAGATAGAGCACAATGATAAACCCTAATCCCAAACCCTAAGGGGTGAAAATGTATATATTTCAATTTATACAGAATACAACTTATTGGCGTAAAGCTAGCCATCTCTTGTGCCCTCCAATCTCTCTTACCCCTATCCTCCAACAATGGAGAGGGCTTGATAAAATAAAAGCAAGGAGAGCCCTTAGGCATAAAGATTCTTATCACCATGAATTTGAAAATATGTTTTGATCAAGGAGAGGTGGACACAAACATCTCTAGTGGAGTCTTGAATTTTAAAGAGAGGGCTTATGTACCTCCATCAGCCTTTGATGTACAAACAATGCAACAAGACCATGGTGTGTATGTTACAAGAAAATAAGTTTATTATGTTTGCTAGGACTTTGATTGGGTGGAGCAAGGAAGGAAGCTACATTGTCAAGCATGGCTTTCAGGTTTTGGTCACAAGTGTGGAAAGTTGACTTATGAGAATAACATGATGCAAAATGCTACCCCATGTTTCAAGGATAGAATAAGCCAGAGTTAAGGTTAGAGAGTTAGTTCTTTTGGTTTTGTGGGGATGATGTGATACATGCATGGTCACCAAGCAACAACATTATTGATTCCCTAATAGCCTCTAGAAAGTGGCAATGCAAAGGCAAGCTAAGTTGTCTAGAAGGAAGAAAGATACAAAGTCTTGCATTGATTATTGATGTTTTGAAGAATTCGGGTAACATGGCTACAAAATGACACTATATCAAGAGGGGATCCAAGAACAAACCTCTCTAGAACAATAACCCCAAGTTCTAATCATCGCAATATGAAGCACAAGACAAACATATAGAAGGTAGCTATAGACTGCATTCATCATTCTTTACATATGGAAATTAGTATGACCCTAAGAATTGTGCAGCATGTACATCAAGATGAAATCTCATTGTTGTAAATATATATATATATATATTGCGTATCTATAGGGGATTTAAGCTATGTACTTGGAATTGAAGGACAAATTGATGTAATGGGATCTAGAGTCCTAAGGTCTAAGGTTGTGAGTGTGTGAACACATGGTGTGCCTAGATAGGTGTCAGTAGGTGTGATTGAGTGAATCTAGGTGTGTGGTGTGTGATTGAGATAATCATGGAACTGATTGAGATATTTGTGGATCTAGATGCTCTACTAAGCTCATATGTGATGTCACTACTGGATGTAACTAGAGCCTATATATTGGGCCTATCTCTCTTGAATAGAACTCTCTTTTGCTTCACTTGCTGAATCTTTCTTGCTACTCCAACATGTGGTATCAGATCCTTGGTTAACTCTCCTTGAGACCTCCTTGAATGCCATGTCATCATCTTCTTCCTCACACTCTCTTCTTCTCCATTTTTTCCTCTTTTAAGCAAAATTTCCAAGCGCTTGTTCTCCCAATGTAGGCGACCATTCTCCAAACCCTTTCAGCCATAGATTCCCCTTTTATAGGCACACTTCTTCTCTAGATGGTTTCTAGAAATTGTCCTTCTATAGCCCGTACTGATACTCGCTTCATCTCACCCCAATTTTGTCAATTCAGCTTGCTAGAGCCACCATTTCAAAAATGGTCTAAGGTGCAATTAGGCAATCCTATGGGCTACCTATTGGTGAATTTTGAGGGCAAATGGTTAAGGTAATGAGGAGAAACTAAGGAAAAACCAATCAGGTTTTGAAGAAGACATGTTTTTGGAGGTGGAGAAGATGTTGCTGCCCCTGGTGGTGTGAAGCTTCATTTGGTGTGATACTTGCACTAAGTCTTCTACTTCTAAATACCTTTAATTGTGCAGCAAATTCCCTCTACTTGATGATTTGTGAAGTGAGGTAGCAACTCTCCAAGGTTCCTCTGTTTTTTGCAAGCATTTCTAGACTATTTTTGAAGTTTGATGCTACACTAAATGCTAAGGTGATACTTGAGGAGTTAAAGCATAGTTCAGAGATTCAAAGATTGTTTTTTTAGTTCTAAGAATAATCTTTGAAGTTCATTTGAATTCCTTTTTCATCTTTTATATTGAGGATTGAGGTTATGATACTTTGAAGTGGATTTCAAGTCATACTATCTTGTTGACTAGTTGACTAGTGTGGATTGACAATGACAAGAGCTTACATGAAGGAAGAATATATCATGACTTGCATGATGATTTCCAATGGATATGATTGGAACAAAGGTTTCAACTACAACCATTGTGTTTCTTATTTTGAAGATGCCTTAGTTATGGTTTCAGTATCTTTCATGATGTATGAAATGCACTTCCATTTGTTTGACTATACCTTGCCATACAATCATGACCACCTCTTGTACAAGAGTAGACAATTCCCTTGCATGACAAGTGGTAAGACCCTCTTTTAGTCCATATGATTCACAAAATGTTTTTAAAGCTTAGACACTCAGAAGTTGAAGGACTTCAAGGACCTTGTATTGCAGAATATGGACAAGATACATTAAAGAGTGTGGAGAAGAACAAAGAGCAAAGCAGTTACAAGATTGGCTTGGCTACACCAAGAACCTCTCCAATGACAATGAACCTCACACTATGGTAGCTTGGAAGAGGAGGAAAAGGACAAGATATGCCATCAAAGGGGGGTATTTCCCCACATCTTCAATTTAGAATTTTTGTGTGTGTGGTCAATAAGGGTTCTCTGCCTTGGGTTGTCCCCCTCAAATGATTGTTAGTCTTATGTTTTACCTTGTTAGACCTATGGGGACTTCCCATGCATAGTCATTGTCCAGTCTTCCAAATTGTAAACCAAGAGACCAAAGTCAGAGTGAGATCTTGTAATCAAGAGACTTCAATCAATATGCATGACAAGGCACATTTATTCCATGCAAGCATATGTATGTCAATTAATTGTGCACGTTAGGCAAAGCATAGACTAATTGTTCACTTCTATAAAGAGCACATCAACAATGTACATTCAAGAGAGAGCTCTAGAACTCACACATATAACGTTCAATGTGAGACATTTTTTTGGCTTTGATTCATACTCTCAGATGTTTTCAAAGCTTGCATAATGCAACCTCAAACACACTTCATAGTAGGCTCAATGTAAAATTTGAGGTTGTATGATATTCCATGCGATATAAATTTTTGGCATATGGTACATGAATCCAAATAATTTTGATATTTTGCATTGCAATACACTATTTGATATGAAGACTCTTTCTTTATTCCATAGAGAATCTAGAATTTTAATATGAAATGCTAATGAAAGTAAATGGCATGTACTAAAATGATTGTCCAATGCTTTTTGCTGCATGGTGACAGCAAATGTGGCCTTATTTATGAACATTCTTTGTAAATTTATCCTACATTAAATGTGGAAGATATTGAAAAACTAAAATTTTTATCATAAAAAAGCTCGCTAAATAGAATCTCCCATTGCTCTATTAGTTTTCGATCTTTACTTCCCACCTACCTATTCTAAATGCCAGGTTAATCTCATTGAATTATTCCATATATATTACTTGACCTAAGGAGAAACCTAATTGAAAGGGCCTTTTTTTAAAAATGCAAGGAATTCAATTGATCGGTATATGTTGAGAGTTCACACTCAACATCATGTGTGCATAGCACCATCATATGATCATATGTGCATAGCACTAACCCAATAGAGTGCTACAAAGGAAAGGGTTAGATGCCCTAACCCTAACCCTAAATGGGTTAGATGCCCTATAAAGGAAAGGATTAGATGCCCTAACCCTAAATGCATTTGTATATCTTCTACATTTTCAACTAAATCTAGTGTACAATTAGTCATTTCTGGTGTGCTCTCTAGCTGTGCCCTCTCTCCTCATCTCCACTCTTCTCCTCTCCCCTCTTCATATTTTGCCATGGTGTTAGAGCATGGTTTTGCCTTCTGCTGAGGTGCCATCTTTGTGAAAGTAGAGGGAAAGAGAGGAGAAAAGAAAGGAAAAGAGATGAGAAAAAAGAGAGAAAAAGAGAGGAGATAAGAGAGGAAAAGAGACGAAAAGAGAGGATAAAAGAGAGAAGGAAAAAGATAGAAAAAGTGAGGAGAAAAGAGAGGAAATGAGATGAGAAAAAAGAGAGAAAAAGAGAGGAGATAAGAAAGGAAAAGAGTGAGCTTACTGCATAACAAATATCTAGCCGTGTGATAGTCAGATATATAAGAGATTCGATGAGCTGCCTGTAGTACCTATCATTGACTATAGGCTTTTTGAAATCTTTAGTAAGTTTCAAACTCTGTTCCATGGGAGTGGATGCAATCTTGCAATATGCCATATGAAACTTCTTCAGGAGACTATCAACATACTTGAGTTGGCTCATGAATGTGTTATCTAAATCTCTTTAGAGCTCAATTCCAAGACAATAGTGTATAAATCCAAGATCTTTCATGTTGAACTCTGCAAGATAAGTCTTGTTTCAATGTTGTGATGAAGCTATCCTTGCTTCTGGCAGTCATAATCAGATTATCTATGTATAAAAGTGTAATAGTAATGTCTTCCCCTTGAACTTTGTAGTAGAGAGTATGATCTGCATTGAATTTCATGTATCCTAGATTAACAAAATATTTGTCGATTTTGTTGTACCAACTTCTGGGTGCTTGCTTTAAGCCATAGAGACTTTTCTTGAGATGGCAATCCTTATTCTCTTTTCCTGGTTCAACACAACCTGTTGGTTATTGCATGTAGACTTTCACGTCTTAGATGGATTTCCTTCCTCATCCCTTGGGCTTATCTTTTGGGTTTTCTTTCCAAAGGTGAAGGATGACCTATAACCTAAGAGGGAGAAATTCATATTATCTATAGGATCTAGTAATTTGTACCTATTGTACAGGCTGCTATGACATAGTCACTGTGCTACTCACACATGCACACACCACTATGATTCTTTTAAGTTTTCTTTTCCCATTTTTGGATGCTACCATATGCACCAAACAAAATCCACAAAAAGATCTTGTACATGCACCCTCTACTTACTTAGTGCAATATAAGAGGGGGTGTTAAGGATAGTGTAAATTGCACTATCTAGATAGGGTCGCTAACCCTAACCCTAGCCCTAACCCTAAGGGACTCATGGATGTATTCCTGGTTCTTTGGAATACATTTTAGTGTACAGTCAGCTATATTATGTGCGCCTCTCTCTCTCTCTCTCTCTCTCTCTCTCTCTCTCTCTCTCTCTCTCTCTCCACTTTCCCACTTGTTTGTCCTATTTGTGGTATAGGCAATTGGAGGAAAAATATTCTAGACCTCTAAACAAGATTGTGCATGAATTTCACATTCAATATCTCCCACATGACAATCCTATACGTGATTGTATCCATGGATTGTTTTTCCCTATTAGTTTCATTAAGAAGTGAAATTTTTACATTGGTGTCAAAAGTTGTATGTTTTAATAGAAATAAAGGTTTAAATCATTTTGCCAAGGTTTGAAACTTTTAGGTGAAAATTTTTAAATTTTCTCCAAGATTTACAACTTTTTCTTTAAAAGTCGAAAGAAAATATATAAAATTGTAATATCTTCTATCAACATTATGAAAACAAAAAAATTATCTCGATAAACTTTCACCAAGGTTTTATTTTAATATATAAGAATAGCTTTGATAAAAACATCCCTGATTGTATATTAGTACAAAACCACCACCTTGAAGGCAAGCAATTATATCATTAGTCCAAAATCACCCACCTTGAAAGCTATTGTATTGCATCTATGGTGAAGAGTCTATTAATGTTCCATGAGCTTCCTCATTGGGGTCAACTATAGATCGATCACCTCTTAGACCCATGAATATTTTCAAGAATGTGCGATCCATGATTTGTGAGCATTTAATTGGTGAGAGAGAGAAAAAGGTATCATGAGAGAACCTAAGAGAAATAGACAAGGTGAAGGAGTTGCAACCACAAAGCAATGGCAATAGAGTTGTGCTTCCAAAAGTACCATGGTTCCTCACCAACGGGAAGGAGGACATGGTCAAGAGTGACACGTATATATTCATATTTCATTGGGGCACATACATTGCATAAAGGGAGCATTTACAAGGGACAATAAAGTTACGGCCTTAAGTCTCATCAGTTGCACAAGGTCTTATAGGTTTGCTTCAAATTTTATTTGATACCTAGTGATGAAAAGTCCCTAAAACAAAATCACTTTCCTCCCATGAGAAGTTTTGATCATGCAACTTATCGCTATGTATATGTAGCTTATCCTTCTAGTTTTGTTGAACAGATGCTTGGTTACTACACAATAAATGCCATTCAACAAGATAAGCACCCTTGTGCAGTATGCTTACTATCCATCATCCAATCATTCATAATATGTAGTTGACAAGTAATATCATAATCGTATTTTAGCATGTGGAAAAGGTGGATCTCTTTAAAGAACATTTGATTATTGAGCATTAAAGAGGCTATGGTGGACTTTATGAAATCCATGTTCTTTCACGAGAAAAACTTTTCCTCAGTCATTATGAAAATCTAGGTAAATCTAGGTGCACATGCAACCTCTTCAACTCAGCACATTAAATGAATAAAGATAAAATATTTTCCTACATTTTACATATCAATATGTAGTCTAGTTGTAGACTAAAGAAGAAGGAGAAAAAGAAGAGGTAGAAAAGGAGAGGGAGAGGGAGAGAGAGAGGGAGAGGGAGAGGGAGAGGGAGAGGGAGAGGGGGAAATGGTCAATAGAACAAGAGGGAGAGGGGAAAATGTTTGATAAAGGGAGAAAGGGGAGGGAAATTTTAGAGAACATGTTATTATTAGGTTCTTGTGAGAGTTTTTCTAGCAAAAAAATGCATTTATTCTCCACCCCCAACAAAAACAAAGATAGAGGAAGGAATAAATAAAAAATTGGTAGTAATGTCAATGAAAATACTGATGGTAATATATTGACAACAATAGTGATGCAAGTTTTAGGGCATTTTTTTGACATTGTCATCCTTGGCATTCTTCCAAAATAGAATTTAAAAAAGCATCAACATATGCTAGTATTGTTGCAGGCACAAGCATTAAAAGCAACTTTGAAATTTTAATAACAACATAATATGAATGAAAACCCCATTTTTATATCGATGTCAATATTGATGAAAACCACGTTTTAATAACAGATTTCAAGTCCGATGCATCAAAAAGGGCCCCAATTTACTGGAGTCATAAAGATGTCAATAATAATAATAAGTCTTTGTAGCATAATGAATACATAAAGACTAAACTAGATCAACTTTATAGTGACATAGAAGATGCAATGAATTAGAAAACTCGATGCCCTCATCCTGAATCATCCCACGATGAAATGGAAAATAGAAAAGATTGAAAGTTTGAAAGTATTTTACAAGTCTCCAATCATATAAATAGGACTTCATGGGCCTTTCAAAAAGTAAAAAGCCTTTTGGTCTAAACATACTACTAATTTTTGGCACCCACAGATGGCACCACATGTCACAAGGATGGGGATCCTGATCCCTACCCCATATCTACACAGAAGCCTCCTCAACATCTCAAAAAGATCCAATGTGATGTTTGAGGAGGTTTTCCATATATCTAGGGTCTATCAATTTACACCATTGTATATGGGACTATAAATACCCTAATGCCACATGTCACAAGTGCACAAGGAGCCTTATTACCCCATTTTAATTTTGTTGCCTCACAAGGGGGTTGGAAAACATGTTGATGGGCCTATGTTTGGAGCCTAGGAAATCATTGTTTATATTGCACATGTTGCATATTTCACATGTAGGAGCACCAATAGGTGGGTAGGATGCTAATCGCATGTCTAGGCTAGTGTGGATTAGCTCTAGGCATGAGAGCTAGGAAGTAGAAATAGAGAACCTAATACAACCTTTTGGTTTTTCTTTTGTAACAAATCATGATTATTATTTTGGGGCTCATCTGGAACCCTCTTCTAGACTAACAGAAAACTCAAAGTGCAATACTACACCATATACGAAATGCAGAATGACATTATGGGTAGCATAGAGAATACATCATGGAAATGTAATCTAGAAACTCGCAACACCATTTGGATTTGCAAAGAACAGATCAATAGATACGAATGAAGTAATAGTCATTTTGAAATGTAAAGTGCTTACAACAACAAATCAAAATCTCTCTCCACACTCATAATCTCGTAACATCACATTCCAGCTCTCATATGTTTCCAAGCGTGGGATTGAAGAGGTACACCCAATAGGTGGTGGGGCCTTCATATCTATAAGTACTTAACTATGCCTAAATACTTCTAAAATACTTATCTGGATATTATTCGCCTATCGATGGCACACTCGGTGGATAGGACTTTGCAACAAATTCTTGGACCTAAACCCACCAAAATGTTTTCATAAAAAAATCTTAATGTTCTCGGTATAAGCCCTCTTCATGAGGCAACATCTCCTCAATTCAAGACCATGTTGGACATAGAGTGAAGAGCCTGGTGTAATACCAAGATTCAAACTATTCCTACACATAGTTGCTTACATGTATTATGAAAACATATTATGAATCTAGTATTATTGTATTCTAGAGAAAATTTCTAAATCTTAGATCATCACATTCTGGCTCTCATATGTCTCCAAGCGTGGGATTGAAGAGGTACACCCAACAGGTGGTGGCCCCTCTCTATAAGTACTTAACTATGCCTAAATACTTCTAAAATACTTATTTGGATATTATCTGCCTATCCCTGACACACCCGGTGGATTGGAATTCGGAACAAAGTCTTGGACCTGAACCCACCAAAATGTTTTCATAAAAAAATCTTAATGTTCGCGGTTTAAGCCCTCTTCATGAGGCAGCATCTCCTCAATTTAAGATCATGTTGGACATAGAGTGAAGTGCCCGGTGTAGTACCAAAATTCAAACTATTCCTACACATAGTTGCTTACATGTATTATGAAAACATGTTCTAAGTCTAATATTATTGTATTCTAGAGCAAAATTGAAACTATTTACAAAATATAAACATATCCTGTTTGTATGTTTATGTGTTTAAAAGCATAGTTGGTGGGTGTTTGGTAATGATAAGTTGTGTTAAAAACATAGTTTTTGTGATTGCTTTGAAAGAAGAGAATTATACTGATCTAAAAGACCAGTTGGTGAAATCTTTGGTGCTCAACAGGAGTCTCTCCGCAATGGTGGCAATCCATGCAACATATGGACATCCATGTAGCTAGGCCATTGAATGAAGCTGCCTGCCTGTGAGCCTATGCAGGGAATCAATCGTGTGATACTTAAGCCATCTCTTTGATGTGACACACATGTGCAAACTGTCACTCCACTGGATACGGGCCACCGTCTTCTTCATATTATACCTAGATACTGCTCCGACTAGGATTTCCAATTCCAAATCCTCTGACTTGGCCATTGGTTCATGTACTCCTATAAATGGCTTCATGTGAAATCCGTTGACTGGTGTTGGAAACCTATTGCCATGTCGATCCACAATCCGAAAAGTCCCCTATTTTAGGTCCTCCACAATCTGGTATGGATCATGATACCTCAATTTAAGTTTGCCTAGGGATCTTCCTACTCTAGAATTATATACCTATACCAGATCTCCCACTCTAAAGAGCTTGAACTTAATATTCGGCTTCACCCATTCTTTACGCCGTTCTTGAATGACTTGAACTGTATCCAATTGAAGTAGCTGCTCTTGTCAGAACTCCATAGATTCTTCTGGTTTCATCTTTTTCGTCAAAACCCACAAACTTGATGCTGTGAACTCCATTGGGACAACAATCTCCAAACCGTATACCAATTGGAATGGTGTCATGCATGTGGGTACCTTAAAGGCTATTCCATACGCCCACATCATTGAGTTGAGCTTTGTATCCCACTCCTTTCGATTCTCTGATATGTTCATCTTTAAGATCCAATTCATGATCTTGTTTCTACTCTCCCCCTCTCCGTTTCCCACTTCCATATGTACCTCCATTAGTTGTTTCAGTGTGGCATTCAGAAAATGAGTTCCTTGATCCAATACTAATTCAATACAGCAACAGAACCTCGTGATGATGTTCCTATATATAAACTTTGTTGTGCTTGCTGCTATATTGTCCCTTAGTGCCTGTGCTTCCACCCATTT
Organism: Dipteris shenzhenensis; assembly: GCF_047967505.1. Lineage (NCBI taxonomy): Eukaryota > Viridiplantae > Streptophyta > Polypodiopsida > Gleicheniales > Dipteridaceae > Dipteris > Dipteris shenzhenensis. The sequence continues at coordinate 29,978,369 of NC_141610.1, read as the reverse complement.
GGTCGAGTAGTCTATGGCCATCACCATGTATTTGTTTGGGAGGGAGGCATTTTTCCTGTAGAAGTGAAAATTCCCGTTGTGAAGGTTTTGATGAAGCAATTGGATGATAATATTGACATGTTAAAACAAAGACTCTTGTATTTGTAGGAACTACAATTGGGCTACTTACAAGTCCATGAGCATTACCTTCAACTGTTGGAGAAGAAAAAACCCATTTCAAGGAAGTAGATCTCTTGCTTCATTACAACACTCGAAAACACCTTTCAAACAAAGTTTTAGATTAAGTGGAAAGAGCCTTTTATGGAGGTCAAGAAGTTTTTTAATGGCACATATCAGCTAGCCGACTTGGATGGAAAAGAGCATAGGTTAAGGGTCAATGGATATCACTTAAAGAAGTACATTGTTCAACTAATGACCATTGTGCAGGATGAACTGAATGGATAGGTGAAGGAAGAATTGTCAAAGACACAAAATGAGCTTTATGATCTAGTAGCATTCTTCTTTTCAGCTGTTGGACATGAATGTCCTAGTAGTTGGGTGGAGGGAAAATATGATGGGCCTATTCTTGGAGCATTGGAAATCACTATATATATTGCACGTGTTGTATACCTCACATGTAGGAGCACCACCAGGAGGGTGGGATTAACACTACTAAAAGCACGAGCATGAATTAGTTCTAGGCATGAAAGCTAGGAAGTAGTAATAGAGAACCTGATAACAGCTTTTGGTTTTTCCTTTGTAACAAATCATGATTATCTTATCATGGTTTTGTAGGGAGACGCTGATTCAAGACTCAAGACTTATGTGGGGAGATGCTGGATTTTTAATGTAAGTCAAGACTCAAGACTTTGTTCCTCAATGTAGAAATGCATTCTGAAAGCTTTGGAATTTCCCAACCCATCTTGATCATCAAATCTTCTCTTCAATTTTGGCTTGGCCCCATCATGATAGGATAGTTCGTGTGCCATTGCAATTCTACACTAATAGATATTTTTAATTGTGGACATTTCACCTGAGCAACGTTACATGGGACATCATATGTAGACAGTATGTGATCCATGCTTAAAATTATCTCCAAAGATTGGTATCCCCTTTTTAGTTTCATTAGCATACAATAGAGATGCTTGAGGGTCACATCGCAGAGGCTTTTCCCTTTCTATGATTAGTATGATAGGGATACCCTCTCAATTCTTTTCTTTTTATTTTGTGGAAGAGGCTTAGGGATATTTTAATTGCTTCACAGCGGTGGGCCTCATTGGGATGCGACTTTCAATCTGCCTGGAGATGAGCTAATGGAATAAGTTTCCCAATGACATGGCACTTTTTGTGGAGGGCACAACAATTTGTCTAAAGGGAGTCAAGGGATCCGTTGAACTGTATTGTATGGCTTTCATTGGATCCCGCAAGGTCTAACATCGATGCATTTAGGTTGCTAAGTGGGCATTGACATTTCAACAGAGCAACAAATTGCCCCTATGATAGAGTTTAAGTTGCAAGCTTTTATATTGGATCTCAGCCACACTCCATTATTACAAGGTGGCCCCTCGTTGTTATTGGAAATGTGAATACACAAAACATGGTTGTTCTCCCACCTCAGTGCCACTCCCAAAACACTAGGCTTGCATGCGCCCTATGAGCTTAGGTGGGCCACGTTGTTGTGCCTTGCAAACAAGGCAGTGCTTGCCCCTGGATGCTTGATGTCCTTGCTTTTGCCAATGGTGAGGCCCAAGGTATGTGTTTAATCCATACTCCTTTTCCCTTGAATGTGAGCAAGACACCTTCTAAGATCGTTACTTGCAGCACTTAGCCTCTTTGCAGTTCTTGGATCTCCTAGATGATGGCGCAAAGTCTCCTGGGTTGATGCTCCAATCTGGTCCTGAAAGGCTTCTCAATTAGTGAGCCCATAGTGCTCAACTTTTATAGGGCTAAGTGCCCTCAAAACCAAACGACTAGTCAAGCCCAAATTTGTCCACCCAGTCCGTTGCACCCCCAGTCTGTATAATCCTTCCTGATTGCATGTCCATCCCCTATCTCTAGCCCAAAATCTATGCCGAGAAGTCACCTATCTGTTGCAGATAGTCTGCCTAGTTGTTGTTGTACTTGCGATAGCTCTGTACACAGTCTTCCAGCCTTCCATACAAATCCGCACTGCTATGAGTGCTATCTTTACTACTGATGTGAGCCTCCACGCTATGATTTATGCATAGATCTCCTTCTGTGGCATCTCTATATAATTCCTATCCACCAAGGAGGCTCCTGTTTACCGCTATCCACATGGAAGCCTATGCGTTGCCCATGTGATAGCCCCATCATCTATTTGTAGCACTGCCTTGCAGGCAGTGCTCTCAACATTTTTCCAAAATTGTCCCTCCAATTATTTTAGGCCACATTTCACCACCTATCATGTGCATATGCTCATTCGTGGCTCATCCCCTACTCATACTCAATGCATGCCACTATGCTTGTGAGTATAAGGCATCTAATTCCCTAGTAAAAATCAATGCTCGAGCAACAAGCTTGGCTTAGCGAGGACTTTAAGGAGGGAAGACGCAGGCATAATCCATACATAGACATAGAAATATGTGCATCCATGCATGAAAATATAAGTCTTCTTGCATTGTTTTCAATCAGTAGAGTACACTAATTAACCTGCGAGTGATGATAATAACACATCATTCATGATTGGTCATTGATCCTATTTTGTAAAAATTTTAAAGTTGGTTTCTAAGGATGTGCTCATGAGTACTTGTACTCTCGTCTTGCTAACCACATGGAATGTGGCAGCCCCATCATACCCATGTCCACCTCCCCTATGCTTTCCGCATATGGGGGCTTACAGATGGGAGGTGACTTTTCCAACACTCGTGGCCAAGTAGGTCCTCTTGTTTGCATCTTGGTACATAGCCTCACACTCGTGTTTATCATATGGGTTGCATGGGTCATCTCAGGCACTTGGTGTGCAATTTCTTGCTAGGATTAGATGGCACAAGGAATACTAGAGCTAGGGTCATCTCACAAATGGTAATCTTTGCCTCAGATAGAGGGAGGACTTGTGGGCTTGCTAGTAGTACCCCAAGCTTGGATCCATAGAAGCTTCTAGCTCCTACTTTAGAGAGGGTTTGTTAGGAATGCACTGCATCTAGGAGGTCACTGGCTGTAGTCTCATCAGTGGATCTTCTCAGAGGTAGAGGCCCTCATTAAGAAGGGAGGAATCTACACAAAGTTTGGTTGCAGTTGTCTAGGGATTTATTCATACCAAGCCTTGTGCCTTGAGGAGTTTCAGTGCAGCCCCTCTCTGGCATTAGGAGGATTGGGCTCAAGAGTTAGGCTCAAGAGTACTTCCTAGTGGGGCAATAAGAACACATTAATTGGGTGCAGTGGGATAGGAGCAGCCAGATGTTTTTAAGCATGGTGCCGCCTCCTCACCGAGATAGAGGCATGTGCGCAATCCCTCTCCCACATGAAGGGGGCATGCACATGGATCATATACAATCCCTGAGTCTTGGAGGGAGGGTCAATGCCTCAGCTCCCCAAGCTCTGCATGCCATATGGGAGCATGAGACATTAGGATCTCGGAGGAGGCACGTTTCTGAAAGGCTTCAACTACATGTGTTTTCTATGTATTCATAGAGCGATGGAAACTTAGAGTCCCCCACTTGGTTGTTGGTCCCTATGTTAGAGATTCCCTTGGGTTCTCTAAAAATAGGCTGGTCAACAATCACTTTTTCCTCTTGCTTTTCTTTGATGATTAGCACCACACTGATTGTGATTTGTATGGTTGGTTTGTTTCAAATCATTAATTCAAAGGTCTTGTCTTTTGGGTAGAAAAACGATCTGATACGAGTACATGTTATAACACGCAAATCTGTTGCGCCGTTGTTCTTTCTCCAATCACGAGCATAGGCACATTGATTGTCCTCCCAGCCAACCTCCGTGGTTGCAAGCTCTCAAATAAATCAACTCAACTGTTACGTGAAGCTTCTGCTTACAAAATTCCACCAAGCCCCAAAATTCCCTAGATGGATCTAGTATCCCACATGTCTTCATTCTAGGGTCCCTCCTTAATGCTTCATTTACCCCTCTCTTGGGATATCATTGAAACCATTTGCCCCTAGGCACATTTAATGCATTTAGGTCCCTTTAGCCTTAGATCCACCTAGTCTAGTGCTATATCACCCTCACCTAGGACCTTGACCTTGATTCCTTTTTTTGATCATTTACATGAAGCCCAAAGAAATATAATACAAACATTGATCCTTTAAAGGAAAATGCCGACTGATCCTTCCGAGGTCATGTTACCTCGACTTGAGCGTAACATTCCTTCCCTCTTTAGGCATCAGCGTCCTTGATGATAACGTTTGGGAACACTCTCCATAACTGGTATACTGATTCCCAGGTAGCTTCTGATAGAGGTAGACCATGCCATGCAACCAACACTGTGGGTATCTTCCGATTGCATACTTGCATTATTCCTCGGTCCAGGATTCCTGTTGGTTTGCGTTTTGCATTATCCTTTATCTCCTGAAACAAAACAACACCCTCAATTAGTGAGTCACCTGTATGTAAAATTTTCTTTAAACGAGAAACATGAAACACTAGGTGCACCTTACAACCCTATGGTAATTCTAATTTATAGGCTACCTTGCCTATTCTTTTTAGAATTAACCATGGCCCACAATATCGAGGTGATAATTTAGCACACTCTCCTGTAGTCAAAGACTTAGAGTGCGAAGGAACTCTGAGAAAAACTTTTTCTCCTTCCTTAAATTCTCTAGCAGATCGGTTTTCATCCACATATGCCTTAGCTCTATCCATAGCTTGGCGGATGTTAGCTCTCTCAAGTGCTAGCATCTCCCGCATCTGAACCATAAAGTTCGGGCACTAGGCACTTTCTGAAGTATTCCAACTATAGTTGGATTTGCTGGTCTATAACCATAGTTCAGATTGAACCCTGTAGAGGAATGTTTTCTATCATTGTAGGCAAACTCTAACAATGGCAACCACTTGTCCCATGTATGTTGTCTCAATAACACATATGCTCTAAGCATATCCTCTAAAATGTGGTTGATTCTTTATGTCTGACCATCCCTTTCTAGATGAACCCCACTACTCATTCGCAACTCAGTCCTTAGTGTCTCAAATACCGCAGTCCAAAAATGACCGGTAAATTTGACATCTTTGTCTGACACTATGGATTTGGGTAATCCATGCAAACAAAATATATGTCTAATAAACAAATCCGCCACTTGTGGGGCACTAACAGACTCTCTAGTTGGAATGAAGTGAGCCATCTTGGTAAGAAGATCAACCACCACAAGGATAGAATCATATCCACCTTGTGTCGTAGGCAGACCTACAATAAAGTCCATGGAAATGCTCTCCCACCTACCCAGTGGTATCTCCAAGGGTTGTAAAAGTCCGGGTGGCTTCACCTGCTCTGTCTTACTTACCTGACATGAATAACAACGTGTCACATATTCATGAATATGCTTTTTCATCTTTGGCCAAAAGAAATCTCGCTTCACGAGATCATATTTCTTCTCAACTCCTGGATGTCCCGCACATGGGCTATCATGGCATTGTTGAATGACTCTCTACCTAATATTATTCTGATTAGGTACTACTACCTTGCCATTTCTTTTTAGCATACCATCCCTTATGGCATATCTTGCATAAGTTTGGCCTTTTCTGGATGCCAGGTCATCCTTTTCCCTAGGTTTGAACACATGAGCCTTAGGCCAAAGGCTCTAGACGAACTCGTCCACCATTTGAGTTTCTCTAATCTCAGTCATTAGAGCACTCTCTAATACCATGAAACTCATATTATGCATAATGTGTGACAACGCATCAGCAACTTTATTATCCTTCCCTCTTCAGTACCAAATCGTCAAGTTAAACTCCTGCATGAGTTCTGCCCACCTAGCTTGGCGGCTTCTCAAGTCAGGTTGTTTACAAAAATGTTTCAGAGTATCATGATCAACATCAACATAAAACTCTGATCTATACAAATAATGTCTCCATGCTTTCAAAGCATGGACAACAGCATACAACTCTAATTCATGAGTTGGCCAATTTCGTTGAGAGGGAGAAAGCTTCTAGCTTTCAAAGGCTTGTATCTCCAAGGGCTGTAAAAGTCGGGGTGGCTTCACCCACTCTGCCTTACTTACCTGACACGAAAGACGTGTCACATATTCACAAATATGCTTTTTCATCTTTTGCCAAAAGAAATCTCGCTTCACGAGATCATATGTCTTCTCGACTCCTGGATGTCCTGCACATGGGCTATCATAACATTGTTGAATGACTCTCTGCCTGAGATCACATTCTGATTAGGTTTCTGATTAGGTACTACTACCTTGCCATTTCTTTTTAGCATACCATCCCTTATGGCATATCTTGCATAAGTTTGGCCTTTTCTGGATGCCAGGTCATCCTTTTCCCCGGGTTTGAACACATGAGCCTTAGGCCAAAGGCTCTCTGGACGAAACTAGTTTGCCATTTGAGTTTCTCTAATCTCGGTCATTAGAGCACTCTCTAATACCGTGAAACTCATATTATGCATAATGCGTGACAATGCATCAGCAACTTTATTATCCTTCCCTCTTCGGTACCGAATCATCAAGCTAATCTCTTGCATGAGTTCTGCCCACCTAGCTTGGCAGCCTCTCATTGTTTACAAAATGTTTCAGAGTATCATGATCAACATCAACATAAAACTCTGATCCATACAAATAATGTCTCCATGTTTTCAGAGCATGGACAACAGCATACAATTCTAATTCATGAGTTGGCCAATTTCATTGAGAGGGAGAAAGCTTCTTGCTTTCAAAGGCTTGTATCTCCAAGGGTTGTAAAAGTCCAGGTGGCTTCACCCGCTCTGCCTTACTTACCTGACACGAAAAACAACGTGTCACATATTCATGAATATGCTTTTTCATCTTTGGCCAAAATAAATCTCGCTTCACGAGATCATATGTCTTCTCGACTCCTGGATGTCCCGCACATGGGCTATCATGGCATTGTTGAATGACTCTCTACCTGAGATCATTCTGATTAGGTACTACTACCTTGCCATTTCTTTTTAGCATACCATCCCTTATGGCATATCTTGCATAAGTTTGGCCTTTTCTGGATGCTAGGTCATCCTTTTCCCCGGGTTTGAACACATTAACCTTAGGCCAAAGGCTCTGGATGACAAACTCGTCCACCATTTGAGTTTCTCTAATCTCGATCATTTAAACACTCTCTAATACCATGAAACTAATATTATGCATAATGCGTGACAACGAATCAACAACTTTATTATCCTTCCCTCTTCGGTACCGAATCGTCAAGTTAAACTCTTGCATGAGTTCTGCCGACCTAGCTTGGCGGCCTCTCAAGTCAGGTTGTTTACAAAAATGTTTCAGAGTATCATGATCAACATCAACATAAAACTCTGATCCATACAAATAATGTCTCCATGTTTTCAGAGCATGGACAACAGCATACAACTCTAATTCATGAGTTGGCCAATTTCGTTGAGAGGGAGAAAGCTTCTTGCTTTCAAAGGCTTGTATCTCCAAGGGCTGTAAAAGCCCAGGTGGCTTCACCCACTCTACCTTACTTACCTGACACGAAAAACAATGTGTCACATATTCATGAATATGCTTTTTCATCTTTGGCCAAAAGAAATCTCGCTTCATGAGATCATATGTCTTCTCGACTCTTGGATGTCCCACACATGGGCTATTATGGCATTGTTGAATGACTCTCTGCCTGAGATCATTCTGATTAGATACTACTACCTTGCCATTTCTTTTCAGCATACCATCCCTTATGGCATATCTTGCATAAGTTTGGCCTTTTCTGGATGCCAGGTCATCCTTTTCCCCAGGTTTGAACACATGAGCCTTAGGCCAAAGGCTCTGGACAATGAACTCGTCCACCATTTGAGTTTCTCTAATCTCAGTCATTAGAGCACTCTCTAATACCGTGAAACTCATATTATGCATAATGCGTGACAACGCATCAGCAACTTTATTATCCTTCCCTCTTCGGTACTGAATCGTCAAGTTAAACTCCTACATGAGTTTTGCCCACCTAGCTTGGCAGCCTCTCAAGTCAGGTTGTTTACAAAAATGTTTCAGAGTATCATGATCAACATCAACATAAAACTCTGATCCATACAAATAATGTCTCCATGTTTTCAGAGCATGGACAATAGCATACAACTCTAATTCATGAGTTGGCCAATTTTGTTGAGAGGGAGAAAGCTTCTTGCTTTCAAAGGCTACTGGCCTTCCCTCTTGGAGGAGAACTGCTCCTACTACAATACGACTTGCATCGGTTTCAAGGAAAAATGGTTTCTAGGGATCAACTATTTTTAACACCGGTCCTGAGACCATAGCTTGTTTTATGGTGTTAAAACTTTCCTGTTGATTCTATCCCCATATAAAAGGTACTTTATCTGAGGCAGATCAGTCAATGGCGATACTATTTCGAAATATCCTTTGATATGCCTTCGATAAAATTGGACAAATCCCAAGAATGATCGCAAGAGGCGGTCAAACTCTGAGGGATTGGCCAAGTCAGTATCGCAGCCACTTTCTTTGTGCGATGGAAGCATATATCCAAAATGTCAAGTAAAAAACTCTACACCTCCATTTGTCAATCCCACCACATTACTTTCTACCCTCTCAGGAGTAATTATGAATCCTAAATATTCAAGTCTTACCGTACATAGTATAGTTTTCTTTTTATTTACATAAAGACTGGCTTTCCTCAAAGTACTGAATCCTATTCTTAAGTGTTCATGATGCTCAGTAATACTTTTACTGAATACCAGAATATCGTCAATAAAGTGTACTACAAACTTTCCGATATACGGACGTAGTAAATCGTCCATAAGCATGACGAATGTAGCTGGAGCATTAGTAAGTCCAAAGGGCATTACCAAAAACTCATAATGTCCAAACCTACTTCTAAAAGCGGTTTTATGCACATCCTCGGCTCTAATACGGATCTGATGGTAGCCACATTTAAGATCTATCTTACTAAAAATTACAGCTCCATGTAATGCATCTAGCAAATCATCGATCCGAGCCATCGGATACATGTGCTTAATAGTGATATTATTCAATGCTTTATAATCTATACAGAGACGAAAAGTATCATCTTTCTTCTTCTTTAATATCACTGGCGAAGCAAAAGGTGAGAAACTTGGTTGAATCTGCCCCAACTTGAGGTATTCTTCTAGTTGTCTTCGTACCTCCACTTCTTCAGTAAAACTCAACCTATAGGGAGGTCTATTTACAGGTTTTGCCCCCGAGATTAGTTCAATCTTATGCTGAACATTCTGCTCTAGAGGTAACCCATAAGGTAGCTCATCCCTAAAACAATCAGAGAACTCCTCTGCTATTTGATCAGCCAGCTTGGCCATCTCTCCATTTTGGACAACATCAGTGCTAGCCAAAGAATCATCAATCAGCTCTACCGATGCTGTACAAAGAAACAAAAACTCTTCTTGAGCTTTTTGAATTTCCATCATGGAAACCAATGGTCCTTGAGATATATCTTTTTCACCTCGTAAGACATACTGCTAGCACATCATTCATCTTGAATTGATAAATGTGCTTTTTCCAATCTATGGCTGGAATCTTCCTAGAATGCCAAGCCTTACCTAGGGCTATGTCTGCATGAGCAAGCTTAGTCATCTCAAAATCAAGCTTCTCAGCATAGTCCTGAATTCGAAGCTCTAACTGGGTAACCCTTTGGTCCCATACTTCAATTGAACTTCTGTCTACCATCCTGACTGTATATGCATAGTCAGATGGACTAGTCTTTAATTTCAGCCTCTTTACAAGCTTGGAGTTAATTACATTGTGCGTTGACGCTGAGTCAAATGACACAATGACATCATGATTAGCTACTTGCCCTTTCATCTTAATTAACTCTGTATCATTAAAGGCTATATACCCCGTTGCTGCGGGCTTTGACAGCATATTATCAGGTGCACTAGTTACTAACTTAGCAACAGACACACATAACAAAATAGGTACTGACCTTTGAGAAGATCCCGCTAGCTGAATCTGCATCTATTCTGCTCTGGGACTTCCCTCCATTTCCACGTCGCATTCTGAGACCACCATCTCAGCCATCCGACAATCTTTGTTTCATGGACAATCTTTCCACTAATGAGGCTGAAGGCAACCAAAACACAAGCCTTCTCTCCTCGCTTTTTCCCTTTGCTGTGGGTTCAAAGAAGACTTCGACCAAGCCCGGGCTGCCATTGGTGTTACTTTTCTTTTCATTCCAATGGTGGTACTTGATTTAGGAGTCTCAACTGGTTTCGCTTGCTTGGCTTGACCACTAGGCTGTGAGGCAATCCCTTTGCTAATCCACTTCTTCTTAAACCCAGTTTTCTTTGGGTACCCATACTGAGTCCCAACCTGCACAAACCCACTTGGTCTGTTCCCTTTTACATCCTCATAGTTCAAGGCTATGGCAATTACTTCATCTAGCATGTTCGCATACTTAGCCTGAGTTTCCATCTTGATTCAATCATTCAATCCAAAGATAAAATCTTTTACTTGGATTGACTGAGGTAGGGGTTCATCAACCTTCATTACACTTTCTCTGAACTTATTAGTGTATTCCGCCACTGATAAATTTCTCTGACGAAGGTTTCGATACTGATCCCAAGCTCGGGATGCTTCGTCAGGAGGTAGGAAGTGTTTTCTAAATTCCTTTTTAAACCCCTCCCAAGTAGTGGATGCTACGCTATCTTTCTGCTGTTTTATCCACCACCTATCCGCAGCCTCATTAAACATATGGGTGGCCTCGCAGATTTTCTTCATATCATTCCTGATTTCACAAATGGCGAAGGCCTCGTCCAATTTGTGTAACCAGGTCTCAATGATATCGGAACTACGGTCAGACATCCGACCAGAATACTTTTTTGGCCTATAATTGGCAATATTAGGCACCTTAGCCCTCCTAGGCTCGACCGTATGAACACTGGACTCCGGTTCCATTGGAGATTTACCTTTCTCCTCATGAGATAGTCTAGCAGACATACTATGCAGCATTTTCCTGAGCTCAGATTTTCCTACATTTGCTTGTAACTGTCGCGCTAAAATCTGTTGCAAGGCATCCTCTAACATTGCAATTCTACCATATAGTGTATGACCTGCTGGGCGCGACACTTGCGGGGTCGGTCGGACTCCCGACTCTACGGGATCCATCCTAGAAGCTTCTTCTTCTACTTCCATTTAGATCAATGGGTGTTTATAAAAAATAAAAAATAAAAAATTAATAATAAAACACCGCTTGAAACTGTAATTACAATTCGAAAGTCCAACTTCCAAATTTATAGCTAACCAAGCATATATCACATTGTAACCAAAACCACTTTTCCTTGTACTAGGGAAAACTCCTGCAATCCACTCAAACACGGAGGCAAATAAACAAGCATATGCTCCAACAAAGCTTAGAAGGCATAGAGAGCTCCCTGGTTATAATTCTTGCTGCATGAAGAGATCAACTAATCCCTGTAGTCCACTCCAAATCTGCATTTATGACCTGCCTTGTGACCACAAACATACTGTAGTATCTACCCCTTCACACGAGCTCACGATCAAGTGCAACCAATGAAAGCCTAGCTCTACGGGCTACAAAGTCCAATAGTTGAGTCCACGACTAAACAAACCATATATACTATCGCAAGCCCAAATTTTGCAAAGCAACCATTATGCTCCAGTTTTTTTTTATATAAATCAAAACTCCGCCAACCAGTTACTAGTAGGCTTGAAAATCGTCGAATCTGAAGTGTGACTCCCTTTCGACAGTATACTCAACGCAATCAACGATGGTCTTTTAAATAGACAAGAGTCGTTCTTTAATTACTGATCATAAACTGATAGAGAAGATCTGTCCACCTTCTAAATTATGACGATTGCTATGCTTTATCTCGCTTCAAGTCACCGTTTCAATGCTCACATTCACGGTGAAGGCACAAGACCTGGGCTTAACTACTCTCCAAAATTGCTCCGCGATAAACGTAATTAAAAGTAATACCAGTGTGGTCAATCCGATGACGAAGAAGACTGATTTACGTAACTATTGTAACTCACGGACTTCGCACAGCAATTGACCCACGATTCAAACGCCCCCCACAGCCTTCAGTACTAACCAAATTATTAACCTGCGACTGTGACACAATCCAAATATCATGGACAGATAACACAACGTCATCTACCTCCCCCTTTTCCTAATCGCCTGCCTGACTCTGATACCAAATTATAACACGCAAATCTGTTGCGCTGTTGTTCTTTCTCCAATCACGAGCATAGGCACATTGATTGTCCTCCCAGCCAACCTCGGTGGTTGCAAGCTCTCAAATAAATCAACTCAACTATTACGTGAAGCTCCTGCTTACAAAATTCCACCAAGCCCCAAAATTCCCTAGATGGATCTAGTATGCCACATGTCTTCATTCTAGGGTCCCTCCTTAATGCATCATTTACCCCTCTCTTGGGATATCATTGAAACCATTTGCCCCTAGGCACATTTAATGCATTTAGGTCCCTTTAGCCTTAGATCCACCTAGTCTAGTGCCATATCACCCTCACCTAGGACCTTGACCTTGATTCCTTTTTTTGATCATTTACATGAAGCCCAAAGAAATATAATACAAACATTGATCGTTTAAAGGAAAATGCCGACTGATCCTTCCGAGGTCATGTTACCTCGACTTGAGCGTAACACATGTAGTTAACTCCTAAGATACACCTTGGTTGAATTGATGAGATGAAGCATATGGGTAATCACTTATATCATCAACGTGAAGAGAGTAATCTTGGAATTATTATACATTTGGTTGAATTAATGAGATGGAGCATATGATTAATTCCTTATCATCACCTTGAAATGAGTAATCTTGGACTGATTCTAAAATTGTGTAACCCAATGATTAATTTGTTTCCTCCAAAATCTACAGACTTTGATTTAATCACCCAAAGTGTATGGCACTATAGTTGGCTCAAGCAAATCCACAAAGGTGTTAGCACATGTTATGAAATGCATTATAACTTGCAAATAATTTTACTATGTGCGTCTAAGAAAAATCAAAAGTCAATCATGTTTGACTTCTGAACACACATCAAAGTTACGGGGATGCCAAACTATGCTGGCATCTAGGATTATATGCCCAGTATTGTAATGCTATTGATGTTGGAAGTAGAATTACAAGATTTTTAGATATTAATTTGCAATGATAATGCACCAAGAAAAGAAACATTTTGCCAGATTTATAATGGGGATCTCCCAACCTTGATGGAGCCAAACCATGCACTAGCTGTATTGCAACAATAGAGGGAAACACTAACTAGTATAGTGCCCATACTTTTGTATACAATGATGCATTAGGATCAAGATTGTGCTTCCATTTGCATAATTTATACCTTCAAATCGTCCCATAAGCTTAGATTCTAGTGACATTTTATTTGAGAATTTGAAGAATGGTGGAAGGGGTTGGAGAAACTAAGCACTCCAAGACCCTAAAGTATAGGGGCAAGCGAGCATATTAATAAAGGTGCATGTTTTAACAAAACTACTATTTTGGCATGTATCCTCCCTATTTCAAGGACCTCCTAAAATTGTATCACCAAGAAAGTTATTACAAGTTTGAACATAAATTTGTACACAGATTCGGATAGGAATGATACCCCCTTGAAGGGGAAGCTCTGTGTCAGTACATGGCATACCTCTGAAGATAGATGCAAGCAGAATCCCGCACAAAGCCGTGGAGAGCACAAAGAGGGAGGGGCTTAAGTGGATGGAGCGATGGGGGTTACGTGCTGTGGAAATCCCAGAGGATGAAGGGGAAATCTGCCTAGATTCGCTAAAATTGGAAGACTTTCTGGATTCCTATACTACATGCACAAGAAACGAGCTTCTATTGATAAGTTGGCTACTATCAAACTGATTGCAATGATGGTGACCCCATTTCAACATATTATGGATATTACGATACCAAGATATGCTGGGCATTCATTATCTGCATAATACTGTCATGGAAGGATTGTAAAGATCGATGTTCAAGGAGTTGCGTGGTGCAAGTTAACGCCCGTCTGCTACAGAGATAAATACAAAATTTCTTCAAATTTAGAGCTAACATATATTCAGTGACAAGGGGATGGTCTCTAGGAGAAAAAGTACAGCAACATTCTATTATGAGTATGTGGGCAATGTCGCGTAAGGTCATCCTGCACCTATTAAATAGTCTTTTTAAAAATATGGAGCCACAGTGCAGTCTCAAAAATGAGTTGTACCTCAAATAATGACCTTAAAACACCGCTGAGAATTTCCATTTTCCTCATCTGCCATGGACTTGAACACTATATCAACCTGTGGCACATACCCATCGTTCTTCATTTGCCTATTTAATCTTCTAATCATGGTATTAAAGTCACCAGTTTGTGTGTGCCTCTGGGCTCCCACAATGAATTCGTGCAATTTCTTGTTAACCTCAATCCAGGCCCTCCCTGGCTTCTTTAATGCACCAACACATTTCCTCCACTCGTGTATGTTGTCCAAATCTTCCCAATGTTGAGCCTCGGCATAAATGTTCGACATGAGCACATACCCAGAAGCATCGTTTGGATTTATGTGAAACACTTCATAAAAGCATCGCCTTCCCAGTTTTAAATTGCCGAATGTCCTGCAATTAGCAAGCAACGACATCCACACAATAAGGTTTGGCATCACTGGTGTGGTTCCAAGTAAATCTTCAGCCTCTTTCAAGTGGCCTGTACGACCAAGGAGATCAGCCATAGAGCTATAGTGTTCAATGCTCGGTGCCATGCCATGATCTTCCCTCATAGATATAAAATATCCATGGCCTTGTGCAAGTATACCTACATGACCACAAGCAGAGAGTACACTAGCAAATATCGCATTGTTCGGTTTCAACCCTTGTTGTCGCATCTCCTCAAGGCATTGTTCAGCCAGACTATGATCGCCACTCTGAGCATATCCTGCAATCATTGCAGCCCATGACACCACGTCTGGATTCTGCAACTGGTCAAAGACTTTGCGTGACTCCTGTAGACTGCCACATTTTGCATACATATCTACAAGGGTGTTTCCAACTACTACATCAGATTCATATCTGCTTCTTACAATCTGATCGTGTACCTGCTTGCCCTGCACTATCGCTCCTATGCTGCTACAGGCTTTCAAGACACACAAAAATGTAACTCTGTTAGGATTTATGCCAGCATCCTTCATTTCTTCAAAGAGTGCCAGGGCAGGTAAACCATAACCATGATGGGCATATCCTGCCATCATTGCAGCCCATGACACGATGTTTCGCTTTGGCAAGTTATCAAACACCTGACGTGCCTCCTCTAAGCTCCCACATTTGCTATACATATCAATGAGGGTGGTTCCAACAACCACATCGGATTTGAGCCCATGTCTGTAGATCTCCTCATGAATTAACCTGCCCTGCTCTATGTCTCCTATAGTGCAACACGCCTTCACAATGCATGAAAAAGTCACTTTGTCAGGCTGTGTGCCATCAAGCTTCATTTTCTCAAAAAGTTCAAGAGCAATAAGACCATTGCCATGCTCTGCATATCCTGCAATCATTGCACTCCAAGCTACCACAGTTCGCTTCGGGAGTTGGTTGAACACTTCGTGTGCCTCTCCTAGGCTCCCACATTTTGTATACATATCAACAAGAGTGTTTCCAACAATTATATCAGATTCAAGCCCACTTCTTATGATCTGGCCATGTATCATCCTGCCTTGTAAAATCGCTTGTATGCTACCACAAGCTTTCAGGATCAACAAAAAAATGACTTTACTTGGCCTTATGCCTTTCTGCTGCATTTTTTCAAAAAGTGCAAGAGCAAGGAAACCATGCCCATGCTCAGCATATCCTCCAATCATTGCACCCCATGACACCACATCTTGATCAGACAACTCATCAAATGCTTTACGTGCCTCCTCTAGGCTCCCACATTTGGCATACATGTCAACAAGGGAGCTCCCAAGAACCTCATCTAATTCTAGTCCAGTACTTATGATCTGATGATGTATTAGCTGGCCCTGATCCAGGGCTCCTGTACCAGCACAGGCTTTCAAAAGTGCCAACAATGTTGCTCTGGTTGGTTTCATGCCCTGTTGCTGCATGCCCTCAAAAAGTTCAAATGCAAGAATACCATGACAATGCAGGGCATACCCTGAGATCATGGCACCCCATGACACCTCACTTCGCTTTGGTAAGGCATCAAACACATTGCGTGCCTCATCAAGACTCCCACATTTGGCATACATGTCAACTAGGGAGCTCCCAATAACAAGATCTGTTTCCAATCCACGATTGATAATGTTATCATGAACCAGCCTTCCCTGCTGTACGTCTCCTGTACTGCCACATGCTTTCAAGCTACCAACAAAGGTAACTTTGCTTGGACGTATGCCCTCCTGCTGCATCTTCTTAAAAAGTGTAAGTGCAATTAGACCATGTCCATGCTGAGCATATCCTAAAATCATGGCACACCAAGATACCACATCCCTATTTGGCAATGCATCGAATAGTTTGTGTACCTCCTCTAGACTCCCGCATTTGGCATACATGTCAACAATCGTATTTCCAACGGTAATGTGTGATTCAGATCCAGTTCTAATGATCTGATCATGGATCAGCCTGCCTAGTCCTAATGCTCCTGTGTTGCCACAAAGTTTAAGGATGTATAAAAGAGAGCACGTGTCTGGCATCACACCCTCTTGCTGCATTTGTTGGAAATAGTCAAAAGCCCTCCCATTTTGTCCAAGCTTGACATATACTGAGATCGCTGCATTCCATGTATGGACGCTCGGTTTTGAAACCTTGCCGAAAGCTTGGTTTCCCTCAACTAAATTTCCACACAATGCATACCCCAAAGAGGGGATGGAATCAAGCATCCTGCCAAACATGACGGAATGCATCATCCTACATGCATCTCTGTAGAAGAAATAAAATTCTGTCCTTGAACATGGGAATTCATTATGTTTTTGTCAAGCTCTCCATGTCCGCACGAGTGAATTAAATTGGGTTTCCAAGCTAGCTTTTTCAAGAGTTAGCGGCATTTCAGACGACCCACAAACGTTTGTGGGGCATACATGATCTTGCTTGTCCCTGCTGTACACTACTTTTGTCGCACTAACGACGACTGTGGAGCCAACCTCGCCGCTCTGCAAGATGTGGTCCTGAGACGCTACGATCCTCTGGAGGCACAAGTGGTGGCAGTGATGCCTGCCACGTCTGAGCTGGGTTATCCTGACAGAAGGCTGGCCATCAGTGGGACTGGATTTGAGAATGACCCTGGCGCTAACCTTCCCGGTGCCGCAGCTGATAGTCGGAGATTGGGGAAGAAGATGCTCGCGTAGCGTCCACTCAGGACGCCTGGGCGCCCCGATAAACTCACGCACACACATAGCTTCGCTCTCTTCAAGGACAATGTGAAGCCCGGACCTATTAGATGGAAATTTTGGAGACTTTTCGGAGCTCACAATTACGTCATTGGAAAGCTGCAAAATTCTCTAAGTGGTATATCCAATCTCTAAACGACGATTGTTTTCACTTCGTGCGCATCAATGAGTGTTTGCCTCGCCCATGTGTTGGGGAAACGAGTACTAAACCCGTGCTTTGATGCATGATCATCCTCAACTCAACAACTAAGGTGGATCTTTGATTCTTAAATTGCTAATCAATTCACCTTCCATACTTGGATTAGATTTTGAAATTTTGGGTCTTAACTCATGGGTGTGAGACCTTCCATCTCCTCCTTTCATTCCATTAACCTTCCATCTCCTCCTTCCTCGGAAGGTGACCTTCCATCTCCTCCATTCCATTGACAATGTATCTCTTCCTTGCCCCTAAAGCCTGCCTCTTGTCTTTCCACCTCCTCCCCCCTCCAAGCCTCCAT
Source organism: Dipteris shenzhenensis (assembly GCF_047967505.1). Lineage (NCBI taxonomy): Eukaryota > Viridiplantae > Streptophyta > Polypodiopsida > Gleicheniales > Dipteridaceae > Dipteris > Dipteris shenzhenensis. The sequence continues at coordinate 29,960,412 of NC_141610.1, read as the reverse complement.
CCAAGAGCTCCGTCTTTGTGACACATGGCAGGCTCTTCTCCTCCAAGTTGCTGTGTGTCCTCTCTTTTTTTTTTGGGTGTCCATGGTTAATAGGTTAAAGATACTTGGTAAAGCTCATTATGGAATTGACGAGTGGTATACACACACACAAAAATAATGGGAGATAGAAATATGTATATAAAGTCCATGGTATTTATATATCAAAACTATAGGTACCAAATTACATTTTCTCATAATTTTAAATTTCTATAGTGCTCCAATTATTTTTAACTAGATCCTGGCGAGCCTACCTGTATTGAATCAGCACATAACAATTTGAATTTGGCACATAGCACTTTGTATTCAACACATATCACTTTACGATCTGCACATAATACTTTGCATTTAGCACATTACCAAATGTGCCCTTCTTTGGGTTCATTTCAATTTGCATTTGGCACAAAGCACTTTTAATTTTGAACATAGCATTTTGAATCTGGCATATAGCACTTTGCATTTGGCTTATAGTACATAACCACACATTTGTGTGGGGGGAGAGTTGGCACACTTCCTCTCCAAAAATTATAAGACTAAGGAACGTGCCCTTCCTTGGGTTGATATCGATTTGTATCTAGCACATAGCAATTTGTATGTAGCACATAGCAAGCACATAGGACTTTGCATTTGGCACATAGCACTTCACATTTTGGCACAAAGTACTTTGCAGTTAGCACATAACCACACATTTGTGTAGGGGGAGAGATGGCACACTTCCTCTCCAAAAATTATAAGACCAAGGAACGTGCCCTTCCTTGGGTTCATATCGATTTGCATTTAACAGATGGCAATTTGAGTTTGTATTGATAAAAGAATATGTTTTATTTGAATTTTGTAACTTTAACATATAACTCCAAGTCCTATTTTAAAATTTTGACTTTAGCACATAGCAATTTGAATTTGGCACATGGCACTTCACATTCAGCTCATAGCACTGTGCATTTTGCACATAGTACTTTGCATTAACCATATAACTACACATTTGTGTGGGGGGAGAGTTGGCACACTTTCTCTTCAAAAATTATAAGACCAAGGAACGTGCCCTTCCTTGGGTTCATTTCAATTTCCATTTAGCATAAGGCAATTTAAATTTGGCATATGTAGTACTTTGCATTTGGCTTTTAGTACTTTATATTTAGCACGTAACCACACATTTGGCTCATAACCATACATTTGTGGCTCACTTCGTCTCCAAAAATTGTAAGACCAAGGAACGTGCCCTTCCTTGGGTACATATCGATTTGAATTTAGCACATAGCAATTTGTATATAGCACACAACAATTTGAATTTGGCACATAGCACTTTGCATTTAGCGTAAACCACACATTGGTGTGGGGGGAATAGGGGTTTCTTGAAGAAAGTAATCCCTAACAAAATCGCTCTACTACCCAACTAACCCCTTGCAATCACACACTTTAAACTTGTTAGGTGACGCAAGTTGATGTTTTCCCATTCCCATTGAGACCGGATCACGTATGGACACTTCTTGCCTGGAAACTAATACATTATCATCAACAACGTTTTCATCATCATCTGTCTTGCTTTCTTGAGCATCTATTCCAAGTTCAGCACACTTACATTTCAAAAAAAGTAACTCCTTAAGAAGATCAGTGACAAGCAATAAATGATGAGACTCTCTATCCTATGTCTCTACCCTCGTCAAAACGAACGTCCATCCTTGAGTAGTAGGAATATGTTGACTAATAACAAGTCTGCAAAGGTCATGGACAATATAAAAAATAGGCTTGTTATCATGAGGTTTAGACCCGATGGTTTAGACCCATCTTTCTCCAAAAAGCAATGGATTGTGTCAACGTAGATCGAATGTCTCCAAAAAATACTTGGATAGAAAGCAATGAGGCTGATGAGATGAAGAGGCGGCAATTATATTGGAAGGGGCTAGAGCATTTTCTTACCCTTCACAAAAGCAAAAGAAAAAAGTATTAACAATTAAAATCATGACACGTGGCTCAACGGGAAGTCAGAATTGCTTTTCATCCCACAATGCTACTTGCCTAAAAAACCCTTTTTGCCTCCTAAAATCCTCAATACTCTTCTTTTCTTGGGACATGGAACGCAGGTTCAAATTAAGAAAATATGTAAGATAGAAGAAAACTAGGAACATGCCCTAGAACTACTGAATGATTTTCAATCTAGGAAATGAAGTGCTATCCTTCAGACATCCTCATCTAAGGAATGATGATTTTATTAGTGTGAGAATACCCCCTTGCATCTCCATGTGATATTGAGGCTGCTCAACTTCTTGCACGTAAAATCTCATCCCCTCACGATCGACGATTTGCTAGAGGCATGTGGATTTGAGTCTCAGTATTTGTGGCAACTTTGAGTTCACCTTCAATTCGATTTAGTGAGCATCCTCCTCTACTCTAGATTTTTGCTCACATCCCTTACGATTGATGTTCTCCTAGAGGAATGTCAAATCGAGTTGTTGATTGTGGCAACTTTCGGTTCACAGCTTCAACGTGATTTAGCAGGCGTCTTGAAAGGCAAAAGTGATCGACTACTGCTATTGCTACAATCATTGTTGCCCATGAGGATCTGTTGCCTCTTTTCCAACCCTAGCCATTTACCTTCATAAGATAAAGAGGGGTGCCTTGGAGTCCAACTCACAAATAAGGAATATAGAGATTTCCTCATCACTATAATTTCCTCTCATTCTCTCTCTCTCTCTCTCTCTCTCTCTCTCTCTCTCTAATGGTCATTTGACCTAGGATGGGCTCTGATGGTGATGCTCCATCGTTCTCCTTGGGTATTCGTCAGGTCAATGATGCTTGTGGTGGAGTTTTGGCGGTTGTGGATGCCATTGGAAGTGGTTTGCTGTTTTGGGAGCCGATGATGGTGATTTGGTAGTCTATTTGGGTGATGGGGAGGATGTTGACCTGATTTATCTTTTTTGGCTTCGGATGATGTTGCATGGTGTTTTGACAAGGATTTTCGAGACTCTAAAGGTATTTGTGAGTTTGATTTTCTAGTTTTTGTTTCTTGTTTCCATGGATGATTTTTCCCTCTTAGTTTCGTTAAGACGCAAAGGTTTTCTTTTGGAGTCAAATTTTTTGCATGCCCTAATAAAAATAAAGGTTTGAAACAAGTTTTGAAACTTTTATGAGGAAAAATTTAAAGTTTCGCCAGAATTTACAAGTTTTTCTTCAAATGTCAAAATAAAATATATTAAATTATGATATGCTCTATCAATATCATGAAACTAACAAAACTAGCTTGATAAACTTTCACCAAAATTTTATATTAATATATAAGTACAGCTTTGATAAAAACATCCCTGCTCGTTTCTGCTTTTTTGTTTGTTTGTTGATCATGTGTTGGTTATGTGAAGGTATTGCGAGTCTTGGTGATGGAAGGTCTGTTGAGGGGTTCTTGCCTTTGGATTGTAGTTTGCAAACGGAAGTTGAGTAGGGCGGTTTGAATAGGAATAGTGACAAAGATAGTTGGACTCATCGTAGGTTTGATTCTTGGTGTTCTTTGGAGGGTTTAGAAGTGTCTAGGATCTTGATTTGAAATTGTTTGGGGAGATGTTGAGTAGGTTTATGTTGCAAGTGTGCACAAAGAAAGGGGAGGGTGCTTTCTATCCACCTGCTACTTTAGTTGTTCTTTTCAAGTCTTTCAATAGGATTGTGAGGCGGCATCACGAGTGTCAGGTTACAAGTAGTGATATTATTGAGGTACCTTTTGATATATTCGAAAATACTTTGTTTGCAAAGGCAAGATCATCTTTGTTGAGCACTATGAATAGGTTTGTGAGGGTTGATGGGTGGAAGCCTACCAAAAAGAGTCAGGTTGTCAACCTGAAAGATGAGAATCTTGTCATGAATGATGTTAATTCTTCTCTTGTCCACCCTTGTGGTCTGCAAACATGCTTTGCGTTTTACCTACTACTTTGTTTTGCTGTGCATGGTGGCAATGAGCTGTATGGGATATAGTGAGGGCAGTTCATTTGTTGATGGGGATGTTTTTGGCAAGTATCTGCAGTTTGTGTTTTTTAGTTTTTTGTTTGTTTTATTTGTTTTGTGGTGTTGATTCTGTGTTGGTTGTGTGTAGGTTGACGAAAAACTCATGAAGAATCAGGTGATGAGCTTGAAGTGGTATAAGCCCGAGCACCTACGTAAGCCGTTGAAGAGCTATGAGCTTGATTTCATGTTCACGTTTGATCAATTGATGCGACATATACCGGCTGTTGTTGAAGGGGACAATAATCTATTTTGTGCTTTTCTTTAGTCCATTGATAATCCTCGGCCGTTGGTGAGTTTGTGTTCAGTTTTTTTGTTTGTTGTGTTTTTATGTTGTGATTTTTTAGGTTTTGTGTTTGTTTTTGTAGGTCTTGTTCTATCATAACCATGTGGGTGTGAACACCTCAAAGGCTATTATGTGTTGTATGCTGGATACAATGGGAGGTGGCAGAAAGGGTAAATTTACAAATAAGTCTTTAAGGTCTACTGCCTTTAGCCGGTTGTCATTTGTTGGTGTTCTAGCTGAAGTTGCAACAAAGTTCTCTGGTCATCATCGATGTGCTAGTTCATTCAAAATATATAATGCTACTGAGGAGGTGCAAATGCGAGCATGTGAGTCTCTTTAGAGACCTTACGAGATGAGTCTGGTAGGAGGAGGACTTATGATGCTATGTTGGGTGAATGTATGGTTGAAAATTCTAAAGTTGTGGATGGTGTTTGCTTGGTGGATTCTGCTGCAGAACAGATAGAGGGTGGTGGTGTGTTGCCTTTGGGTTATGGTGGTTCTGATGTTGCTAGGTTGAGTGAGAGTGATGCTTTTGGAGGATGTGGTTCAGTTGGTTCTGCTAGAGGTTCAACTATTTATTCGAGTGGTGCAATGTCTAAGGGTGGATCTGCTGGGAATTAGTCTGGTGGTGGATCTATTATAGTGGTGGCTAGTGGTGTTGATCCTAGTGTTTGATCTGTGCTCGTTCTATTGAGTTGAAGAGTTTTAAGGATGTAGATGATTTGGGGAGGCATTGCATGAGGATGTTGAATTTCTTGAGGAAATGGTGCGTTGCTATCCTAACGGCTTTGATTCGTTTGTGTGGATCAAATTTCTGGTGGCGGATGTGGGTTGAGCTACAATTTTGCAGGTTCCTATAGAGGATGTGTTTTCAATTTCTATGGTGCTCCTCTTTTGTTGAACATGGTGGGTGTGGCAGTTGTACTATGGCGGAGGATTCCCAGGAGAAGTGATCTCACTGTTGCCTTTTTTAGTTCTAGTTTTGGTAGTTACTTTGGTGGATATTTTGAAAGAGGAGCAGTTTTGGCCCTTTTACCTATGCTATTGCAGGTTGAACTGGTATAAAATTTGATTTTACTAAAACACGCTTTTATTTGTGATTGGTTAAAATTTTTGTTTTTGTTGATGTGTTGTATGGAAGTTCATTCTGCCAGTTTCATTCTTATTTGGAATAGATGATGTGTAAGCTTGTGAATTGCTAATTTTTCGATGGGGCTTCAATTTAGATGTTGTAGGGAATTTTTTGTAAAATAAGATCGTTTAATCCAACGGCTAAGATTAAGTTCTGCTCGACCTCAGACCTTGATGTATAATGGTTTTTCCCCATGCCAATATTTTTTTCATGATGTCTACGTCATGTAGATTGGCGTGGACAATGAAGTTATCAAATCAAATTTCTTTTGAAGAGAACTGACTTTTTCCAAACCTTCAGAAGGATAGATTTTGTCCTATAATGGAACAAACTAGTTTTAATGTGCTCACACATAAGCATTGATCACATGGGATAGGTTGATGCTTTGGATTTCTTGGTCTAAAGTTCGGAAATGCCACGTGGCATGCTTTGATTGGAGACTATTCAACTTTCTCTCTTCCAAAATTAGTTGAATTACTTTGACAGAGAAAAAAATAAAAACCAACTTAGGTGAAACACCTTGAAAGATTACACTCAACATAGATACCCTTGTATAGAGTTGTGCTAAAGCTCCTCCATCCTTCCTTGTTACCAATGTGAACAAGCATGAAAATATTGCAGAGTATACATCACTCCCTTGTGTTGGATCTTATTGCTTCCCACTTGAGTGCTATGGTGCATACATGAGAGAGAGAGAGAGACAGACAGACAGAGAGAGAGATCCATAGCGATGTGAGTGGCTATGGACACACTATGAGAAGCAATGATGGTGTAGGTTATCCTAAATGTAGATAAACCTTTCCAAATACTTTTAGTTGGGCATTATTGAGTGAAAAAGAGTTTACATCTTGAGGTTAAGGCTCAGTTTGATGCTCTCATGAAGAGAATTGAATGATAAACTACAAGCAGCTTGAAATCTTAAAGTTGCAATCTATTTTTTGTAAAGAAAGAAACCTTCTATTAGTGCTTGAAAAACTTCATACAAAACAACAACCTTGAAGGTGCCTCGAAGGTGCTGAGTATGGAAAAAACTAGATCAAGGGTGAAAGAAGAAAAATTCAGCCTGTTCCAAAGAAACCTAGCTCACTGCCTAGGGAATATCTGGTACAGGGGCTGACAGCCAAGTGGGGGGACTATACAGCCAATGACATCACTTTCGGAGTAGAAATGTAGAAAACTCCTGAAGGCCAATCCTTGCAGAAATGTGCGCACCTTGTGACAATCGCCCTGGAGCTCAAGGTCCCACGCTCCGAGTTAGAGCGCAGGGTGTAGATAATATCTTGCCAGATGGTGACCAAGGTAACTGAGGGTGGAGCCGGATGCTTGCCCATCACTAGACTTTGGAACCGTGGATCCTCCTTCTAACCCTTGAACCTCTTCTAAACTTTGGAACCTCTTCTAAACTCTGGAACCTGTTCTAAACTCTGGAACCTGTTCTAAACTCTGGAACCTGTTCTAAACTCTAGAACCGCTCTCTAAACCTTGGAACCTCTTTCTAAACCTTGAACCTCCCTTTAGCCCTTAATTTCCTCCTAAACCCTTCAACCCCCAATGAAGGCAAAAGCCTTCATTACCTCAACCATGATGATGTACGTTCCTTTCACACATGCATGCACCATGTTTTCTTACCACACTTAAGCCTATGTCTCTCACTGGAATACGACTCGAGCTCCTAAGCTACACTTATACTACAAATGACAACCCCGATATATCTGTTAGGTGACAAAAAGCCTCGGAACCCTGCATACTGAGAATACCCTGCTCTTCTTGCAGAAGCCGTGGGAAAGAGCCAACATTTGGCGCTACTATTAGGGAGACTAGTGTCTCAAGTATTGAGTAAACATACGCACGTATGTGTAAAAAACAAACTACTACAAACTTTCATGAACATGACACTCAAGGGCAAGGAGAGTTAAATTTTTTCCAACTCTAGCCAAACATATCAACCCCAAGAATCAACCTTGGGTTACTACCTTTTTTCTTTATTTCTTAAAAATAAGACACTTGATAAACAAATTAGGCAAGGTAATGGACACGAATTCGTAGAGCTTGCAATTTTGATCATTTCACCTTTTTACAAAAGAGCTATCCGAGCTAACCAACGAAAAGTTATGACTCGGGAAGAGTTTAGGGTTTAACCCTAAAACCTACACCCATTCCTATGAAAACCCACTCCACCCCCTCATTCTTCTTCTTTCACATCTTGCGTCCATCCTCTTCCCCATTCCAAGCCCTACACAAGACACTCCTCCCTCTCCATCGACCACCACCCTACTCCCATCCTCACACGTAGAGTTATTTCGAGCCCTTCTCGTAGCAATAACCTAGCCATCCACCCACTGTCCATTTTCCCTCAACAATCCCGTTACATCGAGAAAGACTTAGAGAGACTTCAGGTTCAGCAACAATCAAGGTCACCTTGCAAATGAGAAAGCTTAAGGAGGCATATACATCCATCTACCATAAATACAAAGAAAAAATGGATGAGATGCAATCCCAAAAGATAATCATCTCCAAGCTTGAACTCTAATTGCTAGTGCATAACAATGAGGCAATGGAAGACAACACCACTGAAGCCCCACTACAAAGCACAATGGTGGTGTACCAAGAGCTTGTGGCAGCTCTACAAGCGAAAGATCACCTCAATGCATGAGTACTTATCCAATGGAAGCAACTCCAAATCATAATCATATCCGCTCATCCAACAATCAAATGGGAACGTTCCATAGGGACCAAAACTTTGCACATAATTTGCCAAGACTTGTCCAAAGATGAGAAAAATATCCTCTACCTGTCTACACATGCCGATTTTATAGCACTCAGGATGGATGCTTTCATTGCATATGTATTCCTGATGGGTAGCCCTCCCCTCAAGGTTATTGCTGGTTTGTTGCCATTGCTACAAAGGCCATCACTATTATTTGCAAGGCATGACATAACCGACATCCCACCCTTGCAGAGCTGATGATCTCATCGCACCAGCAAAAATAAGTGTCGGAAGATGACAAGGCCTATCTCACATCCAACTTCCCATATCTAGCCACTCTCTCTGCCAACCTCATAACCTCACTTACCCTTGCTGCTACCACCCTCTTAACCTTCCCTAAGCTCCATCCTAACATCTATTCCCTTCATCGTCCCTTTGCTCATGCCTCTCACCATTTTCAACTAACCCAACAGTCACAAACTTACGAGCCCCTCATACCTAGCTTTTTCCCTTCCCTTGCTAATCCTACCCTCGAGGATTACCAAGCTGCACAAACCATTTACCCAGTTCTTTCCCCCCTCCCCTCTGCTCTCCCTTCCACAACTAATACTCTTCTATATTTCTCCCCCATGTCCCCAGATTCTCTCCCTGCCCCGTCTCATCACCTCTGACACTACTTGTGCTGCCATCAGCAAGCAAAAAATGACACAATATTTGATTTTGAATATTAGGATCCGAATAATCCAATTCATACTCCCATGTCAAGTTCCAATGATGGGTATGATTTTGATGAGATACCACTTCCCAGTGACCCCATCAAGGAATTTTGGAGCAAATATCTTGATATGAAAACTCGAGGTGGATGCACATAATTTGCCAAGACTTGTCCAAAGATGAGAAAAATATCCTCGGACATAATTTGCCAAGACTTGTCCAAAGATGAGAAAAATATCCTCTACCTGTCTACACATGCCGATTTTATAGCACTCAGGATGGATGCTTTCATTGCATATGTATTCCTGATGGGTAGCCCTCCCCTCAAGGTTATTGCTGGTTTGTTGCCATTGCTACAAAGGCCATCACTATTATTTGCAAGGCATGACATAACCGACATCCCACCCTTGCAGAGCTGATGATCTCATCGCACCAGCAAAAATAAGTGTCGGAAGATGACAAGGCCTATCTCACATCCAACTTCCCATATCTAGCCACTCTCTCTGCCAACCTCATAACCTCACTTACCCTTGCTGCTACCACCCTCTTAACCTTCCCTAAGCTCCATCCTAACATCTATTCCCTTCATCGTCCCTTTGCTCATGCCTCTCACCATTTTCAACTAACCCAACAGTCACAAACTTACGAGCCCCTCATACCTAGCTTTTTCCCTTCCCTTGCTAATCCTACCCTCGAGGATTACCAAGCTGCACAAACCATTTACCCAGTTCTTTCCCCCCTCCCCTCTGCTCTCCCTTCCACAACTAATACTCTTCTATATTTCTCCCCCATGTCCCCAGATTCTCTCCCTGCCCCGTCTCATCACCTCTGACACTACTTGTGCTGCCATCAGCAAGCAAAAAATGACACAATATTTGATTTTGAATATTAGGATCCGAATAATCCAATTCATACTCCCATGTCAAGTTCCAATGATGGGTATGATTTTGATGAGATACCACTTCCCAGTGACCCCATCAAGGAATTTTGGAGCAAATATCTTGATATGAAAACTCGAGGTGGATGGACCCTGGACAACTTCCCTACCAACCTTCGTTAGCGTCAAATTAGTGAAGATTGGATAAGCAAGTTGGATCTACAACCTGATTGGCGCCGTCCTAAGCTCTTTGATGTAATCTTCTTGAAAGAGTACCTACATGCACCTCCATGTCTTAGAACCCAGTTCTATGTAGTTCCACGATGTCACAGATGGGAAGCCAACATACACACTTTGGATGAAGATCGCACTATCAATTGGCAAATGAGATCAAACCATACTCTAGTGTAGAATGGAATATCCAAGGCACAATGATCCGAGCACTTCAGCAGCATGAGAAAATAATGCACAACAACATTGATCGCTTTATTCGCCTAAATGCTATCTTTTGCAAAACATTGGAATACATTTTGGAGGTCCCATGTCACCTCGATAGCCATTTGCCTCCACTCACTTTCAATCCCAATGAACGGATCGATGCTCAGATTAACAAGCCGACTCTATCAAAGAGTCATCTTCTTAGAAGCACGCCACGTATCTCTGTTCGAACAAATGGTGGATACAAGCTACCTGGAAATTGAGCAAAAATTGTATGGTGCCAAGGCTTTATACTAGGATTGATTGGCACGACAAGTTCCACAGCCACTGGATTACATGCATGGCAACCCAGCTACGTGCTCACAATAAGCCATAACTCAAGGACGGGTAATAAAATGGATTTGGGAGTATGTTGTCTCTGGGCCAAAATGGACTTAGGTAGTACATAATGTGTGTGTAGAGTAGCGGTGGTAAAGCTCCGCTTGTCCTTGCATAAGGCTAGGAATAATCTCTCTTAGGAATCCTCAACATGCAAGTTCTACTTGCAACTCCTACATGCATGTTCTACATGCGATTCCTACATGCGAGTTCTACTTGCAACTCCTACATGCATGTTCTACATGCGATTCCTACATGCGATTCCTACATACAAGTCCTACATGCAAGTTCTACATGCAACTCCTACATGAAAGTTCTACTTGTAACTCCTACATGCAACATGCAACTCCTACATGCAACTTGCAACTCCTACATGCAGCTTCTATATGCAAGTTCTACATGTAGAGAGAGAATGTCTTTCAATTTCTACAAGCAGAGAGATAAGCTCTCCAACTTGCATAAATACCCCATAATGGAATGAAGCCCATGCTCTTTGGGCCATTGTGTTGACTTCTACTTCGGTATTCCAAGCAATTGTCTCAATTGTCCATGCTTCCTTGCACTCCACGTCCAAAAGCATGTCCTAATTTTGCAACTCCTCACCTCTCTTTCAACCTTGCAACCCATCCTCTCCCTCTCCTCCCCCCCCCCTCCTCCTCCTCCCTCCTCCTCCCTCCTTCTCCTCCTCCCTCCTCCTCCCTCCTACTCCTCCTCCTCCTCCTCCCTCCTCCCTCCTCCTCCTCCTCCCTCCTCCCTCCTCCCTTCTTCTCTCTCTCTTTTCCCCCCATGCTCTTACATCTTCTTCCTCTCCCACCCCTATGATCCCCCTAAACCCTTAGTTCCTCAACCCTTAACCTCCATGAACTACATGGGAGACGAGTTCTCCACCATGTACTCTACCCTAAACCTTGGATCCTCCTTCTAACCCTTGAACCTCTTCTAAACTGTGGAACCTCTTCTAAACTTTGGAACCTGTTCTAAACTCTGGAACCTCTCTCTAAACCTTGGAACCTATTTTTAAACCCTGAACCTCCCTCTAACCCTTAAATTCCTCCTAAACCCTTCAACCACCAATGAAGGTGAAAGCCTTCATTACCTCAATCATGATGATGTATGTTCCTTTCACACATGCATGCACTATGTTTGCTTACCACACTTAAGCCTACATCTCTCACCAGAATACGACTCGAGATCCTACAAATGACAACCCCAATATATCTGTAGGTGACAAAAAGCCTTGGAACCCTGCATACTAAGAATACCCTGCTCTTCCTGCAGAAGCCATGGGAAAGAGCCAACACAAACTCAATACCTTCGCGAGGATCTTGTATGCGGTATCAAGCATGGTGATCGGTGTCCACTATTGGATGTCTAACCTATCTTCCCCTTTAAGGATCAAACAAATCCACCCCTTGCTTAGGGACTGAGGAAGCGAGCCCGTGTTGAAGATCTCTTGGCAGACTAGGCAAAAATGGGTGGAAATGATCTCCCAAAAGTTGTGGAAGAAGACCGGAGTCAAGGCATTTTTGTCATAACACTTCTGGGTGAGGAGGGCCTTGAGGGCTTACCAAAGCTCCTCATCTATGAAAGGCTCCTCGTTGAAGACTCCTGCACAGCTCCTACGAGTTTACCATCGGAACGTGGTCCCAAACTAGCTCATGGGCGACAAGGCTAGATGGAGTCATCATCTCTATCTGAAAGAGCTGACTGTAGAAAATTGTAGCTAGCTTTATAATCTCCTGTGGATCAGTGTGCATAGTGCCTTGCAAGTCCTGTAAATGTTGCAATTGCATGCCTATCAATTGAGGACAAGTGGTATGAAAGAACTGCTTGGTCATCCTGTCCCCTTGTTGGACCCGCTGAGCTCGAGAGGAGTGATAGGAGAACTCAGCCCGCCCAACCTCCATGTCCTAGAGCTCAAGGAATGCTCTCTCAAATCTATCACTAAGACATTGGGATATTGGGTCTTGCTCCATGAGCCTCTCTATGGAGGTGAGGTCTCTTTACAGTGCTTGCTGGCACTCCTGAAGAGCCCTCCTCCTAAGGGCGGGAGACTACAACTCCTCAGTGCTCTTCTGAATCACATCGGCCACTCATGAAGCCCATCCCTCACAAGGTGGTGACTCTGACTGCTGCCAAATCTCTGTCGTAACCTGCTAAATCTCCTCATCCTATAGGAGGTCCTCTGGAATGACGCAGACCCCCTATTGGGAAGACCTTGGCAGAGTTGCTCTAGGTGGAATACTACTCATGATTGGTCTAACATTGTGGTGCCTGCCAGAATCTCAGTAGAACCACCTCTGTGGAGTGCCTAGTCTCCAACATAGAATGGTCCAGCCTCTCAAGAAGTCCATAGAGAAGAGGATGCTTCCAGGTATCCTGTTGAACTCTGGCTCTTGCCACGGATCTCTGCCACTTATCATGAAGATAAACTGCTCCCAGGTGCTCTGCTCTACTACTGGCAGTTGAGAGTTCATGCTCAACATCATGTGATCATGTGTGCATAGTACCATCATGTGATCATATGTGCATAGCACTAACCCAATAGAGTGCTATAAAGGAAAGGGTTAGGTGCCTATTCCTAACCCTAAATGGGTTTGTATATATTCTACATTTTCAACTAAATCTAGTGTACAGTTAGTCATTTGTGGTGTGCTCTCCAGCTATGCCCTCTCTCCTAATCTCCACTTTTCTCCTCTCCCCTCCATATTTTGTCATGGTATCAGAGCTCCCTTGCCTTCCGCTAAGGCATTGCGATTCATGAGAGAGTGAGATAGAGATCGAGAGATTGAGTGTTCTTTTCCGTTGAGAGAACTTCCGCTTTGGTGAGAGAAATTCCATCCTTGCAAGAGTGAATTCTGTTCATTCGATCGAAAGAATTTTGTCTATTCTTTTCATTCATCTCCGCTCATTTCTTGAGCATTTATGAGTGATCTCGTTGTAAGAGAGATCATTGAGAGCCTAGACTTCTTTGAGAGAGTATTGTGTTTGAGAGAAACCCATTCATTCATAGAAATTTAGAGAGTGATATACTACGTTTTGAGAAGAGAGAGAGAGAGAGAACTCTCTTTCGTGCAAAGAATTTTGAGGTAAAGACCTCCATCTTCATCCTTTACTAAGAGGCTCACACAGAGCTCCTTACTAAGCTTCTTGGCTCCTCTGTTTCAAATGACTCCTCTACAAGTGGCTTATGTAGCGCCAATGGGCAGGCTGAGGCAACTCTAACGTCGGATCTTCCACAAACTTCTTTAAGTTCTACAACTTGGTTTCCTGGCCTACGTCGAATATAGAGTCTATCTAAGGGACAGTATTGACCTGCTACTTCTCAACCATCACAGATGGCTATAGCACTATAGCCAGCCGCATGCAGAGCAAGCAACCAAGCTTCCATCCCAATGTGCAACGCGCTTCAACGTGCAGATGCTTCAATAGACGCTCTACAATGACTACAAAGTCCCAAGCCCCTATATCCTCCTCCAACATCATCGACTTCACGCATTGAGGCCCAAAGTAAGCACCAGCACTAGCTAGCCCACGCCGCCTATCTACCGGCTCCGAACTCCAAACACCTCGCTCCACGATTAACGATTGTCCAATAGCGATGGCTCCTGCATATAAGGCAGACCACCTACGTGACAACGCTCACATGCCCCCACCAGTGCCAAAGCCTCTATAGACGGCTTGTGGCTTCTCAACTGCCTCTATTGAACGGCCAGCTCCTTGACGACCCGTAACTCCAAGGATCCTTTTGTCAAACCGCCATATGACTTGTAGCTCAACACCATACAATGGCTTCTCTCAACAACTACAACCGACTCTAGCTCTACAACCTACCAAGCTCCTACAGCAAACGAGACGACGGCCAACTCCGAAGCAGCATATCAACAAGACTCCTATGCATCTCTTACTATAGGGACTCACAACACCTCCCAACCGCCTCCATCTACACAACCCATCCAGTCAGGCTCTAGCATCCACTCAACAGTAGAGCAGCAACCCCTGCGACCTCTCCAACCACAGCCCCTCAGCGCTCCATCAATAACCCATCGCAGCTACATGACTCCATCGATGGAATCATCAAGATTTTGAAGCATCTAAAGATTCTGACTGCCACGAGTTTGACACGTGGCAAAGGCCTCCAACCCTATCACAAGGGTCACCACACACCAAGGTGTGGTGTGAGGGTTGACACGTGTCAACGCCTATCTGCCATGTGGCAGACCTTATCTGCCACATCACCTAGGGTTACCTAACCCTAGGTAGATCTAACTACACCTCGGTTAAGTTGACCACATGTCAGTTAAGAGTTAACCCAGGTTAAGTGAAGGAGACCTTGGATTGAAGGGTTGGTTAAGTTAACCATAGGTCAGTAAACCATGGTCAAGTTAGCTTGACTCAATTAGACTGCCACATCAACATCCTAGTCAGTAGTGCCACATCAGCATCCCAGCCAGCTGCCACATCATGAAGTAGGCCTTCCCTCAAGATGATGATTCTTGTGAATCAAAGAAGGACTGAACATTACATTCCATTGACCCCCTGAATGCCACATCATCATTGAGCACATTTGCACTCCTTTTGCCCCTCCACCTAGATCAAGTCGTATCTCTTGATTAGGAAGAATTTGAGGGCACTCCAAAAAGGAAAATCGATCGATTTTTTGTGGTCTATGTGCTCGTCACATCACACGCACATTCTGGCACAAGTTACACTCAATTTTGAGCCTCACCGTTGACAAATCCACTTTCTACATGCACATCAATCTCTACATCGACGCATCTGACCCAGCACTTAAAAAGAACAAAAGAAAAGGAATTATTTGCTGTTCTTTCATCAATCGATGGTTGGTGTAGATCTAGATCAGAGTAGACTAGATCGCCATAGAGGGGACGCTTTGAATCTCCCCAAGTTGCCAATCTAAGCCATGCCCAAAATTTCCTTCTAGTACCTACTTGGAGTCAGTCCATACGCTCACATATGGTTTCACATCATTACATTACCTGAAACCTGATGTTCATCAGTTCAATGAGCAGACTTCAGAGTGTTCAGAGGCATTGCTGATGATTGTTCAATGGGCAGATAGCACATGATTTGATTTCACACACACATGCCATCATTGTAAAGCCTATTCGACTATTTCACGGCATTATGCACATCATTTCAGCCTTGTAAAGCCTCTTGGCTATTCCCGGCATCATTTGCCACAAGCCTTGTAATTCATATTGGATTATATATATTGTAGTTCTATCTTCACCGACAATTCAAATTTCACTTGTTTTGCAGTTGATTCATACAATGATTTTCATGACACTTTGAGTACATTTTTTGCAACATGTCTACGACTAGCAACCTCAATCTGGAGGCATCTGCTAAGTTAGACAACTCCAATTATGGCACATGGAGATACTGAATGGAGACCATTCTTGTACTTCAGGACAAATCAGAGTATGTTGATGGATCTACACCTAGACCATTGGATGAACTAGCCACCAGTAGCTCTACTCCACCTATTGTCATAGCACTAGAAGCAGGATCTATAGCAAGATCTACAACTACCAACCAATTTTTGCACCTGTAGCAGATCCTGCCATTGACCGAGCTCAGGTAGAATGGGATAAGAAAGATAAGTACGCATATCATATGATCAAGCAGAATGTGCAAGATGTCATGCTAGGATAGCTCAACATAGTCAAGACATTGAAAGAAGCATGGGATATGTTGGTAGCTCTCTACGAGTCCAAGAACAGTTCTAGGATTCTCACATTGAGAAACCAAATCAACCAGAGTTTTCACAACAGTAGCGAAACTGGTCATGCTTACGTACTCCGAATCAAAGACTACAACAATCAACTCACAGAAGTAGGAGAGACCATGAATCCAACAGAAATGGTTCAAGTCATCCTGAATGGACTAGGAGAGGGATACGAGAATCTAGTCTAGAGTATTGCCATTCAACGGCAAATTCCAACACTGGAAGAACTTGAGTTAGTCCTACTTGGTGAAGAACTCAAGACACAAGACATTCAAGCATGCAAAGGTCATTCTAATGATCAGGCATTCACAACTTTAGACAAAAGCAGAGGTAGAGGTAGATCATTCTAGAAAAGTGGTCATCATCAGCAACATAATCATCATCAAAATCAGCATCAGCATCATCCTCAGCAACATCAGAAGCGGCAAAGAGAAAATCATTCCAACCGAGAAAGATTTAAGGGATGAGGAAATGCATCCACCAATGCGTCAAACATCCAGTGCAACTACTATCATAAGTTTGGACACTATGAAAGAGATTGCCGCAAGAAGCAATACGACCAAGGCGGTCAATCCAATAGCAATTGAGAGAATTTCCAGGACAGAGGAAATCATTGTTGTGGACATTCTAGTCACAGTCATTTGCAAATGAATATGGGAATATGTTTCTTGCAAACAAGGAAATGCAACAAACTGATATAGTGTACCTAGACACTGATTGCAATCCAAAAGAGGATTTCAACTATCGAGTCGACCAAGCAGAATAGGATCCTTGGTACGTCGATAGTGGTGTATCATCTCACATGACAAATCATCAGGAAAGGTTCACAGAGATGAAACCATTACAAGGTCAAAAGAATGTCACCTACACAGCTAATAATCCACCGAATCTAGTACAAGGGACAGGTGTTGTCCCTATGAACAATTTCATTGGTACAAAAGGATTGGTGAAAGATGTACTCTACATTTCAAAGCTCAGCAAGAACCTCTTGTCTCAGTAGGTGAAATGATGGAACACAACTATCGAGTCATCTTTGACAGAGATGAATGCACTATCAGAGATAAATCCAAAAGATCTCCGCTATAATTGCAATAGGTTCCTAATTTTATGTAGAGCACTAAACCTCCTTGTGCCTCTTTTGCTCTCTCCCCCTCTCTATCGCTCTGCCTCATCGATTAGTTGTTCGCATTTATTAATGTAAGTTGGTGCTTAATTAATTAACTTAGGCAGTTGAGAGAGAGAGAGAGAGAGAGAGAGAGAAAGAGAGAGAGAGCTAAGAGGCAGTTGAGAGAGGGGGAGCTAGGTGAGAGGCAGTTGAGAGAGAGAGAAAGAAAGAGAAGGGGGGGGGAGGGGAAGGGAGCCGGTGGGTGAGAGGCAGCAGCTAAGTGAGAGTGAGGGAGTCGGGTGAGAGAGAGAGAGAGAGAGAGAGAGAGAGAGAGAGAGAGAGAGAGAGAGAGAGAGAGGGAAATATAAAGCAAAGCAATGTTAATCTCCTTTGAGGGGCTTCTCACAACAAAGCTTACATCAATTGAGGAGAGGCTCCCTTCAATTAATGCTTCGCTTAGGTTAATTATGCTTGCAACATAGGAGACTTATTAATATAGGAATAAAATTCATTGGGGCATCCTACTCCTAATGGCTCTTCCTACTTCAGAAATGCACCTGCTCTAACAAAGATTTTGAGCTCGAATCACTTCTATTCTATTCTATATGGAGACTAATCCCATACATGAGAGAGGGAGGTTTGCAGGAGGTGCAGCAGAGGAATTCTAAAGGTTTAGAAGGACTGGAGAGGAGTGAAGGCATATGCACCATTGGAGGAAAAGATTAGATGCATGGCATAGTAGGTTCGGAGGGGGTTGGCACAGGGAGGTTCGGGGAGAGGCACGGTATGGCGATAGTGTTAGATATCAATGCTCCACTCTCATGTAACTACGTAAGAACGAGCTAAGTGAGAGTGAGGGAGTCGGGTGAGAGAGAGAGAGAGAGAGAGAGAGAGAGAGAGAGGGAAATATAAAGCAAAGCAATGTTAATCTCCTTTGAGGGGCTTCTCACAACAAAGCTTACATCAATTGAGGAGAGGCTCCCTTCGATTAATGCTTCGCTTAGGTTAATTATGCTTGCAACATAGGAGACTTATTAATATAGGAATAAAATTCATTGGGGCATCCTACTCCTAATGGCTCTTCCTACTTCAGAAATGCACCTGCTCTAACAAAGATTTTGAGCTCGAATCACTTCTATTCTATTCTATATGGAGACTAATCCCATACGTGAGAGAGGGAGGTTTGCAGGAGGTGCGGCAGAGGAATTCTAAAGGTTTAGAAGGACTGGAGAGGAGTGAAGGCATATGCACCATTGGAGGAAAAGATTAGATGCATGGCATAGTAGGTTCGGAGGGGGTTGGCACAGGGAGGTTCGGGGAGAGGCACGGTATGGCGATAGTGTTAGATATCAATGCTCCACTCTCATTGCTCCACTCTCATGTAACTACGCAGGAACGAGCTAACTCTACTTGTAAGCCCCCCATATGAGGAGAAGGCATTTGAGTAGCTTGGTTATCCAGTAGGTCCTGGTTTGGACACCAGATGGGGGCCATGTGTGGCCTAATGGCTGGACAGAGTTGGCACATTGCCAACTAGGCTACATGCAAGTGCGGGAAGGCATCCCATGACTGACCGCATTGAGGGTAGACAGAGCATTTCTCGGGGCATCCCACTCTCGAGTTGTGGGGCCCGTTTGGAGTCCCAGATGATCCTAGATGGCTGTGGGCCGAACGAACACTGTAGGTTAGTTGATCTATTTTGTGCACCGATTCTATCGTGTGGTCAATGGCCTATTTCGGGACCGACCCCCAGTCAACCGTTTTGGGCGGATTGGGTCGGTCACCCAATTGAGCCCAACCGACTACGATTGGTGGCTATATAAGAGCAAGCCCGTGAAGCCCATTTTATCACTGGCTATAGCAACCCTGATTCCTTAGCATCTAGCCTCCATCCTCTAATGTTTCTGGCATGCCATCGAAGCTTCTCTCATAGGAGCGCACGGTTGGGAGGCAGTGCCATCTATTGTATCAGTTCTATAGTAATCAAATTTTTGATTCTCCATACTATCTGGTTTTCTCTCTTGTGTACGAGATCCTGTTATCTGTTGAGCACAGACGTTGTATTGTTTTCTTACATGGTATCAGAGCCCGGACTCTAGCAAGAAGATTTGGTAGTGTGTTTTTGTTTGCGAGCAGATTGTGAGAGATGGCCCAGCCTACAAGACTGTGAATCCCACCGTTCGGCGAAAGTGAAAAGTTGGATGGCTCTAACTATCCACTCTGGAAGTTCAAGATGAAGACCATCCTAAGTGCATATGAGCTTTGGGACACTGCTACTGCTGGGGTGGACATGAGGTCGGTTGCGAGACCGGATCCAGCCAATGCAGGACAACAGATAGTACCAACTGCGGATGAGATTCTCACGTGGATAAGAACAAATGCAGATGCACTGTGTTCTATTGTCTACAGTGTAAGTGATTCCATCATGGCGTTAATTCAACATGTCACCACAGCGGAGGAGGCATGGACGGTCTTGAAAAATCAGTACGAGACCACGAATCAGACGCAGATTCAGAATCTGGAGACTCAACTCGCGAACGAGAAATTGTTTGAGTCTGAAGCAGCAGAGAAGTTCATCACTAGGGTGAAGAATCTGCGCGATCAGATGATCGCGATTGGCATCACCATCACCAACGAGAATCTAGCACGAAGGTGTAAACAGATTCTCCCACCAAACTACGATGGTCTTATTATGGCGCTGAATACGCAGAACAAAAATCCGCCCCTCAACTTTGAGGATTTCAACGCGATGCTTCTAGAGGAGGAGATGTATCAAAAGACGAGGACTGGAGAAGATTCGGCTTTCTACACTGGATCAAAGAAAGGTAAGGGTAAGGACTCTGGTAACCAATCTTCTTCTGATGATTAAAAGAGAAAGAAGAAGATCAAGTGCTTCTATTGCAACAAGGCAGGGCACAAGCAGAATGAGTGCCGAAAGAAGATTGCAGATGAGAAGAACGGAGTAAAGAAAGAGTCCAGCAACAGCGCATAGGCAGCACCAATAGAGCTGTTCGTAGCAATTGAGGAGATTTTCATGGAGGCAGTTCATGTACTTGCGGATGAACCTTGGATCATTGACAGTGGTGCATCGCGCCACATGACCAGTCGGAAGGATTGGTATACCTCTCTACAACCGGTAGGGAATGACATCTTGGTAGCAGTTGGCAATGATGCAAAATGTCTAGCAAAAGGAAAAGGTACGATTGATCTCAAGTCAGATGGAGTTGTAAAACATTTGTCTGATGTTCTTTATGTGCCAGATATCAAGAGGAACTTGTTGTCCATTTCTGCGATCACGGATCGGGACCTCAAAGCTCAATTCGATAAGAATGGTGCACAGATCCTGGATCTTCAAGGAAAGGTCGTTGGTAAAGATAGATGGCACAACAACATCTATGAACTCTCAGCTTTCAGTGCTTGAGCCGATGTGAAGAAAACTAAGTTGTGGCATGAGAGGTTTGGTCATCTAAAGCTTAGTTCTTTGAAGGAGATGCATAAAAGTGGAATGATTGCAGACCTACCAGAAATTTCAGATCTACCCGATGTATGTGAAGCTTGCATGATGGGCAAGTAGCATCGGTAGCCCTTTCCTAAAGAGGCCAGCAGGGCAAAGGCTCTCACACGGACCTCTGCGGAAAGATGGAGATGGAAGCTTTGGGTGGTTCCTACTACTTCATGACACTGATCGACGACTACAGTAGAAGGATATGGATATACTTCTTGAAGACTAAAGATGAGGCTTTTAGTAAGTTCAAGGAATGGCATGTAATGGTCAAGAAAGAAGCGGGGAAGAAGGTGAAGAAATTGAGATCAGACAGAGGTGGAGAGTTCACATCAACTGAATTCAAGAGTTAGTACAAAAGTCACACGATCAAGTGGCAGAAACCTCCGCCACAGAACGCAAGATGTGCGTCATCTGTGAAATGGGCCGGAGTATGATGAAAGGGAAAGATTTGCCAAAGACTTTCTGGGCTAAAGCATGTAACACGGCAGTTTACATTCTCAATCGTAGCTACACGAAGGCTGTGAACGAGATGACTCCACTGCAGGCCTTTTCTAGTAAGAAACCTTCAACTCCACATTTTAGAGTTTTTGGATGTGACTGTTTTGTGCATGTCCCTGATGCTAATAGGACCAAATGGGAACTGAAGAGCCGAAAGTGTATTTTCTTAGGCTACAGTGAAGAGGCGAAGGGTTACCATCTCTATAACCCTGTTACCAAGAAGGTAATAGTAAGTCGCGATGTGGTCTTCTCAGAACAGCCGCATCAATTGGAGGAGGATGCTTCCTTCCCAGACAACCAGGACCAAGATATCCATAAGGATGTTTGCAGGCATAGGCTTGGCCCAAAAAAGTATGCAATACATCCCACCCATTTCTTGGAGCTCACAGAGGTACATCTTCCTTCTTTCAACGAAGCCCAAGTTACACATTATTATTTGGTACTCTTTTCAACTATTTAGTACTGTTAGGGATAATATCAGTATTGTTCAAATGTTAAAGCTAACATTCAACACTGTAACAGACTCTATATGAAGCAAATTAGCACTAAATCATAGAATCACAGTACTAAATACTATATTGGGGACTTAATACATTTATAGAATAGACCATATTTTAGAAATCAGTCTTAGGAATAAAGATAGGATAAAATAGTATTGTTTTCTCTTTCAAGTCAATTATTATGACTAAATAGAATACTCGTTATGACTAAATAGTACTATTTAGTGTTAATTAGTAGTGTGTGATGTTTGAAATTGTTTGCAGAGGACTTCGAGCATAATCATTCTCTCCTTGCACTAACCTTGCTACTAGTTCTATTTAGTACTATCTAGTACCATCCCTTGCACTAACCCTGCTACTAGTACTATATAGTACTGTTTAGATATTGTTCTCTTCCTTGCCTTAACTTTGCTATTACTACTATTAGTTCTATTTAGTATTATTTTGCAATATTTTAGCACTATTTAGTACTATGTAGCACTTCGTAACATTTAGCACTGAGTAAGTACTATTTAGGACTCAATAATTCTTAGCGCTTAGTAATATTAGCACTTAGTAAGTACTCTTCAATACTATTTAGCATTTAGTAATATTAGCACTTACTATTCAATACTAATAGTACTATAAAGCACCTAGTAATATCACACTTACCATCTAGCACTTGCTATTTATTAGTACTAATAGTACTACAGATCAAGCATTTACTATTTAGTAATATTAGCACTTGCTATCCAACACTTACTAATATTAACACTTCCTATTTAGTACTATTTGGCACTTATTGTTTAGTACTATCCATAGCACTGGTAATATTAGCACTTACTAATATTACCACTTAATATTTAGTACTAATATTAGCACTTACTAATAGTACTAATATTAGCACTTACTAATAGTACTAAGCTAGCAGTTAGTAATATTCGCACTTAGTACTATCTAGCATTTAGTAAAATATTTAGCACCTAGTACTATGTAAACATATTTAGTACTATCTAGCATTTACTATTTGGTACTTACTATTTAGTACTATCTAGAATTTACAACAGTACTTAGCACCTAGTACTATTTAGCATTTAGTACTATCTAGCACTTACTAATACTTGGAACTACTAGTAGCAGTTAAGACTTAGTAATTGAGTGATAGAACTTAGAAAAATAATGATGGCACTCTAAGTTTTAAATAACTTTTAGCTTTTTGTTTGCTGTCTAGGTTTAAATAATACTGATTGTTGATGATTGATTTTGCAAACAGAATTCTTCCTTAATTTCAAGGAGGAGCATCCTTCCATAGATATTGGTTTCTGTTCTTTTCAGAATCTGAAGCCCTATTTCATTTAAAAACTGAAGGAAAGGAATACTTGTTGTTGTATTTACCATACAAGAATAGACTTGTTCCGACTAGCAGTGAATTCCATGAGGCAGAATAGCACATTGTTGCATGAAGATATGTGTGATTGCTTATGCAAGGTTTGTAGGCCCCAAGGGGAGGACACGTGTGTTGCCCACACCAGTAGTTGTTCTTCTGTGTCTAAAATGTGGCGTTCAACAGTATGTGCAAAGGAAGAGGATGCTGAATGGCACAAGCTTAAATGCTTATTATGCAAATGTGACAAGTGCCCACAACTGTTGTTTTGCCCATGTGAGTTAGATGATGCAAATGGTGCATTGATAAGATGGAATACATATGAATATGTCACCGATGATACGGGAAAAGTTGATGCAAAGAAAAGAATAAATTTCTTATACAAGGAAACTCCTCCATCCATCATCATCCCTCAATACTTGCAACACTTAAATGTGTTTATCACTCACAACTTCCGTAGTTACTGGCAACACTCTCAATTCAAAGAGTACACCACAAATTTTCCTGATGATGTGGTGCTTTCAGTTGTTGACTTTGCAGAGAACTATACATGCAAAGTGCAGAATGAGGTTCAATCAATGCATTGGCATAATGACCTGGTTCATATTTGCTATTGGAAGGAGACGAGCGAGATAAAAAAGCAATCCATCTTTTACATTTCAAATGACAAAGAACCTGACACACTATTTGTGCAGCATTGCTTTATGCTCCACCATCAATGGTTGGTGTCTAAAGGCTTAAAGTTTAAAAGACACTGGATTTGGTCAAATGGGGTAGCATCTCAGTTCAAGGCTACTCGCCCATTTTACTTTGTTGCAAGGTAAGACATTGGACACTGCCCCCTTATTTTCTACATCACGCTGAAGATGTTGCATATTTTAAAATGCAATATATATGTTTGTTATGCTAGGTATTGCTCTTTGACTGGCATTCGAATGATGTGGAACTTTTTTGAAAGCAGTCATGGTGGCAAGGGAGAACATGATGGGGCTGGTGTAGTCATAAAGCGTGCACTAACTAATGAGCAATTGGATGTAAATGGTGCAAAGCTACAAAATGCACATGATGTTGTGGAATGGTTGGCATGGAAGATGGGAGATGATTCTAAACAAAGGCTCTTCATAGAAGTAAAGGTTGGTGATGTTGATAGGTCTAAAGCATGGAACTGCCAGACCATCAAAGGAAGTCATTCAACACACTGCATATTGGGTTCTAGTAACAAAGATCCCACACAAGCCTTGTTTAGACATTTGTCATGCTTTTGTTCATTCTGCATGGATGAAACATGGGATAAGTGCACTAATTTATCTCATGCAAGTCCATGGACCTTGAGTAGCAGGCTGGAGTCCCCATCAATGGACAGACTACATCAAACATGGAGAAGGAATCTATAACATATGCGATGGATAGAGACCAGCTGGCTGACATGCTTCAGATGGGTAACCATTTTGCAGTACTATGGTCCCCTACAAACAAAGATAATGAGGATTATTATGTGGTGCTGTTCTCAAAATAAAAAACAATCCTCATAGAGCAAGAGACGGATGGCTGGGGTAATGTCTTCAACATTGGGGATCAAGTGGTTTTTGGAATCTTTTATGCAAAAATCCCAAAATGCAAAAGCAGTTATGCATTACTGTGCAAGTGTAGTGATAGTGGAGCTAGCAAACAAATCTTTTCACAACATGACTGATTTATTTCTCTCAGGGATGCTCCACAGTGAGGAACTTTAACAGTTTTTAGTACTATTAGTTTTAATTGTGTACTATTATATTATTACTGTGTTTAGATACTGCTGTCATATCATACTATTAGCCCTATTTTTTAGTGATTGTGTACTATTGTAGTAATTTTTGTAGTTCATATTAAGTTTGTTCTACTATCATATCATACTACTTATTACTATTTGGTTAGTACTATTTAGTACTATGTACTACTATCTTAAGTAACTCATTTGCTATTAATTGAGAGAGAGAGAGAGAGAGAGAGAGAGAGAGAGAACCATTGTACTACTGTCATATCATACTACTTAGTACTATTTGGTTAGTACTATGTGATACTATGTAGTACTATCTTAAGTAGCACATCTGCTGTCAATTGAGAGAGAGAGAGAGAGAGAGAGAGAGAGAGAGTTCCATTGTACTACTATCATATCATATTTTTGTAATGTTGTTCCTCTTTTTAATATATTGCACTTATAATTTAGAATGATCCATATAAAATCAGAAGGTGCCATATAAAATCATAATGAGAGATATAGAATCAGTCATATGACATTACGAAGCCCAAACAGCTTGGATACAATAGCTTTGCGCTGCACTTCACACACCCTAATATACAACTCGATCATGGGATACATACAACAGCTCTACGGTGCTGCACTCCACACACCCCAATATACTATGTTCTAGGAAGGAACGACCCTAGAACGTAGGAGTTTTTGGCCCTTCTTCCTCAGCATCCTCATTAGTAGCCGACCTGAGGGATTGTCGTCTCGGACATCCAAATTTGCTATTTCTTCTGGGCCATACCCTGCATTTGTAAGGTCTCTGAAGATGTTATCAACCCTTTTTGCAATTCCATCCTATAGCTCTAGAGCAGAAGAGTGTACAACTCTATTACACATTGATGGATCTGTAATGCCAGTAAAAAACAACCAACTATATGAGCACCATAACAGACATGACACATGATTCCTTAGCTTAGATCTGACTAACAGTTTTAGTATTATTTTACCCAGAACCAAAATTGGTACTGTATGGTTGAGCAAAAAATACCATAAAAGATAACATTTAAAAAAGGACCATATATTTTATTGCATCGACATTGGCTATTTATGCACTGGTTAAAACAATGGCTCACTTAGTACTTTTTCTAGCAAACACTAGTACCATTTAACAACACCAATACCATGTAAGAATACCAATACATTTATCAACTCACCATTAATTTTATAAACAAAGTAACCAGTACAAGTTTGTATTTAGAAAGTAACAACATCTGTATTCATCAATGTACAAGTCCTTTACAATCTGGCATTCAAGGCCTAGTGTATGGTGGGTATTGGTTTACATAAGGATTATGCCTAAGAATCTGTTGGCACATCTCATGTGGAAGGTCTGCTATTCTTTGTTGGATGATAAACTAGTCCGTGGGCTTTGGATCTTTAGTTAACAGTGAAACGACAGCATCAACACACTCCATGTCAGCATAATCTGCAGAGAAGACTTCAATGAATAATTTGGCTGGATGCTCACCACGGGCAGCTGCAATGCGCTCAATCACATGGCCTTCATAAGGGTATCTCATCATAAAGGCATGAATACTTTCTCTGGCATTTGCTAAATCCAATAAGTATGGGAGCAAGTGATTTGATAGCTCATCATCATTAGGATCTCCGTCATAGGCAAAAGGAGTTATGTAGGAACCGGGTGGATTTAAAGCTACTTTCAAAGGAGTGTCGTCAACCAGGAGTGTGTTCATGGGATCATAGTCAATGTCATGCACAGCCAATGCACTAAATGGCTTAAGCAGACACATCTCATCCAGCCATGTTGGGTGGCGAAATTCTTCCCTTGTACAACAATCCTCCTGTGCAAAGTTGAACAAGAACTTGAACTCGCTAAACCCATCATATCCCAATTTGCTTTCTATCAAAGACACTATGGGACTGACATTTCTCCTTGTCATACTACTCCATGTAGCGATCTCAAAATGCTCCCACAAAGATTTCATGAAATTGATCATCAACTGTGGCCGCAAAGAGATGACATGGTTGCCTAATTTATGAACATCACCACCTTGGGCCATTTCAAGAGCAGTCCGCTGCCACCTCTTTAACAATATTCCATTAAAATCAAAGATTAACAACTTTTTTTGAGGCAAAACATCTCCGGAGTCACCTAGAAGCAACAATAACACATATACAAATCCATCATACTTGAGTTGATGAATTGCAAAAAGAATTTCATATCAACTTATGAGAAGATAAATTGCAAAAAGAATTTCATTAAAAAAACAAGGAAAAAAATAATTTCATTCAAAAAACAAGAAGATAAATTGTAAAAAGAACAATAAGATAAATTGCAAAAAGAGTTTCATTTAAAACTTGCGAGACCAGCTCTCATACAATGTCATTTCATAGACGATCTAGTCCTAACATTTGGGGTTGGGCATTTGCTAGGATCAATCAAATATGACTTAGTAACTATTTGACTAAATTTCCTCTTCTTTGTCCTCGCAGGGAGAAAGCTACCTAGTATTGTGTCATCCTCCATTTGCTCTCCAGCAGAGCTATCAAACATGTAGTTTAGGCTTTAGCCCTGATATAATCTCAGTTGCCTCAGTGATCCTCTCACCCCGTATCTATGTCGAGCTTTTCACCACTATCCATGTATTCACCCTTGCTGTTCTTTCCAGTCAACTCCCCACCGCCACCTATGTCTTTGTCCTTACTGTGGTTTCCCAGCAAGTCCTGCATGTCCAATCTTGCTATTGCTTCCTCTATAATCCTATCTGGTTGCTACAGATTTTCTTCACCCAAGTTCAATAAATCATCTTCATCCAAGTGCTGATCGTCTTTGATGTCTCCAGTTAGATTGTCTACAAAGAAATAAAGTCAGATCAAAAATGCGTTTGAGGTGCTGTACACAGAAGACTGTAAATATACATCTTCACAAAAAAATACATATCCTCCTTTTCCTCTATATTCTTGCTTCTGTACAATGACCGCACAACAGATTTCTTCTTGTGTTGTATGTGGCGCTTCATCTTAGTAAGAGCTTCCTTAACTGGCAAACTTTCTTCTGCTGAACAATATATAATACATGAATAGATGCAATATATAAAACAAGAATAAATGAAATAGATAAAATAAGGACTTATAAAAATAAATACCCCCTTTTGGCCACATAGAAAAAAAAAACAATCCTACCTCTCTCCTCTGTAACTTTTAGGTCCCCGTGTGCCACTGTCTGCTGCTTTTTTACTTTGTCCAACATTTCATCCTTGTCATATTCCTGATCCCCAACATCCTCCAAGGAGTTGTCATCTTCCAACCGACTTCCATCGAATAGTTGTTCATTTTCTTCTTTTTCACACGAGGCATGCCGCTCTACCTATTGTTCTTTCTTGGTGTCTATGAACACATTTGAAATGCTAGGAGTTTCGCATTTCTCATTTTCAACAGCTTCAGCTTGTTTTATACCAGTCGTCAACTTTTTTGGACATGGCATTTCGGTGTCTTTACTTGTTTATGTAAGAAAAATAACAATTATTTGAAACTGATTTCAAAAGGCAAATAGATTATTTAAAGATAAACAATAATAAAAAAATAGTAGTATTTAAACTTAGAAAATATGGCCCTTGAGGGGCAAGGGACATATTCCAACACATCCCTTGCCCCTAAAGGGAACCCCTTAAGGGCCATATTTCCATTGGTTGTGTTGGAGTCCAGATGTGATTAGGTACTAAACAGTACTAAGTGCTAAGTGCTACTAATAGTGCTAAATACTACTAATACTACTAAAGTACTGCTACAAGTACTGCTACATAGTACTAAATACTACTAATACTGCTAAGTACTAAACAATACTAATGCTAATCCTAATACTGCTAGATAATACTAAGTGCTAACTAAGATACTAAATACTACTAATACTAAATAGTACTAAGTGCTACTAGTACTAAATACTACTAAATACTACTGATATTAAATAATATTAAATACTGCTAAATACTACTAAATAGTACTAAGTGCTAATAACTAGTGCTAAATACTACTAAATACTACTGATACTACTAAATAGTACTAAATGCTACATATTAAATAGTACTAACTGCTAACTTAGAGTGCTGAATAGTACTTGATAAATAGTATTAAATGCTAAATAGTACTGAATGCTGAATAGTCCTAAATGATGAATAGTACTAAATTCTAAATTATAGTTCTAAAAACTAAATAGTAAATAGTACTAAATGCTAGATAGTGCTAAATGGTACTAAATGCTTAATAGTATTTAGCCTTTTAGGCTATCCTTTTAGTACTAAATGATATATAGTACTACATGCTAGGTGGTGCTAATATTACTAAATGTTGAACAGTCCTAAATGCTAAATAGTACTAAATGCTAAATAGTACTGAATAGTACTACATGCCAAATACTACTAAATGCCAAATAGTGTTGATGTTAAATAGTGTTGAAACACATAGTACTAGCAGTGCTAGATAATGCTATAAATAGTACTAAATGCTTAGTAGCATTTAGTCTTTTTAGCTATCCTTTTAGTACTAAATACATAGTACTAGCAGTGCTAGATAGTGCTAAAACACAACTGTACTAGCAGTGCTAGATAGTGCCAAATAGTACTAAATGCTGGGTAGTGCTAATATTACTAAATGCTGAATAGTCCTAAATGCTAAATAGTACTTGATCCTAAATAGTTCTAAATAGTACTGAATGACAAATACTGCTAAATGCCAAATAGTGTTAAATGCTAAATAGTGCTGAAACACATAGTACTAGCAGTGCTAGATAGTGCTAAATAGTACTAAAAGCTAAATAGTACCATTGAATGCTAAAAAGTGCTAAATACTACTAAATGCTAAATAGTGCTAAATAGTACTAAAGTCCCGATAGTGTAAAATGTTAAACATTGCTAAATGCCAAATAGTTCTAAATCCTAAATATAGCTAAATCACATAAACAGTACTATTTAGTACCAAATAACTGACTTTAAATGTTCAGCATGTACAATATTATATTACTCTATTGAGTAATAAGTAATAAGAAAAAAAGAGTGAAGAAAATATACCTGCTTTGTCAAAGCCCATGGTAGCCAACCATGCATTTGACACCAATACATTGCAGGACGGAGGAATACATTGCAAATTCTCAAAAAAATGGAATGCTGCACACATGATGTGGTATGTGTGCAAGCATGGTACAAAAAGCACATCAATAGTTTCTTGAGAAAATCCAAGCCCACAAAAAACACACCTGCACATTTATTGAAAGGGTAAGTATACACCTTGTAAGAGGGCCCAACTCTAAAAACTAAAACATCGATTTGTACATGGAAGTTAAGAATCTCACCATTCAATATTCATGTTCATAGTTGCTACTGCAGAGCCTATGGGATGGTGAGTTGGTGCTAGATTCAAAACTCTGGGACCCTAACTTGGGAGCTTCTCAATCAGATGCTGCATGTTGCTCAAAAAACTTGCACTTGCTTGGTAGTGCTCTCCAACACTGATTCGCTGCCTTTTTGCTGATTCAAATATTACTTTTGCTGCATCCAGTTCTACCTCAAGTTTTGCTATCCTTCAAGAACTCATCTTGCAGTACACTACCATGTAATAAATTGCATGCAATCTTGCATTCTCCTTTGACACTGTACCCTTCCACTCATGCAGTACAACTTCTTGCTCCACGTTGAACTTCCATTGATCCTATAAACTTACAAGCTCCTGTTTTGCTGTACACATGCCTACATCACTTTCGTGCTTGATACACGTGTTGTCCAAGCTAGCTGAGCATAGATACATGTCTCTATGTTGGGCAAAGTCATCCCAATCCACATCTACTCCATGAGTAGATGTGTCGAATGCTTGTGCCAACACTGTACCAACTTCATTGTTCGTGACTGTTTTCGAATTGTAAATCCTATAGTAAATCTTCATAAAATCATTCAGCAACAAGGATTTCCTTAACCGACCTATATGAAAGCCACACCGGCTCTCTTTGTCGTTATTTCCCCATATTTCTCGGATCCAGGTGTCCAACTTCAGATGAGTCTGGTTTCGCTCTCAGGAAAAATCTCCATTCAAGATTGACTCCAGTCGGAATTGCTATTGGTTTGATGTCCTTAGTCTTTGGCTTCTCTTTGGTTGGAGTTGGAATAAAAAGCCGCTTTGCTGTCCGTAGCCTTTTCCTTCTCTTTGGTTGCAAACTTCCTAAATGGAGTGTTTCTTCTTGGAGAAAGGACATCGAGCTTCTTGGAGGTGGGAGATGTGATGCCTTTGGGCTTCCTTGGAGACATGGCAGGTCTTCAGCATACAAAGAGAGTAACATTTTAGTACTAGGACTCACACTAAGATGAAACATAGTAAAATAACAAAGAGAGAGAGAGAGAGAGAGAGAGAGAGAGAGAGAGAGCAACAACAAAAGCAAAAAGTTTGCATGTCAACAGAAGGAATGGCAAAAGACAATCGCATGCAGGTCCGAATATTGAATTATGGGGAGAAAGCATTTAGAGAATGGAGGAAAAGCAAAGAACGAATAGAGAATGGGGGAAAAGAGAAGAACGAATAGAGAGAGAGAGAGAGAGAGAGAGAGAGAGAGAGAGAGAGAGTACTCATGAGAGAGCGACCCGTGTCAACGTTCTGCAAGAAAATTCGATGTGGAAATTAGAAGTTCAGAAGTTCAAAAGTGGAAGCTGAAAATTAAAAGTTGAGAAGTTTGAAAGTGGAAGTGATAAAGTGCAGGTTCGAAAGTGAAACATGTGATAGGAGATGTAGTGCATGAAAATGTGTGTATGAGCATGAGAATGCATATGTGAGAATATCTTGTGCATGAGAATTTGTAATAAATATATTAGTGCACATCGATTTGAGAAATCTCTCCATATAGCACACTACTTAGTACTACCACATTCTTGCCAATAGTACATACACCATAGCATGCTTTCACCCATTCAAGCACGTAAATGTCATTCTAATGATCAAGCATTCACAACTTCAGATAGAAACAGAGGAAGAGGAAGAGGCAGAGGCAGAGGTAGATCATTCCAAAAAAGTGGTCATCATCAGCAACAAAATCAAAGTCATCATCAACATTAGTAACATCAAAATCAGCAAAGAGGAAACCATTCCAACCAAGGAAGATTTCAAGGGAAGATTTCAAGGACAAGGGAATGCATCCACCAACGTGTCAAACATTCAGTGCAACCACTGTCACAAGTTTGGACACTATGAAAGAGATTGTTGCAAGAAGCAGTACGACCAAGGTAGTCAGTCCATTGAGGCAATTTTCCAAGCAAAGGAAATCATCGTGGGGTGGACATTCTAGTCACACTCATTTTGCAAATGAACATGGGAATATGCTTCTCGCAAATAAGGAAATGCAGCAAACTGATATAGTGTACCTAGACACTGATTACAATCCAAAAGAGGATTTTAGCTATCAAGTCGACCAAGCAGAACATGATCCTTGGTATATCGATAGCGGTGCATCATCTCACATGACAAATCATCAGGAATGGTTCACAGAGATGAAACCATTAGAAGGTCAAAAAAATGTCATCTATACAACAGACAATACACCAAATCTAGTTCAAGGGACAGGTGTTATCCCTATGAACAATTTCATTGGTACGAAAGGATTGGTGAACGATGTGCTCTAAGTTCCGAAGCTCAGTAAGGACCTTTTTTCAGTAGGTCAAATGACGGAACACAATTATCGAGTCATCTTCGATGGAGATGAATGCACTATCAAAGACAAATCCAGAAGATGTCAGCTAGTAGCAAAAGGTGTCAAGGAAGGACGCTTGTACATAATGCTAGCTATAGTACCAGAAAAGCATGCCATGTCAGCTCAACCGCAATAAATGCTACTATCTGCAAAATGGCACAAGAGATATGGTCATGTCAACTTCAAGTACTTGTTAGATCTTAGGAATCAGAATATGGCAATTGGGATTCCAAAGCTATAATTTCTTGGAAAAGTTTGCGAAGCATGTTGCTTCAGCAAACAAAAGCAGACCAACTTTGGCAAAAGTACCTCTTATGTTCTTGATTTGATACATACAGATGTATGGGGTTATGCCCAGACTTGTAGCATCAATGGTTCACTTTACTACTTGACTTTCATCAATGACTACAACAGATATTGTTGGGTCTACTTTCTGAAAGAGAAATGTGAAGTGTTTTCTAGATTTCGAGAATTCAAACATCACCAAGAACCTGGTTTCTGTTGGTCAAATGGTTGAGCAGGGCTTGCAGGTCAGATTCAATCCTCATGGATGTTTTGTTGAGGATATGAAAAATAATGGTCGCTTAATAGCAAAAGGAAAGAAGAAAGGCATGATGTTTACGCTGGATGCGGACATGCCTGAATTGAGTGCAGCAATGTTTGCACATGGGACCGGTGTAGTTGCAGATATTGATATCTGGCATAAACGCATTGGTCATGTTAATGTACAGCGACTTAAATCAATGCAGGCCCAAAATATTGTTGCAGGATTGCCTAAATTCAAGGTGGTAGAAAACCAGACAGGTAGAAAGATCAAAGTCA
The DNA here is from genome assembly GCF_047967505.1 of Dipteris shenzhenensis. Lineage (NCBI taxonomy): Eukaryota > Viridiplantae > Streptophyta > Polypodiopsida > Gleicheniales > Dipteridaceae > Dipteris > Dipteris shenzhenensis. Next base: position 29,926,845 of record NC_141610.1, on the reverse strand, counting down.
TGAGACCAGATAGAGGAGGTGAATACATGTCTTCAGCATTCATGAACTTTTGTAGAAATCACCTCATTCAAAGACAATTCACTTGTGCACATACTTCTGAGCAAAATGTAAGAGCTGAAAGGAAGAATGTGACTTTAGCAGCAGAGAGTGCTAGAGCAATGCTTGGTGAAAAGCATCTTCCAAATCAGTATTGGGCAGAAGCAATAGCCACTGCAATCTATTTGCTTAATCGGCTTCCTACTGAACCGATATAGGGTATGACTCCTTATGAAGCATTCACTGGACACAAGCCACACATTGGGAATTTCCGCATATTCGGCTGCATAGCATATGCCCACGTACATGATGATCATTGCAGGAAATTGGATACAAAGTCACGCAAATGCATCATGGTTGGCTACAGTGAAAAAAGCAAAGCAGACAAGTTGTATGATTCCATCAACTGCCCACAAGGTCATTATCTCCAGAGATGTAATCTTTGATGAGAAATCAGAATGGAAAACCTCAAACACACAGGAGATAGAATCATTAACTTCACAATCATCTACAGAACAGGTTGATGAAGAAGAGAAAGAATTGCCAAAAACACCTCAAGCAGAGCCACAGCAGCTCAAACAATCTACTAAGGAAAGCAGACCTCTAGCTAGATTGACATATGCTCAGTAAGGCAAAGCAATTCATGTGAAACCACCAACTATGCTCTTATGACTACCATCATGGCTATAGAAGAGCCAGTGTACTACAAAGACGTAGTAGACAAGCCAGAATGGCAAACTGCTATGAATGAAGAAATGGATGCTTTGTATAAGAATAATACTTGGGAATTATGCGACCTTCCACTAGGAAAGAAGGCCATAGCAAACAAATGAGTATACAAAGTGAAGTACAATCCAGATGGAAGTATTCAAAGATACAAAGCCAGACTAGTTGCAAAAGGATTTGCACAGCAATATGGTCAGGATTATGATGAGACTTATGCTCCAGCAGCAAAGATGGAGTTCATACGGTTCATGATATCACTAGCAACACTCAACAGATGGAATGTGTATCAGCTCGATGTCAAGAATGCATTTCTCAATGGTTATCTAGACGAGGAAGTCTACATGCAACAACCAGTAGGTTATGTTGAACCAGGAAAGTAAACAAGGTTTGCCATCTCAAGAAGAGTCTCTACGGCTTAAAGCAAGCACCTAGAAGTTGGTACAACAGAATCGACAAGTATTTTGCTGATCTAGGTTACATGAAATCCAATGCAGATCATACTCTCTACTACAAAGTTCAAGGGGAAGATATTACTATTGCAATTTTGTACGTAGATGATCTAATTGTGATAGGAAGTAAGGATAGCTTCATAAAAAATCTAAAACAAGACTTATATATAGAGTTCAACATGAAAGATCTTAGACTTATGCACTATTGTCTTGGAATTGAGTTCTGGAGAGATTCAGATAGCACATTCATGAGTCAGCTCAAGTATGTTGATAGAGTCCTGAAGAAGTTTCATATGGCAGATTATAAGATTGTAGCCACTCCCATAAAAAATAGAGTTTGAAACTTACTAAAGATTCAGAAAATCCTACAGTCAATGATAGATACTACAGGCAACTCATCGGATCTCTTATATATATGACTATCACTCAGCCATGTATTTGTTATGTAGTAAGCTCACTAGCATAGTTTATGGCAAATCCAAAAGGTCTCACTGGAATGCAGCCAAAAGAGTCTTGAGATACATCAGAGGTACAAGACACTTTGGGATAGAATACAGAGGAAGTCATCCATGGTTGCATGGATACTGTGATAGTGACTATGTCAAAGATCATGAGACTAGGAGAACAACACAAGAATATGCATTTTTCCTTGGTCAAGGTGCTATATCATGGTTGTCAAACAAACAACTAACTGTTTCTTTATCTTCAACTGAAGCAGAATATAGAGCACTCACTACAAGTGCATGTGAGGCTATATGGCTCAGAAGACTATTGTCAAAAACAGATTACTTTGATGAGTCAAAGCCAACAACAATATACTGTGATAATCAATCGGCTCAAGCATTGGCTAATATATCACTCCAAGACAAAGCACATTGATGTCAGAGAGCACTTCATCAACAAAGGAAGAAAGACTGTTACTTGGTGATATCACACTGCATCATTGTGATAGTAGCAAAGAGAATGTTGCAGACATCTTTACCAAACCACTCCGGTAAAGAGCTTTTTGAGAAACATCGACTAGGTCTTGGTTTGACACAGAGGAAGGAAATTCCCATTAAAGGGGTGTGATGGAATGTAATGATCAGTCGTTCTTCGATTCCCTAGAATCATCATCTTAAGGGAAGGCCTACTTCATGATGTTGATCTTGAGGGAAGGTGTTGAGAGTTCACACTCAACATCATGCTCGGGGGGGTCACTTAGTGTAATATGTCTATATCACGTGCGTGCAAGGGTTCTTTTCTAAATCCCTATGTAACCTATTTGTAGTATTTCCTAGTATCCCCTCTGTAAATTTTGGGAAATTTTATAAATCCCCTTCTGTAAGTATATTTATTTTCCTAGAGGAATTTTAAAAGTCCTTATTTGAGTCATACACTACTAGTTTTGGAGTCCCTTTAGGTAGGATGAGATATTTAAACTACAAGATCTCTACATCACCTGCATTATTTGAATCTACACACAAAAAATTGAGGTACCGACTGCAATAATGGGCAATGCATAAGTTTAAGATGGGTTTGTGTCTTGATGATGCCATAAGGCAAGAGAAACAAAGAATAAAGACGTGTGTGCAAAAATTAAGAGGAACAAATATCAAATAAGACAAATCATGTGTGCCATACACCAAGAGCAAAGAATTGTGCAAAGTCACTTGAAACACGTAAAGAGCTCAAGAAACAACCTTTATAAAAATACTACATGAAAGATTGGGAGCTTTTATAAATGCTTTATATCTTTCAATTTTTTACAAAACCATATGTATGGGTGTTTTAGCTAGGAGAAGGGATGATAGATTAGCCAATTTTACAAAGCATTCAATGACGATATATAATATTTATTTCTTGCCAAATACAAACATCTACTAAGTCATATCAAACCATGGTATTAAAACCATAGAGGCTACATTCATACAACATCTTGTTGTACCTAATTCCAAAATAGAATTTTCAAACTTGCTTAATGGCATTCATATAAACAAAAGTACCCAGGCGGTTGCAAATCATCCACTTCTGTGATTCAAGGTCCTACAAAAAAATAATTTAAAAAATCCATCAAGAGAAATCAAACTAAACTCAGCGCATAGTAATAATCGTAATAAAGCTTTTATCATATTAGAAAGATAACAAAGAAGCCCCTACCAAGTGCGTTTAATGCCCCTTTACAAAGTTATTGCATGTCAAGGTCTGTAAGGTCATATGTGAAGCATCTTGAACCTTACAGACCTTGACATGATAAATATTGAGGCAAAAGGTTCAAGATGCTTCACATATGACCTTACGCTCTCAATATTTATCATGTCAAGGTGTGTAAGGTCATATGTGAAGCATCTTGAACCTTTTGCCTTTTGATACCACCCAAGCTGGAATTCTACTCCAAAAGGTCTATCTCAAAGGTTCAACCCTCTTTTATATTCCACATACCCCCCACCAACATTTCTCCTTATTTTTTGAACTCGTCCAAGGTACCATATAGCTTGTGTTTTCTTTTTTTGCAAAGATCTTGGATTGCATTTCCTTTTGCATTTCCTTGTTTTGTGTTCTTCATGAAAGAATACGGCACAATCGGAACCTATTCCAAATAGGTTCTTGTTTGATGTAGCAAGAGGTATATCTTCCTTAGAGTAGTATACTGCTTGGCGAACCCTTGTGAGTCTATCTTTAGAGAGTGTGGGATTTCCATTAAGTTGGCTTACCAATGTGGACTTGAAGAGAGTTTTACCATCAATGGTAACAACTGAGCTCACTGCTTCTTGTTCATCTAGGAGAGAATCCACCACATGTCTGATTTCACTTATGGAGGCATCGTTGTCATTATCATCTATTTCTGACACATGATCTGCTTGACATTGGTCTTCTTCTTCAGAATCAGATTCTTGTGAATATGCATTTGCAAATCCATTTGACCAAGGTTCCATCCACCACTTCATATTCTCAACCTTTGGCTTCATATGCAAACTTTCACACCTTTCTTGAGCACTTTTTAGTCCCTTCTTCAATGCTTCGATGATTTTATCATCAGTTGACACACACTCATAGTCCCCTAGATTAGCTTCTCCCATGTTCTCTTTGAGATTCAATTCTCTCCAGACATGTTCTTGCTTCTTATGTGCCCTTGTAAATAGAGGACTATCCTCTGTGCATTCAAAATGTGCAAGCCTATTCATACTACCTGCACTATGTAGCATATCCATCAAGTCATAAGCATGTTCTTGTCCTACCATGCTTCCAATCTTACTGAAGAAGATTTCAACTGCATCTGAACCTATAAGATGTAAAGGACACCTTAGGCCTGGACAAAATTCTCTAAAGTACTTGATTAGTAGGACCACAAAATGGCATGAGAGTTGCACATCTAAGAAAGCTTCCTTAGTTATGAAGTTTCTATTCAACGTATAGTTGGCATGATGAACAATCCAAGACCTCCAAATTTGAAAGAAAAAAGAGACTTTGCCCGCAAGATAGACTCGATCCACAAGATTCAAATGTGGAGATAAGAAGATGTCGATTAGTCCCCAGCAATTTCAAGATAAGCTTGTGTTCCTAGCATGCTCCTCTCTTTTCTATGAATTCCATTGTTTGCCAATTCTCCCAAGCACCATTGCACTTGTCTACTGCATATTCTTTGAGCTCCAGCCCAATTTTGGCGGTCATCTCGCCTAATGTCTCCCTCCCTTAGCATATGCTTGTTGATAGAAAAAGCATCATACACAATAATGACATGATTTAAGGTGATCCAAACATTGCCAATAGCCAATTGACGCTTAGGCTTGTCAAGAACATTGATTAACTTTTTTCCATTATGTACAAAATCTTGATCATGCAACCCAAAAACTTGATTTTCTAAAACTTTTGCTGAGAGAGGCCATCCATCCAATTTTATCCCAAATCTACTACCTCTTTTATCTAGATAATCGGAGATCATCAATGTTCTTCGTCGACTATCACCATCAGATGCATGTCCAATAATTGGACCAACCGTGGTCTTTAGCTTCTCATTCCATAAGTTTAAAATAGCATCCCATTGCTTGCGGACAAAACTTGCATCAAATCGGCCGTAAGTGCAATGAAGTGCAAGAACCAAGCGTGGGAGTGCATCATGCAATGGATTGGCAAGAAAAACTCTTGCACATCCACCAATGACAATTTTGAAATGCATCAATAATCTAATCATATCCTTTTTGTCCTTCTCCCACTTTGATCATGCATGTGGTCATGCACTCATGATCATCTACTTTATATCCATCAAAACCCACAAGCATGTCATCCTTTGGATTCCACCTACAAGCAATAATAAGCACAAGTCTGTAAGATCATATGCAATCCTCTTGCATTCAAAGACAAGATTTAGATTATGAAAATAATTTAGAGAAAAAGGAGGTTACCTTATCTACTTCTTTATTGCAGTTTCATCTTCCACTATGATGAAGGGAATCCTTGACATGATTCCATGCTTTTCTTTTTCTTTTTCATAAATTTCAGTGATTGCATCAAAAAGATATCCATGTATACCAAGTACAAACTGAGTAGCAAGTCTTTGCCCTCGCTTTGTCATTGATAAAGAAGGTCCATTGAGGTTGGAACTCAAGAAGTCATGTAACCTTGGACCTCCCCACATCCTTGTAACCTCAAATATTGCCTTTGTGTTCTCACTGTATCTTTGTCTAGCACTTGACTTGATTATGTTTGTGGCAACATCTTGTAGAAAGTCCCATAAGGCAACTTTACCACCAAACTTTTCCAATCTATGGGCTTCGATTATGTTGTTGTAAAATCGTTTTACATCCTTTCGATTGAGAGACTCTATGCTAGCTTCTCTTAAAGTGCGGACTCTTACTGAAAGAATGGCAACCTGAGACTTTGTCCACCATAGTTGCTTAGAAAGGTCTCTTACTCGTCTTTTAGCAAAAAGAGTTGCATTTCTAAGCTCACTCTTTGTAAGATAATCTATCCTTCTTCCACAATCGGTACCCCTATCTCCTCTCTTATTCTCAACCTTCTCTTCTCTATACAATCTCATTCTAAAGTTACCAAGTTTAACTATCCCCTTGCAATGGTGGCATGTAAAGCCTTTAAATGGTTGCCCATCTTGTGAAATGTGTATGCAACTTATGTGACGAAAGCATCCATCCACATGAATATCAGTACATCCATTATTTAATGTCGCCTTAACATGACGCTCTATAAACCAATACTTCCTGCCACATTGATCATCTAAGAAAGGCTTTACCTTGACATACTTGTTACCTACTTTGACCTCATGGCTCCAAAGGCCCCAACATAGCAAGTCAAAATTTACAAAAGAAGATTCATTTTCTCTATTAAAACTTGAATCACAGAGAAAGCACTCGTACTTGGGCTTCTAGTTTTTGTTGAAATCAAAAAGTTGCTAAGAGATCTTTGCTTTGGATCATGCTCCTTATCCTTTCGAGGATGCCCTCGCAAGCTGAGTGAGTGCTACCTTTGGATTTTCATCTTTTCTCATGAGCGACTTGATATGAGAGTTTGACTTTGTGTGTTCATTGAGAACCATGTACAAATCTGATCTTGGAGGACATAAACGCAACCATGCATCACCATATTTGCATCGCACCTTCACCAAGCTTTTGTCCTTAAAATCATGTATTGTAGCTTCAACAACCTCTAAATCCCAACCTATTGAAACGATAGGAGATGAGTAAGAGACTTAATGTAAGAAGATGGCAAATACTAATTGAGGAATAAAGGAACAAATAATACCTTCATTTGTGGACATAAAAGATTTCATCTTCTCTATCACATCTTCTATCTCTCTTTTGTCATCCTTTGTCGGTTGATGCACTACTCTGGGCATATCTTCTTTTCGTAGTCCTTGAGCAACCATATACTTGAGCTCATGCTTTTTACTTTCTAATATGTGAAATCTCATGAAGTTAGAGAAGCAACTGTATGTTGCATGCTTGCCTTCTATCAATCCTTTACCATTAAGTTCATTACACTCATGACACCAAATTCGCACATAGGGCACCCCATTGAAGTCCTCAGAATGCAACTCAAACTTATCGTCCCTTGACACTACCATTTCCTTTAGCTTTGATCTAACTCTATCAGATTCACATTGCCAACATTCAAGAATAGTTGGGCTTAGTAATCTACTAGAAAGCTTTGAAGACATGTGCACTTGGGCATCAAGATTTATGTCATCAGCTAGTTGAGTGCAATGTCTTTTACATGGATAAGGAGTTTCCTCTATGCGGCATAGACTTCTCTTGATGTGCACGAAGAGTTGATCATTGATTGTCCATCGTTCCTCTTGCCGTTTGGTTATTATATATTCGTCCTCAACAAACTCAAAGGGTTCCAATAGAAGCTCATCAGCTTCAATTTGTTCAAGAACATGAGAGAATGCGAGATGACCTGTGTCTCTTGTCACCCTAACAACACCTAATTCCTCCTTATTATCAAAGTCAATCACTTGAATCCTGAAAAAAGATGCCATGATAGGAGACTGATGTACTTCAAAATAAAATGAGAACCTTAATTATAACCACCCCTCCACCTGTGTGTGCATGACCTGCAAAATTTAGATTGCCAATTTGTGCATAACTAGTGAGTTTAAATTTAATCATTATAATAAAAATTTGTATGCATGACTCATGGGTTTGAGTTTAACCATAATAAACACAAACTCTTCCCAAATTAATACACAATTCTAATACACAAATATAAAATTTTGAAAAAAAATAAAAATACATTCTAAGACACTTTACACTTTATTAAATTCAAATACTATAAACACATATACTAGTATTCAAAATGCAAGAAGTTACAGCACGAAGATAAAAATTTGAGAATTTAAAAAAAAATATATTATAGTACTTTATTAAATTCAAAGGTGGAGGTGTACAGCCGATGTTACAAGGTGTCTCCATTTGTTATTCAAGGAACTGGAGCAGGTAATGACACAACCGCTGCTGGCGTCCTTGCTGATATACTGGATTTGCAGGACCTATTCTAGAAGTTATTTCATCTGTAGTAAAAGGATTAGCAAGATGCTATGTTGGTTGACTGAATCTGTGATTTGGATGGAATTTTAGATATGTGCTGATCAACAAGAACTTGAAGAAGATGAGGGAGGAGAAGACGATGCCAATGTACAAGCATCAGGACTAGCTTTGCAGCAATAGAGATTTGTATACAATTTTTGATTATCGGCAGAAGCAAAGACTTAGCGCAGGCCATACGAGGTCCTTCCCAGCGTGTTCGACAAGAAATATTTCTACAACTATACTCTCATGTTCTTTCCTGCTGTCTCTTTTTTATCTACGGTGGTATGCCTAGCGCAGATGCTTTGGTCTTATGAGACAAGCATCAAAGTCAGTTATCAGAAGGATTAGAATAGGACAATGATGGAAATCTTGCGCATAGCAATGCCTCTCCTGGCTCATCCTAGGGGTTTCAGAATGGAATGTCCACCGCCATCACGCCTGAATCAGAGAGAAGCTAGAAGCCCATCATGCCCATGTTGAGGAGATCAACATTATGGGCACCAAGAAGGACCCACCTATCTACAAGAAAAAAAATAGCAGCATCAAAGGTGGAATCCGTGAGCTCGAGGACAGCCTAGGAAAGAACTTCATCGCGATCTGCAACTATAGGGAATGGGGATGCGATCAACAGTAGAAGAAACAATGAAATCCCTCATCGAGTATTAATACCGAAATTCACCATAGCTCCTTTTCATCAGGTCAGGTTCTTGGTTAGAAGTTCCTCTTTCATCCATAGTCGGACAGAAAAAGTGGAGAGGAAGGTACTGCGATCTCCCACCTGAAAATCGAGAATCTATTCAGTGCTCAGCTTCCTTCATCCCCACAGAGGCCAATTGCTATAGATTGGACTGAGAGCTCGAGATATGCTGGCTATGGCGGAGGTGGAAAGGCCCCTTTTGCTGTGCTCTAATCAAGGAGAAACTCGAATTGAGGAGAAGCATGAATCGAGGGATGTAAAGCATTGCATGCTCATCAATGTTCGAAGGAAGAAGTAGAGGGTGTTGATTTAGCAAGAGGATATCGTGGAGGATGGCGAGGAAGATGGAAGAGGATTAATGGCCCTTTAATGGGCCGCCGCTTTTGAAATCCCCTCCTAAATTTTGGCAGCAAGATTTAGCAAGATTTAGTAAGATTTAGATAAGATTGCTCTATGCCAACGGGGACGAGGCACACTACAAAAGAGGAGGAAAGGGAGGAGTAGGGCAGGGTGAGACAAAGGTCTCTTGTAGAGCAATGGATGCTAGGGCCTAGCCAAAGAAATGAAACTTCGTGATCGATGATGCCAAATAGATTCTGAACACAAGAGTCGCATTGTCATTGGTGTAGAGACAATAGAGGGAAGAGGATGGAGATGTAGGCATTTAGCAAATATAGATTCCAAACCATAAGGTCCATAGCTTGTAATGGGTGGAATCCATAGTTTCCACGCACACTAAATATTTGTGAAAATTATTTTTCCCTTTCATAGGCATATAACCATGGTGGATGCCCCTTGGCCTCCTTTGCGCCACTCTCTCCTACTCCTCCTAGCAACACCTTGTGCCTCCCCTTGCCTTGTGGAAATAGTAGCCCTCCTGGTGAGCATTTTCTCTTTGCCTTACACTGACCTCTACTCATCCATTGCTTCAACTTGCCTAGCCATGTGGTTGCCCTCCTATCCACCAAGACTCCTAGCTATGGTGAAAGGGAGGTGGCTCAACGGGTTTCCTTGTGCCCCCCTCAACCTTGTGTACATTAGGTTAGCTACTTCTTGTTAAATTATGCTAGGTTTCATTATTATTGTACACTGTGTTAATCGGATGTATGACTATAATATAACTGCATTTAGGACCTATGCTCCAATGCCATGCTAACACCTATGTACAACCACATCCATGACAACTTGGGGAAATTTTAGCATTGTCCTTCAAATAACTAATCCACCACTAGATGCCGCAAACAACAGGATGCCATTTCTAGGCATTTTTAGGCATTGTGTAGCATATGCTGCAAACAACAAGATGACATTTCTAGGCATTGTATAGCGTATATATTACCTCAAGAAAAGATACGGTCTAAAGAAGCTAGAAAGGGTCTTCTTTAATTTTTGAAGATACCATACATAAGAGCCTTCTTTAGCTCTCAATGTAGCAGACACAAGGGCTTATGTTCTCCTAACCTAGAAATAGTTTTATTCTTTTATTTACTTTGAATTCATCATTTTTACCATATTCTAGTTCAAACTGTCACTGGTAGTGATGCTCATGGTACTTGCTAATCTACAACTCTAGGCACAAGTGCATGAAAAACCCTCAAGCATAATGGGATTCTCACTCAATGACAAATTTTCATTTTGCTTTTGATCCCTTGCTGCTATATGGATACTATATTTTCCCAAGTGGGAGAATCCTTTTGAATAGGTCTATCTAAAAATAAATACCTTACTTCTTTACTCTCACAGGTTTTATCCAATGGATTTAATCATACGAGTGGCTCTCCACTATCTATCCTTTTTTAAATAATAGATCAATTGTTTGAGAGCCAGAAGGATATTTACAAAGGCAGTGCTAAATAGACTAAGTAGAACTTAAGAAAATCAATTATAAGAGGCATCAACTTCAAAATACTCCTCCACCATTGATTCAATGCAATCCCTCTATGGATAGAAAGAAAAAAAAAGAGAATGACAAGATTTAAAAACTCCAAAAAATAAATTCAAGCATTCTAATCTCATCCTAATGAAAAGGCCAAAAAAGAGCAATAAAGAGAGAAAATTATAGCATCATAATCTCATCCTAATGCAAAGGCCAAAAAGAGCAATAAACTCACAATAAAGAGAGAAAAGGTTTTTATAATTCTCTAAAATTCAAGAAAGCATAGTATCCTTATCTCATCCTAATGCAAAGGCCAAAAAGAGCAATAAAGAGAGAAAAGATTTTTAGAATTCTCTAGAATTCAAGAAAATGCAAGAGGAGCGCTTACTCATTTCAAAAGGAAAATGCCAGTACTAGCATTTCAAAATGTCCCATGACATAAGCCACTCTACGCAAATATCCATGTCACATGTTGCAAGCTTCTAGATAATTTTTAATATAAAATGCCCTTCTGTATATTAACCTTTGGGTATTAAGTTACTTCCTTATGTATATATAATTATGTAAGTAATTGAATTAATAAAAACCCATCTGTTGAACTCACGTGATAGGGTTACATATGACAAGTGACCCCCCCGAGACATCATGTGATCATTTGTGCATAGCACCATCACGTGATCATATGTGCATAGCACTAATCCAATAGAGTGCTATAAAGGAAAGGGTTAGATGCCCTAACCCTAACCCTAAATGGGTTTGTATATATTCCACATTTTCAACTAAATCTAGTGTATAGTTAGTCATTTGTGGTGTGCTCTTTAGTTGTGCCCTCTCTCCTCATCTCCACTCTTCTCCTCTCCCCTCTTCATATTTTGTCAAAAGGCCTATAACTTCTAGTAGAGAAATGATATAAAATATTCAAACACATTTAGAGATGCATCTTGAAATAGGCTTCCCACACTGATATAGGTTTTGTAAGAAACAGAGAAGCAATTGAAAAATACGGTCATGTGCCTTGAAGAGAGCTTCACATTGATGTAAGTTTCGTCAAAATTGGAGCATCGAGTAAAAAGTTATAAGCAAAATACTAATAGGGGGTCAAACAATCATGAAAAACACCTACTCCTTCTACTGATGCTAACTTGGGAGAATACTCCATACTCAGAATTCATCAATGATCCAACTCCCATAGAGGTCTCCTAGGAGGAAAGGAATATCTTCCTTGTGGCTTGGGAAATGGATAAACCATGTATGCGCAATGAGCGGCCGAATAGACATCACTTTTGAACACTTTGAAAGAGAGAGCAATGGAAAAAGGGGAGAGACACTCAAGAGAGAGAACCTGAAGTGACCTTCATTACCAATAGAGTGAGACTCCAGTCAAATGCAACTCAAAATACTACAAACATGAGGGAGAAGAAGAGGTTTCATACATACAAGAGGGAGTGGGAGCTCCAATACTACTCATAGAAAGAGAATGAACTAGAGAGATATGGACTCAAGAGTCTACATAAGAGAATATCTACAAGGGGGGGAGAGAGAGAGAGAGAGAGAGAGAGAAGGCTCCTAGAGTCTACATAAGAGGATATCTACAAGGGAGAGAGAGAGATATGGACTCAAGAGTCTACATAAGAGGATATCTACAAGGGGGAGAGAGAGAGAGAGAGAGAGAGAGAGAGAGAGAGAGAGAGAAGGCTCCTAGAAGAGGCTTAAGGGGACTAGAGCTACAACAGCATGAGGCTCAATGGGAGAAGAGATGTTGAACAAGGGAGAGCAGGGCTCCTTTTATAGAGATTTTGTCACCCTCCTTTACCCATTTACAATTTTTGTATGTAGATTCCTTTCTGTATCAATCACATAAGCCCATATGTCACTATCCATGTCCTTTTTAGCTACTCTGGACATATGTCCCATCAAAAGATGCTGAAGGCTCTTAAAATATTGAGAAAGTCAAGAGTCTCCCCACATGGAGCCCATTGGGACCCTCTCTTTTCCAAATGTCCACATGCTCCTTATTCTACATAGGAATTCTAGAAGGATTCCTCTTGACTCCACACTTTTCCACACTCCCCTACATGCCTTCCACATGCTTGGCATGTGATCTCTCTTACATTATTGGAACAAATGGACATCAGACCCACTCTTTATATGACTCATTCTTCCTAATTTCTAAAATCCCCATAATATCCCATACACAAATAACTCTCACCCCATACCAAGGTATTTATCATTCATACACATGGTATTTACAATGATCCATTCCATTCATCCTCTCAATCCTATACAATATCTTAGAAAATAGAAATAAGTGAGAGCCACTAGGCTATCACTTGATACTCACACTCTTATCAAACATAAAGAAAAGCAATACCAATGCCAAATAAAAGATATCAATTTTTGGCGTCACATCTTCCCCCCCCCAATAGATCCTCTCTAGTAAGAGAGAGGGTATGCTGGCAATCAAGATGGTTGAGCATATAAGAATTTAAGGCGACACTCATTGGTGCATCCGGGTATCACCATGCCATCAAAATCCTTAAGCTGATAGGTTCCATTGGTGAAATTTTTCTTGACTCAATATGGTCCCTCCCATCGGCCGATAAACATTTTATCTGGCCGCTTGTCCAAATGGCTATCAAATCTCATGACCAAATCTCCTTCTACAATATCCTTCTTCTTTTGTAATTTAATGTCAAAATGGGCCTTGCACCTTTTTGGGGAAGCTTACAAGTTTTGTAAAGCCTATAATATGCATTTATCCAAGGCTTCTAATTGTACCAAGCATTGAGCATAGGCATCTTCATGTCCTTCTATTCTTGTAACAGTAGTGCGAAGACTACGTATCTCTAATTCAATGGGCAAAAATGGCTTCAATCCCATACACTAGTTGAAATGGTGTAAACCCAATAGCTAGCTTGTATGTGGTTCTATAAGCCCATAAAACTTTTGTTAAAGTATCTATCCCAATGCCTTTTCTTGATGCCTACAAGATTTCCCATTGAATTGCACAACAATCCATTTGCTTTCTGAACCAAGCCATTACATTGGGGATAGCATGGCATGGACATCCTATGATTTATCTTTAGCTTATGCACCACATCTTCAATTACTTCATTTCTAAAAGAGGTTCCTCCATCAATGAGAATTTCCAAAGGACTTCAAATCATGAACCAATTTGGTGAAAGAGAAATTTTGCAGCTGTGCTTGCCTTGTTGACTGTGGCCTTGGCCTCTACCCACTGAGTCATATAATCTCTGGCCACCAATAAATAATGATTGCCCTGAGATGAGCAAGGGACTGGTCCCACAAAGTCCAACTCCCACCTCTCAAAAGGTCCATATGTTGGAATAGGCTTCAAGGGCCCAAGGATCAATTGTCACCTTCCAAACTTTTGGCATACTGTACAACTTCGACACCATTCCTATACATCCTTATGGAGGCATGGCCAAAAGTAACCTACATTAAGAATTCTCCTAGCTGTGCTCGCTGAAGAAAAATGACCGGAGCATTCATGACATATTTCTAGGATTGTCTTAGTTTCTATGATTTGGACCACTTGACAGAGCACCTTATATTTTCCCAATTTATAAAGAATGTCATCAACAATAGTATAGGGGCAAGCCTTCCTTACCAATCTCTACTTTTGTTCTAGAGTTAACCCTTGAGGAAACATGCCTTCTTTCACATTTTGTTGAGCATCTTGCAATTGTGGCCATCTAGTGTCTACCAAAGAAACCACCCCCCCATCTTGTACTGTAATGGATTGAGTAGCTAACTCATCTACTGTTTGATTTTCTTTTTTGTTTATATGAACAAACTTGCAAAAATCAATCTAACTACATATTGCCATAGCCTTTTGATTAAGCTCCTTCAAATGAGGACTTCTTGTCTTTGTAATGCCCTTGTATTTGCTTTATAATAAGCTAAGAATCTCCTCTTACTTCCAATTCTTTAACTCGACTTTGAAGAAAATCCTCCAAACCAAGAATCAAAGCATTATACTCAGCTGCATTATTAGTTGTGATACCTAGAAGCTCTTGTCCTCTTGCCCATACCTCTTGACCTTTGGAATTCATCAAGACCATCCCCCCGGCTCCTTGTTGGCATGGACTAAAAGCTCCATCAAAATACAAATCAGAAGCTATTGGTGGTGTTTCCCTTTCATCATTAATGTCCTCCTTACCTGGGCTGCACGTGTTGCTTTGTTGTATGGGCTACTGAGTACGAGCAAGAGCATTGTGAGCTGCAGTTAGAGATAGTCATTGTTGAAGAAGTCCCTCTGCTCTTTATTTGTTTTAGATAGCTTGTGTAGGGCCAAAATTTGTCATTCTCTTTGTTGTGTCGGTACCTAAGAAAGGCAGAGAGCTTTGTGTCTCTCTTAGCTCTCTTTAAAACTCTCAATAGACAAGAGAATAGAGTAGATTGTTCTCTCTCTCTGCCCTAGGAGAATCAGATCTTTCTCACAATAAGCTCTCAATGAAATGGTTATGAATCCTCTCTCCCTTTCACAATCTCTCAATGGAATAACATGAAAAATGAATCTAAATCTCTCTCATGAAAGAACTCGAAGGAATTTCTCGATGGAAAGGAATGGATAGAAATCTCTCACCATCAAAAAGAAAGAAAGAAATGAACTCACTATCACTCAAGGACTTTCTATCTCTCAATCTCTCACAAGGATCGCCATGTTTCAGTGGAAGACAAGGGAGCTCTAATACCATGTAAAAGTGAGAGATCAAGGAGGCTTAAAGCACATTGAATAAGACATGAGAGGGAGATAGCAAATGTATATCTCTTACATGTGTATTCAACAATACATGATGGGATTTTTATATAGAGAGAGCCTTTAGAATAGTCAACACATGTGGGATCCTGTCATCCACATTTCTCCTTATGGATATCCTTGATCCACATCTTCACATGATGTAGTCCACATCCTAGGGTGGCTACTTTAATACATTCCTATACCATACCTTAGCCTCTAATTATGTGCACATGGCACCATATCTCAACAAATATGCCCCAACAAAACTACTTTTGTTTGAGCCAAATGACACTTGCTAGGATTTAGACACCCTTTTGCTTCATCAAGGCCATCTTTAACTTCTCCATATGATCTATGCGCCGAGAATAAAGACAAAAATCATCCAAAAACACTCTTATGAACTTTGCCAAGTAAGGCTCAAACACTTGACTCCTGAACCTTTGAAATGTAGTTGGTGCATTGGTCAACCCAAAAGGCATCACTCTATAAGCAAATACTCCCGAAGGTGTGACAAATGATGTCTTCTTTTGATCTTCCTCCCAAATGCGAATTTGAAAGTACCCAAAATACCCCCATCACATACAGAATACATCTCATGCCCTGCTACATGGTCTAGTATTTCATCTTGGAATGACAAAGGAAAATGATTCCTCTTAGTGCATGCATTCAAAGGACGAAAGTCCACACAAACCCGCCACTTATTTCCTTTCTTTGGTGTGACAACTACAGGAGATATCCATTTTGAATCATCAACTACTCATTATGCAGGCATATTTTGAGTATATGGGTGATGATAATAAGCATCATATTACACACATGGGGAGTGTACCCATAGAGTTAGAAGGTGGAGCTATGTAGACACTTGGTGATGTTATGTATGTCCCAAGTATCACAAAGAGCCTTGCATTAGTAGGGCAAATGACCAAAAGAGATTTAGAAGTTTTAGTGCAATAAACATGGATACATAGTCTTGGATACACATGTAATTGTTCGCTAGAAAGAAAGTTGGCCAAATGTTTAAATTGAGTGCCATTATGCCCAAGGAAGGGAAGGATCATCATTTAGCCATGCTACATGCTGAAATTTCAAATCTTGAAATGTAGCACAAGCGCATTGGTCACATGAACTATCAGTGATTGCAAGGTCTCCCAGGTTTAAGGGTTGTTACAGGTGTACCAAGTTTACGATGTGGTTGGGTCATAATGTGTAGGTGTACCAAGTTTACAGTGTGGTTGTCATCATGTGTAAGTAGTGCTTGCCAGTTTTCCAAGAAAGCAATGAAGCCATTTCCTATTGAGGAAAAGAGAGCACAAAAGGTGCTTGAACTTATTCATTAGAATGTATGGATGGCCTCTTAGTTGAGCATAAGTGGGATAAAGTATTATGTCTCATTCATTGATGATTACTCATGGAATACTTGGGTTTGTTTCTTGTGTGAGAAGTTTGAGGTATTCAAATTAAACGTGAAACCAAAATGCAAATCATAACCATTAATTCGGATGGAGGGGGAGAATATATGTCTAAAGAGTTTACTACTTAATTACAATAGCATGGCATTCCATAGATTCCATGCACATACGCTGTGACAGTAGTGCAACATGGTGTGTTGGTGAATAGAAGCAAGACAATGTGTAGTTTACATTATGAGCAGAAGGCCTACAATGGTGGTGCAAAATACATCAGAGGAAGTTTATTCAGGGAAAAAGCTAGATGTATCTCATATTAAAGTCTTTGGGTGTATTTGATATGTATAGGTGCCAGATGAAAAGAGAAAGAAGTTAGATCCAAAGGGTGAAAAATGTGTCTTTTTTTGTTATGCATCAGAGTCTAAGGGGTACAAATGTTGTAATCCGATTACATGGGAGCTTCGAATTAGCAAAATGCCATTTTTAATGAGCTTAGTAGCTTGTATAATCCCATGATTTTAGATACATCCATGGATATGGCTGGAAGTTAAGTGCAGGGACATCCATAATTGGAGGATGCATTTAGGTGAGGGAGTGTAGTCCCTATTGTAGAAACAATGAACCTATGGCTAGGCTAGATAGAGAGCACCCACAATGGGTAGATGCTATGAATAATGAGATGGATGCACTAGAAAAATAAAGATTATGGTTTCTTGTTGACTTGCTTTCAAGTAAGAATGTCATAGGCTCCAAATTGGTAAACAAGGTGAAACATAATGCAAATGGTAGTGTGAGCAAGTATAAGGCCTATTTGGTTGCTAAAGGGTATGCTCAGCAATATGGCATTGATTATGAAAATACCTTCAACCAGTAGGCCAAGATGGTAATAAGTCAAATGATGGTTGCATTAGCTACAACTAATGGCTAGAAAATGCATTAGATGGATGTCAAGGATGCATTCTTGAATGGAGAGTTATCGAAAGAGGTTTATATATACCAACCACTAGGTTATGAGGATGCAAGATATCCGCACAGGGTGTGCAAATTGCAAGACAATTTATGGCTTGAAGCAAGCCCCATGAGCTTGGCAAACCAGGTCACTGCTTATTTTGCAACAGTTGGATTTTTATGCATGTCTAGCTAACTCATCCCTCTTTGCACTAGTCAAGGGGATTGATGAAGTACTAATCATTTTATATATTGATGACTTGATAGTCGATGGCAGTAATGAGCAATTGATTGTTCAAGTGAAAGCTCAATTGCAGCCTGAGTTTGAGACAAAATATCTTGTAGAGTTGTATTTCTTTATTGGCATAGAAGTAAATAGGGAAGGTGATGACACCTGGATGTTGTAGTGTCAGTATGCTTTACACATGCTTGCAAAGTATGGCCTCACCGCATGCAAGCTAATGAGTACACCTCTTGAATGCTAAGCATATAGGTGATGAGATAGAAGATCCAAACATGTATTAGAGAATGGTAGGAAGCTTGATTTACCTCATCATCACTCATTTGGATCTCAATTATGAAGTCAAAGTAGTCAACTAGTTTATGTAGTCACCCAGGAAGCTGGATGCCACTGAATGCAGTTCACAAAATCATGTATATGTCAAGCATACAACTTGGATATGGTTTGCACTATAGGGCTGATGTAGGGCCTGGTCTTTATTCATACACTAGTGCTAATTAGGTAGGTACTTTAGCTGACAGGTGAGCTACATCAAGAGCAGGGGCTACACTGTCATGGTTTTAAAAGCTGCCGACCATTGCATTATCTTCTATAGAGGCTGAATACAAAGGGGAAGCAATTGTAGTATGTTGGTTATGCAATTTGCTGGCACAGATTGTCCACCATGATGTGGTGGATTCGATACCTCTTTATTGTGTAATAATATTAGTAGCATCATGCTAGCTACTAGGAAAACTATGTTCAATAGTTGCACGAAACACAAAGGTCCACCAGAGAGAAGATTCTCAATGGAGAGACAACAAACTTGTAGCATGTATCTACCAAGGGTTAAATTGCAAACATATTCACAAAGGCATTACCCTGCGAGAAGTTTCATTACATTTGTCAGTTTATGGGAGTACATTACTTGAGTAGTGAAAGCTCAAGAATTCATCCTCCTTGTGACTTGAGCTTGAGGGGGAGTGTTGAGATGTATGGAGACACATCTTTATCCACTTGCTCATCATTGATAGGCAGAGGACACCGATGATTGCCGTTAGGCAGGACACACAATTTATCTTATCCCACATTCTAGATGTAGCTGTGTTGTTCTTCTTAGTGCCCACGTATATATGGCACACTTATTCTATGTTGCATTTTGTGAGATGCTCATTTAAAAGAACAAAATGCTTCCTCCATCTCCATCTCTTGTACTGTGTATATGCTACATGATTTATATTGCTTAGAACAAGTATAGCCTCTATTTAATACTTTTTAGGTTTCTATCTTAGCAAATGTGCTTAAATTGAGGTTGCTAGACATAGGCATAATGTAAAAGTACTCAAAGTGCCTGTGAAAGTACTACCTCTATAACTACAAGATGCTCTATTGCTGAAGCTAGAAAATGTAATGTAATCCAGTTTTTTACAAGTCTTGACATAATAAACGATGCACTTGATATGGCAATGGATCCCGAGAATATTGTAGAAGGCTTTAGAAGGCTAAAAATGTGCACAAAATGCCATAGAAATAGTCAAGAATGCTTCATGATGAAGGCATGTGAAGTGCAAGATGTACAAGGTGTAATTGTCTCACTGATATAAAGCCAATATCTCAATATTTTGTGAAATCTACTCATTTTTCTATAAATCTTGAGTTTTAGGATACATGATGAACATGACACTACATGTGAGTGAAGGGACTAACTCTTATAGGATCTAGCCGAGTGAGTTCAACCAAGGGGTCAATTGGATTTATGGAGCTTAATCTCCTCTAAGCTAGTTTGATCTGTGCTAGACCAACCATTATAGCAATGAAAAGCAAGAAATAGTTTTTTTCCTTACTTCTTTTCAAAGTGATACGCTCACATGCATCGATGAAGAGGCTTTAATATGCAAACTAGAATGCTTGGTGCAAACTAGAACGCTTGGCCAGAATGAGTGTTAAAAATTGTGCTTGTGAGTAATTTTTAGCAAACATAAAAAAGATAGTGTTAATTTAACCAGACATAGAATAGGGAATAAACCTTGAAATCTTGAGATAATCTCGATTATATTATCTTATTTCTTAGCTAGCTTTCTTGAGCTCACAAAAATGATCATACCGACTCCTTCATTACCATTGAATGTCTCCTCTTTCCTTATTTTCTTCAGGTTCTCTATTGTGCTTAATGTTTCACCAAGCATGGCTCTTGCAACTGTGTACATTGTAGACATCACTCAAATTGTGATGTCCACTACACTCAACAATTGTGTATAGTCGTGATGGTTTGGATTTAGCAATGGATGAGCATAATTTGGTAGCAAATTGAACAAAGTGTATAGACCATTGTTTATTTCGGGAGCAATTATGGCATGGTGTGCACGTTACTTTGATACCCAACTATTCACAGGCATCAATAAGAATAATGTTACCCAATGTTGTTACATAATCCAAAATGTTGGTAGCATTTAGGACCACAAATTTGGCTACTTTGCATGAATGAATGTTGCACCACATATTCTTCAAATGTATATCGATGACAAGAGTGAGTTACAGTCAACAATCCATTAATTGTATGGTCATTCTTGATGATGGACCACAATGAAGATGAAGGCCTTACCGAGAGATTTCTAGATATCAAATCATTTTGCTTTGCTTTGGATCTCCTTTTGTGAAGGGTTGAATGATCAGTGCTATATATTAATGTCAATATTGCTACACTTTCAATAGAGCTAAACCCTTGCCATAGTCTAATGCAATGTTTGTTTTTGTTCATTATAGGTATTGTGGTCTGACACAACGTTTGTTTTTGTTCAATAAACTAGAGACTTAAATATTCAAAAATGATTCTTTATATTGAAGATAGACAAATTACCTTATAGGTGTTATACTAGATAAATAACTTATGAATTAGCATTGTTAAAGATATATAAGGCTTAAAAAATATTTCTATGTCATAAAAGAATATATTTAGTATGTTAATTTTATATGTTTCACAAGAAGACATCCAAATTGAATTGCAACACATGTAAAAGATTTGTTATGCATACCTTTCAAAATATATACTTGCGCGAACAATGAAGCTTGTATCGAACTTGTGAAATCTAGAAAGGAAAAACAAACAAAAACAAAAAGGATAGTAGGTCTACTGTGTAATGCTAAAGTGATATAAACGTGTATGAGCATAAGTTGCTAACTAGAATTAGTGCCCAAGAAGGGAAAAGAGGGGAAAAAGTGACAAAAAATAAATCCATACATAATGTATGGCAGAGAGTTGGCACCACTCTCTCCATAAATTGATAATCATAAGGGAATGTGCCTTTCCCCCATTTAGGAAAAGATCACCTCTAGTATTGGAGGTGTAGAATAGAGCACATCCAATGTTGGATGTGTTGCGCAAAGTTGAGATAGTGAGGCAATGTCATACTTATGTGGAGATTGAACTGTGCTTTTTTGGTTACCAAGTTCGATCGGCTTATTTGCTATTTGATTGATATTACATACCAAGGAATAAAAATACAAATGAATGTCAATGTTTGAAGTGCAATGAAGCTCATTAATATATTATATAGGTATCATGTAAAAAGTTGATAACATGACCATGTGTGAAAAGTTTATTAAAACAGCAACTGTGCATCCATACAAAATTCACCGAAGGGGTAATAGCAAACTATAAGGCAACAATAAAAATAATATATTCTTTCCATGAAATTGACAATCACATAATATGCTAGGTATAGTAGAATAGAGTATTTATATATTATATCCTCTTATTGCAAGCAACAACATGCTTCCTCGAAGTGTCACCTCTACTGATGTACTCTTACACTACCATCATAATTTCTTATGACATTGTACATGTCATCATAAAGGTAATCTTGACCAAGAAGATTGTATAGAGAGAATGTGAATATTTTTTACTTGAACATATAGTTGAAGCACATGGCATATTAGATAGACTATTGTTGAATCTTTTACTCACATAGAAGTTGTTGTAAGGCTTCCCACTTAATCGAATCAAGTTGTATTTAAACTTAAGTATGAAGGAAAGGAGAGTGAAGGTATGGGACATAAAAGGTTTGAGGTCGAGTGGGAAACACAAAAGAGACAAAGAAGGTAGCATAGCTAAGGAGAGCTTTTAAGAGACCAAAACGGTATATAAATACAAGTATATATATATATATATGCACTAAATTTTCTCAATTGACAAAGAAGACCTGAGATCTACATGAATCTTGAAGTTCACAATGCATTTGAAAAGCTAAGTGATCTCAGGGAGTGCAAGTAATACGATTGTGATGTAATGACACCACGATTTCCAGGTTATATTCTATGATAGCATGGAAGTTGACTTCTCTACTTATCATTTTTGGGTATGAGAAGACGAGGCTCACAACATGACTTTGCTATGTGCTTAGGGCATGTAGGCTAACAATTTGACTTAGCTGGACAACATGGAAAATTCTAATCTATAAATGAAATGCTAAATGTAATTTCTAAAGAAGGGAAAATGTTAGGTCTCCTTACTACAAAACTACAAGAAAGATTGTGGAAATTGGAATTGGAGGAACATAATCGACACAATAACTAAAACTAATGTTAGATATCCCAATCAAAAGCTACATTAGCATTATTGATATCGTCTCATGATCCTACCCTCAAGTCTAGAGACCTTGTTGGAGCTAAAGATAGAGAACCATCGACCCATTTAACCAAAAATACTACAAAGGACCAACATGGGATGAACTCAACCAACAAGACTAGTCTCACAAACCTAGAGAACAAATATACACATAAAATGATGACAAGAAGTGTCGCCTCTCTCAAACAACATCCTTTCAAACCTCCAAGCATCATAACCTTCTAGATCATGAAGACACACAACCTTCCAAATCAACAGAGGCGACCAATTGTCCATCTTGGACAAGTGAAGCGAGAACAATATATTTTAATCATTCCTTTCTTTGGGAGAAGTGCCCCCTCCTTGATGTAAGAGGTGGCCCCCTCCTAGTTGTAAGAGGTGGGCTCAATTGTGTTTAACCCACCTAGGTAGGGGGGGTAGGACCCCCTTGGACCCCACAATAGGGCTTGCATTAGGCCTAATCCATTTCTTAACCCATTCCTTATGAGGCCATTTTGAGACCCCAATTCTCCCCTAATGGTTGGAGCAAGCGAGTGGTGGAACGATCGAATATAACTTGCAATTTATAGCCCCATTGTAAAACTTGGTTGGGTTTTGGCAAAAGCTCATTGGTTGTGGTTAAAGCTTGTCGGTTGGGCCTGAGCATCTCCTACACTTCCTCTCAAGGAAGCTATGGAATTGTTTGTTGTTGGGCCATATCCCACAAGATTAAAAGAACCAGTGGATGCGAAGTCCTTTGTTGCATCAGCCTCACAGCACCTCAAGTGTGGGTACTTTTTTCTTCTGTGCACTAAAGAAGAAACCTTTTGTTGTTGAGACTCAATTCTGACTTGGTGCCTTTCAAACTCGAAGAACTACATTACTTTGAAGGAAAAGCATTGGTAGCAAACCTTTAAATTTGATCATCAAATGACTTTTGGTACCACTTAGGACAAATTCGTGAATGGCTCCTATAGCTAAGGTGCTGAAATGCACTTCCCATAATAGGCTAGGGGAAATAGTGGTGAAGATGAGGGTGGCAAGATGAGGAAATGATGAGAAAATCTTAGCATATTATCCCATTAGAGTTTGTAGAAGTGGGGAATTTGGTAGGGAGATGGTGTAATATCGACAAGGCAATGAATTGAACAGGAGGAAAAATAAGATTATGTGGCAAGGCGGCCTTCCTTTGGAGAGGGGATGGAGATTGCCGATCTTGGCTCTCAAGGGAGGCATTTCCTTCCCAGATGAATGAACAAGCTAGAGACAAGAACATAATGCCTACGATCATGGCATTAGTCTAGATCCACACCCTACTTTGGTCTAAGACTTCTATCGAACCATTCTATGTAGATTGGAGTAGAGGGCATTTTGACATTCATTATGGTGTTCACGATGGCTATCTAGTGGGCTGTGAGAAGGCATGGATGTAGCATCTTGGAATCTTAATGTTAGCTACTGGGGTAGCACTTGAATATACACATATTGTCTGCAATTTGGACTCGTGAACTTCCATTTTCTCATCCCTATCTGTTGAGGATAGCGTCTAATAAAATGTGTTTTGTAGCAAACCATCTCTACGAGTAGTCTCTTAATGAGCTATCGAGCATTTAGCAACTTGACTTTATATAACTTAAAGGCATGCTAGGTCAATCTACATTTGCAAATCCATAGCGTCTCCTATTTTGTATGCTTCATTTTGATCGTGAAGACTGTGAGGTTGAGGGCCGTGCAAAATATCATGGCCATTGGATCCCGTTTTCATGGTCAAGAACAAACATTTCCATGTTATTGCCCATGCATCCCCTCTTCAGGTTCAAAATAATGCACCGGTGCTATTCCAGTCATGCAAATGGGACCCGATTATATTGCCAATTGTTAATTATTCCATCTACACTTACAATTACATGAATCGATCTATCATCTTGCTTCTGTTATCTCGATTGATTAAACACTAGCAACCATCAATTATAGAGATTATGGGTATTTGCTCACACACGTCTCATTTGTTTATCACCATTATGGCTTTCCAAGGATGTGAATGTAGTCACTTTGACCCAACCAATTCCTTTGACAAAGTGTGTTGCTTCTATGATGTTTAGTGAGGCATTAGAAATCAGAGGTTTGATCTCATTTTAAAATATAGGGACTGGGAGAACAAGGTGAGTAGGCAGAGAGCAGTGGTTTTAGCACTGTTTGCTCTCCCTCCACCAAAGCTTGCTGAATATCATTGATGCTACCAAACCGTTTGATTTCCTCACACACTTTCTAAAACTCAAGGGTTTGCCTCTTCTTGACGAATGGCTTCAGGAGGTACACAAAGGCAAACCAAGAAACAATGAGAGCCCAAGGGATTGGAAAAGAGCACAAGAAGATTTGCTCCTAGTTCTCCTTCGTGCTCTCGAGAGGTTGCCTATGGATTTGGTGTTGCTCAAGAGCTACTACATGGGGAAGTCCATCAAAAATTTGCACGGCCACATAAATCTTGAGATTCAAAAGAGGGCTAGAAAGTAGCTCGTTGATATTTGGAAAAAACGAGTTGATGCAGAGATGAAACAATCTGGAGAAGCAAACTACAGACTGAATCAAGGGATGCAATTGCCATCGAATCAACATTTTATTTATCAATCGAAGCATTTCCTTGCAGCTGCTACTACTGATGTTGAAAAGTTTGATGTCGCCATGAATGTTGCTATCGAAAGTTCAAAATTGGCCTTTTAGAAGACGAGCTCGAATGAATTTGTCACTCAGGAAGAATCCTAATGCATAGGAACATGAAAGTTTGCTTCTATTACTTCACTTTCCTTTCCCAATAACCAAAGCAAAGGTCTCTCCAATAGTCATTCAAATAAGGCTTCCAACAACGCCAAGTGCATGACACAATTTAACTATTACATATCATTGGATCATTGCTTACTGAAAAGATTGCGGAAGCAAAACAGAGGAGAATGGAGACCAAAGGAAGAATATCTAACATGAGATCTACTGGTTAGGAATGTTCCACGTGGCCTCACAACATGTGAGAATTTCATCAAACGTTCTAGTGCTGGCTAAGTAAAAAGAAGTGGATCTAATGTAGAAGATCCAAACAATAAAATGCAAGTGTCTAAACTTGTGCATGATGTGATAAGTAAATAGAGCTCAAAGAATGGATAGCTATTTCTTTTTTGGACCACCTGCAAATCTTTCTCAAATGAAAAAGTTATGGCTTGTCAAACTTGATCAAGAAGAGTGGTCAAAATGGATGATGTGGCAGTTAGGTGCACATGGAAAAAAGTGTGTGCTTGTGAAGAGGTGCATGCAAACTGTGCCTATGAATATGTGTGCCTATGGAGCACATGAGCTAATGCATCAGGTGTGTGCACATGAAGTGTGCATAGTGTGATGAGCAAGAGGTTACATTGTAATGTGGTAGTGTACCACATGGGCTACTTGGTGGTAGTATTAATTTGGTAGTGTTGTGTGCCATGTGGTAATGATTAGATGGAAATATTACCACATGGACTACTGAGGTGGCAATCTAGGGTTCTTCTAATGTGGTAGGATAAGATGGTATTGCACTTTTGCCACAAGTCACCCAACCCTATCCTATCTTGTATTGATTGGTTGTTGCCATGCCCAAGGGGTTCACACAGAAGTATCTAAGTATACAATGTGGATCCAAATGGAGGGATTTTTAAATTAAAAAATCTAAGGTAAATTTACAAAAATCTATGTATATATGGGGTTTTCAAATGAATTAAATTCAGTTCTTTGTTCCTTTATTTGTTGTTCTATTTGTGGTCATTACTAACACTACTATTGCCTTGCATCTATCTCTAAAGTCATTGATATGTTGTGTTGTTGCATAAGTCTGTGGATTGGTCCTTGCTATAGGATTCCATTAAGTTAAAGTCCTTTATCTTGTATTGTATGAGTCCTTTCATTAGGTCCTTGCTTTGTTGCTTGCCATCCACTCCTCCATCATGCTGCAAATCTGATCCTGCATCCTTGGATCGAACAAATCTGGGGCCCACTTTTCTTTTCCCCTTATTGCAGCATAGTCAAACCCCCAGAAAGGACAAGTGCGAGAACTCACCACCCCAATCTAGCCCCATTGCGGGGCTTTAATATCATAATCTTTGCTTGTTCCACAATGAAAGAATCCCATCTATTAGTCATGTAGATATTTGTCACTCTACTTTGTCTTGCAATTGATAAAGTGGTCTGGCATGGTCCACTGTTCTTGTTACTTGCCTAAGTCTATATGGCTTGTGTCTTGCTTGGCTATCTTTGTCATCATTGATTAAGGTTGAGGCTTAGGTTTCCATCGTATGCTTTGAGTCTTTTAGCATGCTAGTTTGTCATAGACTCATAGTTGCTATTGTCATTGAAGATGTTGCTTGCCTTAGTGGCGAGTGGGTTGTTGCATTGATCTCATTGTAAATCTAGTTTAGTCTCATCCTTCATAGCTATAGGTCATTTAAGGTCCTTACTATAGGCTAGGTTGTCATTGATGGTAGGCTATTGGATGTCATCCTATAGACTGGACCCCTTCTTCACTCCCTCTTACCTTCCCCCTCCCCCTCTCTTCTCCCTTTCCCCCTCCCGCTCTTCCTGGATAATTCAAAGGACAAATGAGAAGAAAATGTAAGAAGACAATAATCGCATAGAGAATGGGCACTACAATCTCTCTCTCTCTCTCTCTCTCTCTCTCTCTTTATTTGTATGTGTGTGTGTGTGTGTTATTATGAATTTTGCACTTCTTTGATCATTTGGTTATGATCTTGTCCCTTCCTCTTTGTCTTCCTTTTATCACATGTTTGTGTCTTTTATGAACGGTGTTAGCTTAATCATACTAAAAAACAATGTTAGAAAATTTCCATGTGTGCAAAAATAAATATTTGTTTGTGTTTTTGGTACACATATAAGTTTTGGCAACCAATTTGAAAATTTGATTCACAAGACTATTTTAAACAACAGTCACATGTTGCTAGTTTTTATGAAATATAATATTAAAGGGTACAAATAATTGTCTTAAAGCTTGTCGACTCTATTTTCCATTAAAGAAATTCATAGAGTAAAAGTGTCTCACAGAGGAAGTGGATGAGAACTAACACCTCACAAAATCTAGTACCAAGCTTTATAGCCAATCAATGGAAATATCTAACATGATTGAGCTACATAAAGCTATTGAGGTTGTAAATATCCTAGATCGTAGCTTGAGGGGTCGTGTAAAGTTTATTGCTTCACATTGGAGAGCAAATAGGATTCAAGATCTAGAACTTTAAACTCATACTCGATTTAGGAAATATGTTAGAAGTTTAAAAAAATATCACAAAGTGTCTTTGCAGAGCAAAAAGAGAACAATTGCAAAGGAGGAAACTCCATGCTACATATCTTGGCTTGTTTGCTAGCATAGGGTCTCAATAATTGTGTTAGCTTGATAATACCCAAAACTAAACTAACGTCTTAAGTGTTCCAAATACCATGTATGAGACAAAAGGTTAGGTCTAGTTATTAAATCTTATAAACCTTCTTGTAATATGCATTGGCCATGTGAACCCTTTGTTAAAAGAGCAAAATAGACCCATATGTCTTGTCTAGTAGGCTAAAAAATTTATATGCTTTTTTTAAAACCCATTACCATGACAAGCACTTAATTCTTTTCAATAGGTTAAAAAAATTCCAATTAAAGAATGCACGCATATTTTTTTAAGAAGTAGATAGAATAGGTTGGTGTCATGTTCGCTTTTCCCTATACCTTGTAAGTTTGATTTAAACACATGGATCATAACTCTCTTTTGTCGTGCAAAACTTTGTGTTCTAGATGCCTCTAGTCTATTCTCTTTTGATTTGTATTTATGAAGAACTAAGAATCCTCGTGAAACAAAAAAGACTCATTCTCCTCCTTAGTGTATGTGACCCATTGCAAATAATCTCCATGAAGTTGATTACCCAAATAATCATCAAGGATCGCTAATGTTAAATTATTTGCCTTTAACATTGGAAATCAAGATGGTTCTCCTACAAGCTACCGTTAGAAAAAAAGTTTTTACGTCACTATAAAAAAGCAACAAAGCAAGGTTTTAGTTGTTGCCACATGATTTGTCAACCTAGTAGTCCATGTGGATGGAAATCCTTGTGTGTTTGAGCTTAATGCAAACCCACTAGTAAAGCTGTCTAACGTTTGATGGAACGATGCTTCACTCCATGTTAGCGATATCTATTAACTAGAAAATAAAACCCTACTTTGGTAGAGTTGATAAATTAGACAAATTAGAAAAACCATACATCAAGCTTCAAACAATCATCTTGGATAAAATCTCTTTGTTTGGAAAAAGAACCTTTGGACTTGTTGACAAGTGCCTACATGCTGTCAAATACATGCACAATCTTCCATTTGGAGGATGTCACTATAACTAATGACCTATACTTACTTACCACATATGCATGACAAATTTGTATTTCTACAAAAAAAAACCCCTAAAGAAAAACTTATGGAACAATCATGTCAATTGCCATTAACTATCAACAGTTGTGCGCCAAGACGATCCAACCTTCATGGACATCTTGAACAAAATTTAAAACTAACAAGCGACATAAAGACATTGACACTATTAACTCCATATGCTATAGACCTAAGCCACATGACTTTACATTAACGCATAAGTTGACTCGTAAGCACAAGTTGACTAATTTTGTGCTTTGTAATATTTATACATATTGACATCCATGGAAAATTGTTATTTAAAATGTGTACAATAATTTATAAAGATATGTTTGTATTTGTTTCAAGAATGTATCTCAAGAAAAGAACCATTCTATTGGCCAATAAGTTCTTTTCTTAATCAATTTTTAAATTTTGCAAGGATAGATATACATTTCAGTATATTTTATGAGCAATTACTTTGTTTGTCTTGGATTTATGAATTTTGACTTTGTAGAATTTCACATTGACCTTTATTATTTAAATGACGTATATTTAAAAGCAAAATGTCAACCATCATGTATCACAAAAAAGTATCTATTGTAGAGAAGTAGCAATCATCATGTTCTATTAATTTCAAGTATTCTTTTGTGTTTTTAATGTTCAGCTAAACCCTCAATCCTAAATCACTTTGTAAGTGAGTAAACCCTAAATCGTAAACCTTAAACCCTAAATATAAACTCTAACCCTTAACCCTAAAACCCTAATCCATTGCGCACAATAAAGCGAAATATGATATTACATCATGTGCTCAAACATAAGAATTAAAAGAAAGAAAAAAAGAAAGAAAGAAAGAAAAAGAAAAAGAGAGAGGGAAGGAAAAATATCATTGCAGATGAGCCACTGTTTGCTTGGGTGTAACCATTTTTTGTAAGATTCAAGGAATTTTATGTATGTAAGTATCTTGCATGACCCATAACTTATGCATTGCTCAATGGAATTTGACAAACTTTGTTTTAAAGTTGTAGTTACATTCCAAACTTAAACATGAGACCAAAAAATCATGGAATAACAATTTGGAATGAGACTGTTAAAGCATTACAAGTGCTATGTTGCATGTGAAGCATGCATCCTGAAGAGTATAGGATATAGCAATTTATTCAAAAACATTAAAATTTTGTTATGTACCTACATGTCCCTTACTCTGATACAAGTTAAAAAAATCAGATTTGGCACAAAGGTTGATATAGAAATCATCATGAGCCTTGTAATTCCTGTTCTAAACTAGAATCTAGAGTCCCTACATGTGACACAAAGTGAATTTTAGTGTAGATAAAGAATCTTTGATGAGAGCCTTGCATAACAATTACATAAAGCAAAACAAAGAGCATAGAGAGCAGAGAACTGAGCTGAAAGCAGAATTGAAAAACTCACATTTATACTCTAAAGAACCAAGCAGAGAGAACTCATAAAGAGGAAAAATGTAAAGTCAAAAAGACCTCACGAAAGCCACCAAAACTTGGAGCACACCAAACAGTGGAAAATAAACTAATATCCGAAACAAGGATGCTCCCCAGTAGATATCACTTTGATAACGTGTGAAAGAAACAGTGCAGCAGAGTGAGCGTAGGAAATATATAAAGTTGCGGTTTAAAGATGCATTGCAGAGTGAAAGGCAAAACATACAACACTTTATATGGAGGGATGTAAAAGAAAGACTCCACCCTAGGATGTATGGGAGTGTCATCCCAAACTAGAAAATGACTCGACATGGGAGCTACAATGTGCATCTATCATCTCACACACCCTAAACCTTAAATTATATGCTACTAAAATGAAAGTTGCACCATGTTAAACCTGATTAGGGGACTTGTACAACCTAAACCCAAATGAACCTGACCAAAGTGAACTTTACTCCTCAGACCTTCATATACTAAAAAACTGATACTGTTTTCACCTGCAGCTCAAAACTTCCCCCTTTCTACACACTTGTCTCCAAAAGCATGAGGGTGTTGGGGGGCAGGGCGGCGGCAAAAATCATGTTATCAAGCTCTACGAAGACCCTTAATTCTATAAGGTGAAAAAGTAGATTAAAATTTCCTAATCCGCTGGAGGCTCATGTCTCTCTCTATAAAGCCTCAAAACCATCAGAGATTTAAAAAAATATTATGTAATGGAGTACACATAAGGATTCACTAATTCCTTGAGGTCAGAATGGAACTCCTGCCCATGACAGACATATTCAGTGAATGATTGTGCAATGGGATTAGAGTACCTTTTGGGATGGAAGACCAAGGGAATATCTCAATGATTTGAATGCTCATCATCTCCATGAATATGATGTTGTATTCTCAGAAGGAAGCTTTCCAATGCCACATAATCATCTGTATTAGAGAAGCTCTCTCCTTGCTTTATTAGATTCCGCAGAAGCATTTGAGCTGAGTAAAGCTCTCTTTTAGTTCCAGACTTCAAGGCCATGTCCACATATACTTCACTAAGTTGCAATGAAACCTGGCAAAGCTTCTGGAACCGATCTCTACTATGTTTCCAATCAGACCCCTGCAAGCTGCGAACTTGCTTCAGTAGTGCCTCGGAGCACATTGTCAAATCACCTTTGATCCTATGCCAGCGTGCCAACAAACCCCATACTGCTCCATCTTGACAATTCTGAACAACTTTCGATAACAATTTGCCTTCTCTCTCAATCAACCATACCCTCTCTGATGGTTGCTGTTCCTTCGAATGCTCCCTTCCATTGTCCTTTAAGGGGGGAAAAGCCCCTTCTGTGCCCTCAAGATAGACTTCATGTTTCAATTCTCTGCTGTCCTCTTTAGACCTTGCATCTTGTCTTAAGCCTGTGCTTACGATGGGCCCACAAGCATCAGTGGATAAGTTGTGCTCCATTTTAATGCTTCCAGCTTCAGCTACACACGTGTCCGTTGGATCAGGTATTGCCTCGATTTCATCCATCAGCTTAGTGAGACAATCCAAGTTTATGCGTTTCCCTTGAGATAACTCGAGAACCATGTGTAATGCATCAATGGCCTGCCCAAATTTTTGAATATCCAAAGCAACATGTGCATAATTTTCCCACATTTGCCAACTGTGTCGTCTCAATTTCAGAGCTTCACCAAATGCAATATACGCTTCTTTGCTCCTGTTCTTCATCATATGAATAGCAGCAATATTGTTCCATGCTTCTCCATCATCAGGATCAAGCTGCACCGCACGGGTAAATGAATCGAGAGACTTATTGAGTTCTCGAGCCTTTAATGATGCTGAACCTAGCGCAAACCACCCTCGTGGATGCAATGAATTTAGGGCAAGGGCAGCTTCCCAGTGTCTTACGGATCTTGTATATTCCCCTTTATTGTATGCAGACTGCCCCAAAGACCTCTGAGCTCGAGCAAATCGATGCCCAGCAACCTCCCAAGCCTTAGCATAGCATTCTTCATTAAGGGTCACATCACCAAGAGCACACCACAGCCTTGGATCCTCAGGTTGAAATTGTAAACGTTCATTTATAAGCTCCACAGCTGCAGCTTTTTTTCCAAGCAAGCAGTAGCAATCAATCAAATTGTTCCACAGTTCAAGCTCTTCAAAGATCCTTAAAGCATCTCTTATCATTCCGCAGCTAACCATCAACTCTGCATACTCTTTGAGCAGCACAGGAAGGATAGGAAAATTTACACAGAAGGCATAGCACATCCGCTCCTGTCCTCCTTTTTTAGCATTTCTACGTATCTCTTCAACAAGTTGCTCCATCATCACCAGAGCTCGTTCCCTGGTGCGACTCCTCGTGCATTCCCAACGAATGCGGAAAAGCTGGCAGCAGCACTTGACCATGAAGTGTGAACACTGTTGAGCATCGACTGCCTCAATAAATGGTGCCATCTGCCATCCCTTTAGCTCATCATCTGGATTACTCTTCTTTATGTCCAGGCATAGGGCCAATATAACTGCCTGCTGTACACTACTTAAGATACTTGGCTCATTCGACTCCTCACTCCCTACCAGCTTAGGAATCATTAGAATGTCCTCCGTGGAACTTCCGTTTTCATCACCTACATCAGACAGTTCACCAGCTATCTTTACACCAGAACTTGATTTGACAGCTGCATCTGGCCTTTTGACATCTGGTTTTGAATGAGTATTTGCAATTAGAACCATCTGAGCTTTAGGATCAACCTGATAGGCGGTTCGAAAACCAAGGACACCGGTTAAATGAAGCTCAAGACCACAAGCTTCTTTGGCAGCCTCAAATTGTTCCCTGGCATTGTCTACATGGCTGTATGCATACTCTAGCAGGCCACATTCTAGATGCACTGCTGTTGTGATAAGTGTGCCAATATTACTGTACACAGCTGGTTTCCATAAAGTTTCAAATGAAGAGAAGGTGCTACTGAACTGTTTCAATATTTCTGACTTCAGCGCTGTGAGAGCCGAATACAAGGAGGGAGAGCGCTCTGCCAAAATCTTTTGATGTGCCAGTAATGCACGGCATGCCCACCAACTACTCGTGCCCAATTGTCCTCCAATCCCTTCCCGACTACCCTTCCTCGCTTCCAAAGTATCCCACAGCAAAATTTTTGCCAATATCAAATACTGTGGAAGGGAACATGAACCCAAAAGATCACAACCATCGACCATGAGTTGCTTTTTGGCCCATGCGTTGCATTCTTCTTCACTAAATTGTTTATCTGACAAGATTGGCAGTGGACACTGTGGATAATTCATAGAAGGCCCTGTCACATTTGCCTGCCAAAAGGCAAGTAGGGAGGCCACTCCGACGGCCATTACTAACAACCTCCTGCTTCTGGTCAGCTTGGCACAACCATCCTCGCAGCCTCCGGGATCAATGAAAGATAATACATGAAGACGCACAGAATTATACAGATCCTCACCAGTACGAGCTGACGCCCAAGTGCTACAGTGAGGTTCCCATAAGAGTGATCTGAGAGGATCTCCAGAAAGAGCATTGGGAAAGGCCCCTTTCTGGATGTTGTCCACGATACTTTCGACGGCAGCGTGCAGAGCAAGAAGGCCAAAATCTTGTTCCGAGTTTTGTTCAGGGACCCAGGTCTGCAAATCTTGAAGTTCAGGGGATGCAAGGGAGCACATGAGAAGACGAAGCTCATGCAAGGAAGTCATACTCCCAAATGACCAGGTGGAGAAAACCCAAGTTCAAGGATGTTCGATATGTTCAAGGATGTTCTACGTCAATATAGTAAGGATAGCACTAATCCATGTCTACAAGGGCGGAATTCAAATTCGAAAGCTATCCCATGCTGTTTATTGGTGCATCATAGTGTGGGCCGGGAGGCAATGCGCCTCCTTCCCCAAAGAGTTATAATCCGAGGGAACGGGCCCTTCCTTGGGTACCAAGATAATGCCGAGAATATTAACGTGGAGAATATAAATGCCGATAATATTAGCATCGAGATAAGTCTCACGAATGCATAAAGTACTGACATATTACCTAAATGTCAATAGTCGTAATCGTAGTTGAACGCCAAGAGACAATATTCCAAAAACTTGCCAATGTGAGCTTGAGAGGATCTATGTGTGTCTTTGAGCGGGATGCTTTCAACATTCTCAGATCATTTAGTAGACTCTAGACATCACAAAAAGACAACTATCATTAGAGGAAGTCCGAAGTAGAGTACATAACGTTCTCACTCTCCACTTAGCCAACGTTACGTGCTTCTCCAACCTCGGGAAAATGGGAGTTTGAACACTATAGTAAGGCGAGCTTTTAGGCTTATGAAAGTAGAGCATAAGGTCATCGTGAAACTCTCCAAAGCTTCGCATGCCAAGGCTATGCCACGCTGGGCTTCATCTCTTCACGGCCTTTCTTTTCACACTGTTAGATTATCAATGCCCACGATTTTTATAAGTGGCTCAAGGATAAGTCTCGCAAATAGATAAGATACTGGCATATTATCTTAATGTCAATTATAACCATAATGATAGTTGATTGCCGATAAAATCACTACGAGCAATGCGCTAGACGAAATTTAAATTCTTGTCATCTTTTAGTGATTTGTTTCAAAAACTTGCCAATGTGAGCCTGAGAGGATCTACGACTCCATTGGTGAATCCGACTTCTCTTTTGCCGTGTACTACTAGATTTTGCCATTGCTCATCTTCTACAAGAATCTATGGCAGCTCAAACATGTGACTAAGCTCCATGAGTATGATCATTTCAAGGAGGATGCCGCAGGAGGCTCCTTGCCTAACTATATGACATGAAAGAAGCAAATGATGATCATCCTTCTCATGATGTAACAGAAGGCTAGAAGCTTGTGAAGGAGGTGTATGAGACTTTAAGGGCTAGCCCTCAGTGGAATGAGACGTTGTTAGTGATCACTTATGATGGCCATGGTGGATTTTTTGACCATGTTGCCACACCTCTTACAAACGTCCCTAATCCTGATGATTTGGCAGCTTCTTCAAATTTGATCGGATGGGTGTGCATGTGCAAGCCCTTCTAGTCTCTCCCTAGATTGAGAAGGGACAGTTTTGCATGGACCCTTTGGCCCTACTCCCTCTTCAAAATTCGAGCACTCATTATTGCCAGCAACTGTCAAGAAGCTGTTCACTCTCGATGCATATTTTTTGACCCAGAGAGATTCTTGGGCAGGTTCTTTTGAGAGTCTTGTACTGGGATGAATTGCACCTAGGATAGATTGCCCAGGTGTGTGATGGTAATTCGTTCTACTACATGAGTGAAAGAAAAGTTGAACTGTTTTCCCAAGCACCATGTGCATGCTCTATTTTTGAATGATTTGTATCAACATGCTATAACATATTTGTATTGTCGTAATCTCTATCGGATTTGAATTCTCTTTGGATTTGCTTTTTAAAACACAAATGTAAGTAATTTTTTATTGATCTCTGATAGGTTTGGATTCTCTTTGCATTTGCCTTTTTGAAGCAAAAATTGTAAGGATGCTTGCGTTGGATCTTTGGGTTGCTGAACCATCATGCATTCATGTTTGAAATCACATTTAGTGTGTCATGAGTATTGTATTTGCATACAATTTTGTATTGCTACTACAGAGGAACTTCCAACTCCACCATGTTTCTTGAGGTATTCACCAGCTAATGAATGTGCATCTGCTCTATACTCGAAGGAAAGATTGAAGAAAGAGTGTGGTGGATGATGAGTTGCCTTTCTTTTATCCCAATAGTAGCTCGTCACGGTAACCTCTTGCTCTCTAACCATGCTAATACCATTGTTTGGCAAAGCTTCCATCACCCAATCGATACCATCCTCAAGGATCAGACCATCACCATTGGCATGAGCGCCCACAATTGATGAGAAATTCAGCTCATGGGCAACATCTATGACTATAGTGCATGAGCGCCCGCAATTGATGAGAAGGATTACATGATGTTCATTGTAGTTACAAGCCTGGAAATGTCTACAAGAGGCCACAACAAAGTCTCTCCCCCAAAATTGATTGTGCCCTCTCTTTTGTGAAGACGTTTGGGACTATGAGAGCAAATTGCATGACTCTTCTAGCTACTTTCTTCCACAGATCATTTGAACATGAACTTAACAGAATACTTGATAGCATCTCCTCAATTGTGCTTCATAGATCGAGTGCCAAGAAATTTCACAATGTGCTCGATGGTCATCCATTGTTATGTTCTGAAAATCGATTGATACCCCTTAAGAATTACCATCCCTGCACCATCGATTACCATCCATGCACCATCATTTTGTTGTTGGAGGGTGTGCTGACAAGTGGGTTAATGCCCTAGATCATTGTTGTAAGAGTGGTTTTTTTGGGGTTTGCACTAGAAAAGGTTTGAGCGGTTAAGATGATAGTCATCACAGAGATGAAAATCCTTTGTTTTGCACACACATCGCAAGGTTGATTGTTCGACTCTTTTTCCTATGTTATCTTAGAACAACCATGGCACCACTTTGAAGGGAATGTGGTGTACTATGTAGGGAACTGTGGTGTATTACGTGACCAAATCTACTCCTTGCCTTGTCCATAAACTACATCTATAGCTGAAGCTAAAAAACTCTTATAAGCAAGCTCTATGAACTATTCACCTATAGTGATCTGCAACCTTTATGCCGATTTTAACTTCTGCAACCTTTATATAGTGATCTGCAACCTTTATATCGATTTCAACTTCTACTGTCGCTGCTCATCTGTATAGTGTAGCCAGAGAAACACCATTAATTACTTAGATATAAAACACTTGGGTTGCGCAAAAATTAACAAACTACTACAGAACAAGATTCTCATCAAAACAACCTCGTACCATAATTCTCAATGAAACAACCAAAAAATCGTATGCTTTAAGCACAATGTTTGCTCTTGGTTGAAAACACTTTTGGTTAAAAATGCAGCAAATAAATCTCTACACCCGTAACTGAAGCTGCAAATCAAATAGAGTATTTTCTGCACTCTTTGCTCATCTGTCTTTGAATCAAAGTTAAAACATTTATATAGTTTTACTATGAAAAACACCAATATGCTTTTAGGGCTTTAGTGAAAACTTTAGTGAAAAACTTAAGTAGTGTGATCAAACCAAATTGAGGACCTAAGATTAAACCAAATCAATCGCCTATATCCATGACACGTGGCTCAAGGAGGTGTGAGAAAACCCAAACATCTCCCTAGGCTGCTTGCCATAAAAATTAAAATTTGGAGAAGGACAAATCAAGAAGGTTCTCGTGCCACCTTGAGCATATATATGAAGGGAAGGGAGTCAAGGAGAAGGGCATAGAGGGAGAGGGGTAGGGTAAGGGGGGGAGAGGAAAGAGAGAAGCTATATGTAGGGAGACGGGGAGGTAAGGGAGAGAGGGAGACAGAGTGGAAAGGGAAAGGGCTGAGGGGAGACGGAGGAAAGGGAGGGAGTTGCATTGAGCAAGAAGAGAGGGGAGGGGTTGAGTCGAGGAAGGGGGGCGCTAAGGAGGGTGGCAGAGGTGAGGAGAGAAAAGAGAGATGTAGCCATGAGGGAGCAGGCTGAGGCAAACGAGGCATAGCGAGACAAAGTGAAGGAGGCAAAAGAGGGATGGATTGATTAATTGAGTGTTAATTTGCTTATAGGTTAGGCTAATCAATTGATTGTCTCTTGGCTTCCTCTCCCAATCCAAACCTCTGAAGCAACTTTTGAGTTGAATCTCCCTAAATTTATTAGAAATTGAATGCACGAGTAGCTTGACCCATCTATGATGGGCTAGAGACCTGCTCCGCTGGGTGTCAAGATGGTGCTCATAGATTGCGTTTAATAAAATTTAAGGTTTCATTTATAAATCTCAAACTTTGAGGAATTTTAAGATAATTTGTGAAAAACATATACATACAAACCAACACACACGTACACACACACACACACACACACACACACACACAAATATTCAAGAATTTTCAGTTGTCTTTCATTAAACCAAACTTCTAAACACACATACACACACACAAAACACTAAATATTAAAATATAAAGAAATATCTGTCTATTATGAGGGTTAGAGACCCTCTTCGATGGGTCTCAAGGTTTGGATCCTAGGGTGCCTTTAATTTCAAGGAATAAAAGTATAGCTTTTATTTACAAATCTCAATATATGAATGCTTTTATATGAAATTCAAATTGGATCTTTAGATTTATTTTCAGTTGGGTAGACTATCAAAAATCATAATAGTGGAGAGTTTTTGGATAAGAAAACATGGATTAATCAAATTTGGCAATGTCTGAGAAGGAGAAAATTGAAGAGAGCAAGAGTAGAGGGACAATTGGATTGTTGCATGATAGCAGAGCATGAGCCCCTAATCATGTTCATACTTTTCTCATCGCCTTCAAGATTTCCTCTTAGCGTTGTAGCCTTGGAAGCAATTTTCCTCCCCTCACCCATGCATTCACTTACCAGCTGTGCATCGCCTATTTTCCATACCTATGCCTCTTGGTCATCTTCTCATTTGTTGCAAGCAAAAAGCACCAGATGGCACTGCCCTTTGACTGCTATATTGCACCTCACAATTAATATAATAGATATAGATGCACATCTAGACAGAGACACATACAACAACAAAAAGGTAGTTTGTGGGGATCTTGGATTACATGGGCATAAATTTGTTGAATCCCTTCTAAGTTTTTAGTCTCCCTTAACCCTACTTAAGTTCTTTCTTTGCATGCAACATTATCTTATTGCTCACACTCCTATTGCACACTGTCTAAATCTGAATTGAGAGAGAGAGAGAGAGAGAGAGAGAGGTGTTGCAGCATCCATGTCTTCTTCTTTTGGCGTCTGTAGCTCAACAACACATTCTACAGCTTGATTAGCATCTTTAAGTTTGGGATTATGCAATTGTACTAACTATTTCTAGAGATTTATGATAACATTAGTCCAGATGATCTTCTCTACAATTTGCCTAGACTTTTGTTTCATATCACATAGAGTCCTACTTGAGGATGACAATAGCCACAAATTTGGGGATGTCTCTCAAATCCACTCAAGTAAAAGTTTGTCTAGACATTGTTTGAAAATGTGCTCTTTTCCCTGCAAAACATGCCAAACGCAGAATGGCCTGCTGTAACCCCTATCATTGCACAATGTTCCTTCTGTTCTCCAACAAAATCTCATTGTGAAGCTAGGATCTTGGAGGACAAAAATAATATGGTGATATAGTACTATGCCTTTATAGCAATGTGCACATAACATTTTCCTTGGCTTGTGCCTAATTTGAGAATCATTAGAGACAAAGTTTCTACTATCATTACTGATGTTCATCTTAATTTTGCATCCACACAGTAGTCGAGCTGCACAGTAGTTGAGCTATGTGGAAATCTTCAACACATAGTAGTCGAGCCGTGTGGAAATCTTTAGCACATAGTAGTCGAGCCGTGTGGAAATTTTTAGCACTTCCCAAGAACATGTATCTCTTTTTCATTATGACTTAAGATTAGAATTTGAGGAGCCTTTGAATTGCCTGAGCCTTCTTTCTTTGTTTCAATAATTGCCTACCTTTTTACCTTTTTTGAACTGTGATTTGGTGTCTTTAAATCCTAAATTGCTGATTTGTAATTGCAAACCAAAGTTTGGTATCTCCAATCACGACTACTACCCAAGAAATTCATTCCTGTTAGAAGGATAAGCTAATAGATCTACAAATGAAATGTGCTATCTATACACCTCCTCTCTGCAATTTATAATTACAACTACACAATATAGCTTATGGGGATTTGGACTGGATTGAACATGTAACATGGCTGATAGGTAGTGACTTCTAGCAATGATTCCAAAGGAGATTCAATTCCACTTTGAAATTGAAAAGAAGGCCATAACCATAGTGACTCTAGAAATGAATCCAAAAGAGATTCAATTCCAGTTTGAAATGGGAAAGAAGGGCATATCCATAGTAACTCTATTCAACCCCAAGAATGCTTACCTCTCTTTTCTATTCCTACAACTATGTCCTCACGGTAGCCTTCTTCATGCAATTTTCTGCCTTACGATTCTTACACACATATCGTCACCCAGCTCCTGCTGATCTTTCCTCTTCAGTTGTTTGCATATATTTATATATGTTTTTAATTTATATATCTATTTACAAATATATATATATATATTTTTATTTATTTATTTATATACAAATATATTTATTTATTTCTCTCTCTCTCTCTCTCTCTCTCGCTCTATATATATATGTATATTATTTATATAATTTTTTATATTTATATAGTTATTCATATTTATATATTTGTGTATACATATAGACATATATATCTATGGTATTTATTTCTATATATTTATTTATATATAAATTTTCATTTTATTTATTTATAATTATATATATATATATAAATTTACATATTATTTATATAGTTTTTTATATTTATATGTTTATTCATATTTATATATTTTTGTGTATATACATACATATATATATGATATTTATTTCTATATATTTATATATTATTTTTCATTTTATTTATTTATAATTATATATACATATATATATATATATATTTAAATACACACACACACACACACACACACATTTAACTTCTTTGTATTTTTTCTTTTAATTTCTTGTTAGTTTTCTTTTAATTAAAAAAAATTTTCCTCTTAAATTTGTTTTTAATTTAAAAAAAAATTATCCCAGTCCCTTTTTCTTCGCCCCCCCCCTTTTTTTTGTTGTTTCTATTTTTTCTATTTCAATTATGTCCTATTCTACCCTCTCTATATATATATGTATTTACGCCTAATTCTTATGGTCTTTTCTACCTAATCAACTATAATATATAAAGTCCTAGTTCCTTAACCTTAGTAAACCGTGTTTTATAATTTCCTTTTGTTAATTCATTTCTGTAGTCTTTCCCTAATTAGTCCTTATGTCCTTATCCCCAATTACTCTACTATTCCTTACCTTATTATAGGATAATGATATTTTCATTTTTTCCCTCTATTAAATATAGTCCCATTTACTTTGTCCAATTTAATTTTCCTGTTTTTTGATTTTTAGAAAAATCCAAATAAACCCACCCCCCCTATATTAGTGTTGACTAATCCTACCTATAATAAACCCAACAATCGTGGTTGTCTAAGCCTATTAATGTTGACTAATCCTACCTATAATAAAAGACCCCCTACTCGCACTTTATATCGGGCCTCGTTTTCAAATCCATCTAGCCTACCTGCTTTCCCCCAAAAAAACACTCAACCCAAAAAATTTAATCTACGGACTAAATGGGTCACTCGACTATAGTCTCTGACTACCCAACTGACTGACTGTGGCTTGCCTATATAATGTAGACGACACCCCCTCGTTTCTCTAGCTAAATCCCATGAATTGTGAGCTTCTACTCGTCCCTACCATTGTGCCTTTTCTCCTATAGACCTACGCCTCTACGGACTGCGTTCCTCGACTGTTGCACCCACAGCAGCTCCTCAAACTATCTGGTGGCGACGCTGTTCTTACTCCATTAGTTTGTCTTTTTAACTTCCTCCCTTACTCTGGCTTTTCTTTGCGCTGCACTTTTCATGCCTCTTTGTCTCTGCTTTTGCGCACAATTTTTTCACACACGTATAAGGTTCATGAAGGTGGTTCTTGTCTTTTCTTCTTAACTCCCTGCTTCTAAGTACATTGATCTCTCCATGGCTTTATTGCGTAGTGGCTCGCCTACGTCGGCTCTTTCTGAGCTCCATGGCTCTCCTACCGTCCGAGCCTTTTGCATGATATCCTTATAAAACACTATTACATACTCCTCCATCGCCTCACTGATGCTGCTTAGTTTTCAACGTCTTTTTGACTAGCTGCTCACCAGTGCCTTCATACTCACCTTTGTGTCACCTCTTTACCCCGCTCTATTTTGCAACGGCAGCGTTAGCCCCTTCCCGTGTTCTTTGTTTCGCCTATGCCATTGACGTTGTAATAAATTCTTGTAACTGGCTGTGGTAAAGGCATGGTTGCTTGGTAGCCACTTGTCGGGTCAACCTTATAGTTGACTGATTGCTTATTTTCCCTTTTGCCCCCTTTTTTTGCTTGTCCCCTCGGAACATAGTTCCCCCTAGGGAATTTTAGATATATATAAAACTTGGACGTGGAGGACCCCCACCTCTTTCTTGGGTACGTAACACCACCAACAGCAGACCAAACTCCCCCAACGGTGCTTGGGAGGATTCAAGATAAAGAAGATGAAGAAGAGCCTGCAGAACCACAATGGCAACGGCCATTCTCGAAGTGGGTAAAGCAGCTTTTGGATGGCAGAGAACCTCCAGCCATTGAGGAGGAACCATCCGAACAGGTCCAAGAGATTAGAGGAGCAAAGAAGAGCGCAGGAACACTTACTCAACTATGCTTTGATGACAGAAGTGATCTGTGCTGATGAACCCAAGTGTCTTAAAGAGGCACAGGGTGATGATAGGTGGATGGAGGCTATGCAGTCGGAGTATGGCTCCATAATGAAGAACAACACTTGGGACCTTGTGGATCATCCACCAAAATGCAAGGTAATCGGCACCAAGTGGGTGTACAAGACCAAGTACAAGTCCGACGGCACGTTGGATAAGTACAAGGCTCGGCTCGTGGCAAAAGGATTTGCATAGGTACATGGTTTTGATTATCAGGATATTTTTGCTCCCACAGCTCGACTAACCACAATTCGCAGTGTTTTGGCTTTAGCTGCCCAGGGAAGTTGGCCCGTGTTTCAGATGGATGTAAAATCCGCCTTTTTGAATGGGGATCTCAAGGAGGAGGTATACGTGAAACAACCACTAGGTTTTGTGATCCCCGGTTCAGAAGGTAAAGTCTGTAAACTCAAGAAGGCACTTTACGGGCTGAAACAGGCCCCACGAGCGTGGTACCAGCGAATTGATGCCTACTTTCTGCAAAACAGGTTCAAAAGGAGCCCATCTGATGCAAATTTGTGAAAAAATAGGAAAAGGTTCTTGATAAAAGAGGGTTAAAGAGAGGGAAAAAAGAGGGGGGAAATATCTTCAGAGAAGGAGGCAGGTGTATGATCGTGGTCCTTTATGTGGACGACATTGTCATAACAGGGAACCATGAAGAGAAGATCTCGCAGACAAAGCATTTGCTAGGAAGAGAGTTTGAAATGACAAACCTCGGACTGATGCATTTCTGTTTGGGGATTGAAGTTTGGCAAGAGCCGAAATAGATTTTCATTTCACAGCTGAAGTATGCTGGAGAGATACTGAAGGCATTTGGCATGGCTGAGTGCAAGACAGTTGGTACCCCTACGGAGGTTGACGTGAATCTCTCAAACGAGGATTCATCACCACTGGTGGACAAA
Source organism: Dipteris shenzhenensis (assembly GCF_047967505.1). Lineage (NCBI taxonomy): Eukaryota > Viridiplantae > Streptophyta > Polypodiopsida > Gleicheniales > Dipteridaceae > Dipteris > Dipteris shenzhenensis. The sequence continues at coordinate 29,882,908 of NC_141610.1, read as the reverse complement.
GCGAAGTACAGAAGACTTGTGGGCAGTTTGATTTACTTATGCAACACACGGCCGGACATCAGTTTTGCGATTGGTGTACTAAGTAGGTTTTCCAATAAGCCCCAGGAGAACCATTCGAGGGTAGGGATGTGGGTGTTGAAATACATAAAAGGCACACTTGATTATGGCATCACCTATACCAAGGGCAACATCTTGACCGGATTCTGTGACTCAGATTGGGCAGGAGACGTGGGCAGCAGGAGATCAGCAACAGGTTATTGTTTCTCACTTGGATCTGGAGAGTTGTCATGGGTCAATAAGAAGCAACCCACAGTTGCTCTTTCTTCTACCGGCCGAGTACAACTCTGCATGCTTTGCTTCTTGCGAGGCAGTGTGGTTGAGGAGGATTCTGGGGGACATGGGTGCAGTGCAGAACAAGCCTACGCAGTTATCATGTGACAATTAGAGTTGCATGGTGATTGCAAAGAACCCTGTGCTCCACGCTCGCACAAAACACATTGAGATTCAATATCACTTTGTACGCGAGCTCATCATGGATGGAGAGGTCGACTTGGTGTACTGTACGAACTGTACGACTATAGAGAATGCTGCGGACATCTTCACAAAGGCTCTTGGAAGAGATTTGCTGGAGAGGCATCTTCATCAACTTGGCATTGGACCGAAAAAGTACATTCACTTGCGGGTGGACATTGAGGGGGGGTGTTAGATATCAATGCTCCACTCTCATGTAACTATGCGGGAACCAACTAACTCTACTTATAAGCCCCCCATATGAGGAGAAGGCATTTGAGTGGTAGGTCCTAGTTTGGACACCAGATGGGGGCCATGTGTGGCCTGATGGTTGGACGAAGTTGGCACACTACCAACTAGGCTACATGCAAGTGCGGGAAGGCATCCCATGACTGGCCACATTGAGGGTAGACGGAGCATTTCTCGGGGCAGCCCACTCTTGGGTTGCAGGGCCCGTTTGAAGTCCCAGATGATCCCAAATGGCTGTGGGCCGAACGGAGACCATAGGTTAGTTGCCCTATTTTGCGCACCGGTTCTATCATGTGGTCGGTGGCCTCCGACCCCTAGTCGACCGTTTTGGGCAGACTGGGTCGGTCACCCAATTGAGCCCAACCGACTACGATTGGTGGCTATATAAGAGCAAGCCTGTGAAGCCCATTTTATCACTGGCTACAGCAACCCTGATTCCTTAGCATCTAGCCTCCGTCCTCTACTGTTTCTAGCATGCCATCGAAGCTTCTCTCACAGGAGCACATGGATGGGAGGCAGCGCCATCTATTGTATCAGTTCTATAGTAATCAAATTTTTTATTCTCCATATTATTTGGTTTTCTCTCTTGTGTACGAGATCCTCTTATCTATTGAGCACAGACATTGTATTGTTTTCTTATAGATAGTATATAGGGCGACGTAGGGTGGAGTATTAAATGGGGGCCACAATTAAAGAGCACACAAGAGACTACAAATTATGTGACTCTACAACGTGACGGCCACGTGGGTGCGACAATCAGTGTTTGCAACTGGACTCTAGAGGATAGAGCTTGCAACTGCAAGACAGACACTGCAAGTGGCATGCAGCCTCTGAATTGGAAGAGGAGATAGCCCCAGATTGGCGATTAGACTGCGACACATGGCGGAGGATGTGAAGAAGGCCATTGACCATCGAACACATGGGGGACATCGTTGTCTACTCTGCGTGCCCACCATCCATGTGATAACTTCGAGTCAAGTGGTGCAGCTCTAGAGGGAGTAAATGTTGACAAAGGGGGAGTGGCGACGATGTTATGATGGCCCATGAGCAAGTGCCACATGGCATGGAAATGGCTCGCTATTGCAACTCAGAGTTATCGCATAAGACACGTGGCAAGACACGCCACGTCAGACTCTACGTAAGTCTGGGCAAGAGGGAGAGAGAGAGAGAGAGAGAGAGAGAGAGAGACATGGAGAGGACATAAATTTTTATATAAATATATACAAATAAATATAAAAATAAGAATATATGTGTGTGTGTGTGTGTGTGTTTAAAAAATAAAACCTTTTAAAGACACGGCACACGATGCTCAAATAAGGGTGGATAATAAATTTATCACCTAATGGGTAAACATAAAATATGTATCCAAAAAATGTTAAGTTCATCAAATAGTCTAGGGTCCAACCTCCGGGTCCACTCACCAAAAAGAACCGGAGGTTATGACTTCCCTAATTTTCCTTGCATTTTGCTTTTCGATATAAAAATGGCCTAGTTCTATTCTCTTGTCCACTTGTTTCTCTTTCCCTCCGTGCATCTTCCAATATTTTAGAAATAGGGGCCACTTTGGCAAGGTCTCTGTTTGCAGACATCCTAGTAGTCTTACGGAATTCGTTTGAGTTCGTCCCTAGAATTTCCTTTGAGTCCATCTTGGTATGTATAAAAAAGTGTTGAATCTGTCAAGTAGTCCAGGCTCCAAGGTCAGGGTCCACTTACCTCTGCCACCATCCAAGAAAAATGAGGTATTATAAGATCATCATTTCAAATGGGTAGACAGGTAATGCCTGTATCCCCTGGTGTGTTATTGCTTTATCAAGGAACATAGACAACCATCTAGATTCACAAGTAAATTTTTGAAAATCCATCAAGAGCATAATGCAAAATTCGTATCACATGTCACCTTCTAAATCCATAATTGAAAGATCTTTTCAACTTCTCATAAACAAATGAATAACCTCTTATAACTAAAGGAAATTTTACTACAATTAATAGAGATAAAAGAGCAAAAAATTGAAACAAGTTATCGGAACCACCACAAAAAATACTAATGAGGGGGGTAGTCCACATCTTGACATTTAGGAATGAGAATCAAGCTCATAACATAATCAATATTATATAAGGAGGGTAATCCTTACCCTTGAAAGATTAACCACAATTAAATGAAGGGAAGAACTATAGAAACAACACTAGTAAAATTAAGAAGAAATAACTGTCTAAAAACTTTATGAAGAAGAGGGAATTTACACAATAAAGAGGTAAACTAACCACACGTAATCAAATGAGGACCAAAAGGAACACTAAAAGGAACACACAAGGGAAACAATATTAAGAATTAAGGGTTACCTAAATATATAATATAATTCAAAAAAAAAAACTTTTTGGAAGGGACAATAGGGTTAATTAAGGGACAATAGCATGGAGAGATAGTGATCCATAAATTCAGGGATTTCTTTTATAATAAACCATTAGGCCCAAGAAATAAACTAATACAAGGCCTCTCCCATTTTCTTGTTTGGGGAAACCCTGGTGTTATCTTTCCAGAACTGGACAACACATTGAACAACCTCACAACTTAAGGAATCTTGTCTACGCTTTTGACCTCCATTTGTCCATTTGAAGGAAGCTTGTTTTATGTCCATGCGATGTTTCTTCAGATTCCGTGCTTGAATTCCAAGGGCTTTAGCTACTTCGCTATCACTATATTTTTTAAATGCTGAAGTGTTAGCAATCATGTGGAGAGCTGCTCTGTTTGCCAGCTAACTTATCATCACTTTCTACTCTTTTCACAAGACTCATTTATGTCTTTAAATTATCCACTATTGCCATTGATATGGACTGAAAATTTGTCTCATCGACAACCTCTTGCATATCTCAATGTTTTATAACTTTAGACAAATGTTAGCCTTCGTTCTCAAGTCCAAGTACTTTGTGGTATGCTTGAAATGTCACACAACTGTTAATGTCAAGTGTCTCATGTTCCTTTCAGAGCAATGCTATGGCAGTGCATTGAGCGAGTTCCCTTCATGGTGTGGCACTTCTAATGTGGAGTTCTCCATCTTGCGCACAACTGTATTTCAATGGTAAATCATAAATTAATGAACGACACAAGAAGACAATACGTCAAAACATGCACGCTCAATCTTATTGTACGAGAAAGTCATCCTTAGCTCTAGAGAGAGAGAGAGAGAGAGAGAGCTAGAGAATCACTCAAACATAATTGGTTTTGCACCAGAGAGAACATATGGTCCAAATGCGAGGGCTTGAATGAGAGAGAAGGGAAGAGCCAGTTTGCACAGAGAACGGAGAGAGCCGAGGAGAGAGAGAGAGCAATGGACCTCTAAGAGAGAGAGAACAATGGACCTCTAGTGAAGATGAGTGGAGATAATTGCAGGGACAGAGACAGGACTCCACGAGAGAGAAGAGAGTCGACTGTCAATGGTTTCAAACATGTGCGCGTGATTCCACGAGAGAGAAGAGAGTCAATTGAGAGTAGATTGCAGATCACGGATTCCTCGATGTGCAGGGAAATCATCCTCGATTGAGAGTGGATTGCAGATTGCAGATCGTGGACTCCTCGATATGTGGAAATCTAATCCAACTGTCAACGCCTTTTAGTACACATTTTAGTACTATATCTATGCTAGAACTTTTGCCAACAAGAGTACTTTTTTAGACACCGTAGCATGCTTTCACCCGAATGGCATGCGTCTTGGGTTCTTCACCAAGTAGGACTGACTAGAGCTCTTCTAGTGTCAGAATTTGCTATTGGATGGTAATACTTTGGACTAGATTCTCGTATCCCTCTCCTAGTCCATTCAGGATGACTTGAATCATTTCTGTTGGATTCATGGTCTCTCCTGCTGCTGCAAGTTGATTGTTGTAGTCTTTTATCTTGAGTACGTAAACATGACCGGTTTTACTGCTGCTATTGTGGAAACTCTAGTTGATTTGGTTTCTCAGTGTGAGAATCCTAGATGTGTTCTTGGACTCATAGAGAGCTGCGAAAATATCCCATGCTTCTTTCGATGTCTTGACTGTGTTGAGTTGTCCTAGCATGACATCTTGCACATTTTGCTTGATCAGATGATATGCATACTTGTCTTTCTTATCCCATTCTGCCTGAGCTCTCGAGCAACGGCAGAATCTGCTATAGCTGCAAAAATTGTTTGTGTAACTGTAGATCCCATCATAGATCCGCTGTTGGTGCTATTACAACAGGTGGAGTAGGGCTACCACTGGCTAGATCATCCAATGGTCTAGGTGTAGATCCATCGACATACTCCCATTTGTCCTGAAGTACAAGAATGGCCTCCATTTAGTATTTCCATGTGCCATAATTAGAGTTGTCTCGCTTAGCAAATGCCTCTAGATTGAGATTGCTACTCATAGACATGGTGCAACAAAAAATGTACTCACAGTGTCGTGAAAATCTCTGTATCAATCAGCTACAAAACACTGATTGTGGCAAGTGAAATCTGAACTGTGAGTGAAGATAGAACTGCAATATATAAACTTTGATTTGTATTATAAGGCTTGTGGCAAATGATGCCGAGAATAGCCAAGAGGCTTTAGAAGGCTGAAATGATGTGTATGATGCCGTGAAATAGCCATATAGGCTTTACAATGGTGGCATGTGTGTGTGAAATTAAATCATATGCTATCTGTCCACTAAACAATTAGCAATGCCTCTGAACACTCTAAAGTCTCCTCATTGAACTAATGAACGTCAGGTTTCAGGTAATGTGATGATGTGAAATCGTATGTGAGCGTATGGATTGACTTCGAGTAGGTACTAGTTGGGAATTTTAGGCATGGATTAGAAACTTGGGGAGATTCAAAGCATCCCCTTTATGATGATCTAGTCTACTCTGATCTAGATCTAAACTAACCTATCGCTCAATAACAACAAATAATTCCTTTTCTTTCGTTCTTTTTAAGTGATGGGTTAGATGCGTCGATGTAGAGGCTAATGTGCATGTAGGAAGTCGATTTGTCACGGCGGCGAGGCTAAAATGTGAGTGTAACTTGCCCGAAATGTTTGCATGATGTAACAAGCACGTAGAGCATGAAAAATCGAGCGACTTTCCTTTTTGGAGCACCCTCGAATTCTTCCTAGATCAAGAGATCTAGGTGGAGGGGCAAAAGAAGTGCAAATGTGCTCAATGATGATGTGTCACTGTGGGTCACATGCAGTGATGATGTGGCACTATGCCTAGCAAGAGGTGTGCCTATGGAGTAGTGTGTTGAGGTGGCACTTGTGTGCACATGCAAGGTGCAGAGTGTGCCTGCAGAGTGACAACTGTGCCTACAGGGGGTCAGAGTGCCATGTGGTAGTTTGATTGGTCAAAGAGTGACTTGGCACTTTGACTTTGACTTGCTAGCTTGGCAAATGAGGAGATGTGGTAGTCGGTGCCATGTGTCAATCAATGATTATGTGGCAAGCTGATGTGGACCTTCTTGACATGTCTAGGTGATGTGGCAAGGTGATGTGGCATGGTGGATGAGGTGATGATGTGGCAACCTCATGGGGCTACTGGCGTGACAAGTAGGAGTCTGCCTATGTGGCAGATAAGAATTGTAATGGGACTGCCACATGGCAGAAGGGTGACCAACCCTGTGTGATCCTGGTGAGAATAAGGATGACCACAGTTGCCACGTATCGCAACGTGGGCAACTGAAATATTTGTAAGATGCCTCAAAATCTTAGAGATTTTGTTGATGCTGCAGGTGTCATAGGAGTTGTGTGCCATCCATGGTCACAGACCCACTGGCTGTCAATGGATAAGGTCATTTGAGATGTAGGGAGCCGAGGTTGTGTCGTTTGGCACCTTATTGCATGGTGAGGTTTGCTCTTGCAGTCTGAGTGGTAGAGCCCGTGAGGTGGTGATGCAGTCTTAATCCCGTTGGCACTACTCATTGTAAGGATGGTAGAAGAGGTTGTGGGAGCACTTGGAGCACTACACATAGGAGGTTTGTTGGTTGTAGGAGCTCTGCTACGAGATGTTGATGGTGCTAACTGAGACTGGAGTAGGCTCCATGTTTCATGCAGTGTCAGTCGGTCTACAGAAGTTTGTGGCACTGGGACTAGTTTGTTGGGAGTGGAAGGAGGCATCTGCTGTGGAGTAGTAAGGTCATTACAGAATGTTTGGAGGTGCAGCTAGAGCTTTGCCCATCCTTCCTAGGAGTGGCGCACTATGGTTGTAAATGCGCTCCTCTCGGTTGGCATGGACGCTGCTTGGTAATGGACTCTTGGAGTGTTGGCTATTAGGAGTGGCTTTGCAGACGAGGCTTATTCCATGTGCTATGAAGTTGCCTTGGTCAATAGGAAGCCTTGAGATAGTCTGTCTCTCTGGTGGATGCTGCATAGGGCCTTTGAAGAGGTCATTATTGGAGCCTTAGTCCAGCCATCCAACCGAGGCACAATGAAGATCAGAGTAGTTCGATGATGGAGTCGTTGTAGCCAGTCGGCCGCCCTTGCTGCTTTGGAATCGATGGAGAGGCAACTGTATATGCTGGCTGTTTGGTGGCTTTTGTTGAAGGGACTAATCAGAGCTCCAATGGTGCTTGAAACTCAATAGAGCTTGTAGTTCTAGAGATGTAGGCTTCTCTCTCTCCCTCAATCCTATCTGCTGTCACAAGTAGCAGGGCTGCTCTTTGCCTAGAGCTTTGGACTTCTCCAAAAATAGAACTATGTCTTTCTTTCTCTCCCACAGTTGATGTACAGACTACATCTTACACTCTTCCTATTTCTCTCAATAGGAGAACTCATAAGGAATCTCTCTCTCTCACAACTAGAATGAAATGAATTCTCATATAGCCAAGAGAAAGAACAAAAAATCTCTCAAGAATGATGGAAATTTTCTCAACACAATGGACAGAAATTCCTCTCAAAGAAGAAGGTCTCTCAACGAAATAGAACACTCGATCTCTCTCACAAGGATGGCGCCTCAGCGGAAGGTAGAACCATGCTCTGATACCATGACAAAATATGAAGAGGGGAGAGAAGAAGAGTGGAGATGAGGAGAGAGGGGATAGCTAGAGAGCACACCACAAATGACTAACTGTACACTAGATTTAGTTGAAAATGTAGAATATATTTAAGGTTAGGGTTAGGGCATCTAACCCTTTCCTTTATAGTACTCTATTGGGTTAGTGCTATGCACATATGATCATGTGATGGTGCTATGCACACATGATCACATGATGTTGAGCATGAACTCTCAACACCTTTGTGTCTGGTGATAGTTCGCAAAGTGTTTTAAGCTACTTGTAGAGGTATGTATGAAGGAGGTGCAATGTTTCCCTAGAACCAACCCATCCGACCCAATCAGCCCTTTCAAACTCCTTGATATATAACAGTTCATGTCATATTGAGCCGCAAGATCTTATTTCAACAATGCATCACTCTTCTCTTTGGTGCAGACCGGCTTGGGGAGATTATGGCCTCTGCTAATCCTTTCCTTCTCCCTATGCTAGACTACAATATCACTTGGGATGTGACCATCTTCATTCTCATCTAAAGGAAGAAGGGAAAGAGTGTGTGGGGTGGTCTCTTGGTATGAAAGTTTCTATTTTATTTCCCCTTTCCCGATAAAGATCTCTATCACTAAGTTTGGAAGCAGTAGGAAGCTAAGAGGTTCGTGAAGTTTTATTACCCCCACCTTCATGTCACAATACCCATTAGATCTCGTGCATGAGACTAATCACCTGATGCATATCCACTTGCTTTTTCCTATAATCATAAACACAATGCCACAATAATTGCATGAGCTTGGCTTCGTTTCTTATTGAGTATCACCATGGCCTCTATTCCTCCCTCTGCCTCTAGCATATCCACCCCTATTTGGGTTGTTTTGGGTCCTTGCTGATATTGTTGATTTTGGTGTCCATATTGTGGTTGTCCACCACGTCCTTCGACTTGACCATAGCCTCATGCATTTCCTCTTCGTCCATCTTGACCACCACTAGTCAACAAGGGATGCTCTATCTTGCTAGATGTTGAGTTGTTAGTGTTAGCAATCATGCCCTCTTTAGACAACTGTGTTTCCTCACTAATGAGTAGTGGGATGAGATCATTGAAAGATGAAATATTCTCCCTGACAGAGACGATAGTAAATGGTATATCCTTTGCTTCCTCAAAGGATTTGGGCTCGTTGATCTGAGCCACCATGGCGAAGTTTACAAAGGGAGTCTTCATAGTACATTGAGACTGCCAAACTCTAGAGCTATTCTTGGGGATGTCTGTCACTTGAGAGTCTTGCAAGGTTCTCAAATACCATATTGGTAACTTTTTCTCTTTAGGGGATGTCTTTAGAGATGGCTCTAGTGCAGCGTGCTCCACCTCTCACTTCTCTGACTCTTCAACCTCTAGTTTCTTGAATTTTTCAACCTTATCCACATTCTTCACAGTCAACTTGGGTGGGGGTAAAAATACTCCACATCATGCAATTCCTGCTTGAGCTATAATTTTTTAGCCTTAGTGCTCATTTCAAACAACTTAGTGATAGCATCCCAAGTGTCCTTTGCAGTTAATGTATGCAAATGATTTCTCAAACTGAGCATAAACACTTTAAGTATGGCTGTCTTGGCTTGGGTTAAATGCTATCCACATTCCCTACAAGTACCCCTATAAAGTCACCTTCAATAGGTGGTCAAATGCATACACAATCTACTCCAACTGAGCAAAAATAAAGCATTCAATTCGAAAAAAATAATTCCTTTATATCTCTGCATATACCATGCATTCAACTGTGTTTTTCTTGTTGGGGCATTCCAAAATCATTTAAAGGTATGCTACCAAAATTGTCCCAAAACAAGCAATTGGACTATAACTATAGCATGAAACATAGGCATGAATGAGGAAAAATGATCATCGCTACAAATTTAGAAGTTGCATTAGCTCATAGATATGATACACAATGATTTAGGATTCACACTCGAGCTCTAAGCGTCTCCCATGAGATATAGGTGACCTTCCAAAATAAGATAATGCAATAATTCCTACCACTATAGCTCCACTGTAGATGGCGATGTAGTGACAATGGCTTCTTTCCAAATCAACTTCTAGCTTTGTGGAAGGCTCAAATAGGGAACACTTTCACTATTGAGGACTCTCAAAAAACTTATTGTAGAAATTTTCAGCCTGCTAGCACTTTAATACATAATCTTGGACATCCTTACCTATTCCAGGCCAAAAGAATTGTCTTTTCAGAAGTACATATGTCTTCTGAATTCTCGAGTGTCCAGCACTTGGACTATCATGACATTCAAAAAGGATTTGGCGCCTAATGTCATTACATCCGGGACACATACTATGCCCTTGTAGAGTAGGTAGCCATCTTCAATAGTATATTTTCTCCACTTGAGTCCTTTATCACCAACCTGTGGTGTGTCGCCATTTCCATGCGACTCCTCAGTGAAAGCCTCTCAATTAGTTGGATCCTTGTTTTTAATTGCTTTCCATATTTTAGAGAAATGAGGATCAAATTCACATTTCCCTTTTAAGGACTCTAGGAAATCGTTCTGAAATTGAGTAAAACTCAATTCATTAACAATTGGCATTCGGCTAAGAGAGTCTGCTACCACATTAAACTTCCCTTTCCTATATGTCAATTGTATATCAAACTCTTGCATTAACTCAGCCCATCTAGCTTTTCTACCTTTAAGCTCTGGCTGATTACAAATCCATTTAATGCTTTCTTGATCAAAGATGATCTCAAATTTTGCACCATATAAATAGTGCCTCCACTTCTTTAAAGCATAGACTATAGCATATAGTTCCTTCTCATACGCCGAGTAATTCTGTTGGGCACGATCTAGCTTTTTGCTTTCAAAAGCCACTGGTCGACCTATTTGTATAAGTACTGCCCCAACAGCAAAATCATTAGCATCTGTCTCAACCATGAATGGTTCATTGGGATCCACTACTTTTAAGACAGGAGCTGCCGCTATAGCTACCTTTAATTTTTCAAAACTTCTCTTTTGAGGTTCATCCCATATGAAGGTGCTTCCCTTCCCCTTAAGCTGGTCCGTCGTCGGAACAGCAATCTTAGCATAATCTTGGATGAATCTCCTATAGAATCCTGACAAACCTAAGAATATATGTAATTCTTCTACATTTGTAGGATGTGGCCATTCCAATATGGCCCTTACTTTGTCAGGGTCCATATGAACCCCTTCTTGGGATATTATATGTCCCAAGTATTTCACTTCTTTTGCAAAGAATTCACATTTGGATTCTTTTGCAAAGAGTGAATTATCTCTAAGCAGTTGGAACACTTTTTGCAAATGTTCCAAATGTTTTTTTTTTTTTTAACTATAAATAAGGATATCGTCTAGAAATACTACATCAAATTTCCCTAGATATGGCCTTAAGACACTATTCATAAGTGTCATGAAAGTTGCTGGAGCATTTGTTAATCCAAATGGCATTACTTTAAATTGATAATGCCCATACTTAGTATGAAATGATGTCTTAGGGACATCTTCTTCCCTAATTCGTACTTGATCTTAAATCAATTTTAGTAAAGTATTTTGCCCCTTGCAATTGATCAAAGAGCTCATCAATGCGAGGCATAGGATACTTATTTTTTATGGTGATTTTATTTAATGCTCGGTAATCTATGCATAAATGCATAGTACCATCTTTTTTCTTTACCATTTAAACTAGTGCAGACCAAGGTGAACTACTTGTTGGGATTTGGCCCTTTTTAAGATATTCCGTTAACTGTCTTTCGACCTCATGTTCCTCCATTTGACTAAGCCTATATGGGGGTTTACAAATAGGGGTAGATCTAGGAATTAAATCTATTTTATAATCTACTTCTCTCTCAGGAGGTAAACCATCAAGTAAACCAGACGAAAAAACATCTTTAAATTCAAACATTAAATCTTTTAAAGAAGATTTATACTTGTTAACATTACAAAAAACAACATTACTTCTTTTCGATGCAGAAGACATAAAATCACCAATAAAAGTAAGTTCACAAAGATATACCTCCCATTCTTCTTGGTGTAGTAGTCGTTCCAATTCCATCGAACAAATAAGAGGAGAGTTAGGCACATCATGTTCTCCTTGAGAATGTGAAAGACTCTACCCTCTTTTTCAAACATACTGGAGTTATTAAGATAACTCCTCTATAAGTTATGCCTAAGACTATACAACCACCATTCTCGACCAAGCACTACATCTGTTCGGTTGAGATGCATGATTTGGAAATCCAAGGCATCCTGATAGCCTTGAATATCCCTCTCTACACCATATATCATGGTGTCCCAAACTTTTTTATCACTGCCCTTCGCCAAAGAGACCACATATTTATGGGCACTGGGACTCTCAGGCAATTTTAATTTCTTAACTAATGAGTAGTTTAAGAAATTGTGTTGCACTATCATCGACCATCACTCTTACTCTTTGCCCCTTAATTTTTCCATGCATCCTCATCAAATCATGAGGACCAAAGGTGGGTTGCGACATTGCCGATGATAGACAACACATATGGGTGCTATCCTCATGATAGACCTCTGCCTCAGTGTACTTTTCAGTACCATTGAGCGGTAACACTTGCACCGCATGCACTTGTTTTTGTGGAGGTCTATTTGGGGCTTTAGCTCCTACTGGTTTATTTTTAGGACAGTTCCAAGCAGCATGGTCTTTGCCCAGACATTTGAAGCAAAGATTTTCTAGCCTGGCCCTTTCATAATCCTCTTTCTTCAAGAGAGGATAATTTTGTGTTTGAGGTTTCTTAGGTGGTGCTTGAGGAACCTCCTTCTTAAAGTGCCCCTTCCTTTTCAAATTGGAAAATTTATTGAACTTTGGAACAAAACCTGTTTGCTCCGAAGTTCCAATTATGAATTTCCCCGTCGTATCATCATATATTTGGGCATACATAATGGCTTCCTCAAAGGTTTTTGGAGAATTTCTTTTCACCTCAACCTTATAAGTGTTTTTGAGACCTCTCACGAAACCCCTTATCTTTTGGAATTCATCAATTCCCTTCAGCTTAAGGACTGCCTCCCTATAATTCGCTATGTACTGGACTAGAGTGTTTTTACCCATAGTGCAATTGTCCCAAGCCTCCCACACTCTTTCTAATTCATTTTTCGATAAAAACTCTTTTAGGAAGGCTTGTTCAAACTCAGTCTTATATCTAGGAATTTTATCACTCTCCTTGAGGCTCATCCATCATTTATAGGCTTTATTTCCAAGGGAAAGACTTGCTTCCACGACTTGATTTTCAAGAGGTGTATTCCTGAGTCGATGAAAGTCTTGCCATTTTTGCAAGAACGTATTAATCGCATCTTTATTATGCTCCTTTTCTTCCCCATTGAAAATTGGTGGTTTTAAGTCCTTAAGGATGTTTGAGGTTTCTCTAAGTCGAGAAGTAGACCTCTCAACTTGATTAGGAGGAATCGGTAATTTTTCAGTGATAGATACCGATTGAGAATCAGCTATCTTAGTTATAGCTTCAGCTAGGGTTTTTAATGTTTCACTGATAACCCCTAACTGTGTTTCTATATTTTGCGTTCAAGTTTCAAGTTTAGTGAATTCCGCCTACAAAATTCCATAATCACCATAATCAATATCCTCCATTTCTACATTATCCTCTTGAGTTTCAGTTTGTACCTCCTCATGTATTTCCTCTCTAACTATTGCTTTTTCCTTTCTAGCCCTTTCCTCAGCCTCCCTATTCATACCATCCCTTTCTGGAGTTGTCATTTTAAAAATGTATATTTTTCAGAAAATGTAAAGCAAAGCGCTTTATATTAGAGAGAAAAATATGATGCCCACTTCCTTGGTATTTATTCGATGGTCTTGAATTTGTCTTTGAAGCTGACGCGTCCTCTCACGCTTTTAATTCTTGATCTCTCGTCCCGATCCCGCTCTTCTTTATACTCTTTGCTTTGAACTTTTCGACCTGTTCTTTGATCTTCTTCTTTGAGTTTGGCGAGGCTAAGGAGATTGGAAAGAAGAAGGGGGTGAAAAGACTTTGAAAAGAGAGGGGACTTTAGACTTCAGAGAGGGGTAGAAAAAGGTGTTGAGTTGGCTTTTTCTAAGGTTTTGAAAACCTTAGATTACGTGGCTTTTACAAATGCTTAGACTCTGTGTATTTGCGCAGCAATGAATAGATGATTTGAGCGACGATTTGCGCTACCTTTTGCAGGCTCACTCATGCCATTTTCGCTTCCTCTGCTATGAATTTCTGCCAATCTTGCAGCTGCTGCTCTATAAGTAGTCTCGCGTGGTGACCTTCTCGGGTTTCAATGGCCATCTGATTGCAATGGACTGCACAGTGCGATGGTGTTCTCAAACTCTAGTGATTCTTTTAAGTACTGCAACAGTGCAATGAAACATCAAGCATCTAAGAGGCCCAAGACTGATAGCGGCTCCCGTGACGGTTGCTTCACACTGAAGATGGTGAAGGCTTCTTCACAGCAGCGATCACGCAACTCTTGAATACTCCAATTGTTTCTAAGGGAAGAGCAGTGGGTAGGAAGGAAGCTGCTAGTGATTAGAATAGCACCCACGAAATACGCACCCCATTGAACCATTGCGACGACGGAGATTTTGCTCTACTTAGCTCACAAATTTACAAGGCATCCATCTCGTCGAAATAGGGAGCTACGTTTCTAACCTACTTTGCATCGTAATTGTAGATCAACTCGGCTCTGATACCAATGTTGCGGGTCCTCAAACCTCGAGGGCTTTTGCTGTCATTATCCACCCGACCACGGATTCCCTTCTCTTGGAGCCCCCTAAACCTCCTTTCTTTTTTTGGCTCCCTCTAGAATCCTCCCTCCTAGCCTAGCACTTGCCACTTGGCCTCCAACTTTGGTGCCACATGTCCCACAAGGGATTCCTCTCTTTATAGCCCTCTCTAGGACTCCTTATGCACCACCTCATAAATGTCTAGACCTAGGCATGACCCTAGATCTAAGCCCTTTAGGCCCTATTAATGCAAGTGCTGTCAAGCCCTCTGGCTTCCTGCCTTATACCGTGGTCACACGGTATTATAGTTGATGTAACATTGTCTTTTGCTCAAATAGTGTGATCCTTGTGAGAGTGAGAGTGATTGAGAGTTTTTGTTGATCTCATTTTGTTCCTGTATTTCCATTGTGAGAGATACTTATATTCATTTGAGGAAGAAATTTCATCCTACTCCATGTGCCAAAGAAAGAAACCTATTGATCCTATTCTCGTTGAGAGAGTTTTGAGAGATGGGGATAGAAGTAATGAGCTTCAGCCTGTTGTATATGTTTGTGGTGGGGTCTACACAGGCTAGCTAGAGGTCAGTGGGAAATGCATGTGTAGGTGGGTACGTGGTCATTTCTTTCATCAAAAGACACATGGGAAATGCGGGCACGGGTGGGTACATGGTCATGTCTTTCATTAGGAGACATGTCTCTATACATGTCTCCAAAAGTGCATCCTGGTAGCCACAGCAGAGCATACACTGGTGGTAAGTCGCCTCTGTGTAATGGAGGCTATCATGGTTTGAGTCCTACAGTGAGGACAACATCTCAAGAAAGACATTTTGGATGGCGACATTGCAATATTGGGACATGTTCAACATCGCAATCTTGACACTTAGTTTTTTTTTGCCTCTATAGCCTTGCATTTTTGGCAACGTGAAGACAAAGGTAACCTAGCTACATGTATCCTCAGCCCTTAACAAAATTGCAGCAAGAGACTGACTACATACAAGAAAATGGCCAAGAGATGGAAAACAACCAAAGTAATGTAACACAACTAGATGATTGACTACACAACCAAAATCAACAGCCTGTAGCAACATACAAAAGCATAAGACGGATGTCCAACGGTAACTTCTTCAACCAACCACATGAGATTAGTAACTTGCCATTGAAATGGTGAAAATAAGAGCAAGGAGAAGATATTACCTTTTGCCCATAACGAAGTTTAGCAACTTGTCTTATGAAAGTGTTTTCACATCTCGTCCCTTTTGTTTCCTTTTAGAATCTCTGCCAGAATCATGAAATCAAACACTCCAAAGTTCTTTGCCTCCACATATAACATGTTATTGAGGATGTATAAAACAATACCATTTTCATTGTATTTTGGGATCAATTTTGACAACATATTCTTACATGTTCGAAATTGAAAACTGTGGCAAAACTTCATTGTATGGACCATCTACAATTCTAATTTGGTCTAGTGCACCATCATTTGTGTGTGTCGACCTTTATTATTAAAGAAGATACCCAAGGGACATGGCAAGAAAATGTTTACTCTGGTACTAGTAGTTTGCTCGAAAGGTTCAGCCTTTATAATTGTTGTGGTCACATCCACATGCAATGATAGATTGGAAGTGCCACCTTCACCCACCACTTTCTTTACACCCATAGATTGCTCCACTCTATAGTAAGAATTTACTTCTAACATGTCCTTAAAATGGTGGATGTAAGATTGAGGGACAACTAGAGTAATGGTATCACAGCAGCACATGTCAGTAAACTTGGCATGAATGCAAGTGGGGTACCTTGGATCATGAGCCTTGCAAGTTCCATATTTCGCCAATAGTTTTTCCTCAAATGCAGAGTGATGGTGGCAAACAAATTAATGGAGCTCACTTATATTGAGCAAAGGGAGTGAATATACTACACTAGAAAATCTATCTCCAGAAGGCACCAACGTTGTTAGATTGTACTTAGTACTTTGCAAGGGAGACGACTAGTATATGTTACATTTGTTGTTGCAAGGGAGTTTGTTTCGTCAACCACTTTCTTTTTCAATGGTTGAATGTTTACTTGCATACTGGCAAAAAGTGAGCGCATTGCATTTTGGAACAATAAGAAACGTTGCAATAGACATATTGGAGATTGCACGATACAATATCACAAGATAGATGAAACAATGCGATAGTGCTTAGAGTGCAAGATGGAATTCACGTGTATCTAAGCCTTTATAAGGTGTTTGCAAGGTCAAATTCAAGTGTACCTAAGTGTTGGAAAAACTTGCACCAATTATTTGCAAACAAAAAAACATGTGCTCCTCAATTCAATTATTATACATCATGGCCATGATCATCAATAATATAAACGAGTATTGAACCCGTGCTTTGCATGGGCAAAGATGCATGACCACTCCCCATCTGAAGGTGGATCTTTGATTCTTAAATTGCTAATCAATTCACCTTGCATACTTGGATTGGATTTTGAAATTTTGGCTGTCTTAACCCATGGCTCTAAGACCTTCCATCTCCTCCTTTCATTCCATTAACCTTCCATCTCCTCCTTCCTCCTGAAGGTGACCTTCCATCTCCTCCATTCCATTGACCTTCTATCTCCTCCTTGCCCCTAAAGCTACCTCTTGTCTTTCCACCTCCTCCCCCCTCCAAGCCTCCAAGAGCTCCTTCTTTATGACACATGGCAGGCTCTTCTCCTCCAAGCTGCCATGTGTCCTCTTTTTTTTTTGGGGTCTTTGTGGTTAATAGGTTAAAGATAAATGCCTTGGATGTATAAGAAATGGAACTAGAATACCTTCCACGTTTGCCTCCTAAGTAATAGCTTGAAAAGCATTGTGTAAGGATTATTGGCAGTTTTCTTGATAGGTAAATTCTTCAGAAAGATCCCATCCTTCAGTATCAATATCGGCAACAATGCAGGTTGGGAAAAGGGGATACTTTAAGTACTAGGACCTAAAACTCAGACGACGTTCTTGAGAGGCGATGATGTTGAATATGCAAGCACACCTATAAAAAACCCTTCAATACTTAGTTTTATAACCATCCATCAATTCTCACTACTTTATAAAGGCATAATGTGGGATGTAAGACAATTCTTGACTATTTATTCCCACACATTAATGCAAGTCCGAAGCAACGTTTATATATATATATGTATATGTATATGTATATATATATATATATATATATGTATATGTATATGTATATGTATATGTATATGTATATGTATATGTATATATGTATATATATATGTATCTCACGGATAGCAATGGATGTCCGGAATTGTGCATAATCCTTTTCTTGACCATTCAAGGTCACAGAAACTAAATCATCATCTTCCACTGGCGACCCAATAGAAGTAAGTGCATCTGCAATCTTCTTCACCTTCATGTGGTAGTCATTGATGCTCATATTTTCTCTCTGCACATTATGCAACTCTTGCTTGAGTTGCATTTTCCTGGCTTGCGCATTTGTGCTATACATTTTTGTCAAAGTATCCCACGCCTATATATATATATATATATATGTGTATATATACATATATATACACACACACACACATATATATATATATATATACATATATATATGTATATATATATATATATATATATATATATATATATATATATATATACATATATATATGTGTATATATATATACATATATATACACATATATATATGTGTATATATATATACATATATATACACATATATATATATATGTATATATATATACATATATATATGTATGTATATATATATATGTATGTATATGTATCTATACATACATAAATATATGTATATATATGTATGTATATATACATATACATACATACATATATATACATATATATATGTATGTATATGTATGTATATATACATACATATATATATATATATATGTATGTATATATACATACATACATATATATATATATATATATATATATATATATATACATATGTGTGTGTGTGTGTGTGTGTGTCTTTCACTATTAGTAAAAAAGTTTGGCTATGGTTGAAAGAGGCATTTGTGATTGCAGAGTTTTGGAAAGATGTGTTCCCTTTTGATACAAGGGATAGTCGGGAAAAAACATGATATATAAAATAGTGGGACCTAAAGATACAACCACAATCTTTACTATCAAGTTTACACTCCCATCAATCCTCAACGAGTCAAATGTTAATAATAACAAAAGAATGTGAAGTAGACACTCATTAGATAATACTTCCGATTGGGAGACAAGTGAGGCGGCGAAAGATCTGAGCATGATGAGTAACCTTTACAACATCCCATATGTTTTTAACGGAACACACTATTCTGAGAGATGCTCCAAAAAAACCATTGTGATTTGCAACGTAATCATACCCTCAGCAAGGGAGTCATTAGACTGATGCACTTGCTTTGCGTGCTATGTCATAAGATAAGTTTGAAGTTGAGAAAAAGTAAGGAGAGGAAGTTCGAAGTTGAAATCAAAGAAGTGAGAAGTGGAGAAATCAAGAACATCAAAACGGAAAACCTTCTTTGAATTGTTGCTTTCCATGTTCATTGATTTTTTGGAAAGCTCACGCTCGACCGATACTAAAAGGTTCTCATAAGGTGTCGCTTGGACTACTTAGGTCACCTATGGGAGTAAGAGAAGTTATATAGCAATCAAGCCCCTATTGAATACAAATTTAGCTAATTTCATTTCCTTGTATGGCAAACGCGCTCATGGTCTATAAAAGCTCACTTACCTACACCAATAATTAGCCCATATGGATTGTAACTACCATTCTCGAAGTATAATCAAAGTCACATTAATAGAATCGGCACACAAAGGATGAACAAATCTCTAAATAGCATGCTTCTCACAACAATGATATTCGCGAGAGAACCATGCCAGGCCTCATTACCTTCGTTTATTGCGTGTGAATTGAGGAGAGAGACTACCTAGCCAGTATTTTTGTAAAATGATAAAACCCCTATTTTCACGTAGACCTTCCCCCCAAGGTAGGCCAAAAATGTACTTCCTGTTACTAACAAGGGAAGGAGCCCCTCCCATCTTCTTTGTGAGTGTGTCTTTTACAACATACTCATGTAGCCTAGAGGTAAGACCGTCTCAATGGTGGGCAATGGATCAAAGTCCCTCTCTTTTCATGAAATTTTGAAGCTATTCCTATGATCTTAGCTTAATTGGGGCCCTCTACCTTTATACCTCGGAAATCAATTGAAATTCTCAATTGGAAAACAAACTAGGTTAAGTTGTTCTTTTTTTTGGAAAAGAAAATAGAATACAAAAGGGAATAGGAAAAGAAGTCACAACTTCACAGAAGCTACTGCGGATACTATCCTTGAGCGCCCCAATTGTAATTTGCAGATCTTTGGATCGACCCAGAAAGAGTACGTCCCAAGTCTCCCTCATAAAAGTTAACTCATATGCAAGGAATAACTTGTTTAGATTAAGGTTGGTTCACACCTTCTGGCGACTATTCTCCAAAAGATGGTATGAAGGGTGGTGTCCTAGTTGGCCCAATAGGGGGGATGGGCCGAGACACTGGCACAAAAGATATGTCTGGCCCATGAAGGCCGCCCACTCGATGGCTACCGTGCCTACTCCAAATTCAAATTGCGACACCAACTAGATTGCTTGGCCAGCTGGGCTCTTGATGAATACTTCTCTCTTTTGCTATCTTGTTGAGGTTCACATGAGTCACGTTGTCAGAAATGATGCAGAATATTGATGTTCAATTGCATGCAACCTTTTCTAGAGATTTCGTTATCATCCAGTCTTGCTTGCACTTGATGTTGTTCATGTCGAGAGTAAAACGTAGTTTTTCTTTTTTTTGGAGGAAGACAAATTCCTATTCTTTGCACTGTAAGCAAATCTATTGTCATTTCACTTCGAGCGAACGACGGGGAGATGTATTTCAGAAATGTATAAATAATAAATCAAAACCAAATTGAGACAGAAGCATGCAACTGTGACAAGAATAATCCAAACCCAAAGTTGCATTGCATGTACGACAAAAGTTGCAGCACCATTTGCAACTTCATTGGATCCCTTTTTTCAAAGGCACAAATGTTTATTTTTTGGGTCAAATTATGTTCCTACGCTTTAGAAAATAGTACTTCCGCGCTCTAGCCGGATGGCCCTCGAGCGTGTTGTAACCTAATGGACCTACTGTGTTGTGGCTCCTTATGTAGTACTGCTCTAAAGTTCGTGCTTTGTCTACAGTGTCTGTTGTTTCCAAAACTTTGATTTCGAAATTTTCTTTGAAGGGCTTGTAACGTTGCAAGTCCTCTTTCATTTTCGTCGGTGGTTTTTTATTGTGCTGTTTGATCCTCCGCGGCAGGTCCGTCGTGCTCCCTATGTATTTTCTGTTGTTGGGCTTGCATGTGATGCAGTAGACGACGAGGCTCGTGCGATTCCCTTGCGCGGGCGCTTCAGTGGAGGCTCCTCCTTCATCTCGAGGCTCGCGTCTTTCAATGTCGTACCTGCGTAAACATTGACAATTACGTTAGTCATCGAGGTTTTTGGTCCTTTTTTTTTCATTTGATGTCCATAATAGAATGCATTTATTTACTTGCCCTGGATTTTCTCTGTTGGCATGAAAGGATCGTTTCCAATACCGAAGCACTCCTCGTATAAGTCCCTGTCGAAAATATACATAAGCTTCTCCATTGTCGTCACCGAGTGTGTCGCATCGTGTGTCCCTCCAAATTGTTCCATGAATTGTTTGAGTATAGCCGTTCCTTGATCGCGCGTCGTGTCCCTCAGCAACTCCAAGGATACGTTGTACCCGTAATGCAGTAGCTCGCACGCATACACTGTGATCCCTTTCATCTTCGTGTCTAGTAGCTTCTGCCCCTCCAAACTTTCCATCATCCTATCGGTCTCATCGAACTCAATGTCAAGCTCAACAAGGATCTCTTTGAGGAGTCCTGCAGGAGAAGTGCAATCCATGATGAGTTTGTTGTTCTTGCAACTCGTTAATTCTTTTTCTCAATCGTTGCGGTTTTTTTTAATTTTCGGAAGCATTACGTACCATTTGCGAATCTCAAGCCTCCCGGCTCTGTTTTAGCTGGCAAACACCTATTGCAGTTGTCAATGAAGTCGCGTAGTTCCGCATACGTGTTGAAGCCGTTGATGTAAGCTCCCGGACGTTCTCCTGCATTGTTTGCTAGCCAGAATTGCTTTGTGGTTAGGAAGAACCTCCTCTTTGCTAGTGGAGGTTTTGTTGCCGTTGCGTTGCTTTTGTATAGCTCAAATAGCTGCTTGCAGGCACGACTTATTACACCGTCTTTTCAAATGAGCCGTCTTTTTAAATCTTCAAGAAAAAAAGTTTCTTTCATGCTGGTGGAATTTACCTTGTCTGCGTCCATGTCTTATGCTGCAATGTCCCGAGCTTTCTGATTCTCTGCACCTGTTCTCGACAACAGACAAGATATTAAAACCATTTTCCTTGCACGCATGTTTGACGTAACATATTCATGACTTGTCTCTGCCTTGTTCAATCTCTGGTAGTGAATACCTTTATGCACGTGGTTGTGTTGTCGGCTGTGAGAACTCTCGTGGAATTGGTCTGAATATGTCTAGATGTGGGCAATGTAGTATGCGCAGCCTCGTTCTCTCAGTCACTCTGGATAACATCACGTATGCTAGGCCAAGGGCAAACACTCCTCGGAATATGAGCAGCGCTTTGTTGGATATGGTTGCACCTTGGGATTTGTGTCCGATGATAGCGTATGCTAGGGTTAGTGGAAATGTGGACTTGTGGAACCATTTTCCATTTATTGCCTTTCGTTGATGCTTCGAGCGTCGTAATGTGAGCACGGCCGCCATTGTGTCCACGACGATAGTGATACTGTTGATTTCTCCCCTGCTAATTGCATTGATGCTCTTGATTTTGCACATTGCTCCATTTGCGGCACCTATTGCGAGGTCGATGTTTTTCGTTATCATTGCCTTCGCCCCCACGCAAATTTTTCCTATCTCGTTGAAGCTTTCGTCCTCCAACCATTCTTTGAGAGCTGGTTCGCTCGCGGCGTTACTGTGTATTTGAACATGCACAATCATCTCGGGAGTGTTGAATTTCTCCACAAGCTCATCGTTGAAGGTAGCGACATCGACTTTGTGCGTGCAAATGATGGTTGTTTCGGCATCGATGAAGTGGCATGCACCTTCCTTGTCGACAATGCACTGCCCCAAACAGTCGGAAATCTTGTCAGTTGTGGGCATCCTGAGTCTTATGGTATGCAAGAATGCCAGGAACGGCATGTCTCGTGCATGTCGCACCGAGAATTGCATGTGGTACATTTTTGCTTGAGCCCAGTGCGCGGAGGACGTGATGTGGCACGGCTCACAGAGATCCTCGCGGTGTTTATAGACTGGCGGTAATTGCGCCAGGTCACCAAAAATTATGAGCATTTTGTGTCTGAATGGCTCATGCAATGTGCCATTAGTCACATTGACGATTTGTCTTACCACGAGATCGAAAGTCATCCTTGTTAGCATGGACATCTCATCAATGATGATCGCGTTGGCTTCCTTGATTGTGAGGTGTTGCTCATCCGTCTCATGGATGTTCAGTGGGTACTGACTGCTGCGCACAGGGATCTTGAATTGGTAGTGTACAGTGGTTGCAATCCCGCTTAGCCGCGTCGTAGCCGCCCCTGTTGATGCACAGAGTATTGCCGTTTTGTTTTGCGCTACCAGATGCGAAACATAGTACCGTATCAAGAAGCTTTTGCCGCTACCTGGTGTTCCATAGACAACGTGCAGCCCCGAGCTTGTTGAAGCTAGGCTTTCGAAGACTCTTTGTTGTTCTACTGTCAATGCGGCATTGGCGATGGTGTGAAACTCGGCCATTTTTTCCAACATCCTCGTGCGTGTTGGCCCTTCGACGGTTTGCTGGTCGATGTTAGGCCCTTCCATCAGGCAGTCTCGGATGATCGCAACCTTTTGCAATATCATATTGATCAACTGGTCCATGTGGTCAGTCGCTAGTAAGTTCCTTTGCCTGTATTCAGTCACATACATCTCGAGGTCCTCGTTGCTCAATATGAGGCCGTGCATTTGGCATTCGACAAAGTAGGATCCAGCTATGTTGGCAGGTGATATGAGCTCCGTTTCATTCTTGAAGCTGAGTTTTTGCAAGAGCACGTTGTAGAAGTACCCCTCTGGTTGATGTCCAGGGTGGTAGTCAGTGAATTTGACTACTCGCTCACATTTTGTGATCCTGTTGCCTAAGAGGTCAAGACCGACCATTCCACGTTGCGTTTCCTTGGGCTTTCGGATCACATATTGCCTATGGTAATCGTAGAACGTGCTATCCTCGATGACGCTCGGTCTCCCGTAGTATATGTCGACCGGGTGCAGGGTGATGTTGTTGTTTCGCGAGACGATGCGTTGTCTTAGAGATGGTGGTGAGGAGTCGACATAGTGAACGGTCTCGCTCCTTGTGATTGTTGGTATTTGCATGCAGTTTAGCGCGGCCTCTGTTGGAGAGGTTGGTTTTGATAGGAGGCTCGCGGTGATGAGTTTCAGCTTTACTTCGTCGAGATGTTGCAACCCCAAACGCGAGGCGTCTTCTGAACGGATGTTCAGTTTGCCCATTGGTTCAGATTTCATCGCGTACTTGAGGAGGTAGTGAGAGATTGAAGAGTTTGTCACCCGCTGTATGTTCATGTGCGCACCCCACAACAGTAACATAGAAGGGTGGTAAGGGATGACATTTCGGTGCTCATGTCCCGGCCGGTAATACAACCAACGTTACGTTAGAGGGTCAAGGATGGGTTCATATTCTGGCTGTGTTGCGAAACGGAAGCCGTGCTTGCAACTGTGGTGTGACGGTCCGACGTAGCACGCTTTCCTGCATACGTGCAACTGCTTCCTGAGAACTAGTTCTCGCAGCCTTGTGTTTCGAGGATCCAGGGCCTCATCCCTGGGGATGTAAGCCGCAATCTCATTTGCAATTCGCTGACGGTCATCATGGTGGACCCACAATATGACATGGGCGTGTAGGGAGCCCCTGTTTTGTATCTCATAACGAACGACATGGTGTTGTATTCGGCCAAGCAGACTGTCGGATGAAAGCAAATGCTTGCGCATGAACATGTGGAAGCGTGCATGGAAAAGTGCCACGCATTCAACAGGATAGTCCTTCCAAGTGAATTGCGCATTATAATGTGTTGCGATGCTCTCGATCACATTAATTTCTTGCCACCGTGTATCGGTGACCTCGTCTGCAGTGAATGTCAGAAAGAAATCTGGGAGGCCCCAAGCATTGACCATCGTTATGAGGTCCTTCAGTTGCCGTCGATGCCACGATGGGGACCCCGGCATTGTTGATGGCATGCTGTAGCGAAGCACGTGTCTCATTGCGTCTTCATCGATCGTGGCAGGGTTGTCTTTCCTATATTGGTCGATGTCTCATTGCAAGCATGTAGAGTTGCTTGAATTGGCAATCATCACTGCCTGTTTTAACTGGAACATGATCAACAAGTACGGCTGGTAGAGCGTGTAGATAGAGAATAAGGTGCATATGAGGTGCATATTCTCATTTTTACATAGTTGCTGAACTGTATGCAGCCATCATAGTAGCCCCGTTCGAAAGGGAACAGGAAGGGGAACACTGCTGACTCCATGGTTATGTCAACACATGCACTGCCAGCTGCTGCTACTTCGTCGACGTGGAATGAAGCGACCCTCTTTGAAAGCATTTCTGTACCCCGTAGCTGTATGGAGGCAAACTCATGCTTGTCCCTTGCATCAAAGGCGCGACGGTTCACGGGATCCACCATGTTTTGCAAAAGCAGGAGCTCAGGCTGAGATTCCGCTATTGACATTAACTCGAAGGGAGCTGTCTCATCGTGTAGTTCCAAGATACCTGCAATGGTTTGAGGACTCAAGATGCACATACCCATCTTGATGTCCGCACGCTCTGCTAAAGAATTGTACTTGTGCAATATTGGATTGTTCTCGATGTTGTATGCGAGAACACTTAACAGCTCGTTCGTCACGATTTCTTGAGCCGAGCTTAGTGGGACGTTTTGCCAAGATATCAGAGGATTGTCTAGAAGTGACCTTCGATCGAGTGTGCCACGAGCAATCGCATTTGCAGTCGTGGTAACTGAAATGGATACAGCTATGATGCTTAGCAGTTGCGTGTGGAGGTGGTTTCTTTTAAGCAACTACCGAGAGTACTGTGGCATCAACCACACAATGTATCTGCTCCGCTGGGCATCTCGTGTCAGCTTTGGCATTTCCAGTAAGTCACTTGCATGCCCATATTCTCACAGGCATCCAAAAGTATCATGTTTCTGAGTGTGGTGCTGTGGCTCGAGATGCCTATGCCTTGCAAAGAAACGATCCTTTGGTTTGCAGACAGTAGCGTGGTTATGCCACAGACACCAAAGATTTGAAGGGTAGAGAAAGTAGCCGCACAATTACTAACCCATTGCTTGTATCTATCTGCGATGGTCAACCACGATGACGTAGCTGGCCTCAAGGACATCTTTCTTGATGTTATATCAAGTTGAATAGCTCGACCTCTGGCTGCTCTGAGCGTTGACGAATGGTCATGTTCGAAGGAGTTTTTGGTGGTCATTTCTACATCGTGACATGAATTGATGTCTAATGTTCGGGTATAAACACCTACAGGGATTAATAATAAAAACCATCCGAAACTTTGCTAGAATTTCACTCACGTGGTTTTGTCTAAACGCAATAGGAAAAACAAAATGGACTGAACCTCTATCTTTAGAAGGTGGAAGAATTGATAAAATAACTTGAATCAAGCAAATACATTTTGTTGTGCGTACCTTTAGGAGAAGACACTCATTTGGAGGCTGCAAACATCTCGAAAACAGAATTGTTGCAGACATGATTAGTATGTTGGTCGAACCAAGCAAATGTAATGTTCCCTTGCAGAAACAGAATGTGCGAAGAAGTGTGCGTGCTCAAGATGAGGTGTAAAAAAAAAAAAACCATACCTAATGTATGGTGGAGAGCCGACACATGTCTCTCCAAAAATTATATATCATAGGGGAACGTGCCATCCCCCCGTTTCAAATAGTCACCTCCAGTGTTGGAGGTGTAGTGCATTAATGTGGACCAGAGCAACAGACGGTGCAGAAACATTTCAAAATTGAGATGACCGTACATTCTACTTACGTGGAGTATCCTTTGTGACGTCCACAGCTCGACGAGAAGTCACCTATTTCTTTGCTGGAATGTTGGAATCTGAAAAACAATCATGATTATTCCTCATGTTTTGCATGTTTGGATATGTTGGTTAGCATATGTGCAATTTCCTAAAGATGATAAATTCAAGCACAAAAGCTATACACAATCCAACGATCAAAGATGTAGACTATGGTCATGTATGATGATGCCGACTATGTAGACACAGTACCTATGCATAGTAGAGAATGCATTCGCAACTCGAATTAAGGAATGAAAGCACTGCAATTCACTGCACTTCATCATCAGCTAGACGGGGTACCTATGCACAAAAGAGACTAATGCCTAAATCCTCGCGGTCGACTACGATTAGTGTAGAGCACTAGAAACGACGTCACAAATTATGGGAGCTATTGAGAAAGGATCGCGGAGACCTTTGGCAAGCTTACAGCTGCAGTTAGTTACTCGAGCATTGGCAGTATATAGTAAGCTAGATATAGAGATATTCAACCATTTATGCAGGCCTGGGCGAATGCCTCCTTTCACACTGTAACTAGCCTTGAACCTTCATCTCCTCCATCGCCAACCTTCCAAGCTTCATCTCCGCCATAGCCTAACATGCCTCTCTATTCCATCTCAAATAGACGATCTGTATCTTCTAGCGTCTGATCACTTTTCAAAATTTATCTAGAATATCTTACTAGTCATAGAGGAGCTTGTTCAATGATGCATTAGCAAGTAAAGCTTGTGCTCTTGTAATGCACATCCTCATTTCATGCAAGATTTTGTTGAAAACGTGTCTTGAGGAATGGATCCAATTTCGAACTCTTAAATTAGAATCGCAAAGTATGCCGAGAAGATTCGACTCGCCAGAGTCACCACCCGACTAATTGAAGCCAGCACTTACACATTAGTACTGCCGCAAGATATTGGGCAGCATAACCTATCCATTAACGATCATAGCGATCGGCATTTCTTCGACATCGTTTCAAGAACTATAAGTTATTACAGATCATCGATAGACCTCAACACAAGCAGCAGTAGAAATACACTGTGCAGCCACATAGAAACCTCAAGAGACAAAAGGTGACGGGGAAAGGAGAGACTAACACTAAAACATGGACAAGTGGCGAAAGGAGCTGATCATACGTAGATCTGTCTTCCATCGGAGCCATAAAAGACTATACAAATCGATTCGCCTCAATTACTTGGCCCTGAGTACATCATCATAACTAGCGAAATAAGGTATCTTGGAGGACGAACTGGGTTCCCCGTTCATGGCAAGAGAATGTATGTTTCCATAAATCCCTTGTTTATTCTCAGTCATCGGCACATAAAGCCCGAGAAGCATGTCCTGGAGAACTTTCCTTACGTAACTTCCTGGAGAAGTTTCCGTATAATTGATTCTTTCTTCCGAATCATATTCTTAGCAGCTCGCAGGTTACGAGCGATGCGTCGTCCAATTGAATTATGAATTACGAAGGCTTGGGAAGGCTCTATCGACAGTTCTCGGGGTGATCCACATTGATGTAACGAGGGAGACGGACCTACCACAGTAACGAAACGACCCAGATAATCAACCCGCTTTCCAAGCGAATTCTCGCGGAGTCGTTGAAATTGTCATCCTCTTGTTGATGGGTCCCAAAAAAACCTTGAACTACACGACCTCGTT
This sequence comes from Dipteris shenzhenensis, assembly GCF_047967505.1. Taxonomy (NCBI): domain Eukaryota; kingdom Viridiplantae; phylum Streptophyta; class Polypodiopsida; order Gleicheniales; family Dipteridaceae; genus Dipteris; species Dipteris shenzhenensis. The sequence goes on along the minus strand of NC_141610.1, from coordinate 29,854,601 downwards.
TGGATGAGGAAGAGAAACGGGATTTAGAGCATGCAGGGAGGAGGGAGGCGAGTGAATGAAAGATCTTGGGAAGGCTCTATCGACGGTTCTCGGTGTGATCCACATTGATGTAACGAGGGAGACGGACCTACCATGGTAATGAAACGACCCAGATAATCAACCCGCTTTGCAAGCGAATTCTGGCGGAGTCGTTGAAATTGTCATCCTCTTGTTGATGGGTCCCAGAAAAACCTTGAACTACACGACCTCGTTTGGATGAGGAAGAGAAACGAGATTTAGAGCATGCAGGGAGGAGGGAGGCGAGTGAATGAAGGATTCCTAAGAGAAGGGAGGCGACCAAGGTAGCAATAAGAGGGATGATCTGAGTGGACAGTTTCACCTATATTTATAGGTTTTGCCTTGGCTTTTTACACAGTTGGCTTTTTACGCAGCTTTTCAAAAGCTTTCAAAGCTTTTGGGCTTGACCTCGTTTGGATGAGGAAGAGAAACGGGATTTAGAGCATGCAGGGAGGAGGGAGGTGAGTGAATGAAAGATTCCTAAGAGAAGGGAGGCGACCAAGGTAGTATTGTGGCATCAACCGCACAATGTATTTGCTCCGCTGGGCATCTCGTGTGCAGCTTTGGCATTTCCAGTAAGTCACTTGCATGCCCATATTCTCGCAGGCATCCAAAAGTATCATGTTTCCGAGTGCGGCGTTGTGGCTCGAGATGCCTATGCCTTGCGAAGAAACGATCCTTTGGTTTGCAGACAGTAGCATGGTTATGCCACAGACACTGAAGATTTGAAGGTTAGAGAAAATAGCCGCGCAATTACTAACCCATTGCTTGTATCTATCTACGATGGTCAACCACGATGACGTAGCTGGCCTCAAGGACATCTTTCTTGATGTTATATCAAGTTGAATAGCTCGACCTCTGGCTGCTCTGAGCGTTGACGAATGGTAATGTTCGAAGGAGTTTCCGGTGGTCATTTCTACATCGTGACATGAATCGATGTCTTATGTTCGGGTTTAAACACCTACAGGGATTAATAATAAAAACCATCCGAAACTTTGCTACAATTTCACTCACGTGGTTTTGTCTAAACGCAACAGGAAAAACAAAATGGATTGAACCTCTATCTTTAGAAGGTGAAAGAATTGATAAAATAACTTGAATCAAGAAAATACATTTTGTTGTGCGTACCTTTAGGAGAAGACACTCGTTTGGAGGCTGCAAACATCTCGAAAACAGAAGTGTTGCACACATGATTAGTATGTTGGTCGAACCAAGCAAATGTAATGTTCCCTTGCACAAACAGAATGTGCAAAGAAGTGTGCGTGCTCAAGATGAGGTGTAAAAAAAAAAAACCATACGTAATGTATGGTGGAGAGCCGACACATGTCTCTCCAAAAATTATATATCATAGGGGAACGTGCCATCCCCCCGTTTCAAATAGTCACCTCCAGTGTTGGAGGTGTAGCGCATTAATGTGGACCAGAGCAACAGACGGTGCAGAAACATTTCAGAATTGAAATGACCGTACATTCTACTTACGTGGAGTATCCTTTGTGACGTCCACAGCTCGACGAGAAGTCGCCTATTTCTTTGCTGGAATGTTGGAATCTGAAAAACAATCATGATTAGTCAATATGTATTCCTCATGTTCTGCATGTTTGGATATGTTGGTTAGCATATGTGCAATTTCGTAAAGATGATAAATTCAAGCACAAAAGCTATACACAATCCAACGATCAAAGATGTAGACTATGGTCGTGTATGATGATGCCGACTATGTAGACACAGTACCTATGCATAGTAGAGAATGCATGCGCAACTCGAATTAAGGAATGAAAGCACTGCAATTCACTGCACTTCATCATCAGCTAGACGGGGTGCCTATGTTCAAAAGAGACTAATGCCTAAATCCTCGCGGTCGACTACGATTTAGTATAGAGCACTAGAAACGACGTCACAAATTATGGGAGCTATTGAGAAAGGATCGCAGAGACTTTTGGCAAGCTTACAGCTGCAGTTAGTTACTCGAGCATTGGCAGTATATAGTAAGCTAGATATAGAGAGATTCAACCATTTATTCAGGCCTGGGCGAATGCCTCCTTTCACACTGTAACTAGCCTTGAACCTTCATCTCCTCCATCGCCAACCTTCCAAGCTTCATCTCCGCCATAGCCTAACATGTCTCTCTATTCCATCTCAAATAGACGATCTGTATCTTCCAGCGTCTGATCACTTTTCAAAATTTATCTAGAATATCTAACTAGTGATAGAGGAGCTTGTTCAATGATGCATTAGCAAGTAAAGCTTATGCTCTTGTAATGCATCATCCTCATTTCATGCAAGATTTTGTTGAAAACGTGTCTTGAGGAATGGATCCGATTTTGAACTCTTAAATTAGAATCGCAAAGTATGCCGAGAAGATTCGACTCGCCAGAGTCACCACCTGACTAATTGAAGCCAGCACTTACACATCAGTACTGCCGCAAGATATTGGGCAGCATAACCTATCCATTAACGATCATAGCGATCGACATTTCTTTGACATCGTTTCAAGAACTATAAGTTATTACAGGTCATCGATAGACCTCAACACAAGCAGCAGTAGAAATACACTGTGCAGTCACATAGAAACCTCAAGAGACAAAAGGTGATGGGGAAAGGAGAGACTAACACTAAAACATGGGCAAGTGGCGAAAGGAGCTGATCATACGTAGATCTGTCTTCCATCGGAGCCATAAAAGACTATACAAATCGATTCGCCTCAATTACTTGGCCCTGAGTATATCATCATAACTAGCGAAATAAGGTATCTTGGAGGACGAACTGGGTTCCCCATCCGTGGCAAGAGAATGTCTGTTTCCATAAATCCCTTGTTTATTCTCAGTCATCGGCACATAAAGCCCGAGAAGCATGTCCTGGAGAACTTTCCTTACGTAACTTCCTAGAGAAGTTTCCGTATAATTGATTCTTTCTTCTGAATCATATTCTTAGCAGCTCGCAGGTTACGAGCGACGCATCTTCCAATTGAATTACGAATTACGAAGGCTTGGGAAGGCTCTATCGACGGTTCTCGGGGTGATCCACATTGATGTAATGAGGGAGACGGACCTACCACGGTAACGAAACGACCCAGATAATCAACCCGCTTTCCAAGCGAATTCTCGCGGAGTCATTGAAATTGTCATCCTCTTGTTGATGGGTCCCAGAAAAACCTTGAACTACACGACCTCATTTGGATGAGGAAGAGAAACGGGATTTAGAGCATGCAAGGAGGAGGGAGGCGAGTGAATGAAAGATCTTGGGAACGCTCTATCGACGGTTCTCGGGGTGATCCACATTGATGTAACGAGGGAGACGGACCTACCACGATAACGAAACGACCCAGATAATCAACCCGCTTTCCAAGCGAATTCTCGCGGAGTCATTGAAATTGTCATCCTCTTGTTGATGGGTCCCAGAAAAACCTTGAACTACACGACCTCGTTTGGATGAGGAAGAGAAACGGGATTTAGAGCATGCAAGGAGGAGGGAGGCGAGTGAATGAAGGATTCCTAAGAGAAGGGAGGCGACCAAGGTAGCAATAAGAGGGATGATCTGAGTGGACAGTTTCACCTATATTTATAGGTTTTGCCTTGGCTTTTTACGCAGTTGGCTTTTTACGCAGCTTTTCAAAAGCTTTCAAAGCTTTTGGGCTTGACCTCGTTTGGATGAGGAAGAGAAACGGGATTTAGAGCATGCAGGGAGGAGGGAGGCAAGTGAATGAAAGATTCCTAAGAGAAGGGAGGCGACCAAGGTAGCAATAAGAGGGATGATCTGAGTGGACAGTTTCACCTATATTTATAGGTTTTGCCTTGGCTTTTTACGCAGTTGGCTTTTTACGCAGCTTTTCAAAAGCTTTCAAAGCTTTTGGTAGCTTTTGGTTGTGCAGCTTTTCAAAAGCTTTCAAAGCTTTTGGGCTTTTAGAAGAGGGATGATCTGAGTGGACAGTTTCACCTATCAGAAGAGGGATGATATGAGTGGATAGTTTCACCTATATTTATAGGTTTTGCCTTGGCTTTTTACGCAGCTTTTCAAAAGCTTTCAAAGCTTTTGGGCTTGACCTCGTTTGGATGAGGAAGAGAAACGGGATCTAGAGCATGCAGGGAGGAGGGAGGCGAGTGAATGAAAGATTCCTAAGAGAAGGGAGGCGACCAAGGTAGCAATAAGAGGGATGATCTGAGTGGATAGTTTCACCTATATTTATAGGTTTTGCCTTGGCTTTTTACGCAGTTGGCTTTTTACGCAGCTTTTCAAAAGCTTTCAAAGCTTTTGGTAGCTTTTGGTTACGCAGCTTTTCAAAAGCTTTCAAAGCTTTTGGGCTTTCAGAATTTAAAAAATCTAAGGGTGTATATTGTGCCATGTGGAAGCACAGGATTTCAGAATTTGAAAAAACGTCCTAGTGCTGGCCAAGTAAGGAGGCGACCAAGGTAGCAATAAGAGGGATGATTTATGGGTTTTGCCTTGGCTTTTTACGCAGTTGGCTTTTTACGCAGCTTTTCAAAAGCTTTTGGTAGCTTTTGATTACGCAGCTTTTCAAAAGCTTTCAAAGCTTTTGGGCTTTCAGAAGAGGGATGATCTAAGTGGACAGTTTCACCTATCAGAAGAGGGATGATCTGAGTGGACAGTTTCACCTATATTTATATTGGCTTTTTACGTAGTTGGCTTTTTACGCAGCTTTTCAAAAGCTTTCAAAGCTTTTGGGCTTGACCTCGTTTGGATGAGGAAGAGAAATGGGATTTAGAGCATGGAGGGAGGAGGGAGGCGAGTGAATGAAAGATTCCTAAGAGAAGGGAGGTGACCATGGGCTTTCAGAATTTAAAAAATCTAAGGGTGTATATTGTGCCATGTGGAAGCATAGGATTTCAGAATTTGAAAAAACGTCCTAGTGCTGGCCAAGTAAGGAGGCGACCAAGGTAGCAATAAGAGGGATGATCTGAGTGGACAGTTTCACCTATATTTATAGGTTTTGCCTTGGCTTTTTACGCAGTTGGCTTTTTACGCAGCTTTTCAAAAGCTTTTAGTAGCTTTTAGTTACGCAGCTTTTCAAAAGCTTTCAAAGCTTTTGGGCTTTCAGAAAAGATAATCTGAGTGGACAGTTTCACCTATCAGAAGAGGGATGATCTGAGTGGACAGTTTCACCTATATTTATAGGTTTTGCCTTGGCTTTTTACGCAGTTGGCTTTTTACGTAGCTTTTGGGCTTGACCTCGTTTGGATGAGGAAGAGAAATGGGATTTAGAGCATGCAGGGAGGAGGGAGGCGAGTGAATGAAAGATTCCTAAGAGAAGGGAGGCGACCAAGGTAGCAATAAGAGGGATGATCTGAGTGGATATTTTCACCTATATTTATAGGTTTTGCCTTGGCTTTTTACGCAGTTGGCTTTTTACGCAGCTTTTCAAAAGCTTTCAAAGCTTTTGGTAGCTTTTGGTTATGTAGCTTTTCAAAAGCTTTCAAAGCTTTTGGGCTTTCAGAATTTAAAAAATCTAAAGGTGTATATTGTGCCATGTGGAAGCACAGGATTTCAGAATTTGAAAAAACGTCCTAGTGCTGGCCAAGTAATCACGCGTTACCGAGAACCACCACACGACACGAGACAATTCTAATGAGCACGTGAGAGTTAAAAGAGAACGTGTGGCTTGGGGTTTAGGGTTTATCAAGGTTTCTGGGCATGTGCGGTTTTAGCGAACTATTTGCGTCACCCTTCAAGCCTCAAGTTCTAGCTTACAGTGTCTGTGAATGCTTGGGAGGTGGCCTTTATCCTCTTTGCAGATTGCTCTCGAGCTTTAACAATGCCTTGGCTTGTCGATCCTTTTGCTCATACTGTCGGTTCCCCATTTCCGTGATGAGGTTGAAGCATGGCTTTTTTCAGGGCAATTTGATCTTCTTGTCTCAGTCTGCTGAACAGCTTGCGCGTGGGCACATTGCGGCCAATCCAGCTTCAGGTAGCCAATTCATTGCCTCGCCCGCGAAGTTTTTTCACGAGTCCAAACGGATTGTTTTGCTAAGCGATCTCTTGAGGAACGTTGACAGCATATGCCAGGTGCTTGCCGTGGGTAGATGGGGAGTGGACGTGGAACAGGCATTGAAACGGCTTCCATTTCGAATCATTCCGGATCTCGTGAACGAGGTGTTGAAGCGACTGCATGATACAGTGCAAGCTTTGTGCTTTTTCTTCTACGTTGGGCAATTGGATGGCTACAAGCACTCTAATCTGACCTATAACACTGTTGTCAATATTGCTATTCAAGCGGAAGAGTTGGGCTTTGTAGAGCACATTTTAAGTGGTTTGCTGGAAGACGATTGTACTTTAGGTACAGCAACGTGCAATGCTGTGATCAAGTGTTACGGCAAGGCCCACAAGGTCGAGGCGGCATTTGCAATTTTCGCAGAAATGGGTCATCGATTTTGGAAGCCGGACACGCGCACTTATAACGTGCTCTTGAACATCCTCGTCAAAGAAAATTTACTTGAGAGGGTTCCTGTATTTTACGGCGAAATGCTGAAGGCTGGATATCGTCCGGATATTTTCACTTGCAATATTCTGATGCTATATCTATGCAGGTGTCAAAATTTTGAAGAAGGATATAAGTGGTTGGATAAGATGAAACAAACTCCCTGCCTGCCCAACGTCGTCACGTACAGCACTTTCATTGACGGGCTTTGCAAGGCAGGCAAGATGTCACAAGCCTTCGCTTTGCTAGATCGAATGATTGAGGATGACATACCTTCATCTGTTTTTGTGTTCAGCTCCCTCATTGATGGATTATGCAAGCAAGGAAGTTTAAATGAAGCTTGCAAGTTGTTCAAAGACATGGATAGCAAGAAAGTTAAACCTAACATTGTGACATACACAAGCTTAATTGATGGCATGCTTAAAGCAGTGAACACCAATGCGGCTCTTAGTCTTTTGGAACTCATGCAATTTAGAGGCTGTGCTCCTAATGTGTATTTGTATACAGTAAGAATTGATTCTTTATGCAAACATGGACAACTAGATTTAGCCTTTAGTTTGCTAAGACAGATGAACAAAATTGGCTTTGATCCCTGTACAGTTACTTATTGTGCTTTAATTGATGGGTGTCTGAAGGATGGAAATCTTGACGGGGCAGTAGATCTGTTAAATGAGATGTTTGACAAGGGCTGCACACCCAATGCTTATTTGTATTCCTCATTGGTTTATTTTTATGCCAAGACAGGTGAAGATGCTAAAGCTAAGTTGCTTGTCGAGGAAAGTATGGTTCAAGAATCTTCACTTAATATCCGAGTTGTGAATTCTTGGATGAGTGGGCTGTGCAGGGCAGATAGGGTTGATGAAGCTTACAGGCTCTTCATGAACTTAAAAGCAGAGGGTTTCGCACCCAATACTATCACCTACAACATTTTGATCACTGGTTTCTGTAAGTCGAAGAGAATGAGATATGCCTGGATGATGTTTGAGGGGATGATAGACCAGGGTTGCAATCCAGATCTCGGTTCTTACACAAACCTTGTGAAGGGTTTTTGCAAGATTGGTGATGTATCTGATGCGTGTGAATTGTTGCTGGAGTCATTTAGGAAAGGATTTGTTCATTTTTTTCGCTGGCACGTCTCAACAATCCTAGATATAATTCAACTGGGCAAAATTCATCATATGAAGCACTTTTTGCAGTTACTAAGCTCCAACTGTGCCTATGGTTCAAAAGCAGATCAGGTACTAGTTAGTCAGTTGTTGGAAGCTATGGATAGTGACTCAGCTTGTGATGCCATAGCTGAATGGAAGAAAATTGCTTAGGCAATAGGCCACGACACTTTCAGTGCATGCTCAGTCTGCAGTTCTGTGTCGAATCCCGTTATGGTTCTTTGCAAAATTTTAATGACAGCCAGACGATCGGTCATGAGTGAGAACAAGAATTATATCACATACAAAGGTATCAACCACATTAGACTCCATTGACCCCCTTCTTTTATTATTTAGGGTTGCCTTTAGAATTGTCTTTACATCTGCTTTGTCTTTAGGTCTTAACGTAATAATATTGGGTTTTCAGTTATGTTTTCCATTTGATACCAGAGTTGCAACAGGCTTCTCCTTCTTCTCCTGGACTGGATGTTTTCCATTTGATACCAGAGTTGCAACAGGCTTCTCCTTCTTCTCCTGGACTGGTCCATATTTACTCTATAGATTCGGTAATTTATGCTTGAAAGTCTCTTCACAGTTAGGCTGGCCATCCACTAATCGTACTAGGGGATCATAGAAGCCCTGTGATAGGTGAATCTTTATGGACAATCCTCTAATCGGGAAGGGATGCCATGCCCTATGATGGGGAGCTTGATGAGGATGTAAATACACTTATGTGTCAGTCTTATTCAGCCCAAGTTCATAGTGCCGTGAGGAGATTGAGAGAGGCAGTCTCTTATTTGACATCATGAAGTTTGGGATTCTGAGGGGATCATATTGTGAGCCAAGAAGCATAATTGGTCCAACCCTCTTCATGGGGAGATAGAGACTTGGAGCAACTTAGCTCACTGGTCGGAGGGGCATCTCAAGGGTTTACTACATATGTGAGGGGTGGGACCACGGATAGATGAGATAGAGGTAGCCATCCTAGAGGGCTTGAGGGAGAGACACAGGTGTTAAGACTCTAGGGGCATAACGTCGAAGACCCCTAGAACCATGTCAGACATGGCAGTTTTAAAAGAATTGGAGTCTTGTCTTCAGTTTGCTACTTTGCCTATCATTGATGAGACGTTGCTCTATGGGCCCTCGCCAATCTTCTTTACCTTCCAGTTAGAGCCTTGGATTTCAGGGACAGTTAGGTTGATCACTTACTTGACTTGCTGTACTGGCAGATAATCATAGGTTTAGCAAGGCTTGACCCTTGCCTAGCTAGAAATGGGTACACATAGTGCTGGCGTTGGCTGTGGGAGGGCCAACCTCTCAGGGAGGTGCAGTAGGTATTGCGAGACTACCTTTCCTCAAGTAGACACTCGTTACTCATGATGGTGTGAACTGAAACCAGCCTTAAGGCATAGAAGAGGGCGGTATAAACAACTAACTAACCAAAGCCTTCACACTAGAATATTCAGCAAGTAATTCGAACACAGATTGGGGGAGCTAGAGTGCTCCTACTCAATAGCAAGGACACAGATTGGCCCCAAAGACTTGGCACCCCTTTCGTTATTTCTTTATTAATTGGAGAGTCCAGCAAATAGATTAAACAATGAACTCACTCTCAATAGGCATCAGTTTTCCAAACATTAGCCGTGCCGGGCCCTGCTCTTAAATCCCAATGACAATAGGCATCCATTTCAGTGCAAACACCTGCATAAAACATGGGAGTTGTTGCTAGCAGCCCATACAGGGTCACACAACTCCCCAAACTGGCACAAGTGTCCACTGACTCACTGGATCACCCAAGCAATGGGTGATAGCATAGTCAGCCTGCCCACAATCCTTGGGAGCATGAACTTACTTTGTAAGCATTCTGTGTGTATCTCCCTATCAAGTAAATGTCATGTGCACGGATTGGTATCTGACGTGTATTGGGTACACAAGACTAGCTCAGGTAGCCTAGGGAGACTTAGGGCTAGGCAGGCTTGATTCTTGGGTTGAGTGGCAAGGGCACGAACCAGTTAGGGGTCTTTGCTATTTTTGGCGCATTGGGCCCAAGTCTATATAAGGGGCCAGGGGTTCAGCTCTCGGAGAACCGATGGGAGCATGTCTTGTCCCCAGGTGCTAGGTCTGATCCTAGATTGAGTCGCGGACGCGTGCTTGCATCATAGCATAGCCAAAGGACGAATAGCAGATCCCAGGCGTCTAGGCGCCACGTGTTGGTATGGGACACCAGGCTGGTTAGTATTTGGTTGGGAGTTCGTGCCAGTAGCTCAGCTCATGACTCGGAGGGGACATCTCCTGATTCGGGATCGCATCCCGTAGATGTCATGGTTGGGTGGTGTGTTCTTGTGTTTGCTTGCAGATCAGAGGTTTCAGGAGTGCTAGGGTCATGTCAGTTGGTATCAGAGCCAGCTCTTGAGGTAGGAATCTCTGTTATGAGAAATCTTGGACGTGATTCTCTCCAGGTATGCCTCAATTTCGAAATTCATGTTCATGCCCTGCAAGTGTCACACAAGATTTTGTCATACGGTGTGACCCCTTTGTGAGCCCTTGTCCAAGGACAGTCAAGCACAAGCTACGTAGGTCAGTCTCTCAGGCTTAGGTCAAGTTAGTAAGTCAGTTCTTGTTCACGTACCCAATGGAGGACAGTAGGTTAAGTGTTTCCATCTTATAGTTTAGGTCTTACCCTAGGTTAGGAGTCCCTTTAGGGTCCCCAAATGCTGGACAGGTAAGCAGGGAAGGCAGCCTGCAAAGGCTACCCAAAAATTCCCCTGGCAAATGAGCCAGGGAAGGCTTTTTATAGGCTGGTTGTAGGCCAACCAGTCTGTAAAACAGACCGACTCAGTTGGCTGTTTACAGACTGAGTTGGCTCAGTCCAGCCCTATAAAAGGGCCCCTTGGTTGCCCTGTTTTCTCATTCAGTGCTCCAGCCTTCAGCTCTCCTACAAGCTCCACTCCAGCCTCCTTGTGCAGCCCAGAGATCCTCAGTTCTGGCCCTGCTCTAGCCTCAGTCCCTTGGCCATCAGTTCAGCCTGATCTGAAGGTGTCCATGCAGCACAACAGTCGGAGATTTGGACCAGCAAACGGAGAGAGGGTTGGACACTGTTTCCTCAGCTTTCTCAGCTCTCTTTTACAGTTTACACAGCTCACTCTCAACTCTATATTTCAGTCATCTCTCAGCTCTCTCATAGGGTCTATCACTTCTAGTTTTCACTCTCTCACTCACGCAGTAACCCTGCATTCCGGTAGACAGCACAAGCCTCTCCCTTGCCTTGCAGAAGCGTCCTACATCGTCAGTGTGGACAGCATCAAGGTCTCGGTACTGGTCGGCGTTGCCTCTCAGGTCTTTGGGTCTGCTATACGTGTGCACAGTGAGCTCTTCAAAAGTGCGTTCCGTGCTCTCTTGAAGAGTGCTCTTTGTATTTCTTAGTTCTCCAAGTATAAAGCCAATTCTCCCCTGATTGGGGGAGGGGGCCCTCAGTGGGTGCAGGGACCCAATCAGTTGTCAACTCTATTCTCTCTACCCTCATCTCCTTTCTCTCTCTATGGTAAACAACGCTTATTCCTCGCTAAAGGGTTAAAGGTCTTGATGTGAATTACACAATTAGATAACCGTTGCATGTTACACCAAGTGCTTGTTGGTTCATCGCTTAAGGGTTGTGGTTACTTGGATTGGGAAAGAAGGAAGGAGTGAGAGAGAGAGGGGTGAATTTGAAGGAAGCAGGGTGGAGTGGAAGAGACGCTGAGAGAAAGGTCGGTTGGTAGGGAAGAGCTTTGGAGTGGATCGCTAGTTCTAGAGGATGGTGCAAGGGAGGAGGGTGGAGTGAGATGCTAGAGGGAAAGCCAGGAGCTAGGACGGGATGGAAGGTTGCGTGCATCCTTCGGGATGAGCACTAGGGAACGGGTGTTGATGGCGGAAGCAGGAAGAGGTGCGTAGCAGATGCCAGTCTCTTGAGACTGGTTTAGACGCAATTCAGGCTGGGAAAGCTAAAAAAAGCAAAGGCCCTACTAAAAGTAGGAGTGTGCTTTTTAGGCGTGCAGGCTACTATAAGCCTTGGATTATGGCGCTCTTGTCTTAACTGCCATCTCTCATGCTCCAGCTCGAAGCCCCATGAGTGCGCGCAGCTAGCTTTTCACCCGCCATCTCCGAGTAGAACCGGTCAGCTTGAGCTGGTTTGCTGCTGCAGTTGTTAGTACAGAATAGCCCCCCTCTCATCGCCTTTCAGTTCGTCAGCCCGCTACTCCTGTGCTTCACCGTTTCTCCCTCTTGACGTAATCCCGTGGCAATTCGTTGCTTGCTGCCTGCTCTTGGATTCGGTCTCCGCTGCTCTACTCGTTTCCTCACGATTCCCTTTCCTTTCCCTTTGGCCTGCAGAGCTTCCCTTACTCCATGTTCTTCATGGCTGATTCAGTAGACCCGAGGCTTGCTATGGGTGATCAAGATATGAATTACCATGCAAATGATGACCAGGGCCTCTTCGATGATTTGATTACGAAGACTGCCTTCAGTGAATTCACCACCACTCTCGATGAAATGTTCGAGTGAGTTAATGCGAATCAAACGGGGTCGACACAGCAACTCTAAGGGATTCAGACTTCACTCTCACTTTTGATTAGCACTGTTCAGGCGCTCACGCATGTGGATGCTTTGGCTTAATGTTAGGTCCGAATATCACTCTAGATCCTTATTCCAAGGAGGTGGTTGACACTTGGTTGCACAAGTGGCAAGTACACTTCCAGTTTCACCCTTACCCAGATGAAAAGAAAATGCAGCGTGCAGCAGGGTATATGTCAGGGAAGGCTTTATTGTGGAGAAAGGAACTCCGACCCAAGCTTGCAACATGGATAGAATTCGAAGAGGTCTTCAAGAAAGAGTTTCTGAAGGAGAAAGATTACGATATCGTAGGCAAGCTTAAGGCCCTCGATATGTCCAAGCTGAATTTGACTTTTGAGGTTTATCTTCAGAGGTTTCGTGATTTGTAGACCAAAGCTACAAAGATGGATCCAGTTACCTTGTTAGGTTTCTTTGTGAATGGTTTGCTTGACTCGTACAAGCTTCAGATTAAGAACAACAAGTGTGTTATTTTGCAAGAGGCCATGGACTATGCGTGCATCTATGATGATACCATGGCCAGCGCAAAGGGAACCACTATTGCCGACACGAGTGGTACCGGGGAGTCGAAGTCTATAGACAACGCCTCCAAGAAGAACTCGACTCAGACGAAGAATGGTCGTGCCCGTTTCCTACGCACTGTAGAGAAGGGGTAGGGACAGATTTGGAGAAAGGGGGATAGAGGAGCAAAAGGGGGGGAGAGAGAGAGGGGAAGAGGGAGGGAAAAGGGTAGGAGAGAGAAAGAAGTAGGAAAGAGAGGGAGAGATTGAAAGGGAGTAGGGAAAAGAGAGAGAGAGAGAGAGAGAGTGAGTGAGCGTAGGGAGGAAGGAGGAAGGGAGAGGAGATAGGATTAGATGTCACATAAAAAAGGCTAGTAGGAGGTGGATGGAGACTTATATAGTCCCTCCACATTGCCCTCCTAAAGGGCTTCCCCTTCATTACAGCTATCCCTTCCCATAGAATTTTGCCCTCAAATTTTCATATGCGGGCTGTTTAATAGGTGCAGCAAACAGCAAATAATAATCAGCCAGGTAGGAGATGGGGGTTGTCCTGGACAATGCTCTCTTGCTGCCATGAGTTCTCATCCTCAGGGAGTCCTTGCCACTTGATAAGATACTTGGTGTAGACTTTGTTTCGGAGTACGTGATCCCTGAAACCCATGATGCGCTCGGGAACGGAGTATGTGGCCCTCCTCATCCATAGGTGGTAGCTTAGGAAGGTCTTGGGCATGCTGTCCGACATGTGGCTTCAGCAAGGACACATGGAAAACATTATGAATCCTGGAGGTCTTGGGTAGCTTCAACTTATATGCCACCTCACCAACTTTGCAGATGATCCTGTAGGGACCATAATACCTGTGATCAAGCTTCGTGTTGGTGTTACCCTTCAGCGAGGCAGCATGGTTCTTATGGAGGCGTAAGTGCACATAATCGCCTTCTTCAAAAGATAGATACCTCCTGCGTTCATCCGCATACTTCTTCTGCTTGGCTTGGGCATCCTGCATATTCTTTTTAGCCAATTGCAGAAGGGCATCCATACTCTCCAAGTCATTTCTTGCTTGCTGATTTTTCACAGCCATGTCTGCAACTAAAGATGGCATACCCACTGTGCATCCATACATAGCGTCGAACGGGCTCATGCCAATAGAGATGTGCTTGGTATTGTTGTAACAAAATTCAGCAAGTGCGAACCACTTATCCCAAGACTTCTGTGTGTCATGACAGAAATGCCTCAAATACTCCTCCAGCCATTTGTTCACCCTTTTTGACTGTCCATCCGTCTCAGGGTGGTAAGTAGTGCTAGGTGTAAGAGAAGTACCCACTGCTATAAATAATTCCTGCCAAAAGTGGCAATCTCTTTGTCGGTGACAATCTCCTGAGGGAAACCATGATGCTTAAAAACATGCTCGATGAACTGCCAAGCAACTTGTGATGCTGAATAACGGGTCTTAGTGGGTATGAAATGGGCCTGCTTTGTCATTCTGTCAACCACCACAAAAATGCTTCCCATCCCCACTCTGTGGAACGAAACCCTGTGATGAAATCCATAGCAATGTGAGTCCATTTGCCTTCTGGAAAAGGTAATGGTTGCAAGAGACCCGTAGGTAACCGGCTGTCCACTTTATTTTGCTGGCAGGGCAAACATTCACTGACAAATTTAACTACATCCTACCACAAGCCATCCCAGATAAAGCTCTGTTTGACCTTTTCATATGTCTTAGTAATACCCGCATGTCCTGCCATAGGAGATGAGTGCATTTCCTGTAAGACCAGCAGTCGGTACTTTGAATCTGGCACCAAATAAATTCTGTCCTTGCACAACAGCCCATTATGCAGCTTAAATTCAGCATGCCCCTGGCTCGATGGCCTTAGAATAACTCCACAAATATGAAAGCTGCCTTAGAATAACCCCACAAATATGGAAGCTGCCTTAGAATCCTGCATGTATTCTTATTGAATACCATGAATCTACTCCTAGTAGATGGTAGAAATGGCAGACGAACCGCAAGCCCACATACGGGATAAGGCATCTGCAACCACGTTTTCTTTCCCTTTCCTGTACTCGACGTCAAAATCATAAGACTGAACCTTAGCCCGTGTTCGTGTCTTAGCACAGCCCCTAATCCTTTGCCACTAGCATCTGCCTCCACAATGAAAGTACGTGAAAAATCAGGGCATACCAACACAGGAGCATGAGTGAGGGCGAATTTCAGGTCTTCAAAGCTGCGCTGTGCATCTGTAGACCACATAAAGCATCCTTCTTCAAAAGGTCTGTTAGAGGGGCTGGCCTCTTGGCAAACTTGCGAATAAAGCACCTGTAGAAGGAGGCAAGACCTAGGAATCCCCTCAACTGAGTAGGGTTGTGTGGCTGCGGCCAATTCTCAATGCATTTCACCTTTGCAGGATCCACTCGAATGCCATCCTTGCTCACGATGTGACCAAGATACTGAATCTCTTGTGCCATAAAAGTGCATTTGCTGGCTTTAGCAAAGCTGATGCAACCTTAAAATTTCCAGCACTTGCTTGACTGTCTGATGTGCTCCTGCTTATCCTTGCTGTAAATGAGGATGTCATCAAAAAATACCAGCACATATTTGAAAAGGAGAGGCCGCAAAATCTTGTTCATAAGTGCCTGGAAAGTAGTTCGTGTGTTGGTCAATCCAAAAGGCATCACCTTGAACTCATTCAGTCCCCCCTCTGTGCGAAAGGCTGTCTTGTGCTCATCCCCAGCTTTCATTCTAGTTTGATGATAGCCGGACCTCAAATCAATCTTAGTGAAAAACTGAGTACCCTTGAGTTCATCCAACAGGTCATCTATCCTGGGAATTGGAAACCTGTTTTTGATGGTGACTTTATTCAAGTCTCTATAGTCAATGCACATACAGTAAGAACCATCCTTCTTTTTCACTAGGAGTACAGGGGATGCAAAAGGAGAAGTGCTATGAGTGATAAAACTCTTCTAAAGTAAGTCCCTCACTTGAATTGTCACTTCTATCTTAGAGAGTCGGTATGGGGCCTTATGGATTGGCGTACTGCCAGGTTCTAGGACTATGGCATGATCTACATCTCTTCTCGGAGGCAACTGTGATGGCAAATCAGCAAACACATCTGCAAACTCTACAATCATCAACATGGGGAGCCACCCTCTTTAGTTACTGACACATTTAATGCATATATGATCCTTGTGGACAAAGCTGAGTGTTAAGGCATTGAAATCCATCCGGATTTTTCCCAGTGATTGCAACCAATCACAGCACAGCCCAAGACAACATCTATTGGGCCCATGTCAATTGCCAAGAGATCACCTACAAAAGTATAGTCATCAGAGAACTTAATCCTCGCATCTTGGCAACAAGATCTACTGATCATATGCTGTCCATTGGCCACTTCTACTTTCAGCCCATGGTCTATCTCAGTAGCAATCAGTCCAACCCTCTGTAAGGTCTTGCAGTTAACAAAACTGTGGGTGCTACTGCTGTCCACCAACACATGCACAATCCTGCCATTAATCATCCCTGTTAATATGATAGTATCAGCACTTTTGGCACCCATCAAGGCATGCATGGAAATAGTATAAAGTGTTGGCTGGGCATCCCAATAAACCTCATTCTTGTTCACGGGAGCATTACCACTTGCATCTTCACGTGCATAAAAAGATACCGCATCCTGATGCTCCACAGAAAAGAGTGTTGGCCTAGGGCCTCTCATGCCACCAGTGGGCAGAATCTCATACGAATGCAAAGCATGAGTGTCATGCACAGTAGCACCACCAGGATCAGAAGGAAAGTCGGTGCCCTTCGTGGCTCCAATGTCAGGAGCCTCATCTGCATCATGTGTATCTACCATCTCATCCTGAGACGTATCCAAAGAACCTGGGGCATCAAACAATTCCTCATCATCTGAGAGGTCAATGATCATGTTGAGTTTGGCAGTACCATTGTTGCGCATCTTGCACACATTCCTGTGCTCAGGAGTCCATTTCTCGCCACATTTAAAACATAAGTTGGCCTTCTTTCTGCTGTCCATTATTGCCCGTGTGTGCTGTTTTATGTCAGCCTGATCATTTCAAGCAGTAGGCTTGCCTCCAGGCTTGGCATCAGGATACCTGTAAGGCCTAGTATACGGCATCTTACTACCCGAGACAGTAGGAAAGCGAGGAAATGGTGCTGCTGCAAATTTCTTGTCAGTCCACTCAACAAACTTAGGCTTCGACTCAGTGTCATACCCCATAGCATGCGAGCTGCCCATGGCATTTTTGTGCTTGCTAGCATATTTAGGCTCGAATGCTTCTGCAAGCTGAGCTGCCCTCTCAATTGTTGTTATGTGCCTTCACATTTGCAGCAAGAGAAGAACTTAACCCATGGACGAAACACATCAGCTTTCCCTTTTCAGATACGTCCTACACAAACAGGGAAAGCCTCCAAAAGCGTTGCAAGTACTCTTGGACCGTACCGGTCTGTGACAAGGCATAAAATTCAGCGAAGTATTGATCCAATACACGTGGAGATACAAATGTAGTGACCATCAATTTTTTGAAACCGCTCCAAGTGTTTGGTTTCTGAGGCGAATCCCTCATGTATCGCCACCATGTGTGGGCATAGTCCTGCATATGCATACCTGCAAAAATGATGCACTCCTCCTCAGACTTGGGGTAGAAGCGAAAATAGTCTTCTAGCTTCGTGAGCCACTTCTCCAACTCATTGGGAGTGCGAGTGTCCCCTTAAAACTTATGCATTGTGAGTTTGTCCTTCATCTCCTTAGCTGCATAATTGTTGTGTGTGTAACCTCCAAAAGTGTGGGCATCATCACGCTTGAGGTTCACATAATCGGAGAAGGGCATTTGAAGTTGATGGCCTCAGGTAGGGCCCTGTATGAACGCAAAGAATCTGCCAACATGTCATCAAAAGTGGCTTGCTGCCCACCACCCCCCCCTTGCTACGTAGAAGCTATTGCCATGTGATGCACTCGTTGCGTCTGGCTATATGTGCTCGTTGGCGGAGCAATAGGTGCATGAACTCTGGGCTGGGTCTCTCTGCCAAATGCATCTCTTCGAAATGATGGCATACCAAAGGGCTGAGAAGAGGACTGACCTCTCTCCCAAGGGTGTGGGCTGCCATATAAATTCAAGCCAACTCCAGGCATACTCGGTGGGATGAAAGGAGGACTAGCCGGATGTACACCAACGGGTCGGCCCAAAGGAGACGGCTCAGCCTGCATAGATGCAGAAAGTGCCTGACATCTTGCAAGAAGGTGCTCTGTGGCACAGAAAATGCATCATCTATGTCCCGATAATCCCCAAGCAGGGGTACATGCAATGGTCCAAAAGACTGATGCTCATAGGCACGACGGGCATCTGCCATAAAACCCCTGCGTGAAGCAGACAAAACATCCTGACTTTCTGAATGGTCCCCTTGCGGGGGTGCGGGCTGCTTACCCTTATTCTGCATAGCAATGGGAGATGTGATTTGCTGTCCCATCTAGACAAGAGCCGTATCCTGCATAGCCATGGATGTGGTAAGCTGCTAGTTGAAATCCTGTCCTATCTGGCAGAAAGCACCCTGGAGCATAGAGGAAAGGGCATCCAGAAACTGCGTCTGCACTGCTTGCACTTCCCGGAATGCAGGAGAGAGAGGCTGAGTGGAAGGAACCTTTGCACCACCAGTGGATGCAACCACTGTGGCAAGCACTTGCTCATACTGAGCAGCCTCATCAGAGTCATGCGATATATCACGAGAAACACGCTTCGGTGCCATGGTGACTGGCCTTGGAGAGAGGAGCTCGAATATAGGCAAGAAGAAATGGATAACCAAAACCCTGCTGTAATGAGCCCTTGAGATAGTGTGTGGAAAACACGAATATGTCGATGGAGAGGCTCAGAAGAAAGGTCGTCGAAGAAGCTTCAAAATGGAGCCAAAATGGCTCCAAACGGGCTCTGAAAGGCCCCTGAAAAGAGGCTGAAAGTAAACTGTGTACCATCTTCTTCTTCTTCTTTTTTTAAATTAAAAAAAATATGTTTTAAAAACTTTTTTTTGGGGTGGGTCCCTAAGTCACCTAGGACAGTTAGTACAGCAATAACCTAAGACTCCTAAGGCAATTAGGAGTGTTGGTTAGTCTAACCTAACCAACTCATGAGGTACTCAATCCTAGTTAGTTTGACCCAACCTAACCAGACCAAACTAATTAAACCTAAACAAGGTAACTTAACCCACTAACTAGCTAGACCTAACCAAACCTAAACTAACCTAACCAACTAGCAAATCCCACTAACCCATTGTAGTCAGGAACCTTAGAGGCTAAGGTTGCTGGACGGCGGCGCACGGGCGTAGACTAGCGCGGAATGGGCAGCGAGGTGTGTAGACGTGCGGCGCACGGGAGCGGACGAGCAGATGGAATGGGAGGGCGTCGAACGGAATGGAAGGACATTGAACGGGTAGGGACTTGCAGCACTTCAAATTTACAGGAAGGCTCACGGCGCGTCCGACGGGCTCACAACGGGGACTTGCAGGAGTGAAAAGCAAGTGGCGGTCTTTCCTCACGCAGCACGACGTTTGGTTGGTTGCTGGAGGCCAAGGTTGCAGGTGGGGTGGGTGACGGCGCACGAGCACAGATTGGCACGAAACGGGTGGCGAGACGACCCTACTACTGTGACGATGATGCTCCTAGTGTTGGACATCCAGGTATACATTGGACTCTGTCTCTTGTGAAACATACCTTTTATTGGCCTAAGATGCGTGCATTTATTGAAAACTATGTGGTATGTTGCCGAGTTTGTTAGGTTACTAAGGTAGAATGCTTAGAAGCGTGGGTTTATTACAGCCATTGTAAATCCCAGGTAATAAATGGGAAAGTATTTCCATGGATTTTATTACCGGTTTGCCTAGAATGCGCAAGGGTCATGACTCCATTTGGGTCATAGTGGACCGTATGACAAAATGGCTAGATTCTTACCTACTAGAACAACCATCTCAGTTGTTCAGCTGGCTCACGAGTTTGTGGACGATTTGTTTAAGCTGTATGGTTTGCCGTCTGACATAGTCAGCGACAAGGAGTCGAAGTTTACAAGTAACTTCTGGACTCTTGTTTTTGAGAAGTTGGAAACTACTCTAAGTATGAGTTCCTCAAATCATGCACAATCTGATGGCAGTACAGAGAAGATCAACCAATTGGTTGAAGATATGCTTCGGGCATATGTTTCTAAGAGACAGTCTTCATGGGAAGATTATCTCCCCATGATCGAATTTGCTTATAACAGTGCAAAGCATTGGAGTATTGGTTACAGTCCTTTTATGCTTATGTACGGGTTTTAACCTAAGTCATGAGTTATGGTTGGGTTCAAGGGAATTCAAAATGATGTTGCAAAAACATTCTTGCAAGAAATGTTGCAGTTTGCCAAGGAGTCTATTAGAAGTGTCCAAGATCGGGATAGATTTTATGCTTATAGACATCGTTCACCCAGAGAGTTCTCTGAAGGAACGATGGTATATTTGCGTACTCCCAAAGAATCCAAGAGCCTAAGTACTGGTTTGGTTTTGAAATTATTCCCTAGATATTGTTGTCCGTTCAAGGTTGTTAAAAGAATTGGACGAGTTGCATATAAACTAGAATTGCCTCCTGATGTATAGTACATCTAGTGTTTCATGTCAGTAGGCTGAAAGAGTTACTGGGTGCGGATGATGATCTTGTTTCTCCTCATGAAATTATAGAAGTTACAGATTTGACTTTTATTCCACACGAACCTAAGAGTATTCTTGAATTTCGTGAAAGATAGATTCGTAATAGAACTATCATGGAATGCAAGATCAAGTTGAAGGATCGTGTTGAGGAGGATGCAACATGGGAGACATTATAGAACCTCCAGAGGACATTCCCGGGTTTTTTAGCAAACTCAGGAGTGAGTTCTTAGAGGAGGGGAAGTATGTCATGTGCACGGATTGGTATCTGACGTGTACTAGGTACACAAGACTAGCTTAGGTAGTTTGGGGAGGCTTAGGGCTAGGCAGGCTTGATTCTTGGGTTGAGTGGCAAGGGCACAAACCAGTTAGGGGTCTTGGAGGTGTTCTCACTCAGCCACGTTGGCAGCAGCCCTTACCAAATGCAATGAATGAGTGCCGTACAGCCCCTACAACCTTGCAATATCTCGCGTCAAAGAGCCCGTACTGCAGCAGTCAGAAGGCTAGTGGTTTACTGCTCTCACCAAGAGTGAGCATTGTGACGAAAATCTGGTAAGCACGAGGAAGTTGGTTCAACAAAATTACCACTAACTGCTGAGTATCCAACTTGTTTTCAATTGTACCCAACTGATCTCGTATCTCCTTGATCCTGGTGATATGTCCCATCATTGGATCTCCATCAGTGAGTCATAGATTGAGGGTTGGGACTGAAGATTCACCACACGGGTCATACTTTGGGTCTCAAATTTGTCTCGAAGGATCTCCCACGCATCTACCACGGTTTTAGCTATCTGGATGAGTGGTATTGCATTGTCCCGTACGGTCATCTCGATGATAACCAGCACTTGTGCATCCTTCTCTTCCCATTCGGACATCTGTAGGCCTTCAGCATCATCATCATCTTTAAAGATCTTCTTCTTCAAAGTAATGGAGCTTGAGAATGCAGGCTTCTCCTAGCCAATCATAATCCTCCATAGTTTGCTTCCTATAACTTGGGTCTTAACCTTGAACTTCCACAACAGACAGTTCTACCCATCAAGCACTTCCCTTCTTGCGAGTCCCAAATTAGGAGAGCAGAGGGGGGATGAACCATTGCGTGACAAGGATGCCACATGGACAGGATTTAGACTACCATGTGGGCAGCATACACACGCGAGGGTGGCTACAGCATGGTGACACAAGGCGGGGCCTGGAATAGGCGCTGCAGGAGAGGCAGGGATGGAGGCCTTGGATGGCCAGCCACCTGGTCAAAGAACTAAGGTGGGCTGTCCTTGGGGCCTGGCAGCAGCTCAAGAGGGCCAGCAAAGGGCCCTTATATAGAGCAGGAGAGGCAGCGGATCTGGAGGTCAGCTGGTTAGGGCTGCTTAGTCGGCTAAACAGCTTGCAAGAGTTGGTGGGGGGGTCGATAACATATCCCCCTACTGGTCGGCCATTTTGGAGGGCCTAGAGCCCTATAAAAAAGGGGGGGCATTTGGCCCCATACCTCATTTGCTGCAGCAGCGCTACATCCAGCAGGTAGGAGCAGCAAAAGATCTTCTTGGGCCTATATCCAGGAGGTAAAGGATGTATAGAGAAGCTGCAGATTAAGTTGAGAAGAGGTCCTCTTCCAGCTGAGTGTTCGGAGAGCAAGGTGGAGGAATCCATCACAGAGAGTCTATATAAACTCAAACGGAGCACACGGGCTCAGAGATCTAGAGGTGCCAGGCATCGTGAAGAAAACCAGCACATAACAGAAGAGAAAAGACCACAATGTTTTGTTGATGAGTGGTTGAAAGGTGACTGGTGGATTAGTCAACCCAAATGGCATTACCTTGAACTCATACAAACGTCTTTCTGTACAAAAGGCCGTGTTGTGCTCATCACCCTCTTTCACCCTGATGATCTGTTGGATGAGTTGAAGGGTGCCTTCAAGAAGATAGATATGAGATCAAGACTATCATCAGATCACCAAAAGGTTCTCCTACTATGAGTTGCTTTATTTCTCATAGCATTTCTCCCTTTGCCTCCCCAATGCTCCTCGTGAAAAAGAAAGATGGCTCATACTGCATGTGCATTGATTACAGAGATTTCGAGAAGGCCACTATAGAAAATAAATTTCATGTTCACAAGGCTATTGTATCTTGTCCAGTTTGTGGATGGACGGAAATATATAGGAGCTACTTTTATATTGTCTTTGAGCATAGTCTATTTGCTAGTTTGCACACACATGAATGGTTGTGAAGTACACACATGGCTATGAAGCTTGATTCCATAGTGAAACACTTCCTTGTGTAATTCTTGGCAGCCCTATGGTGGGATTCATTTTTCCAACATAGCATCAGAGCCTTGACAGAAGTTCTCGGGAAGCAGAGCTTGAAGGCAAGGACCTTGCTGAAGGACGACCTTGATTCATTTGCTCGGAGGAATTACCTTTGGTGTCTGAAGCATTGTACCCAGACTGGCGGCTCAGGTCCAGGTAGGCGCCTGAAGGATTGTACGGTGATGAGCCAAGACATTTTGTGAAAGATTGCAAAAAGAAGAAGGCTGATCAAAAGAAGGGTGCCAGCTTAGAGTCATAGGAGTTAGCTTAGTTAGGAGAGCTTTTCTTAGTGGCAACTTCTAGTGGTGCTGAGATTAGATATGTGGACCCCGGTGTTAGTGTCAGAATGTCAGATAATGAAGATTGGTCAGAAGAAGGGCCAGGATCCTTTGTGAAGGTGATGGACAGTGATGAGTGCGTGGAGTCATCTGGGTGCTTCGCTGGTGTTACTGAAGCAGGGGGGATTCTTCGACAGGACCTGAGGACTCAGGGTCAGACGGTGGCTGTGACAAAGAGGGGACAATAAAACCGAACCACAGTTGGAGATTGACGGTTATAAGTTTTTGGGAATTTATTGTCACCCTGTTGAGGTAGGCTTGTCAGGAGATCTTCGACTCCGGCTCTCTCCCTCAATCTTTGAGCCGGGTCTGGATTCGCTTGATCCCGAAGGGAGGAGATATGCATTAACCTAACAGGAGAAGGAGCTCTATGCAATTATCGATGCGTTGAAAAAAGGAGGCATTATCTCTATGGCTCTAGATGGGGAGGTTCTATTTGACTGAACTGGAGCTCCTGCAAACTGAACAATTCTTGGTCTCTTCTACTCTGCCTTTGGAGCATCCAGATCCCCACCCAAGGAAAGAATTAAGTCATCTGGAGAATCTGCAGGCCATGGATTTATATTTTTTCCAGAAATCCCAACGAACTAGCTGTCACACAGGTTGCACTACTCTTGTAATCTCCCCTTCAATGCTTGCATTTCCACTTCTTTGTGCCTGAAGAGTCAAAGGCCGTATCCACCTCCAGCTTCTCCCATACGCATCCTTCACATGCCCACTTGGAGGAAGCTTGAGCTGCAAAATAATCTGCTGTGATTCTTGAAATTGAAAGGGTGACAAGTTATATGAATAACAACAAGAGTAGAGTGAAACAGAGGTATTAGGCTAGCCATTTCAAAAGGTTTCAATCTCAAGGAAACATTTTTTCCCTGCTACCATGGTCTTCCCTTCCTGTTTCTCACTCCCTGATTGTGGCCTATTTTGAACAGATTGAAGCTTGAAGTTAGATGTGGCCTATGGGGGTCTCTCATGTATGATGTTTGAAGGGGTGTTGTTACTCTTAAAGATCCTCAAGTTAAACGAACTTGGCCTACATGACCACATTTTGGAAAGTGAATCAGCAACTATGTTCTCTTTGCCCACAATCTAGTGCAAATCTCCTTTGTTTGGCACAATCTTAGTTTTGCACAGTAGCAAATCTCCTTTGTTTGGCAGATAGAATGGGCTGACATAAAATAGATGAGAGTTCTGAGGTCTGTTTTGTGCTTGCTGCTTTAGAAAGAAAATATTAAAATGTTCCATTATCTGTTTTGACCCTGGAAAGGCCACTATGATGTTGGCATGCAGGAAAGCTGACTTGTACTGGTCAACTATATATGTTAATTCATCTCCTCATCACCATGCTTACGTTATGGCTGGCTCTCATAAGCTATCACACGAGAACCAGCCGTAACGTAATTTAGGTGACGAGGAGATAAATCAACATATATGTACTGCTGCTTAGGAGCTCCAATATACTTTTCACTTGTATCAGCTTGTAAGGTAAAAGCCTTTGAAAAATCAGGGCGGACAAGGATTGTGGCTGAAGTCTAGGGCATTGTTCAACACTTGGAAGCTCTTTCCTGCCATTGCTGTACCAAAGAAAGCCTCCTTTTTTAGCTGATTAGGAAGGGGTGCTGCAGTATGAGCCTAATGCTTACTGGTCCGCTTGTAAAATGAACACAGCCCAAGAGGACTGCCCCCCCCCCCCAAAACCACTACCACCACCAGACAAATCAAGGAACAGTTCCTCCTTTAAAGTTAATGATTGGACAAATTAACCTTTCTTTTTGTGGGGTAGGTGTCCTGGATATGCATAAGTGGAGTATGAACAGGTCGGAAAGATGAGTTCGAGTTTCTAGGTTTGCAAGAGGACTTCTTGTATCTGACATCAGGATTTGCCATTTAATCAGGTAGTTAGTGAGTTAACCCGAAGCCCCTTGACTTAATTGTGTAAAAGTTTAAGATGTACCCTCTCTTTTCTTTTCCTGATATTACTCAGTGAGGCTTGTTTGTGTACAGCAAGAGCTTATATTCTGCAAAGACTGTTACTATGACAGACTTTGATGGGATTATTCAGCAGGTGCCCAGATCTGCGCAAAGCTAAAGTTTTTGTTGTGGTACATGATGTGAGCTCACCCTGTTGGTGATCTTCTAATTTCAATTATAAGGTGCCAGCTGTATGATTCTTGAAACGTACAATGTCCCACATCCTCAAGATCGGTATGTCCATTTTGAAAAATCAATGGCATCCTCCCAATCCCAGAATGCCGTCTTCAAGATCTGCTCCTTTTCTCATGAACAAGTGCCTCCTTGTCCAATAAGAGAGCTATCTCTTGTGTATCAATTGTGCATATCTTTGTATTGTCACTTCTCTGGAAGCTCCTGAACCTGCTGTTGTATGCAACTCTTTGTAACCCAAAATTGTTGGACTGGTTTGTGCATTGTCAATGATGATGCTGGGAGCGTTTTTTCCGTGTGTTCCTTTGGTGACTCCTGGCCAAAAACCGTCATACAGCATCTATGGTCATTCTGACATCATAATGTAAAATTTCCCCGCGATTTTGGGATTGAGGAAGAGATTGGAAACAGAAATTGTGAAGCATGTCGCATCTAGTATAGATTAATTTGCTAGGGATTTCTTGGGCCTAAAGACGACAGAGAAAAGATTCATTGGAGGGGACTATATCACACTTCACCTTCCATTCATTCTACCTCACTTTTTGATGTGACATGTCAATCCGTTCCCTAATCTATACTTCTTACTCTGTACCTCCCTCTCTCTCTCTCTCTCACTCTCTTCCTCTTCCTCTTCCCGTCCCCATTCTTCCCCCTTCCATAACTTATCTTTTGCTACCTTCTTCCCTTACCTACTAATGCTATTGCCCATTCCTACATTGGTATCAAAGCCGCTTCTTGCCCACCTCCAATATGCGTATGCATCACTCTCGCTCTCTCCTTTGTACCCACGCTTCCACTCTAATATGCGTCTATATTTGCCCTAACCACCATACTAAGCTTGTGGTTAGTCGTCCCAACAAGTCATCAATCGTCGATGAAAAATGCTCCTTGCAACTTGAACGTCACCCAAGCTGTCCCAAATCTTTCCGCTACCAATTTAGGTCAATCGACACTTCAACAATTTGCCAAAAGTTATGACTTTTTAACCATTAGATGGGGTTGGGGTAGGGGGGTCAAGATCATGGTAGGGCTTAGGAAAACAAGTAAACTCTTTGGGTTCCACGGGGATAAGACACCAAAGAGTTCCATGGGGATAAGACACTTGAGAGATGGGAGTGTTAAGTCAGGTGATATGATACTCATATCCTTTCTCTATAGGCAAGTATTTGTGATTCATGCTTGGCCATGTAACGTAATGGCATGCTAATAGTGCAGATCATGAGAGTTATTTAAATGGTGCAAATGATGTGATGGTGTGGCAAGTTGTTCGGCTTTGTGAGTGATGACATGGTATCAAATGCTCAACTCCTAAAAATGAGAGAGATGAATGCCAAAGGCACTTATTTATTCATGTTTAAGAGGACTTCCCTCTTTATTCTTAAGATTATTTTGCTTGCCTTTTTGCCTCCCAACTTTTCCCTTGCCTTGTTACTTACATTCGTACTCCTAATAGAAACTTTAAGAAATACAAATTTAGCAATCTGTGAGGTATTGAAATGAAGGTGTTGTTTATCTGGTAGCTTGCCTCTCAAGGTCTCAGCTCACTACCTAGAGTGGGTAAGTGCCAATAGTTTGTGTATACAACCAACATATATGAAAATGTAGAAGGTGCCGGGCCAAGTCTTGTAGAACCCCTCACGACTTTCCGCTTTTCCTATCCTCACACGTCCTTCCCAAATGATTTGCTAGGTATAGATGATATCATGCCAAATATTGATAAGGGTGGTTGCCAAATATTGATAAGGGTGGATGCCAAATCTTGATGACATGGTGCAAAATTGACGAGAGACCATAAGTTGAGTCTCTTGCCTTCCCATGGTGGCAAGACATCAACAAGCCACCCAAATATGCTAGGTAGTGAAGTTGGCATTTGTCTGCCAAGTGCTATCCTTTGATGAGGGCTCAACATCCATTACTCTGGGGAGAGGCATCAAGGATGTCTTGGCTAATAATCTTCTCATGATCAATGAGGTAGGCTGATCAGCCTCAATGGAGAAGGTATGCCTCCCCTTTGTTAGCCAAGCCACCATCTTCCAAGTGAGAACCCGACAATCTTTTGTATTGTCTAGGACTTAAGAGAGCCCAACCAAATCCCTAAGCCATGGGACAACTGTGTGCTATTATCTCTAGTCACTTCCCAAAGCATCAATGACAAGACCCATGCTTTTACATGTGTACCGGCCAAGGATTGATGGGTAGATCTCCATGGGCTAAAAGCTAGAAAAAGTATGAGGTCCCTCAAACAAAGGCTAGTCCAAAGTTTGGACCAAAATTTGGTGGGATCTGCTACTCCACGTAGTGTCACTCCTTTGGATGGGCTCGAGGATGAGGCCTTCATTTGGAGCTATTGATCCGAGTGGTGTAGGAAAAGAACTCTATCTCCACAGAATTGTTAGAGCTTACGAGGCGGGCAACCCTCCCACAGCCACAAACACCACTAAAAGAACTTTTTGTGAGGATTGGGATCAAGAGCTCCTAATGACCCAACCTCTTGAATCCTCTGCCATGCTAAAGAGGCCATGGCATCATCTTCTTGAGGGTTTGTGTCAAGTGGATCAAACTCTAGCAATGGTTGTCCTCCTTGGCCAATGTTGTAGAAAACTAAGGATCAGTGTGTACGGCTATGAAGAGGACTCGAAGGGGCACTCCTATCCTTGAGAACTGACCAAACCATAAAGGAGGATGCTTTGGATCTAGGCAACCTAAGCCTCTTATGCCATGACATCAAGATGGTCGTGTTGATCACCACGAGCCTGTCAGCACCTCGCAAATGCGGCGCCATTACTTGGAATCTCTCCTGTTGCTGCTCCAAAAGGCACTGTCAAGGAGTGGGAAGGCCCATTGTCCCAATATGCCCAATTGATGTGTGTGCAATGATGGAATATGTGCATGTCCTAATCTCATACTTGACAATTAATTACTCTTTAGGTAATCTCTGTTAGAGAGTAAGATTCAGACTTGTACTCTACCCTATTGTAGGGTGTGTGCTACTGAGCTATTGGTAGGATTTCTTTTATCCTATTTTGGTCATATGAATAAATCATACACAATGTTATTCATATGAATAGAAGGCATACGAATAACTTATTCATACAAATTAAAACTTCATTGGTAGAAACAATTGTTATCATACGAATACAACAATGTGAATATAGAAAAACAAGGCTGTTTCTCTTAATTCTTACAAGTACCTTTTGGCCTTCTACTTGCCCTCTAGCCCTCTTGACTTCCCCTTGCCCTCTTACTTATGTTCCTACTCTCTCCCATGTGTTTAAGACTTTATTACTCTTTAGTGAAAGTTTTGCTTCCTTGTAAGTCTTTGGCATTCTCATTTTCACAAAGCTCAATGCAAATTGACAGGACATTAATGCAAATCTTGTGGAGGCTCACATGTTAGTCAAGATCCCATGAGCTCATATTGCTATACATGCAATGCAATGCAGCACATCATGAAAATTTCCTCATTGAAAGAGTATATCCCATTGCATGACTGAGTAGAGGCCTCTGTTCAGATCTGAGGCAATCACATCGATAGCATCCTTTCCTTGGATACCTCATTTATGCCACTTGGAAATCATCCTTCTTGTATGCTCTATGCTTCTCGACACAAAAGCAAGCAGAGGCTTCATTGTTAACAACTTTGGTTTTGTGATAGCATTTGACCCTGCTAGTTGATGTACATGGTTCGATTGAATGCTAGTGCTGGTTTCCTCTTTTATGACTAGTTGGTGTTTTTTGCTTCTTTACATTATACTTATTTACTTTCTTGAATGCTAATTGATCTTTTCCCAAATCACATTTGCACCAACTTTGGAAGCACCATAGAAAACAGAAAACTTAGCATTGACAAAATGGATCAAATTCAAGATCTTGATGCATATGATTTAGAAAAAGGGCAAGCATTTGATAAGAAAATCCCACACAATACAGACGTTGTAAAATACTTATTAGAGTTCTACCCATGTTCTACTTATAGCTCATTGCTTGATATCCCTTGCTACCTTATTTCAATGACCTCGAGCCTCAAGGCCACACCTTGGTACATCCTCACTTCAATGTCCAACCAAATGGATCTCTAATGCATTGTACGTTTTGATTGAGTGAAAATATGCAAGTGTTTGAGGTCAGCTTGCAAGTAATCCAGCCTAGCCATGTCCATTTTCTCAACTTTTGCTATGCTCCTGCAAGTGTAACCCTATTGGTTCCAATAATTAAAAGGTGGTCATATGTTGCATGGACTAAAGAATGTGATGCACAATTGCATGAGCTAGTGACTAGTTCTCTTAACTTGATTGCAAAAGAAATTGCAACCATGTACGATGCGAGACCCTTAGAGAAAAGATACACTCTCTAAGCAATAGCTAAAAAGTAAATAAAATAAGAATTGCAACTATGCTAAGAGCAAATACATCTCATTGCATGTCACTCCTATTGTATAAACTCAAACAACCAACAAAGTCCATAATGCTTTGGAAGAAACAATTTGTGAAATCCAACAAAGAAAAAACTGTAAAAAAAGGAAAAGACTCACAAACTACACAAAAGGATAATATGCAAGAAATATCACCGACTCTCCATTGCTATAGTTGTCTAACATTCTCTTTTAAATTAAAAAGATTAACTTGAACAACCAAGCACTTTTTATAGCAACATAAAATAGTCACTCATGACATATCATCAACATGAAAAAGCATATGTTCACTCTACTACAAACAAATTCGAGACATCAAGCTCCCAATATTTCCATCAAAAACACTCCGCTAACCTAAGTCTTAGTCATTTGAATTGGACCTTCTCAAGAGAGAGTTTTGTAATTGTTCCAGCTCAAGGTTGGTTCTCTAAAGTAAGTCATAAGTAGGATGTGGTCATTTTTCCTTAGAAAAGGCAAACAACATTAAGCTCCTACAACCATTATGTGGATTTCTTGTGTGTCAAAGCAAAGTTGGCCTATAGGTTGTCATCAGCCACCATTAAAAAAAAAAAGTCATTACACCAAAGTGGCTACTCAACAATGTTAAAGTCAAGGGTCGATCATGAGGTGTAGAAAATAGCCATAGTAGAGCTACCCATAGATCACGAGGTGTGAGATTAAACTCCACCAAGCCAAGTAAGCCATTGCCATATCACCTAATTAGTTCCCAGCGGCGTCTGTCTCTATGGATCTATCATTGGTGTACACACTCACACATCTACCAATTCAGTCTCTTGGCATTTGGCAGCTCAACACTTTAGTTTAACACTTGGTAGAGTTCTCTTTCTCAGATTCAGGATTGTTGCATACATCTTGCACACAAATACCACCCATGTAAAGCCACACATTTTTTACTTTATTTGGCATTGGTTCCTGCACATACACATCAGCCTTGTATGGCCTCTTGGCTACTCCTAACACTCGGTTGTTGCCATCACTTCACTACAGGCTTGATCCTTGGCATACAGTTGTTCTTCC
The DNA here is from genome assembly GCF_047967505.1 of Dipteris shenzhenensis. Classification (NCBI taxonomy): domain Eukaryota; kingdom Viridiplantae; phylum Streptophyta; class Polypodiopsida; order Gleicheniales; family Dipteridaceae; genus Dipteris; species Dipteris shenzhenensis. Next base: position 29,823,948 of record NC_141610.1, on the reverse strand, counting down.
ATCACATGACTTGGTTTTGACCATTTAGCATAAGCCCCCCAGTGGTGGCAACTTTCACAGTGTTCTCATGGGTAGATACTCTTGTTGATACACGGGCAAGCCTCTTGTACAGAGCACCAGACCCCGCCTCCAGCATGGAGTTATTCACATCACACACAGTTGAACCAATCATGACTCCGAATGAGATTTGTGAGTGGAAAGAGAACCTCCTTCAACCATTCGTTACCATAGTGTATGTACTGATATATGATGCTGACTCGATCATTGGTCTTGAGCGATTGGACGAGCGATTGGACACAGATGTTCCACATGTTAGCATGGATCAACCTTCACATTTTGATCATGCACATTTGATTGTAAGCCCTCAAGACGAGGCACATTCAGTAGTAAGGCCTCAGCACAAGGCATATTTGATGGCGGTAAGCCCTCAGCATGAGCAGTCCCATTGACATTAGCGCAAATTGATTCTATGATGCATAGCCATCATCTTCATGCATATATGACTCTATCTAATGTCACACCAAAAGCACATATGCAACAAGATTTATGATCATGTAGTTGTTCCATAGGTAAGTCCTTAGTACGTGGTGCTCACATCTCCAGCCACATCCAGATTGATGCTTTCATTTTTGACACGGTAATTCTGAAATCTACTATGGACACGGTTCCTACCACTAGTACAAATCAACAAATCAGTCTTTAGGACATACCAGCATTAGCTCAGTCATGCTGCATTGCATCATGCTTGGATCCAGTTATCACCACCTTCGATCAGTAGATCATTCCTCAGCATGAGGATATTAATGCATCAGTGTAGTCCTGCCCCAGTGGCAGTGGAAATTATCAAGTTCAACCATAGTGCAACCTGGGGAACCTCAATGTTATAGCATGTACTTATGGTTATCGTGTATAGTCCATACTTGATGTAGATTAGTGGTTGGATCTAGGACTTGGATCCAGGACTACAGATCAATCTTGAACAGCATTTGGCACCTCATATGCCTCAGGGATATCTTATGCATTTTTAGTTATATTTCAGGCTTCTAGGCCTTTACACTGTCATCTCTTTCTAATGAGACTTTGACAAATGCTACATCCTATGTCGATGGATGTTTAGCCATGCAAATATCATATGACCTTTAGCTCTTGACAATTGAGCATATACGGCCACCATCCCTTGTCAGTTTTATGGGCCTCTTCATGAGCAAAGCAATGTATCATACCTGCACCTTTGGCCCCAGACTTTTAGCCCTTGGATCACTCTATCTTTGTTGACTATGTAGTCTTCTTTGACCTTGTATCAATTGATAGAGATTATAGTTCTATGGTTGCATACCTCACATATTGCTATCGGTTCTTTTGGGTTGGTGACACTCTTGTATGTCATAACGTACCGGATCACATCTTCATGGATACACTGACTAGCTTCACATCTGGATGCCTCTTCCATAGAATAACTACATAGTCCAAGGAGATTCATGACATGTTCAGCTTTGACATGTTCAGCATGTAGCAATACACACAGTTCTTGAAGCAGTCATCTTTCGATCAACCAGCCTTTGATCCAGGTGGACTATACTTTCTACATATTTCCTTCATTTTCCCTTTGGCCTATCTTTTGGGTTTCATTCCCAAAGGCAAAGGATGACCCACAATGTAAGGGGGAAATGCACGTTATGTATAGGATCTAGTATGTTGTTCTCCTTGTACATGCTTCCGCTATGTAGTCACTATGCTCACACATGCACATACTACTCTAATTCTTTCCAGTTTTCTTTTTTGATTTTGGATGCTATCATATGCACCAAATAAAGCACAAAAAGATCTTGTACATGCACCCTCTACTTATGTAATTTAAGAGGGGGTGTTGAGATAGTGTAAATTGCACTATCTAGATAGGGCATTAGGGGCAAACCCTAACCCTAACCCTAAGGGGTACATATGTATATATTCATGTTTGTGTTCAATACAACATAGTGTATAGTTAGCTATCTCTTATGCTCTCTCTCTCTCTCTCTCTCTCTCTCTCTCTCTCTCTCTCCCTCCCTCTCTCTCTCTCTCTCTCTCTCTCTCTCTAACTTCCACTATCATACATGAATGATTGCATGTATGGTTGTGTGCTAAACATGTCATAAGTCATCATGGACTGTTTAGCTACTTTGTTGAAGAGGCATTTGGATGTGAAGCTAGCCAATGTAGCTATGGAGAAAGAAGCCAGTAGGTTGTGACAACCAAGAGTGTCACCAACCCAAAAGAACTGACAACAATATGTGAGATATGCTACAATTGAGCTATAATCTCTATCAAATGATGCGGGGTCAATGTGGACAAAGTGACCGAGGGGCTGAAAATATGGGCGGCCAAAGGTGGAAGAGGCCCATGTAAATTACAAGGTATAGGAACCTGTCCAACCTATATGGTCAATTGTCATGAGTGAAAGGTAGTCTTATATGTGCATGGCTAAACCTCCATTAGCATAGGATGTAACATCTGTTAAAGACTCAAGTTGCAGCTAGCATTATAATGGCCTAGAATCCCGAAATATCACTGAAAATGCATAAGATGTGCCTAAGGTGAATGAGGTACCAAATGTTGACGTAGTGACTGATATGAAGTCTTGGATCCAACCACTAATCTGCATTAATTAAGGACTATATACTATAGCCGAAAGTGCATGTTGAAATAGTGAGGTTCCTTAGGTTGTGCTATGGCTAAGCCTAATGATATCCGATACACTAGGGTAGGATTGCACTAATGCATAAATGTCCTAATGCTAAGGAATGATCTGCTGATCAAAAGAGGTGATCCACTAGATCCAAGCGTGGTAGAATGTGGCATGATTGAGTTGATGCTAGAGTATCATGAATACTGATTTGTTGATCTATACTGCTCATCAAAACTGTGTCCAAGGATGTAATATGCTTTGTATCAAAGGTGAAATCTTCAATAATGGATTATGGAATGAAGTCACCTAAGGAGCTGAACGCACTGAGGCATGTATCTCTACATGCTATAGAAATGTGAGTGCCTCATACAAAGTACTTGCATGTTGAATAACTGCATGATCACTTGTGAACTCATGCTTTGTATCTATATCATCTAGGGTGGCAATAGATGAGTCAAAGATCCATGCATGAATGTGGTGGTTGTACATCACTAGAATCAGACTATTGATGTTAATGGGAGTGCCTCAAGCTGAGGGCTGACAATCTAATGTGCCTCAAGCTGAGGGCTTACTGTTAAATATGCATGATCAAAAAGTGTGGGCTGATCCATGCTAACATGTGGTAAATCTGCATCTGATATCTCAAGACCAACGAGGCTCGAGTTAGTGTCATAAACTAGTACATATCCTGTGGCAATGAATGGTCAAAGTAGGTTCTCTTTTCACTCATGGATCTCATCCAAAGTCATGATTGGTGTATCATCAATTGTGTGATGTGAATAACTCCATGCTGGAGGCAGTCTAGTGCTCTATGCTAGAGGCTTGCCCATGTACTAAACGAGAGTGTCTACCCATGAGAACACTATATGAGAGCTGCCACTATGGGTCTTAGTGCTCAAGCTGCCACTAGGGGCTTACCCATGAGAACACTGTATGAGAGCTGCCACTATGGGTCTTATTAGTGCTCAAGCTGCCACTAGGGGCTTACACTAAATGGTCAAAACCAAGTCATGTGAGAACATGTGTATGTCAAAGATCAAACCTGTAAAATAAAGATGATAATTGTGTGTTGGGAGTAGCCAAGAGGTTGTACAAGGCTGTTGGATATGTGTAGGTACCAATGCCAAAAAATAATCAATAAGTATGATTATACATGGGTGGCATATGTGTGTGCAAGAAGAATGCAACAATCATGAATCTGAGAAATCTTACTCTATCAAGTATCACACTAATGTGTTGAATTGCCAAATGCCAAGAGACTAAGCTGGTGTCAAATTTGTGAATGCGTACATTGATGATAGATCCAAAGGGACTGACGCCCCCGATGGGAACTAATCGGGTAATATGGCAATGGCACTTGGCTTGGTGGAGTTTAATCTGCTCTAAGGCTATGCTACTCTATAGCTAGACTACACATCGAAGCGCAAAATGTAGCACATGAATTTCATCGTGATTCATTTCATGCTGGGTGGTTGCAATGGATCAGGAGGTGGTTTTAATCAAGAGGATTGAATGCTACTGACTTATGCATAAGCTAGAGTGTAGATCCAAGATGCAGAGCATAATCTTTTGATCATTTTTTCTTTTTGGACCTCAAAATTCCATCTAGATCAAGAGTTAGTCTAAGGAAGGGTCCAAGTTGATGATGTGGCATGTGGTAGTGGGTGGGTCACATGCTGTGTGTGTGGGGATTAAAGGTCACTATGCCTTAACCCTAGTTATGTACACAATACTCAACATATATATAGATATGTGTGTGTGTGTGTATGTGTGTGCGTGTGTGACATAGAACAAGTGTGGTTCAGCACCCACAAATCTATGTGTTCCTCTTTGGCTCTCACTCTCTCTTATTTTTGCTTCCGATTACACTGCTAAAGCCTGTAGGTGATGGCAATAAGGGATTGCATGGATACGTCACAACTCAATTTGCTATTGTAGAAAGGTACAAGTGCTTGTACTAGCAGAAGACGGATATTAAATTGCAACAAATAGCATAAAGCTCTAGATTGAAAGAAAAACTACAGAGAAACCAAAGAACACATGAAGACAAAGGAGAAGTTGAGGAAATACATAACAAAAGGCATTCCATTGGAAGATAGACTCCAAAATAGAAAATTTTGCAACATTGTAGAATTGAAAGTTGGCATTATTGGATGCAAGCGTAGAGTTTAGGAAGCAAGGTAAGTTAACTTTTCCTTTTGCTATTTTGAATGCAACACAAAGACAATGATCACTTGATGATAATAGCAATTGAGCATAAAAAAGCCATTCTATATGCTTGTTGTAGGAAAATCAAAGAGCCTCAAAAGGAGAATGTTGATCCTAACACTGTTTTAGTAAAACAAATGAAAGGTTTTACTTGCAACTACTATTTCAAAAAGTATGCTAGAGGAGTAAAAAATTAAAATAGTCATGCAGAGTTGTGCAAAAGATTGTAGATAGGTATAAAGTTGATGTGAACATAATCCAAGGGGACTTGATGAGGGGGGAGTGAGTAGGAAAGGCTACACTTGTATTTTCAAAATAGTGTCATCAACCTTGAAGGATAAGAGGATAAAACATGTGCTCTATTTTTTGCATATTGAAAGGGTGTATGAAAGTGACTAGGGAAGCAAAGTCTCTAATCCTTGGAGCAATATTTTTGTTGATCTTCAACAAGTACAGAGGAGAATGGTTGAATTTTATGGTGTCACATTTGAAAAGTGCCAAGGATGTCTCAAATTTGTTCTAAAATTGGATGAATAGGAAATTGTTAAGGAGGAAAAGATTGAACGAGTGTTCATCATAGTAATGAATAATGCTCTTGATCCATTAATTACAGTAGCAATTCCATGTGCAATCAAAAAAGCATTTTTGGTGGCTAGGCACATGGAGGTAAGCACATACTTGGCCTTCACCAATTCATCCCTATCCCCTTTCAAGTGTCAAAGCTTTGAACCTGGCACCTTTAAAATGGAGGAGTCAAGTTTCTGATTGGACATTCTAGATAGATGCCTCCATCACACCATAAATTGATATGATGTAAGCCTTCTATGTTCTCTCTTCTTGATATTCTCATGTTCTCTCTTTGCGTGACACCTACTTGTGGACACTTCCTTTTTTTTTTGGCACAAGCACATACTCTTCTTCTAAGTCGATATAGGGATGGTAGAGTATCTTCTTGCCAGGTCGTGGTTGCATGTTGCCATTTTTTTTGGCTCAAGCGATTTGTCCCAATGCTTCACAACCTCATCAACTTTTTATAAAACAAAGTCTTTGCAATGGACTTATCGCAATAAGTCTATGTTACTTCTTCAATAGAGGTGCAAATGTTTGATGTGTTGATCTTGGTGATCAAAGACACTTAAAGTAGTACAATAAGACTCGCAAGAAGGAGAGAAGATAATCATCGAATATTTCCTTAACCATGCACTGAATCATGGTAAGTGCTTTTTTGAAGCCAAAAGTCATGCAAGCCTTCTATTCATTGAACACTATTGGGTAGTTGCAAGCTAAGGATTTTCCACTTTTAGTTCCTTGCCTAAGCCATTTAAGGGGGAAATCCCCATTTTTTCACATTAAATGGGTAATGTCACCTAGTTCCCTAAGGATTCTGCCTTTGAATTCTTCTAACACAACATCAGACATGTTCTTGTGCAAAAAATTACATGGTTTAATTTAAAAAATAGAGACATATAAGCCCTCATTAGTATAGGTGTCCCATAGGGGAAGAAGGCCCCATTTTCAAAAAGTAGACAGTATGATATTAAACACATTATATCTCCTTGATTTGAAATTATGTGACTATGTAAATTGATCACAAGACTCCTCACATATTATGGGGCTTAACTTGATTTATTTATAATGTTTTGAAATCTATATCTAATTTAAAAAATTTTTAATTTTAACAAATGAAAAAAATAAACATTTTATGGGACACCAAGAACTTAGAGGCCCAATTTGAATGATTTTTTACATTTGATTTGATAGGGGGTTAGCATGCGGACAAATAACAGTACATGTGCACCAAGTGTTATATATAAAATCCAACGTTTAGGTTTTATGTGATCTACTTTTGATTTTACTTTAAGTTGTTAAAGGATTTGTAAAGGAAATTAAAAGAAATAGAATGATTTGTGAACATATCAAAACATAGACAAAATCAAAATTATGTTACTCCTTCATGTTATGGAGCTATGGAAAAAATTTTGGCAAAATTTGAGTAGGGGAAGGTTAAAACCCCTTCATATAGAGAAAAAATGCCACATTAGTCAAATACTAAGGCTAGATAGGCTTGGAATTAGGCTTAGAAAGCTAGGCTTTGGGGACCACCAAGCCCAGTTGGTAATATACTTAAAAAAATAATCATTTTGTTTTACTCAAAATTTGCTAAAATTTAGTTAGGTAACTGCAGCATGATTTGAAGCTATTACGGTTGTATTGATTTGTCTAGTAAGGGAAATAGAGGGAACTCATTAAATAACCCATTTGCTGAAAATTTTGGAAGCAACTTTATTCTTGAATTTGGTCAATGAGATATGAAGAGCTAAGCGATGCCATTTCTAGTATGACAAAAAATGTGTGGGTAGGCACCTAACATCTAATCTCATAGGAAATATGAGGTGACCACCAGATTTGAGCTTTCAAGGAGGTAGCGGACTAGATTTGTAGAGGCAACTAGGTAGGAGAGTTGGCCATCAAGGTGAAGAGGCAACAACCTGTTATGAAGAAACTCCAACCAAGAGAGCAAAAGACCCAATAGATGGTAGGGACTTGATATATTGAAACAAAACCAACAAGAGGGTAAGACACGTGTGCAAGAATCTTGACTAGCAAAGTGCTGAATCCAAGGAATCCAAGGCCAATCCGAGGTTGTGCAAGATTCAAGATTCTCTAATACCACTTCTTGGGTTCAAAGAGAGCAAGAAATCATGAACATCTCTTGATGTGATAAATTGATGGGATGTGTACTAAGAGTACAAGGTACACTATATAAAACTAGAGTTGTGTGCCCTTAAGCACACCCCTTGGCATACCCATGGTCACATGGTCGCCTAAAAAGCATGTGAATATCAGTAAAAATAATAATTAAAAACATAGTACATTGACAACTATGTTTATATATTTCAAGAACTCATTCAAAACGTATCACAAATGTACTAACATTTTAAGTTTTGTTGTGAAACATGAGATTTATGGCCTTGTAAAATCTAAAATAATTTTTATATACTCCATAATTCAAACAATTCATGAATTTTCTTGGCGATCCAAAACAAACACTTCATAAAGAGGTTTCATGAGGTGCTTTTTTCATGATGAAAGATTATAAGTAGACAGTAAAGTTACAAAAAGTTTATGGAGCTAGAAATAATTCACTTTATAGACAAATAAGTACGATTGATGAAAACAACCTTTTCTACTTTAAATGCTACCCAAATTAAGGTAAATTTTACATACTTCATTTTTAAGGAAAATGGACCATATGAGCTTCTAGATGAGCGTGAGTTTTTTGTGAGATTTTTGTTGTGAGTGGGTCCATCGACCACCAACTCAAGGTAACATTAATCCAACCCCTATGTGTTGCCAATGGTTGTAGAAGATGTCTACAACAATCTATTTAGAGACTAGCAATCCCAACTAAACCGAGCAAAATCCTATCAACTATTTGAGCTTTAGCGCTATCCAAAACACTCTCAATTGGTTAGAAAAACTCATAAGAACTAAAATGCCCCATCAAGTCACATGTGATAAATCATCGCACAAAATTTCACCCTAAACTCATCATTGAAAGACAAAAAGTTGAAAGAAAATACTAATGGACTACAACCATTATTGTGAACATAACTTCAAAGACTACAAAAATAAGAATTAGCTTACATCCAAACCAAAATTGAATGTGATCCAAGTGTTCAACAAAATGTCACACAGATGAAAGGCAAGTCCAAGAAAAGATATGGTAAGAGAATTCCATCTAGACCATGCTCGACCTTAATGATGTGAAACTATTAATACATTTAGAATCTTTTTAAATACATAAACATAGCTAACAACAAAAATTACTTAAAATGATGTAAAACCATTAATATATTTAAAATAGTTTTAAATCCATAAACATAGCTATTCATAAGTGAAACTCATAGGACCTAACCAATACCCACATCCATAGTTCAAAAGATAGCTAGATATCTCACATTCTACTCCCCATTTTGTAATTCCCCTAACAGATCCTCTAGCTCGATGTCATTATCTATGGCTAGATAATGATGCATCATCTCTATGGCTTGCTAGCCAAGTTAGTTGGTACCAACAAATATACCAACGGCCACATCTCCAAGCTTTGTAAATGCATGTAATAACCACCTAGGCAAAAGAATAACATTGAGATAATGTCCAAAGGAGGTTTTGCAACAATAATAACAAGTATTCCACATACTTGTAAAGGTGAATAAGATCATTTTGAACCCCCACAAGCATATCATCAACCATCATGGTGCACTCAAATGGCAACCAATTACTTGCCTCCATCATCCAACTCCTATTTCCCTCAAGTAATTGTGCAGATAACATCTCTCCTTGTTTTTTATCCATCTTGGGTGTCTCATGTGCGACTTTCTTACGAAAGACACACACTAATAATGTACTTACTTGCAAAGTGTGACTATAAAGTATTTTAGAAAAGTTCTTGCAATTCTACAAAAGCATTATCACACAAACAAAATTTCTTTAAAAATGAAAACTTACTCATTTGTGGACTTCAATGCAGGAATAATCTCTCTCTTGTGCACATTGATATAAAAATTAAATCTCATATGCTATGAGGCATCCAAGTTGGCCGTTAGCAAATAAGATTGCATTCCAGTGCAACATCTTAACAAAAGCATGAATGCATCCCAAATAAGCTTCTCAAATGTTTGCCAACTGAGCCTTTAGCTTGTGATTTCCATACCACACCAAGGGCTTCTTACCTTTCAACTTCTTCCCCTCTCCTCCCACTCTCTCAACAAGCTCACTCTCAAATCGATCATTGAAAGTTGCTTTGCTTCTTGGCCTATATGTGGAAACGGGAAAAGGTGCAGCTATTTCAACATAACATCTTGCATTGAAGCTATCCCTTAGAGAAAATCCACTAGAAGCCATGTGGATAGCTTCATTAGGTTCAGATTGTGTTTGTAGATAAAAGCTTAACATTACATCTCATAGCAAATCAAGATTCATGTCTTTGCCTAGAACCAATGGATGGCATTCATTGTTCTTTTCTCTAGTACCCCTTGTTTTGCCATTTGTCTCATCTTAGATTTGCTATTCTACATCCCCATCATCACCATCCCTCACATTAGGCTCCATGGTAATTAGGGCTTGTGTCTATAGCTTCATCACATGGAATCATGCATAATGGTATAAGTTGGGGCAACATTTCTTTTGCATGTAAAAGCTTGAGATGACGTCTTGTAAGAAACTAAGTTCTACTTCTTTGCCTAGAATTTATGAACGGGCTTTGTTGTCCTTTTCACCATTGGCTGAATATGAGATGTGGCTTCCTCACTAATGGCTCTATTTTCTGTCCTCCCAAGTCACAATGTATAACATTTTGAAGAACTTGTGTAGACATGCAATGAAAATTATCAAAACAACAATTGCATGAAACCAATTCATTTGATGAATAAGAACCATACATCCACTTGCAAATCTCCTGTCTTCTTTCCATGTCTTCCCATATCTTTCTAGTTCAAATAATGCACTTGTAGATTGTAGAGCAATACTTTAGTACATACATATACATATGCACATATATACACTACACAATATATTTTAGCAAATACCACAAATTGATATGGAAGGCTTGGTAATCATTGGAAGCCTAAAAATAAAATGAGGAAGGATGAAGGCACAAGTACATTTAATAATCCCATCAATAAATGAACCATACAATCGATTCAGCCATAGAATAGCTTAACAACATTAACTAGATATAATTCAAATATGGAGAATAAATACTTAAAGAAGTCAAATTAAGTTTATTTTCAAATATATTATTACAACCAAATCATGGTAGGGTTACAAAAAAGGAGTAAATAATTGCCGAATCCATTAGGTAGTCCAAGCTCCAAGGTTAGGTTCCATTTATCTACCACCACCATCTAAATCAACCATATATTAGAACAACATGGCTTAATTTGGGTGGATAGGTAATGCATGTTTCCCATGGCTTTCAAAAAGGAAAGCACTAATAAATAATATAGTAACTCAGTTTAAAAAGAAATGTACTAATAACCTAAAGCTACAGTTAAAGAAGGAGTAAATTAATTACAAAAGAAATTAACTAAAGAGGAAATCAATTTAAAATGTGTGTGTGTGTGTGTGAAATATCTATCTATATATTTTTGTTTGTAGGTATACAAACAGATATACATAGATATGTAACTATATGAAAATCAGCCTATAGGTATGTACTTCCATGTTGATGTCCCCTTACAAAACCAAAACGTTTCAAGATTGCAGAATTTTGCATTTTTAAGGCAAAAAGTGAACTCAAAGTGCTCCAAAACCCCTAAAACAGTTGTAAACATGCAAACTTTTGAATGGGTATGAATTAAAAAAGGGGTCACTTTTCAAGCCCCTTTTTCATCTATGGTATGGCAAATGAAAATGGGGCTTGAAATGTGCTAGCCACCTATCTCCCGTTAGACACCTATATCAACATATATTTACCCAAAGATATAACTATGTACACATATCAACATATATCTACCTAATTGGAGGGGGGTGGGCATCCATGAACCCTAAAAGGGCGCACTTTTCAAGCCCCATTTTCATCATCACTAGTGTAGATGAGAAAGGGCTTGAAAAGCGCCCCTTATTTTTTTCATGCTCCTTTAAAAGTATGCATGTTTATAGTTGCTTCAAAGGTTATGGGGCATTCTTGAAAAGTTTTAGGATTTGCATGAACATGGAAAAGTGAACCTCTGTGTGTGTGTGTGTGTGTGTGTGTGTGTGTGTATGTGTGTGTGTGTGTGTGTGTGTGTGTGTGTGCGCGTGTGTGTGTGTGTGTATAGATAGATAGATAGATAGATGCATAGATGGACAGACAGACAGATACACACACACACACACACACACACACACACACACACACACATATATATATATATATATATAGAGAGAGAGAGAGAGAGAGAAGAGAGAGAGAGAGAGAGAGAGAGAGAGAGAGAGAGAGAGAGAGAGAGAGAGAGAGAGAGAGTGTGTGTGTGTGTGTGTGTGTTTCAACCTATATTTCTACTACCCTATTTCTCATCTCTTTCCAACATCCCTGATACATTCAGAATCATATAACTTTAATTTCTTTGAATCCTTCATCTCATTACTTCATTAAAAACTTCAATTCTATTGTTTCTCATTGCAGGAAGCACACCCGCTTAAATCCCAAGTCCTATTGTTCCCCATTTAACTAGATCAGAGAATATTATATATCATTAGTTCGGCATTGCTAAAAGTAAAGGTTCCATAATATTAGCAAAACTGCATGTAATTTCGGAAGGGGAGTACAAGCTGTTCCAATTTCCCTATTATTAGTCCTCCTTCATTGCAAAAATCCTACACCATCAAATCTAATGGAAGGTGTTAAGGTAAAAACTATTGTCTTGCCCAAAAACTTGTAAAATCACAGCAATAGCTATAGATGATTGAGTTGACTCAAAATTCCATGTTTATAGTGGACCCATACAAAGGACAATCTACTCCCAAAATTCTCAGTCTTAGCCAAAAGTTGCATCCAAAATATCCACTATTATCATAGGATGAACATATGCATCCATCTATTCCGCCGGTAGTATAAAGTGTGCCACTGTCATCTTCAGCAAGCGTCATCAACAAATCTGGTTGAGAAGTGTGCCAACTCACCTGCATCCATCCACAAAAAGGGCAAGTTAGAACAGTGACCCTTAAATGTGGGACTGTAGGCCTCCATGCTAGCACACGGTTGTTATCCTTGTCACCCAACTTGTTTTGCATTTCATCTCATTATGGCACTTGAACTTCATGAATATATGCTATATTTCACTAAGAATATTTAGTAAAAGGCAGTAAAAACCTTCAGCAAGTGGTTATAACAATTCTGTAAATGATAGTGAAAAATCTTTTGTCAATCAGAAATTATAAACTAAACAACATATTTAATATAGAGGGTCCATATCATCCTATAAAATCCACAATTTTTGTAAAATGGCACATAAAATCCTAAAAGTATTTAGTAGATGTTAAGAACTTCCATAAATGGCAGTAAAGATATTCTATAAATGAAATTAAAAATCTTCAGCAAATGGCAATAAAAATTCTTGGAAATCAAGGTTATAAACAATATTGATTTTTGCACAATCATATGATGATGTTCAATGATTGGTAGTACTCAACTTCATTAAGTGGTAGTAAATACATGTCGTAACCCCAAACTAGAAGTAAGTGTGGTTCCTGTGTACTCCTTTGTACCAAATCCTTCTATCCATGCTAAGTTTTATAAGTATTATTATCTAAGACTTTTGTTTGTTTGAGGAGAGGACAGCTACATATCTAGTTTGTATATCCATTAAATGTGATCGATATAATTCCCTGTTTTTTCATATATCTCTGAGTCTACACAAATCCAAAGGGTTCTTTATATGGCAGTAGGAAAGCATCCACATATCTTTTACCCTCCTAATGTATACACAAACTATAGAAGAGGGACCTTCTTATGGCATTGATGAAAACAACAAGTCTATCCAGCAGCACCTTGATGCTGATGAGACTGCAGAGGGGACTCGTCCCATTATTCTGGTATTTCTCCTACTTTTATGTAGGGTCTCACTTATATCAACCCAAAGGTACCAATAGGGACTTAGATATGTTAAGGGTGGTCATCATGCATACGCAGCGCTCTCATCTCATTCATATGAGCTCGTTGTTGTCAATCAGATGATCAAAATATCCATATTTTATGTGAAATGTTGTGGGCACAAGGTCCGCATCGACCAGCAATGACTAGTCTGCATTAGAAGGAGTGTTCGCTTCAAATCGACATCTCAAACAATGCTCTCTATTCCTTGTGAATGCCTCAATGCAGATAGTCCTTATTGCTCTAGGTCTTCCTGAAGCTGGTGTCGCCCTCGACCATCCTTGAGTCAACTATTGGTAAGTTCTTTGGGGAATGCCTTCATTTGATCATAATGCACATTAGTAGATCTCAACATGCGGAGTTCACAATCTCCCATTGTTCCTTCAGCTACATTCTAATCGTCAGATTACTACCACCCTATCTCGATTAGAGTACCCCATTAAGAAGTCATTGGTCATCATTGTCATATGATCGACCACTTTGGACATATACTAGTCTCAAAGCAACTGTCGACGTTCGGTCAAATTTATCATGCCTACCATCGATCACTAATCGAAATACACCAGAGCCACTCTAGTCGAGGGATGCAAACTGATCAATAGTGCATTGTGCTGGTGTTCACAGAAGGAGCTCACTGCCAGTAGCACAGTATGTCCTTGCTCCTTCCTTGAGACAAGGCTAGGGACAACATCTCAGACCCGGGACATAAACGAGCCATCGTGACCCTAGCCCGCATTGGGAGTGCTCCATATGTGGAGTCTTCCATCTAGAATAAAGGGTCTCCCTATTCCAGTGTTAGCACAACTTTGGGAACATGTATATCTCAACGACATCATGTTCTCCAGCTTTGGGCACAATTTCACGTTAGAGCTACTAGTCATGCATCTGTGGTAATCTACACTATTGGATCGATCTCCATGGGTTAGAGGAGACATCCTGTAGTGGACTATGCTTCCCACATCCTCTCAACACTCGTTCACGTAGACAATAATATGGTTGAGTGGGAGGTGGTGTTCAGTGCCATCGCTCTTACTACGCACTTCTATTATGAGAGCTAGCTTCTCGAATTGCATCGTCTAAATATAAGACGTGCTCCCATGACATCAAGACTTAAGCTCTATCTATGATAAAATGGTATTTATGATGGTATTTGATACAACGTTTCCATTGAGGGCCACGCTTCTACTGCGGTTTTCATGGTAGTGGTTGCAATGTATTCAAGCATGTTTGTTGCAGCTTAAGTCCTATTGTTGAGGTGTATGTCCTGAGCGCAGGTCTCCTTGAGATGTGTACTCTGATTGCAGGTCTTGTCTTTCTCCCTTGCTCATGTTAACTGGGACTTCCCTACACTACACTCTCCTTGGATGCTGTAGTGCTTTGGGCAATGGGGAGGACTCTCCCTCCAAGGAGGTCTTGTAGTACTTGTCACCTTTATTTGTGGTTGTGCTCCCCTATCTCCCTTCCAGTGCGAATCTTTGCCATTGTATCTCCTCATGTCTTAATCGCCGTATTTCATTAGAATTCGCCTTTTAACTCATGTGTAATTTTGCATCTCCTTTTAACGCAATGGTTTCTCCATGGTACCTCAATTGGGTCCTCCTCTCCTACTCTCATCTTTGACCTGTTTAATAGGGAAGCCCTTTATCCAATGCCATGGCTATATTTTAGTGTGCCTCCATTCGAGCTTCATAATGTCAGTGGTTCCCGAAGGCCTCACGGTATAATCCACTATATAATTCAGTGGGTTAATCCTTCATGTCTCAAATTTTATATATCACCACATCTATCAAGTATTCTATTTCTCAAAGTAATCACGTCCCACATTAATCTCAATTCCCACCTCCATTCCAATAAAATTCTTGCCATATATCTTTAGAATTCATATCACATAGACCTTTGGTTCTCCCAATTCGACTAAATATATTAGGTTCAGAATTAACCAACCCCTTCGGTACCTAAATGTTTAACATCTCCCCTTCTATTTTGTCTATGTCCAATACAACTCATGTACATGTCGATTTCTCCTAATTAGACTACATATATTAGGAGCAAGCGTGAACATCTCTTTGGCATAAAAATGCACTGAGTTGAGAAAAGCCCCCATAAAGATTAATGTGTTACTTAATATCTCCTCCTAATGGGAGGATGTGTGTGTGTGTGTGTGTGACCCACCTTATGCATTCCCGCAGGTCCAACATACAATCCAAGTGACAGCAGTAGACTACCCATCACTATGGATTGGGTCAGACGGACTACTGCCCATGAAGTACGCATAGAGTTTAAACATATCTATGAGTTAAGGATTGTGAAAGCATACTTTACCTAACCACTTCCTCAATTTTTGCAGGTCCAAGTCGCACCCAGGGAACTCTTGCTGTGTAAGAATGTTTTTACAAGTCTTCTACATTTGTCCCTTTTGAACCCATTCCCCTCAAATTTCCTGATTAACTTCTGAATCTGTCCAAATGCATTGAAATCATCTTTCTCCGTATATAATATGGGGATTTCTTGGGAAAGGATTACTTTCTCAAAGAATGATAGGGGTCGGTTACTATCAGCACAGATGAACTTACATATCGGTCGGATAATCCAAGGACTCGGTTTTATCATATTTGTTTGTCATTGCTATTTCATTGCTTTTATTGGTGACACTAATGGACATACTTAAAAAATTGGCTCTCACTCCTCTAGCAATACCATCCTCTCCAATTTGTAATCTGAAAGTGTTTTTGTGAGCTTTGAAAGTAGCCATTAGATATGGCAAAGTATGCGAATTCAGAGTAATATTTAAGTAAAAGTTTTGAATATCTTCGACCAGTCGGTCTAAGATGTCTGGGTTATCCACTGTTGCAAAGTCCCTGCTAGATACCCTTAATACTACTTGGTCATAAATGAACTTCTTGCAAATATATGCTAGAGTCAAAGCTGACTTATCTATAGAGGTAAGGAGGGATGTTGTTAGTCTCCTTACTTCCTTCATTATATACAGTGTCCTTAAGAAATCCCGGCTCCCCACAATGTTTAATTTTTTCTTACCCGCTAGTCTCTCTAGATAGTTACTACAAAATATTCAGAATTCCCTCTCCTTTGGGTTTAATATTTCCAACAACTCAGGACTTAGTGTGATTATTTGATTCCAGATCATACATAATACATTTAGTGTCCCATCAATATTCAACTGTTTCCTAGGAATATGTCCTAATCCCTTCGTCAAATATTCCTTCAATGTGTTCTCAATCACTATATCATTGTCAATAGTACACACATGTCCCCATTCTATTTTAATGAATTTTCTAAAAGTAATTATTTTCACACTGACACATAATCTCTAACCCATCTCTGAATACTACTGTCTCGGGTTTAAATACAAAGTAAAGATGCTAAATTACCAGAAAACTCCCAAGCAATGCTGATATCTTTTATGGAGTCAAACACATTGTCGATCTTGTGGTGATAGAGAAAGACTATAAGAAGTTTTTTAATTGAAAACATTTCAAGTAGAGGATTATCGAATAATGCATGTATGAAGATGCTAGATTTCTTTTCTTTATTCATCAGAATTTTCCTGTTATGTGGCAATAGCATAATACTCCTCAATCGAACATCACATACCTGCCATCAATCAGTCCTTGTCATCATGAAGGAGATGTCAAATAGGCAGATTCTTATTCTTTGCATTAGTGTATGACATGGTCTTACACCCTCTCAAGATCTTCGATGGGCGTTCCTGGGATTTTGAGCTATCCAAATGTCCTGAACTCTCCGCAGGGGGTCGCCATTCAATCATCTTATTGGAATAGTGGTCTCTAGCTGAGTAGTATGATGCATGTCCCCATCCCCTTGTATATTCGATGCATCCTTCTACTCTCCCTCTAGCTCGAGATCCATATGCTCTAGAGGGTAGTGTCTCTAGGGACCGTAGCATGAGTTCCCCATATGACATCACTCCTCGTGATGGTTGGGGTAACAAAGGTGCAAGAGGATTCTTCTCCAAATTTTTCACAGCTAATAAGACCAGCTCCCTCATGTAGGGAAATGTGAGAGAAGCTTTGCAGAATATAACCATATCACTAGCCTTCATAAATTAAAAAATCAAGATAATTAGTAACTTCATTTTCTTATGTTATGAGTATTAAAATGCCTCAATAAATGGTAATACATCATACATGACTTCATGAATAAAAGGAAGGAGTTGAAGGCAGCTTTGAGCGGCCTGTTTGGAAAGAATGCTGGTAGATTGTGCAACGTATACCAAATCCCATGGTCATACTATAATGGCTGTGCTCTGCACTCCATCTTTTCTTCCAAACATCTGCATTTAATATAAGGTCTCCCAACATTGAAGATATCATTCAAGTACTTAGGAGTCCTCCTTTTTGTTTCTGAAATCCTGCTCTTACATCTCCTAAAAACACCCACGAGGGAAGGGCATCTGCCTGTAGAAAATGTTGGCATTAGGCAGAAGTTTGAAAGAGGGTGGTTATGTGTGATGCTAATATTGAAGCTTTGCACTTGCCTTTTGACTTCTATTTTCAGTGCTTTAGATGATTCAACAAGATCAGCTAGAAGAATCCACATATTTGGTGCAAACGGTGCCAATAAATTCATATCATGTAGTTCCCAAACTTTATTATCATATGCTAACAGTTCAGCTTCCAATACTCATGGAAGGAAATAAGGATTAGTATATGTATGTGTAGAGATCTTTTTTGGGGTGACTATAGTAGACATGAGTTGATATGAGAATATTGTCTCTTGTACATCTTTTGATAGATCCTCAAGATCACAAAAACTATGTTGTGTTGTGCTGGAAGCGGACCCTTCTGGTAAAGAAAAGTACTTCAGGCCCAAACTATCCAAGGACAAAGGTCCCGCTGGGGGAGGGAGATTGGAATACATGAAGAGGTTTCTCATTGTTTCAGGAGACTTCTCTGCAAATTCCACCAAAGCAATATTATCTTCCTCCATCAATTGGTCCAAAGACAAAGATAATTGATTGATCACCTCTAAAATTTTCTATGTATTTCCCTTTCCAATCACTAAAATTTTGCACCAATCGTTAATGGACAGTTGCATAACTAGCAGTTTATTGGCTTTAGGATGCTCCTTGATTTCTTGCATATCTATGGTAATGATTCTGTCATGGATTCTTTTATTCAGCATAGTCATAATGGCCTGGCATCCAAGTGATGGGGTAGGTGGTGGATCCACATATCCAAGAGCCATCAAATCCTTGTGCCACAAAGAAGCTTGCTAACCAAAACCAAGTCCAACCATTAGTCATGAGGTTTTTCTTACCTCACAATGGTTAGGCTAGTGTGTGTTTCAACCTATATTTCTACTACCCTATTTTGCATCCCTTTCCAACATCCCTTATACATTCAAAATTGTATAACTTTAATGTCTTTGAATCCTTCATCTCATTACTTCATTAAAAACTTCAATTCTATTGTTTCTCATTGCAGGAAACACACCCCCTTAAATCCCAAGTCCTATTGTTCCCCATTTAACTGGATCAGAGAATATTATATACCATTAGATTGGCATTGCTAAACGTAAAGGTTCCGTAATATTAGCAACTACATGTACTTTCGGAAGGAAAGTACAAGGTGTTCCAATTTTCCTATTATCACTCCTCCTTCATTGCAAAAATCCTACACCATCAAATCTAACGGAAGGTGTTAAGGTAAAAACTACTATCTTGCCCAAAAACTTGTAAAATCACAGCAATAGCTCTAGATGACTGAGTTGACTCAAAATTCCATGTTTATAGTGGACCCATACAAAGGACAATATACTCCCAAAATTCTCAGTCTTAGCCAAAAGTTGCATCCAAAATATCCACTATTATCATAGCGTGAACATATGCATCCATCTATTCCGTTGGTAGTATAAAGTGTGCCAGTGTCATCTTCAGCAAACATCATCAACAAATCTGGTTGAGAAGTGTGCCAACTCACCTACATCCATCCACAAAAAGGGCAAGTTAGAACAATGGCCCTTCAATGTGGGACTACAGCCCTCATGCCAGCACATAATTGTTATCCCTATCACCCAACTTGTTTTGCATTTCATCTCATTATGGCACTTGAACTTCATGAATATATGGTATATTTCACTAAGAATATTTAGTTAAAGGTAGTAAAAACCTTCAGTAAGTGGTTATAACAATTTCATAAATGACAGTGAAAAATCTTTTGTCAGTCAAAAATTATAAACTGAACAACATATTTAATATAGAGGGTCCATATCATCCTATGAAATCCACAATTTCTGTAAAATGGCACATAAAATCCTAAAAGTATTTAGTAGATGTTAAGAACTTCCATAAATGGCAGTAAAGATATTCTGTAAATGAAAATAAAAATCTTCAACAAATGGCAATAAAAATTCTTGGAAATCAAGGTTATAAATGGTACTGATTTTTGCACAGTCATATGATGATATTCAATAATTGGTAGTCCTCAACTTCATTAAGTGGTAGTAAATACATTTGGTAACCCCAAACTAAAAGTAAGTGTGGTTCCTGTGTAGTCCTTTGTACCAAATCCTTCTATCCGTGCTCAATTTTATAACTATTATTATCCAAGCTTTTTATTTGTTCGAGGAGAGGACGGCTACATATCTAGTTTGTATATCCATTAAATGTGATCAATATAATTCCGTGTTTTTTCATATATGTCTGAGTCTACACAAATTCGAAGGGTTCTTTATATGGCAGTAGGAAAGCATCCACATATATTCTACCCTCCTAATGTATACACGAACTATGGAAGAGGGACCTTCTTATGGTGTTGATGAAAATGATGGGTCTATCCGATAGCACCTTGACATTGATGACTGCGGAGGGGACTCGTCCTATTATTCTAGTATTTCTCCTACTTTTATGTAGGGTCTCACTTATATCAACCCAAAGGTACCAGTAGGGATTTAGGAATGTTAAGGGTGGTCATCGCGCATACACAATGCTCTCATCTCGTTCATACGAGTTCCTTGTTGTGAATTAGATGATCGAAATATCCATATTTTATGAAAAATGCTGTGGGTACGAGGTCTGCATCGACCAGCAGTGTCTAGTCTGCATTAGAAGGAGTGTTCACTTCAAATCGACATCTCAAACAATGCTCTCTATTCCTACTGAATGCCTCAACGAAGATAGTCCTTATTGCTCTAGGTCTTCCTGAAGCTGGTGTCGCCCTCAACCATCCCTGAGTCGACTATTGGTAAGGCCTCTATGGAATGCCTTCGATCAAACATAATACGCATTAGTAGATCTCAGCATGTGGAGTTCACAATCTCCCGTTGTTCCTTTAACTACATTCTAATCATCAAATTACTGCCTCCCTATTTCGGTTAGAGTACCCCATTAAGAAGTCATTGGCCATCACTGCCGTATGATTGGCGGCTCTAGGCATATACTGGTCTCAGAGCAACCGTCGACGGTCTATTCCATGATGGCATTCTGAAAACATAGAATAATAACTTGACACTGAGTATTATTCCGACAACGCTAACATGTTAGCTAGTGTGATCGAATTTATCATGCCTACCATCGATCACTAATCAAAATACACCAGAGCCGCTCTAGTCGCATGATGCAATCTGATCAAAAGTGCATTGCGCCGATGTTCGTAGAAGGAGTTCACTGCCAATAGTGCAGTATGTCCTTGCTCCTTCCTTGATACAGGGCTAGGGACAATAGGGACAACATCTCAAACCTAGAACCTAAACGAGTTGTCATGACTCCAGACAATGCAAGCCTGCACTGGGAGTGCTCCATATGTGGAGCCTTCCATCTAGAATAAAGAGTTTCCCTGTTCCAGTGTTAGCACAGCTCTGGGAATGTGTATATCTCAATGACATCATGTTCTCCAGCTTTGGGCGCAATCTCACCTCAGAGCTACTGGTCATGCATCTATGGTAATCTATACTATTGGATCGATCTCCATGGGTTAGAGAAGTCATCCTGTAGCAGACTAGGCTTCCCACATCCTCTCAACACTCGTTCATGTAGACAACAATATGGCCGAGTGGGAGGTGGCTAAATAGTGTTCAGTGCCATCGCTCTTACTGTGCACTTATATTATGAGAGCTAGATTCTCGGACTGCATCATCTAAATATCAAACGCACTCCCATGACACCTAGACTTAAGCTTTATCTATGATAAAATAGTATTTGCAATGGTATATGATGCAACATTTCACTGAGGGCGACGCTGCTACTACGGTTTTCATGGGAGGGGCTGCAACGTATATTTTACCTCTCACCTCCCATCACGTAAGTGCTCTATTACCGACTGGGTACCTGGGGGAGGTCCATGCTTCATTCAAGCTTAAGTCCTATTGTTGAGGTGCATGTCCTGAGCATAGGTCTCCTTGAGATGTATGCTCTAATTGCAGGTTGCTCACATTAACTGGGACTTCCCTGCACTGCACTCTCCTTGGATGCTGTAGTGCTTTGGGAAATGGGGAGGACCCTCCCTCCAAGGGGGTCCTGTAGTACTTACCACCTTTATTCGTGGCTGTGCTCCCTTATCTCCCTTCCAGTGCGAATCTCTAGCATTGTATCTCCTCATGTCTTAATCATCGTATTTTATTAAAATTCACCTTTTAACTCGTGTGTAATTTCGCATCTCCTTTTAACACAATGGTTTCTCCATGGTACCTCAATTGGGTCCTCCTCTCCTACTCTTATCTTTGACCACTTTAATAGGGGAGCCCTTTATCCAATGCCATTGGTTATTTATATTTTAGTGTGCCTCTATTCAAGCTTCGTAATGTCCCATGGTTCTCGAAGGCCTCACGGTATAATCCACTATATAATTCAGTGGTCAATCCTTCATGTCTAAAATTTTCTATATCACCACATCTATCAAGTATTCTATTTCTCAAAGTAATCACGTCCCACATTAATCTCAATTTCCACTGCCATCCAATAAAATTCTTGCCATATATCTTTATAATTCATATCACATAGACCTCCGGTTCTCCCAATTCGACTAAATATATTAGGTTTAGAATTAACAACCCCTTCGGTACCTAAATGTTTGCCATCTCCCCTTCTATTTCTCCAAAATAGGGGTCTATAGGGTTTCTCTTTTCACATCATCTTTGTCTATGTCCAATACATATATTGTAATATAACTTGCTAATACAACTCATGTACATGTCGATTTCTCCTAATTAGACTACATATATTAGGAGCAAGCGTGAACATCTCTTTGGCATAAAAATGCCCTGAGTTGAGAAAAACCCTTATAAAGATTAATGTGTTAATATCTCCTCCTAATGGGAGGATGTGTGTGTGTGTGTGTGTGTGTGTGTGTGTGTGTGTTTTAACTTATTAAACATCTATCCTATTAAACTACTGGACTAGTTTTTAATGTCAAAGTAAATCAATTACAACCATCTACTATTGCCCTTTCCAAACAACTCATGAGAATAGTCCATTAATAACCAACCTCAATACCTCATAAGTGAGAGTAATCCATGTCATATCATTTCTCTTAACAAGGTGTCAAAGTAGGAGTCAATTATTATACTCACATTTATATCAGTACATTGCAAAAAGTACAACGATACTGATAATTAGTCTCCAATAAAGTGTTCAATTATATTTAACAATACTTGGAGAAAATTCGTTGTCAAGTGTTTCTCGAGGTTGCCAACACCATGTCCTCATGCCTTAGATTTTAAAATGCAAACTTGATGGAGAGGTATGCTGACTCACCTACATCCATCCACAAACATAGCACATTAGAACATGTACACTATGAATTGTGGGACTACAGGCTTCAATGCCGGCACACAGTTGTTATCCGTGTCACTCGATCTAGATTAGCATAATCAAATCCTGGCATTTTACTATTCAATAATAGTAATCAAAGGTGGGCAATTAAAGATATGAAGAAATGTATACAAAATGTTAGTGAAATCCAAGTAATAAGTGGGAAACTCAAATAAACCATAAATATGGAAGTTCCAACTAAGTCCACGGTAATTCCCAAGGTCAAAAAATCCAAATACAACCTTAGTATACTTACCATACATTGGCTAAAAATTAAATACTTACACTTATACCTCAAAATATAAAGGAAATAACTGAGACAAAGGTTAGAAAATTCAATTTACATTGGCCAGAGAACTAGCCCAAGAAGCAACTTCAAACCATAAAGGAGATTGCCCAATGAAGCAACCTTAAACCATAGAGGAGATTGCCCAACAGTATGCCAAGTGTAGCACAGTGTAAAAAATTCCTAAGTATGAAATTTCTCAATGGGGATCTTCCTCCATTTTCTTGCTTGAGTGATCCTGAAAAGGTATAGTTGCCTTCACCACACTATACAAGTCTGACTAGTTAATGAAGCCAAGTCCTTGCTAATTATTACAAGCCCAAGGATTCTCCAAATATATAGTCAAATTTTGAATGCCAAATTATAAAGTCCAAGCTATTTAACTAAGGCTAAAATATAAAATCCAAAATGTTGAACTAATTCAAAGATCCCTCCCCATCATTCAATATTTCAAAAAAATCTTTGAGTGTAAAAAATGTATGCCATTAAATACATCTTATCTATGGTCATCTCTGGCCATCTTAACATAAAGGTACAAAATACTTCAAGAGAGACTAGATAAACTTTATCGTGTAATTAAAATGATTAATGCCTATTAAGATCCTTACGATTCTAATAAAATTTTCATGCTAAGTGTCCCATTACAATAAAATTGCCATGGTAGATTGAGGGTAGATTAGTAGAGGGGGAAAAATATTTCTAGTATAACCAATACTAAGATCTCATTAACATTCAAAGGATCATAGAGTGCTAAATTGAAATCAAAACATTGTATAGGGATCCTCCATTTTTTACAAAATTTCCCCAAGTAATTCGTTGTGTAGATGCAAGAAATGCCCATAAAAGGCACGTGCTAGAATATACTTCAAAATATAGGGAGGTAATGGTTTTAAGCCGATTGTATAATGTTTATTAATAGAAAATATCACATTCTAAAGCAATAGATCCTGCAAAATAGTGTTAAGTAAGATGAAGCGACCAATATACATCTCTTCTTATAGATAAAGCCATGTTGCCATATCTTGAACATAGTTGTTGGGCATACATATCATAAGCTTCTCTCAATACATGATCAAATCTACCACTTCATAGCATATCCTATATTAGTAGAACAAGGAAGTTGTGGTTACACAATACAAGAGTCGCTTCTATTCCCAAGATCAACTTGTATAAGATTCTTAGAAGTTCCTTGGTTCTGACCATAAGGTACCATTACAGTTCCAAATGGTATAGGACAGGGTCTCAGTAGCCTGAGTCCCATAGACCTCACCCCCCTATGTGGGAGGGGTGGGCAGGTGTTCGACAAAGGCATGTATGGAGTCATTCATCTTGTACCACCGCCCACGTCCCATCCTTGCAGGCATGATTCTGCTACTATAGTAGAGTGCGTCTCTCCTCAACCTGTAGGGGGGTGAGATCCTCATCCCATGGAGATCGATGGCTAGTCTCGCATGACTGACCTAAGTCGTAAAGCAGTAAGTCGTGCCTGAGCATAAGAGCCAACTGGTGGCCCTGGTAGAGAGTCCGCCTCATCAAACCCTCTTTATTCTTGGGCCATACAAGTGTAAGAATAGCAAATCATCCATGACTTCCTTGGAGACAATCATATCTTAGGCAAAGCTAAAGTACGTCCAAAAACTAATTGTATAAACTACATTGTTCTAAGAGGCATAACAAAATTCTCAGCCGGGGGCAATCTGCAGACGGAATAGTTACCGGAGCTGGTACCCACAGAGATTTAAGTCCGTGCTATGCACTAGAAGTGCTGTCGCCAGGAGAGTCGCTATTCTTTCGTGAATATGCGTACTGGATACCACAGACTACTTGACTCTGCCTTACCTCTGCAGATCGAGACCTCAAGTAGAGCAGTGGCACAAATTTTCATTGTTTGGTTGGATTCATCTTTTGCATTTTTTGTCATTGAGATTTTGTGGTAGTATGTAACAGCTCTTATGTTCTCTTTTTTTGGATGTCTTCAAGCTCATTGCCATCCAAAAAAGAAACTAGTAAAGGGAATCTTTATGCGCAGGTATTGTGTGATTGTGCATGATGCAAAGGTCTTATAAGGAGACTATGCACCATATCAATGACACACATAAAGAAATATGGCCAATTCCATCATTTACCTGAGCTTGAGTTAAATGATGAGGTACAAATTCCTTTTTTTTTTTTTTGGCAATCATGATAGCATTACTTTCTTGTGCCTGACTTTTTCGAGCCAATTCACTAATTTCTTTTCATGCAAGGAGATGAAGTTCTTCTATAGATTTTGAGAACACATGCAAAGTATCATCATCCTCATGAGTCAATGTTGTCCCAAGAGTAGTGAAATCCTCTAAGGGAATATTGAGAGTCATAAGAGAAATAGAATAGAAGCATCGAAGCAAAGGATGCATCGATGAGGATGACATAATGTAAGACATGATGAGCACTTATTTTGATCATTTCTCACCCAAAGATGAAAGATATGAAGATGTCAAAGCATTGAGGGACGACCCAACCCACAATCATAACATGAGTTTTGAGGACCCATCCCCCAATCATAACATGAGGCTTAAGATATGAAGATGTCGAAGCGATGAGGGAGGACCCATCCCCCAATCATAACATGAGTTTTGAGGAGAAAGGCTTACAATATGAAGCAATCACCATGTTGAGGACCCAACCCGCAATCATAACATGAGTTTTGAGGACCCATACCCCAATCATAACATGAGGCTTATGATATGAAGATGTTGAAGCGATGAGGGAGGACCCAGCCCCCAATCATAACATGAGTTTTGAGGAGGAAGGCTTACAATATAAAGCAATCACCATGTTATATGAAGGGGCGAGCAAATCTCATCATGTGAACATTCTTCTAATCTTAAAGTTGCAAGCAACTTATGGATGGCCAGACACTAGCAATTCATCCCTCTTTCAATAAGAGTTTTGAATTATTCTAATGAATAGTTTCATTGCATGTACTTCCAATTTGTTGTTTCAAATACATTGAATAGATCAATATATCTAGAAATATGATTCCTGACTCAAGAAAGGATGTAAACAAAATGCTTACATCATTTATATAAGTCGACTCATGCATGTGCCAATGATTGCATCCTTTATAGAGGAACGTATAAGCACTCTACAACTTGCCCACAATGTGGTCCAACTTGATACAGGCAAGACACACAAGGAGATGAGACTCTAGGAAGGTATTATAACACATGCCCCTATCAACATGCATAACACTGCTATTTTGTTGTCGATCATTTGACAGGACTTATGGATTGTCATTCTCACGATTGCTCCATGGCTGTAACACTAAGGATCCTTATGGATGGAAAGGCTTGGAGACACCTATAAAATAAGAGGCTAGACTTTGGTCTTGAGCTACGACATTTGCCTCCTTGATTGACTATGGATGGTGTTAATCCATTTGGGCATCAATCCAAACACATCATGGTCCATGTGGCCATTGGTAGTCACAATCTACAATATTCCTCCATGGCTGATCATAAGGAAGGGGCATCAGATGTTGGCACTCATTGTGTCAAGCAAGGATAAGGTGACGAACATGGATATGTATATATCTCCTTTGGTAGATGAGTTGCAAATATTATGGAATGGCATGGAGTTTTATGACATTTCAAGGCCTTTGGGCCAAGATCATTTTCAAGTCAAAGGCATTTTGATGTGAACAATGCATGATTATCTTTGGATGTGTATCTATCTCCTTTGGTAGATGAATTGCAAATATTATGGAATGGCATGGAGTTTCATGAAATTTCAAGGCCTTTGGGCCCATATCATTTTCAAGTCAAAGGCTTTCTGATGTGGACAATGCATGATTATCTTGGCTTGCATGATCTCCTAGGGATAGAAATTCTCTTTCTCTCAATTCACCAAAGGTAGTGATTGTTTGTGTCCTTATTTCACTTCTCAAGAGCGTTTTCTTGTATCTTACTACTTTCTTGTGTCTTATTGAGTGGATCCATCTTTTGGTATTGAAGAATGATCTCCTATTCCCCCATTCATCAGATCAAGAGATTAGGAGCAACTTTGGCACAATCCAAAAGTCCGAACACCTCCATCTGGCACGTGAGACATTCTATACAAACTTGTGTATATCCTTCCACATTCCTGGCCAAAAGAGACACCTTTCAATGGCTTGTGTAGTAGAAGAAATACCTCAATGTCCTCCATAAGGAGAGGCATGACATTTTCCGACAACTTTTGCTCTCATATGTTGAGTCATACAAAGGTGATCATCCTTCATGAGGAAACCATCTTTTAGTGAGAACCAACTAGATGATTGCCCCTACTGAATATTCCTTATAATCTCTCCAAAATATGGATCTTGAAGGTAGAATTCTTTCATGGCCTTGAAATCCTTGTGATGAGCTATGGTAACATCATTCATATGGGGCCTTCTGCCTAATGCATCTGCTACCCTGTTCTAGGCTCTTGGAGTATAAACAACTGGAAAATGGAACATGGACAAGAAATTCATCACTTCATCTCTTTTTTGAAGATCTTTGTCTGGGTTAAGAAATACCCGAGGCTCTGATGGTCAGTCTTGACCACCATAAAGTCAGCTCCAAGAAGATAATGCTTCCAAATGGTTGATGCATGAATGATTGCTAACATCTCTTTTTCATACACCCCCTTGAATCTTTCTATGTCATGTAGCCTTTAACTCTCATAAGCTATGACTTGACCATCGTGAGATGAAGGGTAGCTCCTACACACTCCCACAATGCATCACAATCCACATTGTACTGTTTGTGTAGATCTTGAACAACAAGAATCGGCTTGGTTGTTAACTTATCTTTGAGAGTGTTGAAAGTTGTCCTTTGCTGTTCTTGCCATCTGAAGACTATAGATTTCATGTAACAGGCTTGCTATACCAGCAAAGTCTCTAATGAATCATCTATAGTAGGAGCAAAGCCCAAGAAAGCTACATACTTCATGTACCAAGGTAAGCTCTAGCCATTCTTGTATAGCTCTATGTTTGTGGGATCCATCCAAATCTCTTCTTTAGAGATAATGTGTTCGAGATAGTGAATCTCATCAAGGAAAAACTTGCTTTTCTTACTATTAATAAAAAGCTTATGATTTCAAAGTTCTTGGAACACAATGGCCAAGTTCTCTTTATGTTCTTCTTCTCTCTTTGAAAGGACCAAGATGTGATCAAAGAAAGTACCTGTGAAATGTGGTCTGAAGATCTTGTCCATCATGCGATTGAAAGTGGCCGATGCATTGGTTAACTCGAACAGCATCACTAAGAACTCATAAAATCCAAAAGTGGTCCAAAAAGATGTCTTATGAACATCTTGAGGATGGATCCTTATCTGATGGTACCCACTTTTCAAGTCAATGTGACTAAATATCATGGCTCCTTTTAATATGTCTAAGATATCATCCATACAAGGGATCAAAAACCTATTCTTGACTGTGATTTTGTTGTGGGCTCTATAATTCACACACATACAATAAGAGCCATCTTTCTTTTGAACTAAGACCATGAGTGAGCAAAAGGGTGAGGAACCGGGTCTAAGGAGTCCTAGAGAAAGTAGATCTTGTACCTGTCCCATGATTTCCTTGGTTTGTGTTGCACTCATGCATCTCACTTTTTAGAAGGAGCTCTATGACATGATCTTTCTCCCACTCAGGAGGAAGCATTCTTGGAAGAGAATTTAGGAAACACTCTTTGAAAGAACAAGAAACTCAATTTTTTCTTTCTCGATAGGATTCACTTCCACTTGGGGTTCACCCTCTCTCTCGTACAAAAACAAAGTATGCAAAAATAGCTGATTTTATTGACTTAGCATAAGAAACATTAGATACAACTGGGATTGTATCGCCTCTTCCTTTGGCCAAAATTTTGTGCTCCTTATTTCTATGCATTAAACTTTGCCTTGGTGTCCAAATATATTACCTTTCTGTGGAACCATGGCACACCTAAAGTAACATTATGACATTGGAGGGGTGAAACATAGTCCTCATGGTCCACATAGTGCTAAATATGAATTCTGAGTTTCCCAATCAATGGAGTAACTTTAACAGGATTTCTACATCTAGAGTTGGTCCCAACTCTTCAATCTTGATTCCTAGCCTCAGAGCTAGGTCTTTTAAGATGAAATTGTTTGTAGCTCCAGGATCAAAGCATTCTGGTGTCTTACTTTACCCCATGAGAGGAAAATTTCTCAAGCTTCTCGGTTAGTGGCTCTTCCCAACATATCAGGGACGACTCCTACCAAAGGCTTTGATCATTCTTTTGGCGTTTTCTATTCCTTCAAGCTTGGAGGCTTTTTGAGGCACTGAGCAGCCAAATGCCCTTCTTTTCCAAACACTTTCCCTTGCCTCTAGTTGTTTTGGTAAAAACTTTGACTTTCCTTTGTAGGGCTTCAATGGACGCCTCAGCTTATGAAGCTAGAGCTATCTTTGTCCCTAAACTATTTGGGCCATGTTTCTTTTGTAAGTGTCTCCACCTTTTCCTTTTGAGGTAGCCATCATCCATAGCAAATCGTTCTTCATTTCTTCAACCACTAGGGTTGAGTTCATCAAATCTTGCAGCTTTGTCTTACATTCAATGCTCACTTGGGTGAGGGTACTTGGATGCAGACTAGTCCAATACTTCTACATCTTTGTCTTTTCGAAAATTTCCTTGAAGGGAGTAATCTAAAGGTATGCTTAAAAGAACTTCTGATTGTAAATCTCAGCTGTATCCATAGCTGTCATGGATACACCCTCCCAAGTTATATGAACATATGTGTAGTCCGAGTGGTGACTCACGTGTTGTGGGTATCTTGGAAGAATGCCATCATAGACTCTACTCCCGAACAACTCTTTGTGGGAGCTTTGTATGCGCAAGCCTCCCACTTGTGTCACCCAAGCGTCTACAAGATTGTGTGCAAGTGATTCCACGAGGGGGAGAAGAGAGGGAGTGGGTAGAGGAGAGGGAAGAAAGGGATGAGAGCAAGGGGGAGGGAAGAATGGGGAAGGGGGAGAGTGGCAATCACAAGACAACTTAGCAAGAGGAAGCAAGAAGACTCAATGCAAGAGAATGAAAGGAAAGAGAGAGCTTCTATTCCAAAACTTGCAAGTACAAAATGAAGACCAAAATCAAACTTTTGGCCTTATATACATTCCACCTTTTAAAGGGAGAACTAACCCTTGTACTCTCATATATCTCTCTCATTCTCATTTTACAATCATTTGGGCCCATTCAACTCCAAGGCAAATGTCATACACTAATCCTCACATTATCCTACATCTCCGCTTGCTTATTAACATAGTACATGAACTATTAACCGTGGCAGCAGTTAACATGCCTCCTCCTTGTTCACAATCCATCCCTAGATTGTGTCTTGTGCATGATGTCAGTCATGAGGGCATTGTTCATGATGTAGTACTGATTGAAGGTCCCATGGGAGATGCGGCAAAATGGATGGAGTGGCTTCCAAAAGTGTGTCTCGAAGATATCTTCAAAGGTCTAAATGTTGAAGGTCTCGAACATATCTGTGAAGGTCTGAATGTGGTGACCATGAAGATTGTGGACACGTATGTAAAGGTGCACTCCTTGACGGAATAAGAGACCCTCGTTCAAATTGAAAACTATTTATGTACGATGCTACTGATGTTGCTCTTCGGTCGACAAGGCAAGTGTAGGTAGGTCCCATAGCAAAAGGATCAACATCAGTTGAAAGAGATGCATTGTAGCTATGGCTACAAGATATGGGACTGAGGCAAAGGTATGATCAAACTCCTCCATCTGAGCTGCCAGAGCTAAGGAAGAGCCAACTTCCAGAAAATCAAACCTAGGGAAGTTGTAGGTGATATTGGGATCTGCTACCCTCATCCATTCAAAATCTAGCTAGCTCCATCAGCGGTGCAGTGGCATGTAAGTGGGTCGATCCACCATTCTAATCCTGCATAATAGTATGTTTGCCAAAATGCTACATGCTTCAAAAATGGGATCTACCATTGTGGCTATAGGCCTGCATCGGCATCTGTGCGGGGGACTTGATTGTAGTCTAGTTTGTTGTAGCCGCCCCGTGTGTGCCAATCATTTTCCCATCGCCAATTATGAAAGCTTCATTGGATTAGTTCGATGAGAGCTCAAGAGTCATTAACTTTCCTGTGATCACTACAACGTAGAGCAATCAGTTGCTCTTTCCATTATGCAAAGCCCAAATGGAACAAATAAATTATTGCTGAAACAGAATCAACGTCCTATTATCATCCACAAACCACTAGAGCACACAAATTTCCCTTATTGACTTGGCCACCTTGTAGATCTGATGGCACAGCCACAGGTTTACCTGAATTAAGCTAAAACTCCTCTACAATGAGCACAAGCTCATGAAACCATCCATACAATTGATGGCGCCTTCAACAAGAATTGAAATGAGTCCAAAGCTCATGAAATCCTTGATCAACTTCCCTCTATTTACAAGATGAGCAAGAAGATGATCCTGGACTGGTTTGTCCACTCCTCTTATAGAGATCCAACTAATAGCTCCACTAATCCACATCTATCCTTTTCCATGCAAATCTTTGGCCATTGATCGGCTCTTTTTCACCCACCAATGAAAGCCATTACTTTATTTGCCACAGGTTTGCCCTTGATCTCTCTTTACAATCTTTGCCCTATTGACCATTCTTTATTCACCATCCTCATGTAGCCTCTCTTTCTAAAGAGGTCGCCATAACCTCTTGTGAGACGTGCAACTTGTCCTTGTAAAAAGAACACTTACCATTGTTCTTTTAACATAGCTTTGTAGAAAGCATTGGGGGTCCTCCTATACTCCCTTTGTGGCCATGCTTATTGTGCCATTTCACCTTCTCTTCATTACTAGAATGTCCTGGAGAGTGTATTCCCCTTGGCAGTTGTCATTCCTTCCATCATCTACTCCACATAACGGAGTCAAGGTTCCAAAGGTCCACATCCAAGCTCCATGGGTTTATTTATGAAATATATGTTAATACAAAACACTGTTTTCAAAAAATAGAAGAGGTGGCTGTCATGCTATTCACTAGCTACCATCTCCTACCCTATCTATGCTAGCTACGTGTGTACCTACGAGTGCTAGTTCCTCCTATGCATGAGTGGTCTTATACATGACCTATATAGCATTTTCCTTCTTGTACAAAAAGATAACAATCGCACAAAAAAAGTCCATCAGCGCAAGCTGCTTGGTCTGGTATCACATCCTTGATGAGATTTTCCACCCTTATGTACCTTTGTGTCGTAGTCGACCACTATGAACAACCTCTTCTCCATGGCTCGTAGCTTGGTATAGAGTTGGGAGAGTGGGGGTATTGAATGCGCACCAAATTATTTCTACCATAAAATGGTAGTAATGGTACTTCTGTCTGCATGGATCCAGCTTGTTGTGCTCGTAGCTTGATTGTGATGGTCGATGACCTCCACTGCCTGGCAGAGATTAAGGTGGCAAGGAAATCTATTAACGACCGATTGTAGACCAATGGCTTGGATGTACAAAACTACTTCCGGGTCCTAGAGATCCTAATAGGACATGTCATTGTGTTAGTATAGCTTGTAATCTTTTGCATTGCACCTAAATTGGGAATGTATAACCACACCCTGGAGCTGCTCGAGCCAATCTTGGCCAAGGGGTGAGAATCTGGTCACTTGGACTGTATGCTCCGAGAAGTTTTGGACATTTGTGGTATCTAGGATGTGTCATTTTCATAGTGTGTGGGTGGTCGATTATTGAGCCGAAGATTCTGGCTCGTGTTGTGCGGACTATTCTTGCTCCATCTGGTCAAGTAGTGGGATGGAGATGGTACATGAGGAAGATGGAGTGGCAGAGTGGGGAAAGAAGGATGAGGCATCAACTATGAGTTCTTTGATGGAAAATAGATCGTGGGCGCTGAGGGAGTGCAAGGAGGTGGTGGACATGTAGAGTAATCGGGAGTTGGAGTGAGCGGGGAGCGTTTGGGGGGGACTATTGAAATGCGGTAGAAATTTTGGCATAGTTTTGGTACGATGACAGGTGAGGTCCTGTAAAATGAGGCAGGCTATTTATATAGGGGACCGGGTAAAGCATCAGGTCAGCTTTAGCATTAGTGCAACGACTAGTGTTAATAGAGCAACTGACTGGCGTTAGCTAAAGCAGCAGTGGGTAAGCATTATTATAGCAGCAATTGGCATTGTTAAAGCAGCTATTGGCATTAAAAGGATGTGTGTCACTGGGTTAGAAATGGGGGCATTAGTAGCACTAAAGTAGCGGGTGGCATTAATATAGCAGCGACGACTGGCATTATTGTTAGTGCAACGGGTGGTAAGTTGTTGCGTTAGTCGTATGTCAGTGACTGGGTCAATCATCTCGTTATTAATCACTGTGTTATCAATATAGCAGCGACTCAATCTTGTGGGCCTTGTTGAGGAATTTGGTTGACTGAATGATTGCTCTGGACTTCACCTCAGTGTATGCGAGTGCATGTGAAGTGGTGCGAACAATGCGGCGGCGAAAATTGAAAGTATTACGATGTGACCTTGGCCGCATGTTGGTGAGTGAGTGACTTGGTGAATGGAGTGCGAGTGAACACATTGAGCCTAGACACCTAGTGGAGACAGACTAAAACGAAGTGGAGGACTCATCAATGGATGGCGAGGACTCATTTTTACTAAAGATGATGTGGCTTGATCATTCCCTATTCTCACTACAATGTTGACTTCCTATTCTCACCTAGACCCAGGGCATGGACGATGGATTGAAAACCTTAGGACTTAGAGTACCTGGCAGTGTACTTGCTCAGCAGAATTGATTGAAGCTCAGCATAAACTTGCGGAATCCATCTGGTCCCAGAGGTTGTTGCGAGGGAATCGCCTTTTCTTTCGGTGTTTGTGGCAAAGAGATGATGGTAGGTTCTTGTGGGTCTGTCCCTTTTTTTGGGTCGAGTTCTTGTGGGTCTGTCGTGTTCATTGTTGTTGTCGAGACAAGGATGAGTTTGAGGGGGCACACTTCGGAACCCAGCAGCTCGCCCTTCTCTTTGAGCGCAGCAGGTAGGTGTCTTCCACTTGAAGTATTGATCCCCCTCATCTAGTTCTAAATATTGATATGAAGAGCTTAGATTATCAATATCTTGTGGAGGTTGTATAGCCATTGGGTCATGAGCTAGGGCAAG
Organism: Dipteris shenzhenensis; assembly: GCF_047967505.1. Lineage (NCBI taxonomy): Eukaryota > Viridiplantae > Streptophyta > Polypodiopsida > Gleicheniales > Dipteridaceae > Dipteris > Dipteris shenzhenensis. The sequence continues at coordinate 29,789,222 of NC_141610.1, read as the reverse complement.
AACATTGGAAGTGCTTGCTTCCATGTCATCTACCTGACATTTTGCATCTTTTCCTCAACATCGTCATCTCTTCTTTTTTTTCAGCAAATGAGGGTGTGTTTACATTATATCAAAAAAGTATCTTTTACAAGTTTATATCCTCATCTTGAAAGGCACATTGCTTCCTTATTGAAACTTGAATCACATTCCACAATTTTGTGTCTAAGTGATCCAGATGGAAGAATAACCTGAGAACAACCTATGTTGTTACATGCATCAACAATCACAAGATCTATAGCCCGAAGTATCCAATAAGAATAGAATGAAAATGTATGACATACTTATTCGGAATGATGAGGTAGGAAATGGATCAATAAGGCCATCCCATAATTTGGTTGGATCAGGTCAGCATTGGATTAAAACTTTGAAAGTAGTGAAGGGGTGGTGCATGGTAGAGCAAAGGAGCAAGGGGATGCAATAGGAGGACATCAAGTATACACAATAAGACCTTGAGCAAGAAAGGACATATATTTGCAGTACTTGTTGGGGATAGGTGGGAGCGGAAGGGGTGAGACTTGGTTGGTGGCATTAGCTAGAGGGTGGATTGTGGAGAGAGCATCTAGTTGTGCATTTCATTTTCAAAACACGATGAAAAACATTGTGTGTGTGGTTCATTTTGGTCATTGATCTATTCAAACCATTATGAAATATTTTGAATGTCGAGTGAAGAAAAACATAACGTGCACCTAACTTATAGTACATTCCAAGAGGAAGCCACAGCAGCCCAGTGGTAGGGCGCCAGCCTACCAGGGCAGCGACTATCGTTCGATCCCTATGGGGGTAGAGGCAGGGTAGCTGCCCCTCGAAGGCCTCAAACCATGTGTGTGAGTTGGGTGGGTGAGTTTTAAAATTTTTAAAAAAACTTATAGTACATTCCCACGCTTCTAAATACATTGCTACCATATTTTCACCATAATATTTGGAAGCAAATGTGAGAATGTTGTTGTCCATGTGGCACTATGACTACGAGGTTGGCTGATGGAGGAAATGTGGGTTGAAAAAAGTGAATGGAACGAAGATGAATTGGTGGAGGGATCTGTGGCACAGTCAATGTTCAACAAGTGATATCAGGGGAGATAATCGGAGTCGAAGGTGAATGTTGGGATGGAGGAGTGAGACGAGGTCCAAAGGTGAATGTACTACAGGCACCCATGCCAGCCCATGGTGCATTGACTGCATCTGGGCCATGGGCTAGAAACACTTGCCTGTCTATATCGACGTGGCGGAGGGAACCAGCGGCACAGGTAAAGGTCGACGAATCTCCAGTCAGAAGATGGAGGGTGGCAATAGGTGTTGAGACAGTCTGGCACATCACTCTCGTCCAACTTGAGCTAGAGATACAGCTCACGGCCAAGGTAGCTGAAATCTTGTTTGGGCTACCAAGGTCGCCGACCCCCCCCCCCCCGTGCACTCTGATCCACCAATCAAGCACCGTGGCCCCCCTACGCACTCTGCCGAGTGCGCGGAGGTTGTTGCATTCTTTGTAGGCATGGGCCGACGACGCGGTGTGGGATGGACAGGTGGGAGATGAGGTGGGGGTGTTGTTGGATGGCCACGTGGGAGATGAGGTGGCAAAGGGGGAAAATGATATAAGGAGCTAGGGCTACGCCAAAAAAGGCACCCTTTCAATTTTTGGGAAGGCTGTGGAGCTTCAATCGCCATAGCCAGGAGCTTCGATCGATCGCCATAGCCAGGAGCTTCCATCGGATCGTTCTTGCATATCAGCAATGGTATTCTTCTCCCCCCCCCCCCCCCCTCTCTCTCTCTGTCTCTCTCTCTCTCTCTCTGTACCGTTTTCTCCCAGCTTCTTGCCTTCCATTTTTGCATCGACTCTGTTTTTGACCGCTCTGTATCGCGTCCTCCTTCATTCCAATTTGTTCAGCCTCCCTTCCTCCTCCACAACCTTTGCCTTTCCTCTCCCCTCGATTCTTGCTGCGATGAGCATAAAACCTTGAAAGTTGGAAAGGCAGGCGTTTTTTTGAGTTTCCGTCCATCCTTTATTTAATCTGTCTCCTCTTATTTAGACCGGCAACGAAATAACGCAAATGTTCAACCCTCTGCATGCAGGCTTTGCCAGGGCAGCAAGCTGATTGTCCTAGTTTCAAACTCGTCATCGTTGGCGATGGAGGAACTGGTACCGTCTTCTATTTTGTTTTGGTAAGGCCATTCTGCACTCACCTGACACTTGGTTAACAACAAATTTGACGATTTGCAGGGAAGACAACCTTTGTGAAGCGGCATCTGACAGGAGAGTTTGAGAAGAAATACGAACGTAAGCAATTAGTCGTCTCAGCATCGTTATTTTGCCCCACTCGGGAAAGTATTCGTTTGAAGTTTAGTAGCAATCCTTTCGTGACGATATTCTCATCTGGTGAAACAGCTACAATTGGCGTGGAAGTTCACCCTCTTGATTTTTTTACCAATTGCGGTAGAATCCGGTTTTACTGCTGGGATACCGCTGGACAAGAAAAATTTGGTGGACTACGAGACGGATACTAGTGAGCTTATTCTGTCTTTTCTCCGTCGACCTTTGAACCTTTTACACAAACATGTAGCCTTCGAAATTGCTTCTTACTGTTTCGTTTGTTTTACTCTCCATCCGCTCTGCGCTTTATTTGGATTTTGATGGGTTTAAGTGCCTTTGGATTTTCTTACATCTTGGCAAAATATTTTGCATGCAGCATCCACGGACAGTGTGCCGTTATTATGTTTGACGTGACCTCCAGATTGACTTATAAAAACGTTCCGACGTGGCACAGAGACCTTTGCAGGTGTTTTTATGTTTTACGGCATCGATTGCTTTTTTGTTTTGCCACAATTCAAATCGAAGACTGGATCTGTCTCTCATCCTTTATGTTTGACAAACGTATCTGTCTTCAAAGTTCATGAATGTTGCTTTTGGTTCAGGGTTTGTGAGAACATTCCGATTGTACTATGTGGGAATAAAGTGGATGTAAAGAACAGGCAAGTCAAAGCAAAACAAGTCACCTTCCACAGGAAAAAGAATCTCCAGTATTACGAAATTTCTGCAAAAAGCAACTACAATTTTGAGAAGCCTTTCCTGTACCTTGCCAGGAAGTTAGCAGGGTAAGATCTTTAATAAGTAAATCTGGTGTTCAGAATTTCTTCAAATCTCCACAGAATTCCCAAGTTTTAGCAAACGATCAAGTGTTGTACACTGAAAATATATGAGGTGGTGTTCTTGTCAGGGATCCAAACTTGCATTTTGTTGAGTCTCCTGCATTGGCTCCTCCTGAAGTTCAAATTGACCTTGCAGCACAGCAGCAGTGAGTTCTACTTGATTTCACGTCGCTTAGAAGCTCTTAATACTTAGAAGTTTCTGCTATGCACTTAGAAGCTTTCTTAACGTGTATCTGCAGGTATGAGGCAGAATTGGCAGCGGCAGCAGCGCAGCCCCTCCCTGATGATGATGAGGATGCTTTTGACTAAGCTTAGGCCCACAAGCTAAAGTGCACCTCATATGTTCGAAAACAGAGGCTGGCTCTTGATGCAGAGTGACAGCTTCATGGTTCGAAATTGAAGTTGGAACAACATTCTCAGGCCAAGGTATTTAATAATAAAAGAAGATTGTTTTCAGGATACATTACAGGATATGTGTCAGGGTACATTGCAGCAAGAATCCGGACCACATTTCGAGCTTTTTAACGGTACTGTATGTTCAGCTATTATGTTTGCTCCAACGTCACAGGATTCCAAGTTCGGAGACACTTTGTGGTGTCTATTGAAAGATCAACAATGGTATTATCACTGTAGTTACATGTGACTAGGTACACTCCACACCAAGAAAATATATTCTCTCACAATCAACAAAGCTATGCCCTCTTGTGATAGAAATTATCTTGTCATGGTGAAGGATACTGTAGAACGCCTGTTCTGCACATTTTTTATTGAGCTGGGACATTGTTTAAAATTGATCAAGAGGTGTTTAGAAAATTTTGTGGAAAATTACTACAAATGGTGCATTATCAAAGATAGAGTTTGTTTTTCCTATGATGAGGTTTATGGTCTTTTTAACAATCCTGCATCTATATTTAACTGTTCTGCAGCATGAACCCCAACTCTGACAGTCATTTTGCATGCCTTTTTATTTTGGTTTCTCTAGCCATGCTTCCTCACATCTTTCCACGTTCTTCTCTTTACAAGGAAGGTGGCTCCAGTCATTTCTGACAAGATCGTAATAAATACAGCTAGTGTGCGAAGTTGCTTAGCTCAAGCAGCATATGCAAACCCTGTTTCCCTGGCTTGTCGGCTTGGAGAATCATGTGCTTTTGTTACCACAGGCAGCCTTAGAAAATTGATTTTGGGCTCAAACAGAAGATGGTCAAACCTCTCCTTTGATTAACAAGGTCCTATACAACCACAAATATAAGTTAATATGGTCAAAGCTCAGGGTGGGATAGGATGAGGAATGTGTTGTTTTCCTTTTAATAGAGGGGGAAGGACTTAAGGAAGAAGCCTGAACTCTGTAACAAAAGTATTTGTGGCCTAAAGCATTTTCAACTGTCATTTTCAAACTTGGTCTTACTAAGAAGATTCATCTTGTGAATGGACTATATTTTATATCTAGCTTGCACTAGGTTCTCTAGAGGATGATGTTACTAGATTATCAGTGGTTGTCCCACTTGTCTCCCTTATCATAATGCTTCCAAGTCCTCTATTCCTTCCTATATTGCCATTTAATATAAGGTGATATGTTGGAATAGGTGAGATGAGGTGGAGACCACATATAAGTGGCCGTGGTAGTAAAATACAAGGTAGTTGTTTGCACCTTCTTTTGCTCTCCTTCAAGGCGTACGTTTACACCTAGGTGTGCTTTGGACCAGGGGGACTCTTGCATTGTGCTCATTGGTCGACCAATTTGTCAACCAACCATAGATTGGGCCAAATGAGTTTGTCCTTTGTTTAGTTGACCATGAGGTGGGTCTATTATTTTGTATTGGCTGCATATTGCTGTGTATTGCTCTAGCGCCCATAGCAAGGGTCTAGGGCTAGCCCTTGATGTTGGCCAAGGTGGCCCTCGAAGACACCCTAAATGTAATATATATTTGTTTCGCCCATGTGGTAGCCAATTTGTTGCCCACATGGCGTCCCTAATTCTACTTCCTTTCTCCCATCCTATATTGTAAGTCATCCCAATGTTCTCTTCCAACATGGAAGCTCACAAGTGGAGAGGTAATTCCAACACCCTTTCATCAAAAAATAATAGCTCCACTCCCACAAGTCAATGTAGATGCTCCATGTAGCTCCCTTGGAGAAGCTTTTTAGAACAATTCGAAGATGTTTTTTTAATTCGGATCCTTTGACTCTGCAGCTCTTGCTCCATCAAGTGCAGCTCCATGCGCACGAACCATCTAGAAAAGCAAGTTTCATACATGTAGCACCAACAATCATTGGCAATGCAGATCTCGATCATGAATGTGTCAACTTCTTCAATTGATCTAAAAAGTCCACCTGGTTTATCCCCCTCATGAACTAGAAACAATGTGAATCTTGCAAAGCGTCAAGTCTCCTAGGTCTATATCAACTTGTCTATGAATTGATACCATACGTAAACATGATCCATAAATCAACGCTTAATCTCCAACAAGTATTTGCATGCTTCTTCACCAATCTCCTCGAAAGGTTTCAATTGGTTTCTTCTAGCATAATGCAATTGAGTAACCATGGTGAAGCTTCTCGAGCATGGCTTTGATGTGGGACATTGTCCATGAATTGTACTTTATGTGGTAGTTGATTGACCTCTCTTAGTGGTTGCTCCTTGAGGTGAGATTTGCAAACTTGGGGGTCATAGTGTTCATGTGGGACATTGCAAATGGTCCACAAATTGTACTTTATGGTGGAAGTTGGAAGATGTTGCTAGTGTTTATGGAAGACATTGTGGAAAGGTCCTCAAACCGACTTTGTGATGGAAGATGTTAGATGTTGCTCAGTCAAAGCACTTGAGGACGAGGCGAATACTATTGACAAAGATAAAGGTAAGCATAGCGAGGTCACCATGGATAGTTTGAGACTACACAATTGCACAATGGTGGATGAAACTTTTGAGAGGCATTTAGCTTGATCACTAGTAAGCAACAATCTATGTTCCCAAGGTACATAATTTAATTAGAGAGTTTAACATATTGCTTTGGAGTCATTGTCTCTACTTGGCAAGTGAAAACTTTCCATATGGATAAAAGAGGAGTCCTCATTATGGAGGCATTTGATGCATGCTACAATATTGCCTCAATTTGATGGTTCAATCTTTGAGGAATATGAAATGCTACAATGTGACCCTTGAGTTTGGAAATCTCACCTCAAGGAGCAACCACTAAGAGAGGTCACTCAACTACCACATTTGTTGTGTTATTTAGCTCCCTTGATTTTGATTGGTCCTCTTTTCCTTGATTCTACTGTCTTCTTCCTACAATGCTTAACAAGGTGTCTTTGCTTGTCACAATTAAAGCATTTTGTTTATTTCTTTTTCTTGGCATCACTTTCTATTGAGTCCTTGTTAGCTTACCTTTGCCAGACTTACTCTTGGTCGTGAAAAGTTGCTTGTTATTACTCACATCATACTACATCTTCATGTGAGCCACCTCTTGAAGCAACGGGCCTAGTTTACCAAAAGTGATTGGCCTCATCGTTGTAAACCCTCTAAAGCTCCTTGGAAGCTTATTGAAAGCATAACCAATAATTAGTTATATTGCCTACCTTTTGACCAGTTGTCACAACTTAATCCTTGAGAATCTTCACTTTAACAAAGAAGTCTCGCGTTGACTCTCCTTCCCCCCATTGTTATGGTAAACAACTATTTTTGGACCATGATGATCCTTTGTGTATTCTTGGTCTCATAGAGATCGTTTAAGATTTTCCATACTTCATTTGTTGTAGTTGCCAACTTTTAAGGATGTTGTAAACTATAGATATAGGGCATATAGGGTCAAACTATAACCCCTCTGGGATTCATGTATTATTCATCTTTATGTTCAATACAACATAGTGTACAGTTAGCTATCTTGTGCACTCCACTCTCTCCCCTTGTCCTGCAACATGATATAAGAGTCATTCATGCTCTATCCATTGTGAGAGAGTGCAAGCTCTTACTTCGTCAAGGCACAACCTCGCTTTAGTAGGCATCTTCATTTCTAGAAGAGCTCATCTTGTCGAGCTTCTTCCCCTCTTTGATTTGGTTTAGAAAGTTCTAGCTTCCAATCTATAGACTGTAGTTATCCTCCTTTGAGGGATGTTGAGATTTTTTGTAAGGCTTTTGAAAATTCAGAAAGGTTTAGATAGAGGGTTGACTTGGTATTGCAAATTTGAAGAACTTCCCTCTGTGACATTTTGGTCCTATGGCTTTTGACATCAATGAGAGCAACACCCCTTTCTTTTTTTAAAGGCTTGACCTAAAGCTACCTATAGCAAGCTAAGCATGTACTCAATGCACTCTACATAGCAGAACGGCACCTTATGCAAGCAAACTGACATGACAAGAGGCACTACAACTACTACAAGCTCAACTTAGCAAGCCATGCCTACTATCAACTCCACTCAATCGCCTCCCGAAGTAAAGCAGTAGATCTACACTAGGCATAGCTTGCTATAGGAAATAAGAAGGCAACAATGACATTGATTGCAAAACACTTAGGCACAACGCGACAGTGACCACCACTGGCAGCAAATGAAAGCAAAATCATAGATTGAAACTATACCTACTCGGCACCACCTTCAAGCAACACAACCAAGTGTAACAAGCAATCGACACATGTGACAGACTCAGAGTAGCACAAACGGACAATTTAGCCCAACGCAACAAAGAACATAGCATCAATGCAAAGCAAAAGTAACCAGCTAAATGAACGCACAAAGGACAACATAAAGACGAACAGAAGACTAGCTACAATAGAAGGCAAACAAGCTCGATAGTGACTCCACACAGACGACATGAGCAATACATAAAGACGGACAGAAGACTAGCTACAATAGAAGGCAAACAAGCTCGATAGTGACTCCACACAGACGACATGAGCAATACAACAACAAACAAGCTCGATAGTGACTCCACACAAACGACATGAGCAATACAACAACAAACATTAGCAACATCCAACAAAACTACTACAAGGACTCACCTACCACCAAAGCTACATGTAGCTCAACTCAGACACACAACAAGACAACGAAGAAGACAATTGGAGAGGCGAGATGTTAGAAAAACAAAACCATCGAGACATGTATGCCACAACAAGCAACAAATAGAGAATGAAAGCTCGGACAAGCTCCATGATGCAAGCTCCATTTCATCTCTATCTGCATCTCCTCTCGGTTGTCGATGCGTGTCAGGTCACCTCCATAGCCACAACTTGCTCCTCATCTCTACATCACACATGCCATGTGGTAAAATGCCATGTGGCAGATACGGTTGGAGATAGGATCCGCAAGGCACACTGCCATATCAACATAGCCTACTCAATACCACATCATTATAACCATGTGCTAATGCCACATAATCACTTGCTTTGTTAGCTACCATGTCATCATGACACATGGTAATGCCACATCATTGCATCAACTGCCGAATCAATAAGGCCACATTAGCATGCCATGTCGTCAACCATGTTAAGATGCCACATCATCAATCACGTCAGTGATGTGAGTGCCACATCATCATGCACAATCATCAAGCCACCTAAGCACATTGCACTCCAAAGGGACACTTTTGCATGCAGCATATGCCCATAGCACCACATCCACTTTCCTTGGACAACGTTTGGTGAATTCTCAAATGGCCATAACTTTTGATCCCTTAAAGCATTTGGCAATGTTATAAAAAGAACAAATCATGCTCTACATAGTGGTCACATGAGATTTGATTTTTGACTTTGCCATTGTTCAAAATCATCAAGCGTCCTCATCAGAACCACATTGGGATTGATTTTAGCCTCTTCAAAGTAGCATATGAAGTGAACGAAGGTAAAATCTCTTGCTACATTTTATGTATTCACATGTAGTTTAGCTATGGAATGACATAGCCTTATAGGAGATTAATGTCCACCAATCCAAGTGATCCATTGCCTGAAACACTTGATAAGTTTCCACCAACATTAATCCCCTTGGATTTGTCATAGATGTACATTCATATATCTAACATACCACCTATATACATTTGGAAATGGTAGGCAATTAATCACATAGTGATTCACTTGGCAGAGTGATCTCTCATGCCCTTATGTAGGCATTATTAGCTACTCAAAGATAGAGCACTCTTGCAAAGTTTTTCTCAAAGGTTTAGTGAAGACAAACCTCCCTCTTATGCACCTCCTATAGGGTGTAGGTATACTCCTAGATGTGCTTTAGATCATGGAGACTTCTGATTATGGAAAGAACTAACTTCTTGGCCTCTCTATTGCTCTCATCCTGATCTGTGGCTTTGTGAAATACTAAGACCTCCCACAAAGGGGCCTTTATATAGGAGCTGAATGCCTCCCCAAAAATGATCGACCCCACCCAAACCCTATTGTAGATTTGCCAACCAATTTGTCAAACAGCCATAGAACCTAGTCTGTCCTTCTCCAGTTAGCCAAACTTGATCTATGCCTATTTAAGGCCCTGTTGTAGGCCCTTGTTGCTTATTCTGTGCTAGCCTTTCTACAGTTTGTACACCTTGTATATTTCCATTGTATTGAATGTTGTATTGTCGACCGGCATAGTGTGCAAGTCTACTCTAGTCGTTGAACACCACATGACATGGAATTTAATTACCAACAATTCCATGATATGGACGAAATGGAAAGAAGTTTAGTCTCACATTCCCAATATATAAAGTAAGGAGATTATTCATAGTAAGACGAGGGATTAACCATTACATTTTTGACTAATTGTCATTGCTACAAATAGCATGGCAGCATGGCCTCATATTTTCCTTTAGTGACCTCTCATGAAGCCAATTCACATGTTTCTATTGGCTTTTAATTTTCTCATGTTTATTTTTAAGTATTGGTTTTCTATTTTTTTAGCAAGCTTCTTCTTATTTTGCATCTCACTCTAACTTTCTATGTATAGTGTGAGTAAGTCCTCTCTCCTTATTGAGCTCTCATGAAAGCTCTTCGCCTGTTTTTGTTGGTTATTCATTTTCCTCCCATTTTTGGTTGCTTTTCATAGGTTTTTTTCCTTTCAGTGTTGGTTTGCTTCCTCTTCTTTTTGCCCATGTCTTTTTATTGGGTGGTTCAATTTAACCTTTTGTATATATTGTGAGCAAATCAAGCACCATGTTTTGTATCTTGTTCATGATAAGCATCTATGAATGAAGACTCTAAGGCTAAGATTTCGATACCACAAATTGATCAGGTAGAGTTTACTTAGAATAGCCTTGATATTGATCATCTATTTAGTCACGGTATTGAGCACGATGTACTGAGGTCTCGAATGTTACCTTAGCTAGTTAGGACTAGTTTTAGGAGGCTGCTATGTTGGTGACAATTTGTTAGATTGGAACTGTAGCTCATGGGTCTGGCATTGAGTAGATTTTGTAGCTTGCACTTTCACTTAGTTCTCTAGAATGGTGATTGTCTAGTATTTATTAGATCTTCATTGTTGCTATAGGTTTGCTATTAGAATGGTGATTATCTAGTATTTATTAGATCTTCATCGTTGCTATAGGTTTGCTTGGAGCGGTTTTATTTGGTGGTAGAGCTTCCTTTGATAGCCCATTGAGTTCCTCATTTGAGCTTTTTTAATGATCAATGCTCGCATATTTTGGATGAGTAGTCCAGTAGACAAAGTTAAATGGTTGGAGTCTATTGCATTAATGACTTTTAGTTGGCTAGAGATTGGCATGGATAGTCTCCTTATGGGATTTGTTTATGGAGGATGATGGAAATTGGGTGCATACGATGCTTGTTATTTCTACAACTAGTGTACTACATTTGTGTGTATTTGAGTCATGTCTCTTGGTTCCTTGAGTACTGGCTACTCGTGGTAGAGTCGATAGTAAGCATCCATTGCAAAGATTGGTAGATGAGATTAGCTATTAGTTGGTTTGAGCATTCCTTCCTCTCACTATTGGATTTTGTTCTAGTGGTGGTGTCTGGTGGCTGGAACTTCTTTGGTGCTATTTGTGTATTTCATCTCATTATGTGCTGAAGTAGCTCTATAATTCTTTTTTCTTCTTTGGTGTTTTGTTGTGTTGCTATGGTGGGTATGATTGTTTGTGTGGGTCTTCAAGAATGTAGTCATCACTTTGTATTATGTGGCCTTTTGTAGTAAATATTGTTTATTGTTGTTTTGGTGTTATTCTTCAGCTAAAGCATTGAGCCTTTTTCTAGATTTGGGTGAGCATTTTTTTATAGGGACTATTTTCAAGTAACATTCGGGGGGTATAAGTGTTTTGATTTGAGAGGATGAGACCTAATTTAGTTGATTGAGCTATCTATTGAGTGCTTATTCTTTCTATGGCTAATTGGTTTATTGAGGTTTTTAGATAGCCATTTTGTTACTTCCCTCTAAAAGTTGCATTTGCTTGTTAGGTTTTGGATTTAAAGCATTTTTATCACGTGTTTGTTATAGTAGAAGCTCATTTTCTTTCCTCCTTTTCCTTTGTTGGGCAAACACTTTTGAATCATTGCCATGAGTAAGGGTATGTAACCCCTACAACTATAATAATAACGGGGTTTCTCTTATAGAATGCTTAGGTTGTCTCTCCTTTTCTTTTGTTTTGTTGAAGCCTACATACTTCTCGGATCGCGATGATTATGCATTGCTCCTGCTCTACATTCAGCTATTGGAGCCACATTATTCTTTCTTTGATTGATAACATCTTTGACATTGTACACCCAAGTCATTTCTCCTTTGTTTTAGAGTTTTGGTTTTCAACAAATAAGAAAAAAGTTATGGAGCGTGCCCTCAAATGGGTGTGTATCACTTTAGCATAGGATTGGAGGGCCATTAATCCATGCCTACTATTCTCATTTAGGTGTGTCTTTGGGTTGTGGAGAAGCTCATGTAGTGTACTTTTGAATGATTACTTGGTTGCATGTATGTACAGAACAAAATTTTGATTTTTTTGAATAAATTGCTATATCCTATAGTCTTCAGGATGCATGCGTCACATGCAAGATGGCACTTGTAATGCTTTAAGGGTCTCGTTCCAAATCCTTATTCCAACTTGAAGACAAAATTTTCCAAATTTCGTTGCGTAATGCTTAAGTTATTGGTTATGCAAGATACCTATACACAGATAATTCCTTGAACCTCACTAAAAATGGCTACACCCAAACAAATAATGACCATTTTTATTAAAGCTTTCCTCATGCTTGCATTATAGGAAAAACCTATAGATCTTGAGTCCCTTGTTAGAAGAAAATGGGCCCTATAACTCGCTTTTTGGTCTAATCTACATCTTCACATAGGAATTTGTAAAAGGATACGTTCCAAATCTCATAGGAGATTATTCGATTCTTGAGTCTCTAACGTGGTTCTTTTGATGCCATGATAAATGAATGGGAGCATAAATTAAAAGAAAATATATATTTAGAATACATATGTTTGTTTAATGGGAGCATAAATTAAAAGAAAATATATATTTAGAATACATATGTTTGTTTAATCTTAACACTTTCATTTACAACTTGTGTTGGTGTACCAAAATTTTATACTTTCTTTTGTACAAAATAAGAAGCAATACTAGCAAAACTTATCATTGCATTAAGCCTCGACGTTGCACCTATAAGTATAACCATATGATTTGGGCTCAACTTAAGGGTTTTTCAATCCAATAGATTCAAAAAAATATACATATAAAAGAGGTTTTTCAAAAGATCGATCTTTTTTAAAGGAACAAAATGTAAGAGCCGCATACAAGTAGGGGCTTCATCTATTTTCCCAAACGTTGTGTAGTTACGCTAATGTGAAATATGCACATAAATCTATAATTTCACTATGAGATTGGGGGAACATAATTTAGTTTTAAAAGTATTTTATTATAATTGTGTAAATTGGCATTCTAAGAAGCTAACTAGGTGCATGCCCTTGACCACAAGCAAGCATTGAAAATCCAAAGGAGATAATGTCAATGGTTACCTCTTTTGCCAGTTGCTGAGACAAGGTATCTTAAATTGGCCAAGATTTCAGCAAGAAGGAAATATGCTTCTCAAGTCCTTCAAGGAACAACATGTCCTTTAGTTGGTCATAGCTCATGAAGCTCATTGCTATTAAGTGTGTCTGCTTGTGATTGTCACACCAACAAGCATAAGCATGAACCACTTGCTTAAGATCGTAGAGATCAATCTAGGGTAGCTTGTTTGAGACAATCTACCCTCACTATGCAAGATGAACTTGAAAAAATATAGATTGGCAGACATGACTATTGGATGTCCCAACAAAAGCCTTCCAGATTTGCATTGAATCTTGGCAAGGCTACATTAAAAAAACAAAAGAATGAGTATCTTTCATCGATGTGAAAAAAAAAAGATGAGGTGGAGTCTATTTTTCTTTTGGTGAAGTATCAACAATACATCCAATAGTAGATGCAAAACTTGAAATTGGATTGTTGCTTCCAAGTTCCATTTGTAGGCCACATAATAGCTATAAAGGAGAAAGGGAGAGATTTTGTCCCAAAAACAACCATACAAGTCAATGATTTAATAGCAACACAACCCTCACCACTAATGAATGCAAAAATGTAAAGATTTGGGTGGCCAAAGCAATAGGATGTAAGTAGGGATGAAAGTGGGAAAGCACTGAACTTTAAAGGACTTTAGTACAAGGTTAGAGATAGAACTAGGGGGATGGATTACATGATGCTCTATGAGGAGTCACTTGAGCAAGAATTGAAAGCCTTGAGAGCTTTAATTCAAGATGACAAAGACATAGAGATGAAGGATCCTAGAGGTAGGAAAGCAGGCAGGGGGTTAGGGTCCTCAAGAAGTGGTGAGAGAGGGCATCACTGAAATCTTCAGGAATTGACATGCATGCATGTGAGGGTTCAAAGTCGTTTACATTCTCAAGAAGCATCTGATGTCAAGCAGGTTATTAGAGTCCCAGTGGCACAAGTGTCAAATCAAAAGATTCATACAAATGATCGACGAATTTGTTATGAGAGTGGTGGGCCCGAGAGTGGGCAGAATGAGTCATGGGGGCTACACGGGAGGGACATATGGAGCCATTGGAGGAGTTTATTGGAAATCAATATCTTCTTTGGAATGAATAGTCCTGACTAGGAAAAAGGGAACATCCTCGATTTTCTTATTGAGAGTGGACTATTTGATGAAAATCGCATCCAAGGAGAAAAACGACCTAATGAGACTTACGAAAGAAGTGCCACACCTTGACACCATGCAAGTGGTTCCTTGAACTTGGGGTCAAGTTTGGGGGTGACACGTGCGCATAGGTGGTTGAACCGAAGACACAAAGATGGGAAATGTCAGGTCAAGTACCCATCTAGATCTCAAAAGGGGTGGCCACAATTTTACATGCCAAGAAGGCAACATTTTGCACATGCACATCAATTACTACAATTGAAGTGGAAGAGCCACAACAATGATCATGGTACGAGCACATTCACCAATGAGGCATATCTTCCTCTCAGAGTTGCCATTTGTTGCCCCAATATTCTTCCCTCGCTATTTGGTTCACCACTACTCATATGCTTGTTGCCCGCACACTCGTCACTAAGATGCCCTTTCTTGCAATTATATGTAGCTAGTCTAACATCATGCAATTATTGGTGCTCCAAGTTGTAAGGGAGGCTAAGCGTTGCTGCTAAGACAAGAAGGTTGTTGTAACATGGCCATAAACATATGAATACCTATAGAATGAACAAGAATATAGAACCAAGTGCTATGGGAATGCTGATTATTTTATACAAGGGGATTCAATGCCAATTATAAATAGCCCACACTGTGTGATGCATTGTGCATACAATACGTAGCATGATGCATGCAATGCAAGTGACTGTGAGAATATAAGCAGCTATATGAATCTCTACTCTCTTGCTTTTGCTCAAGACACTAGTTCCAGCCATTCCTTCCTCATGGTCCTACCTTTTAAAAGGACTTGTGGCTTCTTTATCTTTTCAACTACCATTGCCCACCATGTCTTCTTGATCTTCTTGCCGAAGTCTGCACTGCCCATTCATGCCTTGCACCACTAGCACTGCCTAGTTGTCCATCACATCTTGGCATGCTTACCTCACTATTTGGCTCCACCTTGGCCACATCCAAGTGTCCTTGTGGGCTGTAGAGGCTCAACGCTGATAAAGTGGGGAGAGAGAGTGAGAGAGAGAGAGAGAGAGAGAGAGAGAGAGAGAGAGAGAGAGAGGGGGAGAGGGAGAGGGAGAGGGAGAGGGAGAGGAGTGCACATGATATAGCTACCTGTACACTATGTTGTATTGAACATAATCATGAATATATACATGAGAAATTCTTAGGGTAAGGGTTAGGGTTTTCCTCTAATGCCCTTAATATACGGTGCAATTTACACCATCCTCAATACCCCCTCTTAAATTGCATAGGGTAAGTAGGGGGTGCATGTACAAGACCTTTTTCTGGATTTCATTTGGTGCATATGATAGCATCCAAAACTGAAAAGAAAACTAAAAAGAATCATAGTAGTATGTGTATGTGTGAGCATGGTGACTACGTCCAACCCAAATGATCTGACAATAGCAATGTTGGAGGTATGTTGCAGTAGAGTAATCTCTGTCATATGATGCAGGATCATAGAAGAATGCATAGTGGGTGTGGACAGAGTGATCCAAGGACCTGCATGAAAGCGGGGGCCAAAGATGCAAGTATGATACTTTGCTCTACTAAAGGAAAGGCCTGTACAAATGACAAGGTAATAGGATCCTATCCAACTTGTATGATGAACTGTCATGAGCTAAAGGTGATTTGATGTGTGCATGGCTAAATATCCATTGGCATGGGATGTAGCATCTGTCAAAGACTCATCAAGAAGGAGCTGATAGAGTAAAGGCCTAGAAGCTTGAAATATCATTGAAAATGCATAAGATGTCCATGAGGTGAACAAGGTGCTGAATGTTGATGTAGGGATTGTTCTGAAGTCCTAGATCCAACCACTAATCTGCATCAAGTATGGATTGTATATGATAGCCATAAGTGCATGTTGAAGCACTGAGGTTCCCCAAGTTGTGCTATGGCTGAACCTGATGATATCCACTACATTGGGTCAAGACTACACTAATGCATAAATGTCTCATGCTGAGGAATGATCTGTTAATCGAAAGAGGTGGGGATCACTAGATCCAAGGGTGGGACAATGTGGTATGACTGAGTTGATGCTAGAGTATCCTGAACACTGATATGCTTATTTGTACTATGCTTATGAAAGCTATGTCCAAGGATGTGATATGCTCCATACCAGAGGTGAAAGCATTAGTGATGGATGCAAGAATGGAATCACCTGAAGAGTTAAATGCAGTGTGGCATGTATCTTTACATGCTACAGAAGATGTGAGTGCCTCATACTGAGGACTTACCTACTGAAAAATTGCATGATCATTGTTGAACTCCTGCTGTGTATTTGTATCATTTGTGGTGGAAATAGATGGAGTCGAATCCATGCATGAATGTCATGGTTGTACATCACTAGAATCAGACTGTGCTGATGTAGATGAGAGTGCCTCTTCATGTTGAGGGCTTGCCATCAATTGTGCCTCATGGTAAGGGCTTACCGACGAGAAATTTTACAATTCTATTTCTATATGATTTTGTTGACATTGTCTTCTTTTTTTCTTTTTTTTGGGAGGATGGTACATTGTTTGCATAAATTTGAACACTATGGTTCTAAATTTTGTTTCTAAGTTATCATAGCATGGAGCATCTTTGAATGATGCAATATCAGTTCATTTTTAAATTCTAAGCACTATGGAATAAATACTGAGTAGTGCTGGATGAATTATGGCAAGTCATAATGCATTCAAGAGAATTGGATCATAGTTGATTCATTGCTTGAAGTGCCTCATGTTAAGGGCTTGACTCAATGCGATAATTCAAATAGAATGCTCATAGATCACAAGTCAATTATGGCTTTCTTCATGCAATTTCTTACTATCAAAGATATAAGTTTATCAATCACAATGCTCTAGATATTTTAATATTTTTTAATGAACCAAGCTCACAATAGCCCTCATCTCTTTAAGTGTGGAGTCAAATGTGGGGAATGTGAGCAAGGTTGGGTACACAATGCAAGAAAGAGAGGGAACCAATATTTTTTTGGCCCTATCAAGGTACTTGGATTTTCCAACAATAAATATCTTATAGCATTAGTAAAGATAAGAGAAACTTTAATTCAAGTAAAAATGGAATACAAATATCATGATTCATTCTATGAGTATTACATCAAATTTATATATTTTAATTCAAAAAATATGCAAATTTTGTGATCTTCCCAATAGTGATTAGAGAATATCACAAAACAAAATATTTTGTCATCATTAAAAGTTGTTGGTTGTTTTATTGACTCTTATGATAGTGTTAACATCATAGCACACTAGATATGCTTATTGTGAATAGAAAGACATGATAAGGTTAAAATTAGACAACATGATGAATAAGATTTCTCTTATTATAGATTGGTGCTCTTATCACTTATGATGTGCTTCCATGAGGAAATTCAAACTATTTTCCCTGCACTCATGGAAGGACTCACTCATATAAATAACAATGGTAGCAATGGAAGTCTTATTCATGTATCTCAAGTAATCAAGGTATTTTAGTGTAGCTAATACATGAAACCTACCTCCATTTCAATCAAGAGAGTCCATACAAGTCATCATTGATGAAATCATGTAATAAAGACAAGTGCCATAATGAGAAGGTACAACTACAAATAAAAGTAAAATGCAACATAGTGACACGCTTGACTCGAAGGTTTTATAGGATCATGAGAAAATATGTTTTTCGTAGAACCTAGGTAACATATGGGAATCATGAACATGTTAAAGATTGCTCCACTAGAAATGCAAGGCATGATGTATACATTTTACATTAAATATTGCTATTACAAGAATCAAAAGTATGTGCATAGGGGGAAAATATTCTCTCCATTACATGCCTTTAGAAATTTTATGTATCCATCACACGAAAGTCTCATATTCTATGTGCGTATTATAAAAAGGAGATAGTAAACACTTAAAGGAACCATTATTCAACCTATCCATGATGGTTTACAACTTATTGAGATGGTATTAATGGGTATAGTTTTGAGTGTTCCATGCAATGCTCACTAGATTTCATATAGTAAATTGACATGGCATGGGATGGAATGCCAATAAGTTTTAATTCAAAGACTAGAATATAAGATGTGTATAACAATACCATTATTCAAGTTCACATAGTATGTCTAAGTTTGTGAACACATACCAACACAACCCTTGAATTTGTGATATAGTATAAAAGGCAAATTTGGATTTCAATCTTTAAATAATTTATCTAAAAGTAGGCCGCCATGATGCAAGTTGCCTAAATCCAAAATATGACATAATGTGCATAGAAATTCGTCATTATTCAATGTGGCAAATTTTTTGGCCTCAAAGTTACTACTACTAATGTCTATTATTGCTCAATTACTTGATTGTTACAATGTGAGATAAATCCCATACTTTTCGGTAATAATCATCTTAAGGACTCCAATGAGCTTGTTGCTTTTCCTTAAATTTTCCCTAATACAGGGGCTTCAATGTATTTTCTTTTGGGTAGTGTATGTTAAATTACACGGCGCAGTGGAACAAAAATTGAACAAAGAATAGCAAGTACACAGCAAACTAGAGACGAACAAACTTTTCCTTCAATACTGATGTAGTACAAATGATGGCTCCATCCACCCGTGCACTCCCACAGTGGAGCTTAGATGGCGATCTAGACATATACTAGGTGAAGAGCTACTAGCTAGAAGATCTGATCTGATCTGAACTGATTTGATACAATGGACTGGGAGGTCGCCTCTTTATAGCTATGAGGGTGGTAGTCAGATCAACGTAGTCAGTGGAGTCGACCAGTCAACCTAGTCAATGGAGCCGACCAGTCAACCTAGTCGGTGGAAGCAATTAATCGTCCATGGAAAATTCAGGGAATATTCCCTATGCTGTCGCCTCAGGGGCTCTCGCCCCCGAACCCCCACAAGAGTAAGGGGTTTCCACACAATCACCTTTCTACCATCAACGGTCTCATTGGACCTCATCTCACATGCAAGTCAGGATCCATCCAATGTCCCGAGCTCACACATGTCTTCTCAACATATGGGGGCCTTACAACTTGAGCACCTTAGACCACTGGAGGTTACCTGGAGGGTGGGGCATTGAGCATATCTAACAGTGTAAGCCTATGATGTTCTCTCCTTGATTGCTTATGCACTAATGTTATCCAAAAAAGTGCTAATTATGCCCCCCTAACTTAATCCCTCTTTCCATTGTTGGTTTAATGGATCTCAAATAATATAATATTGGAATTGTTGTTGATGGTATAACCCATTAGTATAAGACATGGTAACTAACATCTATTGTGATAGTAATACTAGCATCTATATCATATTAAAAGGTGCATGCACATGTAGCATGTTGTGTAAATTTGTGTCCTCTTTTGGAGATACATCTTCTTATTGTATGTGTGCAAAAAGAAATCATTAAATCACAATAAATGTGACATGCAAGCAGAACAAGAACATTTATGTATATGTGTATACTCCAATAGCACCATAAGAACAATTTTGTATATATGATACATGTTTTTATAGCCCAATAGGCACACAATAACTGTGTGTATGTATGTGTGTGTATACCCCAATGGGCACATGCAATAACAATTGTGCATATATGTGTGTATTTATGCCATAACAACCAGACACGCACGCACACGCACACACACACACACACACACGTGCATGCGTGTGAATGCACGCACGCACATGCACATGCACACACATGCACGCACACACACACACATACACATGCACACACTTCTCTACCTTGGTCATACATACTCTTGCTTTATTTTATTATTTTATTTTCAAAATAATTTTATGGCTTTGTTATTTACTCCTATTTATCTATAAATTTTGGCAACTCCTAAATTTTTATTTCAAATTATTAATGTATATAATGTTTACCCAACCTAATTATTATCTAAAAGCTTCACTCCAAGCTTATTATGGATTGCACACTTTAAAGAATTTTTATATAGAATTCCATTCAACGATCCGTTAACATGATAATCTAAGTTAGTTTGATATGTTTTGTGTTTCTCTTTATTGGTTAGATACTCAAGCCCCAAGCCATGACTTGTAAAGGCAATACCCTTTTGCCTTTGTCTTTCTGGTTATTAGTTGAATACCTAGCCCCAAACCCTAGCTTATAAAGGCCCCATGTCTAGTATTAGAAGGGAGACAATGTAATAATACATATGGTTAGGCCTCTTTATAAGATAGTGGAAGGAATTGTTGGAGTGGTTGTTTAATGTAAAAGAAAAACACATGTATATAAAAAATCCCTATAAGGTCAACATACATGGTAAGTCCTACAAGCCAAAATCTAGAGTATGGTATTAATTGTTAATCAAAATCTAAAAAGTTAAGTTGTTTTTTACACTAAGATAAGCTATTGTTCCATGACATTCAAGTGTTTAGCCTACCATGTGCATGTGTGTGCGCATGGTGCTTGCATGTGTGCACACTTCCAAACTTGCACATCCATGCGTGTGTGCATGTGCATGTTCTTGCACACATGCACATGCATGTGCATGTGCTTGCATACATGCGCATGCATTTGCAAGTGCATGTGTGTGTGCACGCATGTGCACATGCGTGCATATGCATGTGCGTGTGTGGGGTGACATGTGTGCATATGTGTGCATGTGTGTGTGTGCGTGCGTGTGTGAATATATTCAAGCTCACTGCCTTAAATGAAAATATATATCCCTAACTCAAAAACCAAACCTATTATAGCCTAATTATTGTTGTGGTTTGAACGAATAGCCTTAGGCATGACTACTAGTTTTATAGATCCATAAGCATTTGTTCAAAGAAGTTGGAAGTTGCTAAACATCTAGCACAAAATTGGCCCACTAAAACATAGAAGTACACCATCGGAATGTGAGATCCTTTTGTGGTGATTTTTTCCCTTTCAACATGTATTTGTAAGATAAATCATTAAAACAAATAATTTTTTTTAAACATGTGAAGGTGTCCATCTCATTATTTTTCACAAATGTCGATGTGATAAATTGAAAGGGCATTCATAAACCATGACAACAATTAAGAACATGTGACAAACGATGTTGAAAATATATATTACAAAAGGGAAACTATGCTAATTCTAGTTAAACTTGAATTTTACCAAGAGAGGTAGTTGTTCCAATGAGTTTAAAGTGAAGTACTACCCCTCTCCTTTTTATAAGTAACATTGATGAGAGAAATTCAGCTCATGTGGTACATTCTATTTACTTCGTTCCATGCATGGATTTGCAAACATTGAATGAGCCTATCATATTTGCAACATGTGTTGTCCTTAAATTCCATATCAAACATAAATAGATGTGATTGCTCAGGATGTGGAAGGTAGGAGTCATTTCACACAATCTTTTACACATGTACAATATTCACATTAACTTATTAAGAGCATTTTTTAAAAATAAAATAAAAGGCCAGCTTTTATTAAGTACTCAAAAAAGAGAGAGTTAACAAAAATCAGGGGGGGTTAGTCCCTTGAGAGACCCAAACAAAATTTGGCTAGCTAGAGGTTGGAGACCTGGGGCCTACGCTCCAGAAGAAAGCGAACTACCCTACTCTAAAGCTCGCCTCTACCGAGATGATGGTGTGGCTAACAACTGGGTCCACAATACCTAGCATGTTCTCGAAGTCTCTCAAGTAGGTCTTCACGACTGTTAGGATAGCCGTGGCTCTACATTCGACTTGGATGCCATGCTTAGAATGGCAAGTGATATGTGTATGAGTGCTCAAGATTAAATTGTAGTGTGTTTTAAAACTTGAGAAATATATGAAAGCATGTTTTTAAACATCAATTGCCTACTAAAACATATGTGCTTGTAAAGGACATTAGTACTTTTAGGTCTGATTTGCTAGTGCAAGTCCTATCATTTATTTCAAATAGTTATCTACATACCAATGTTGCATGAAGTGCTCTTTAATCTTTATTACTTCTAGGGTCTAACATGCTAGTACACGCCCTACTTGTTATTTCAAATAAGTACATGCAAACCGATTTTGCTTGAAATCCTCTTAACTCTCTATTACTAATAATTCTTAGATTTTACGTTTCAATGGTTTCAAGAAGCATATGTAATGTTACATGCATGCTTAATGGAAACTCACATAATTGCTTAGCTTATTCAACCTTCACACAAGGTGGATGTTAGAATCATATTTCGTTATATTTCAACCATTAATGTGAACATGGATCTTCTAGTTTAAGCATTATAATCTCAAGAACTTCAACGTGTATATATGTGTATGTGTGCGAGTGTGTATATGTGTGCCCATGCACCCATGTGAATGTGAACATGTGTATGTGTGCGTGCACGCATGCGTGTGTGTGTGTGTGTGTGTGAGAGAGAGAGAGAGAGAGAGAGAGATGTCACTCATAATAGAAAGTGTTAACGTGGCCTAAAATAACTCAAGGGACACTTTTTAAGAAAAGTGTAAGGAGAGCACTACTTGCAGGGTAGTGCTAACAAAAGCCATTACTTGTATGATAGGTCATATAACCGATTACATATGGTGGAAAAACATGCTACATGTTTAGTGATCCAACAAATGATGTCTTGTCTCCATAACCTTTGTGATGTATGCTCCCAGAGCTAATGGCCACGTTGGAGAGGAAACCCACATTGCTCAAATTCCATGAGATGATGGTCTTGAAATACTCTTTGATGCTTGAGTAGGCATCACATCCAACAAGGATGCCACTCAAACTCTATTGTGCCCTCATGGCAGAGTGTGCATAGACTCTTTGAACGAGGAGTAGGTGTGAGGTATGTAGCATGCTATCTACCTGTTCCACATCGTAGATGATGTAAGCCTATCCATATGGAAACAATTGCACGCATTGCAAATCTCAAAATTGGCTCCAAATGGTACAGCCGAGTATGTTGCCCTCTTGGTAACAAATGTCTCCTCAAGAAGGCCTCTACATTCTTTGTCTTCTCTCAAAGACACTACTAATGCATTGGCACCCTATTGTTTGAACCGTTGCTTTGTGTCTTCCATCCAACTAGACACTAGAATCTTACTCTGCTTAGTCTTTTGTAACTTCAAACTTGCTTCCCCATGACAGATGTGGAAGTCTGTGTGTGTGTGTGTAGAGAGAGAGAGAGAGAGAGGGCAAGGGGGGAGGCTGAAGTTTAGCACCTACATAAAATGAACATTTATTGGTGTTCAAAGAAGCTACAACTAGCCTTAACAAGGTCCTCACATGCCAAGTTGAATCATTCTTTATACCTTCTTGATACAAGGTTCAAGTGATTTGTGAAATGTAGACCACTTATATGAAGGAGGGTAGAGCTTACTAACATGGCACCGTACCACATCATGAATTAATTTGATTTCCATATGAATTACGGTATCTTGTATGCGCAAATATCATAGTTCTTAATTTATGAATGAATTGTCCTTATTTGTGAATTTCGGTCCAATTTCATAGTTTGTTTGAATAAGTGCAAGTAAATCTTAACGCTCCTACAACTATAATAAAAACATTTGCTTAAAAAAAGCTATAATAAAAATATTATATTTCACCTTGAACCTTAAAAGGCCATTTCCACCAAATTCTTTGTCAAGTGAGTGGTAACCTCGCTTTAAAGATGCATTTTGAGTTTGACATATTTCCCATAATTTTTCATTAGCATTTTTCTTAAATGTGCATGTCCATCCTTGCCTAACATTTTGGAGTAATAGTTCCACATAATTACGTTAGGAATATATTACTACACTTATTTATTAACTAAAAAAATTTGGAATTGAAAACGAACATAGATATGTGCTCCTCACATACATGGAGGGATTCACTTTGACCATAACTTGTCATGGCTGTGTTTCAACCCTTGTCTACGACTTTCCTCAATAAAAAACCCTCTTGTAGTCCATATAAAAGTTGTACATAAAATCATGCTTTTAGAAATGTCAACACCCCTTACAAATTCCATTTCACAAATGAAGTGAAACTCCATAAACACAACAAAGCCAAAGGGAGAAGAGTACACGCATGAGTGCAAATGGACATGCAAAAATAATGTAAATATATATACATGCAAGGGTCGATTTCTTTTCCTCCTCAATTCTCATTGAGCTCATTTGATGGTTCTCCTCTTCTTAATGCTATCATATGCCTAGGGACCTTTTGTATCTTTGGATGAATTCTTAAGGTTTATCATTTTTATATTTGCTAATGCTTGATTCTTTTAAGACTTTAGAGTGTTTGTGGACCCATTTGGGAATACTTGATGCTCTTTTTAAATGTAAACATTGTATTAATAAATTGATTGTGAATGAGAGTAGTTTTTACCAAGAGATTAGTGTTTGGACCATAACAAGCATAGTATGTTTTTTTCCATTTTGCAATGCAAGATAGAATCTGAGACATGGGAATGATGATTGACAAAACATGGCAATAAAATTTAAATAAGTTAAAGATAAAGGTTAATGCAAAGGAACTCATCATGTCTCTTAAGTTCTCAAATAAAATGTACTACGGGTAGCACTATGAGACAAAGTCTTTGATGATTAAATGTGAACTTTCATGTAACATTATTGTGGCGCATATTTTCCCATGACTTTCTTTTTGTCAACTGAATGTACAAGAGTCAGCACTATGAACTTTAGAACAAGTTGCCAAGGAGCAATCTGGGCTTTGATATAAACTTCATTATGTGCAAAAAGAGAGAAAAAGACAGAAAAAGACATTGGGAGGGAAGAAGAAGTTTGAAGTTGGATACTTTGAATCATGCCCTAGAAGGCTAGTTAGGAAGGTGAAAGAGCAAGGAGGCAATTTGATTTTTCACCCACGTATGAAAAAGTGAATGTGACCTTCAATTGAATGATATATGTTCACATTTACAAGTTTATGTTGAGTGCAATAAAGTTAGTATGTATCCATGAGATTTGAGGAGATTGTTCTCTCTCTCTTTTTATGTCATATCTCACACCCCTTTATTTGTACATTTTGTCGCTATTTTAGTTTTTGTTGATCTTTTGAACCACAATGAGCAAAAGCACCATAAATGATGGTTTCTCCTAGTAGGTGCGTGATTGGCCATTTGAAGGGCCAATGCTTGAAAATTAAGAAAATGATTTCATGTCTCATGCACACGTGCAACCATACCGGTATGCCCATTGAAATGCTTGTGGGTGCACCATTGGCACGTAGAGAGAGAGAGAGAACACATAGTAGTAGTGCGAGCAACTCCAGACATTTTTGCAGCAGCCCGATCATCTCCACGAAGCTATCTTGGATTAGTTGGACGTTTGAAAGAATAGCTAGAGTGGATGTGCACCCCTCCCCCCCGAAATAAGATATCTTGGATTGATTGGAAGTTTCACTTGCCAGCCTGTCGCCCCCATATATTGATCTGGAGAGTTTCCACCCAAGTATTAAAAGCATCATGACGAGGTTAATAGCTTGTACACACGAGGGTTGACTATGGCATGGATGTTTTCTCGAGTTGGGAGCCTCAAGATTGTGTGGCAGCTACATATGTCAAACGCTAGGCAACCCTCAGTGCAAAGATGCAACATCAAACACATGGAATGATCAATGGTGTCGTTGTTAGAAAGGTCCAAGTGTGGAGTGAAGCAACCTATGCGAGAGATTTGAAAAGTTGTGCGGGTGAAGGGGTGGGCGGGGACGGGGATGTGAAAGGGGGGAAAGGTGAGGAAGGAAGCTCTGGTAAGGGATGGAGATGAGGAGGGATTGTTTGCGTGAGTGAGGGTTGGGACCATATAAAAGGAAGGGGCCACAAAAAGGAGCCCTGTTACCTCCAATTCTAACTAATGTCGGTCTTTCCCGAGACAAGCTTAGGTACTTGGGCTTGGGCTTGTGTTCCAACTACTAGTATCACATAACACCACTAATAACGACTAGTAGTACTCCACTCGGTGGCCCTATCAGCTGCCCAATCTCCATCTAAGTTAAGCTTTTGGGTAACAACACCACACCATCACCATCTCCACCACCACTACTCCTCCAGAGACCAGTACTCTCATCCTTCTCAGCTGCCCAGCTGCCCATCTCCATCACTCTCTGTTTCTCAGCTAACTTCTGCATTTGGGTCCCTTTCTTTGCCTCTCGCCTGTTTGCTTTCCTTCACCCTTTCCATTATCACTATTATCTCTGCTTTTCCCCCCTGTTTGCTCCTACCATATATCACTCCTATAGGTAGGTAGCACTCTCTGCATTTAGGTCCCTTTCTTTGCCTCTCACCACCCTACAACTATTATTATAGCGCCCCTTCTGCTATATCCCCTTCTTTGCTTTCCTTCATCCCTGCCATTATCAGCACTACTATAAGTAGCACTGTTTCCCTCACTCTCTAACTTCTGCACCCTCCCCTATCTTCACCTATACCCCTTCTATCTCCACTCTTTGCTTCCCTTTCACACCACTATCACTGCTATAGTGCTGTGAGCTCTCTCTATCACTCTGCTTCTCATCTGACTTCTGTATTTGGATCACCTCTGCTATATCCCTTCCCTTGGGAAACTTTCCTGGTAACCTCCCTCGCCTCCACTCTGTGTTTTTCTATCCTTTTTGGTGCTTTTCTTTTTCTCATTTGGGTGTTGGGGTCCTCCTCCACACTCTACTTTTCCCCCTTTCCTTTTCTGCCGTTTTGGTCTCTGCTTCTGTTGGCCTGCCTCTCCTCTTCTTAGACATTGGGGACTGTTCCTGCAGCACCCGCATTTGGGCCTGTGGTCTAGCTTTGCTAGTCTATCCTGTATACTGTCTTTGAGAAAGAGAGAGAGAGACACTCTGTGTGACAACCCATTTTTTGGGCATTTGGGTTCTTCCTTTCTGCCACCGCCCTTCTCCCCTCCTCTCTTCAAGTACCAATTTTGCATCTTCCGGCTCATAGCAGCAATAGTAACAGCTTCCCTGCGTCTTTTCCCTCTTCTTTGGCCCTGCCATTGCAGTTTTCTGCCCTCTTTCCTTTAGCCTCTTGAATCTCATTTGCCTCCCTGCGGTTGCCCTTCCCATTGCCTTGAAAGCTCCCGCCCTTCTCTGCAAATTTTTCACCTGCCCACATTGGCTGGGCTCGCCGTTGGAGAGCCATGACTCCCCCATTGCGACATCTTAGGTAAAAGCTTTCAGCTTTCTGGTGAGCAACGGGTTAAAACAGTGCCTTTGAATCGCTTTTCCGACCACTGCAAAAATTGCATTAGATGAAAGGCATTTATTAGTGAAACGAACGCTGAAAGGCAGCCGGGCGCATTTGTGGATGAGTGGAATAGGAAGGACGTTTTGTGGATCTCGATAGCTTCCGACCAAGCAGGCTAAACACAGGGGAGACAACCTAGGCCGATTTGCGAAGAGAGTTCGAAGGTGTACTGGATCGGCAGAAAACAGGGCGCCAATCATCTGCCGAGGTATGAGGGATATGCAGACAAGCGGCCGGATGAAGCACGTTAAACGTTTTCCACTCTAGCACCAAGGATCTTTCGCAGTGGCTCCTTAGGGCTTTGCTTCATCGAAAGCAATTTTGGCAGTCCTGTAACGTCTTCTCTCGTGCAGTTTACCAGTTCTCTGTACTCTCTGCACATGTGCACACAAGCACGGCATGCCATTGCAAAGGCAGATGTTTCCCTGGCTTTCTAAGCTGACGAAGGATGGGAAGAAGAAAGGCAGCAGCGACGGTTCTAAGGATGGATCTCACAGCGATCGTGAAAGATCGAGCCGTAAGACAGACAGCGATCGATCATCTCAAAAGTCGTCAAAATTACAGCGGTCTACAAACATTCCCCGAAATATACGACGGTCTGAAGAAGATGACAGTGTTGATATATCGAGAAGTCCGCAATATAGCATTGATCAGTCTTCTGAGGTTGGTCCTGGATCGACGTGGGGATCCCGTTCTCCATCTCCTTCAAACCCTGTTTCTCGATGCCCCAGTAATTTGGAGAAATATCTACCACTTCCTCCTCCTCCCGGGTTCAACAGGTCTCCAGTGCGTCTGGCCGCTCCGCAGCCACTTCCTTCTCCACGCCCGCTTCCAGGGGAAAGACGAGAAGACGTAACTTCAGGATATTCTACAGACCTAGGTTCCAGCGAAAGCTCGTCGGAAAATGGCGAAGCAAGGGACTTGGGAGATATGTTTTCTACTTTTAGAAGGCACTCTGAAGGGGACACTTTCAGGTCACAACACCCCGAGTATGTGAATGTTTCGTTGCCTACCTCTCTCTCTCTCTCTCACACACACACACACGCGCGCGCGCGCACATTTTAACTCTCGTTCTCTCTCACACACACAAACTTTTTTTGTTTTAGTGAAATCCATGAATATTAACGTCCGCAACTTTTCAGAGTTAAGTGTGGCCAACAGCATGAGGCACTTAGGAAAGCATTCAGCAAAATGTTAAAAATTTCCTTCCGTCTTAGGATTGACTGCAGAAGGTAGTTTAAATAGCATTCAGGATACAACAAAGACAGGCTCAACATAACAATTACAAGATGTCCTGGGAGCTACATGACAACTCTCTTGTGTGTGGACACGCGTACTATGAAAGATAGAAAGAGACCGATATTTAAGGTGATGTAATGGGTCCGGTTGGGTGAGTGGTTGCAGTGTCATGGATGATTTGCATAAAACTTTCCTTTCCTGGAAGCAGACCACAAGATGCAAATTTCCCATAAATTTTACAGATTGCTCAGGGCTTTATCTATAATCTTCCTGGCGTAGAAAGGATTATAGATGAGAGATTTCAAAGGCCTCTTTTAATGAACAAAAGCACGCATTGTATGAAAGGGACTATTAGTGGGGTGTTGCCCTATCAGCCATCTTTTCTAAGCTTTTCTGCTCACAATGCTTGTTTGTGAGACATACAGTTGTTACTTGGATGAAGACAATGTGGACCACTTGGATGAACAGAATGTGGACCACTTTTTGATTACACTTATTTGCAAGACTTTGCCACGGCTTACTCTGCCCTTCACATCCCGATTGCTGACAGAAGCTCAGTACAAAGACGTTTATATAAATGTATGCTCATGTGTGTGGGTGTGTTATGTGTGAGCCTATGTTTATACAATGGTCTACACCCATTGTTGGGCGCAGATATTGTCGATGGGATGCCAGACTTGTAAGGAAGGGACGTTGGTAAAATGGATAAGGGTGTTATTGTCTTATGTACTGTTTCAGGCTTCAAACACAGAGGGAGTAAAGAGAGCGCAAGGTATTGGGTCCAAGTGCCCCCTTTCCTGTTTGTACAGTTCTGTAGACAAACAGGAACAGTGGAGAAGCCATGTACATTATGCACTTTCTGGAACCGTTTCCAAAGGAGTTTGTCTGCATGTCCCGCTGTTTGCTACTCTACAGCAGTGTGAAAAGGCAGTGTGGGATGTTGCTGCAGGAATGGACTCAGAGAAAGTGTCTTCATGTTTGTGGGGAAGGGTTGGCCGGGCTGACCACACTTCTGCATTCCCTACGCTTGGAAGGCAAGCCTTCAGGTTCTCCTCTTGGATTTTTGGATCTGCAATGGCACTTTGGGATCAACAGCGAGGACTTTGGAAGAGACCACGAATTTTCGAGATCCCATTTTTGTCACAACAAAGCTCAGGGAGGGTTTGCCAAGAGTCCATGGATATAGGTGGGAATCAGCGTGCAGACAAGAAACTAGTTGGTGTGGCTCGGATCACACTTAATTCAACTATTTAAAGATCTACAAATGATAAATAGAGTCATGGGGTCTGTGAGGCCAACAATATTCTTCACATGGCTTTTTGGATCTGCAATGGCACTTTGGGATCAACAGCAATGACTTTCAAGGAGATCATGAATTTCTAGATCCAAGTTTTGTCACAACAAAACTCAGGGAGGGTTTGCTAATCGTCCATTGATATAGGTGGGAGTCAGCTTGCAGAAAAGAAATAGTTGGTGTGGCTTGGATCACGCTTCAGCAGGTTTCTCAGAGAGCTCAAGCCAGATGAATTTGCTAAATAGATGTGTTTAAGCTCACAGTTGATCAACACCTTGATGGAGCCTTGAGGTAGCGAATGGCCAATTCCTCCCCTGAGACATTGTCATATGCCATTCAGAACACTATGGAATAGGAGGGGGCTTTACCCAAACAAGTTCTCATATCTAACTCTCGCCATGCCTTCATCTTTCTCCTGACACAACATAGTTTTTGCAGCAGGGTGGAGTTCTCCTTTTAGGGGTCAATTTTTTGAGCTGCTTATCATACCTTCTCATATATTGCAAGAAGACATGATTTGGGCTAGGACCACACATGAAGGTAGGCAATGCCCCTCCATATGTCGGAGACATCAGGAGCGTAGGCATGGACAGATTAGGATTTTGGTGGTGGCTGCTCATGCACTCATTGGGCTGTGTAGATCTACCCTTAGATGGGCTGGGGTGGCTTAATGCCTTAGTTTAGGGCTGTCTTCTTCAGTCCAAGTGGGATTGTTCAGAGGGCTGATACACCAGGCCCGTGTTGGGCACTGAGGGGCTGGACATGCCACCCTTCATGGAAGACCAGATACATCGGGACTGTTTCAAACCCACATTGGGCTGGAAGGACTGGCCATTGTATGGCCTTCTGTAGACACACATGGGGGCACCTAGTAACTGCAGATCTGCCCCAGATCTGACAAACTGAGCCTGGGTCAGACCCTAAAAGTCGGTCATCTAAATGGCTCACTCAGCCAGTTTACAGGCAGGTCAGCCGTGTGGGTAGGAGGGTAGCCAGCCCACATCACCTATGGAAAGGACCCTTGGTCCAGTCTATCTTATCTTCCATATAAGCCTCTAGTCTAGGCACACAGAAGTAGAGATACACTAGCAAGGATAGACAGTTCTACTTCTCAGGTTTGCAGCCACCTTGGTTTTAGGTAGTGCAGCACTTGGCTGCCTGTACGAGCATCTCTTTCGTGGAGCCTTAGTATGAAATTTTGATTGTCTATAGCTCAGTATATTTCCAGACCTGAGTGTTGCTGCGTGTATTCCCTTGTGTGGATATGGTGAGTGAGATCGAGAGAGTTGTGAGATCTCTTTGGTACAATATCCTGCTGCGAGGGTTAGCTAGAGCTTGCTGTTCTAGCCCCTGTTACATGGCCTACCAGGTATTCACAATCTTGTGCGGTCATTGAGCAGAAAGCACAAATTCCATACAGTATATTGTTGTTTTGTAGACTTTTGTAAGGTATTGATAGGTACCAAGTGCTCATTTGAGCAGGAGGCAGAGATCCCAGGACAAGCCATTTGGCAGTGGTGGTTTTCTTCTACCATACTTGCTGCTGGGTGGATAGTCACCTCTCGCTCAGTCATTAGTTCTCTTTGTGCTATATGCAGATGATGTGGTTCTACCCCTGAGCAGCATTTCAGGCCCTCCATGACTTTTGTGATGATAGAGATATGAAGGTTAACCTTGGTAATCTTTCGAAACCCAGCTGGCAGCTTATGCTTGGGTTCTGTTGAGAACATAAGTGTAGCTTTGCTTACTAAGTTTTTTTTCTTCTTTTTTATTTTCCTCATTTACTAATTTTCTCTTGCTTGTTCTATACAAAAAATTAATTTGTAAGATTGGATATATTCTAGTTATGAAGGTATATGAAGGTTAACCTTGGTAATACCAAAGTCATGAGCTTCCACTATGCATCAAGACACCTTAATTTACGGTGTAGAGCTAAACAGGTGTTACTTATACTTGGATTTTAGGATTTGCCTTCTCCATGCTTGCCCCTGCTAAACTTAGAGAGGGGTACATGCCTTACAAGACTGGGGTGCAGTGTTTTAGGCCCATTTCCAAGTCCCACAAGTAAAGCTACTGGCTTTTGATATCCTGAAGTCGCTTGAAGCTACTGGCTTTGATGTCTTGAAGGTGCTAGTAAGCCTACCATGCACATGACACCTTTACATGTATTACTTACCCTTGTGCTCGTGTGTACAGAAATGCATGCATCTGTGTGTGGATTTTAGGAAGGCATTTGACATTATGTCTTACTCCCTTGACCAAGAACTATAGATGCCTTGGCACTCTATGGAAGAGTCTCAAACTGTATCTGTACAACAAGAGAGTGGATGGAGGAGATCATCAACACTATAGGAGTTCATCAAAGTTGTCCTCTTTTTCCAATCTCGTTTGGCTTCTACATTGATGATCTGTGCGGTTATTGACACTCTTGGAGGACAAAGGTCACTCTTGGCATAGCTAGTGGTATCGATTGTGCTTTACATGATAATGGTGTTCCATTCATTCAGGTTAGACAATATTTGCTCATCTTACAAGAGTTTGTAATAAAAGGGATTTTGAAGGTCAACCTTGGTAAACTTGAATGTTGTGATCTTAACAGCTAAAGGCTAGCTAGTAAGACCTTCATTTATAGTTGTGGAGACCTATTGGAGATAATGACTTCATATGTATGTACGGGGATCATGTTTTCACAGTTTCACTTCCCCATGTGGGGAAGCCAAGCTGTCTTCAATAGACCCACTGTAGACCTATCTAGATCACACCTCGCTTGTGAGACTAGAGCTTCAGTGCTCGGTAATGAGGATGGGTCTACAGATGGCAAATCACTCCCATTTCAGTACAACTTGGATGCTCTGACCAGGTGGCTATCCTGGATTCATCTGGATATATATAATAGATGATGTAACCAGTGACACGTAGATGCGGCACTTGACTGGGACATGAGTATGTGCTTTGCTAAGTCCTTTTAACTGTTTATCTAATTGGGCAAAACAACTTGGTTGACCATTCAGTGCACGATGAACACATGGGTCAATTCCCTAGCTGCTTGAGCCCCTAAATGAGCAGAGCAACAGGGCTTGATTTAGAGGATCCTTCTTAGGGTTTCTGTTGGGGACTGCTGCACATGCCATGTGAGCATTACGTGCAGGCCACATAGATGGGCATCGATTCCACATGGGATTGCCATATGGCTGTGATTGGACTGCCATTCGGGCAGGATTAGGCCCCGCCAAGGGGCTGGAAGTCCTGGTAAACAGAGGCATTTAGAGGCGTTCAAAAGGCCTGCTAAGGGCCAGAGACAATGTCCACCTACAGGTTGGGAATATGGAGGGATGGGATCGGCCAGTTCAAGTCAGCCCCCTAGAGTACCTGGTCTGGTATATATGGGTAGGGGTCAGTCCCTGCTTGATCCAGAATCCACTACAAGTCACCCCATGTGAGAGCCTGGTCAGCAAGTTCTAAAGGTGGGCAGACTGCCGTCTCCTTGGTTACACCTTCTTGAAAATAATCTATAAATTGTTCATCTACTTTAAGCTTTTCATGTCTTTGGACTTCATCCAATCTTCTACTTTACCGTTGCCTATAATATTTTCAGTATCATGTTAGCTGAATAACAGTTTACATACAAAAACGTTTAGTTTCATGAGAGGTTCTTCACAGTCATTTTCACTAATCTCCAATACTCTCGCAAGTGAAGGGGATGAATGAGTCTCAATGTATTAGAGCTACATCAAGAGGTGATAGAATGGCTGTCACCAGACTAGTGTTATAGGGCTACTACTATTTGCCTTTGTATCTGCTACATCTCCTCAATGGACAATGCAAAGGGGGGTTGACCTGAGTACAGTTGAAGAGAAGCAATCTTTAACCAGAAAGATTGATGTCTGGTGGTCCTCGGTGTTAAAAATTAGGCCTTTGTTTTAACTTCATGAGTAATTCGCTTGTAAAATCCTTTGTTTATATCTGCTGTAGCGAAGTCTGTCCTTGGTTGCTGTATTTTTGTTGATGGATGCTATCTGATTTCTCAGAGAAATGCCAAAATCCCCTGCACGTTTTCCGCCTCAAGGTACCTCAAGAACGGATGGGGCACAGGAACTTCACATTCATATACACGTCAATGGTGTTCAGGGTAGTGCGTCAAATAGCACGCTTTCCAGTCCAGTGCCAAGTCCACGTGCATTGGGTCCTCAAGAGCCCCCTTGGCTTTGGAATTCCAGTTCTGGCCACCTAGTACAGGCCTCAAGTCCCACATCAGGTCATAATTCCGTACACAATTCGATGACAACCGACTTTCCACTGCAGCAGATGAGGGCAAGTCCGGAATTGAGTCCGAGGGCACAAAGCAGGGCTGTATCTCCACATCATCCGTTATGCAGTGGAACTGGTTATGATTCATCATCTTGGACAGACGTACATCCATTGCCCCTTCCTCCGTCAGCAGCCGCATCTACTTCTTCACCCGCTGCTCCTCTCTCACCTCGTCCTCCGCGAAGCCCTGGACCAGCAGAGTCAGGGAATTCAATTGGAAAGTGGCAGAAAGGGCGCTTATTGGGAAGTGGGTCTTTTGGTAAAGTCTATAAAGGAATACACAGGTATGCATTTTGCTTTCCGGAATTGATTACATGGAAATATTTTTAATTAAAAGGTTTAGTCTAATGTTGCATTTTCTCACAGTGAAACAGGGGAATTTTGTGCTATCAAAGAGGTTGAGCTTGTTCGTGATGATCCTAAGTCAAAGGAATCTGCCAAGCAACTCGCACAGGTCCTCCCCTCTCCTTCCTGTCCCCCAACAATATACAAGCCAATCCGAACACCTTCCTGCACCCCTCCTGCCATGCTTTTCTTCTTGCTTACTCCCGAGTGTGTGTCTTAATGAGTTTCAGGTACATGATATTGGGGGCTAACCACAGAGTGGTGTTCTGTGCTGTAGAATTTGTGGAGAAAAAAACTTTGAAAAGGCTTTGCTGTGTGGACAGTGGATTGTATTTATTGAGCTGCAATGAGTTGCTTTATCATTGCCTCCTATCGTGGGAATACTGACAGCCATTAACAGATTCTGTATCTGCATGCTACTCTCTTTTTCTTTTTCTTTTTTCCTTCTTTTTTTGGTGAAGAAAGATGGTTTGTATATTAGTGCATGCCATTTTCTTGCTTCTCCTGTGGCATACCTCTCTCCACTGGTTCTGTAGAGTTGGTTCCAAACTTAGAGCTTTGCATGGGAATGAAAGGGGAAGGGATGCATAAACCTAGTGCCAATGTGATTTCATTCTTCACTGTATCATCATGCAGAAGCACCCAGAGGAATATGAAATTGTAACATCATAAAGTTGTGGAGAACAAATGCACAAGTAGGACGTGTGGACTTTGGTAGGGTAACTGTGGGCTAGCTGTGGACATTCGCTGGATTTGTCTTGACCAAATGGGAGAAC
The DNA here is from genome assembly GCF_047967505.1 of Dipteris shenzhenensis. NCBI lineage: Eukaryota > Viridiplantae > Streptophyta > Polypodiopsida > Gleicheniales > Dipteridaceae > Dipteris > Dipteris shenzhenensis. The sequence goes on along the minus strand of NC_141610.1, from coordinate 29,753,826 downwards.
CTTTCTAGTGTACACCCTAAATAGAATTGGCATTATTAGCTTGTCATGTTTCTCATGCGTTTGCCCTCTTGCTGGAGGGTCATCCTGCTGCTGTTGTAATTTCAATCCATGTGACTGTTTCACAGCTTACTTTTCTAAAGCATAGGTTGTTCATCTCATGCAAGTGTGCCTTGTCTTGAAATTATCCGATAAATGGATCGAGTGTTGTTTGTATGTGAATTTCAGCTTAAAGTTTAAAATCTATAATTTTCTGCAAGTTTTCTTTTTGATTAGTTGTGTTACATTTGCGGTTGGTCATGGAATAGGAGATTCGATGGTTTGCTTTTGTTCTATTTTATTGTTAATATGTCTGAAGGTTATAATGAGTTGAATGTCCTTTCAGCTTGCTTTATTTAGTTCTGTGAGAGTTTGACGACAGCTGATGTCATTTACAGGAAATATCTTTATTGAGCAACCTGCGACATCCCAACATTGTCCATTATAAAGGCAGTGAAATGGTAATAATATTTTCTGTATTTTTGTCTTTTGCTACTTATAGATTCTGCCTGTTCTGGCTTCTTAGTTGTCCGGGTATATGTTTGTTTAGTGGAAGGTGTTAAGTACACTGTAAGGATCAAAGGGCAAAGAGCAGGCCCCGATCTTTTGACGATCGCTGCTATAGCAATTGATAACATGGTGTAGCCCTGCAGACCTTGGGCAAGAGCTCTTACGAGGTCAAAGGGTCCCCCCCATCTGATGCCACCTTTAGCCAATAGGAAAGGCACTATCCATCGTAGTGGCAAGGAAGCGGGATCCTACTGTTGGCATTGATGCCTGTGTCCATGTGCTTGTCCGAGGATGCTCTCACTTGAAAATTCTTCAGTCTTTTTGTCCAAAGCCTTCAAGGAGATCCTGCTTGTTGTGACCTTTTCTGAGCTAAGATTGCCAGTCCTTACTAATCTGTATCTTGTGAAATGTGCTAGGGAGTCCTACATAGCATGACCACAGGCAGTCGACAAAGTACATTCTTTCCAGTTCAATCTCTCCATTATAGTCCCTATTCTATTATGACTTGAAGTAAATGGCTCTCTTGCTGGACGATATTTAACATTTACTCCCTTATATCATTGAAACATAAATGCATATCAATGACAAGGAAAGATGGGTGTTTTTGCCCAAAAAAGGGAAAAAAGTAGACCCTGTTCTATGGATTTGTTTATCATGAGCTACTACCCTTTTTGCTATTTGTCATGATCTAGAATTGAGAGCTCTTGCTGCTGCTTTTAGAAGTATTAGGTAGTGGATTAATGTCATTTTAGTTTTATCTCTGGTCAGGTGGGTGACTATTTGTACATATACTTGGAGCTTGTATCTGGAGGTTCGATATATAAACTATATCAAGAATTTAAGAAATTTGAAGAGCCTGTCATCCGACGTTACACAAGACAGATTCTTCAAGGATTGCACTTTTTGCACAACATGAATACAGTCCACAGGTACAAGGGTCTTTTTGATACATTATAGTCGTGTGAGTGGTTCCTAATTCAACAGCTCGTAATTCTGTAAGTGCTGATGTGCAGCCTGAAGGCTTTTGTGAAACAGGTCTTTTATTTGTTCTTCTTATAGATGCCTGCCATAGTTTTTATGGGATGAAACAAGTTGTAGCAGTAAGTGGCGAGCCATTTATGTTTTTCTTTGGCCTTATTTATACAAATTTCTTTCTCATAGAGGTAGGCATTCTGTCTATAGGATGGGTGCATCGTTATGTATTTTAGGCTGCTGATGTGGCTGACCTGCTGGTTGGCCACCTAGGCCTGCTGGTTGGCCTCTAGGCAGGGGGGGTCAGCCCCTATTTGGGTGTGCAGCAATAACATCAAGTACATACCAGAACGTCGTACTGCCTGTGTGCTTGCTCTGAAAGCAAACCATGCACCTCATGGAGGCACATACCAATGACTTGTGTATTCCTGTATTGCCCCCTTCTGAATTACAGCAACCATTTGAACCTGAAACCCTAGGGCACTCTCCCTCGTGTCAGTATCAACAGCCACACAATTGGAAGATTCCAAGCACTGTATGTTGTCCTTCACCTTCACAAAGGTCTCTGACGACTCCTCAGAGTAGAATAGGGATGAGGGCAGATTTGTCCATTGTGGTGGCCCCACCTGGGGGTCCATCTGGGCTTGTTGGTTACCACAGGGCAGCCCCTCTTGAGTTGTATTATGCTGGCTAGGTGTGGGGGCGTGCGTGGCCACTCGAGTTGGAGATCTGTCCCTTGGAGGCCTCTTGTAGGCAGAGGTGGGTCGACCTGCTGGTTGGCCTCTAGGCAGGGGGGATCAGCCCCTATTTGGTTGTGCAACAGCCCTTGTATAGAGTAGGAGGGGGTCGGCCCCTTGCAGCAGGGCAGTTGGCCCTAGAGGCAAGGCTACAACCCTTTATAGGGCTGTGTGGCATATGTGATAGGAGGGCTTGGCCCACCTGGGGCAAGAGTCAGCCCACCTAGGAATGTGGTTCGGCCCACCTGTACAACCGACTAGGAGGGGATGGCTGCCTATATATAGCCCCCCCACTTATTTTCACTTGTTTGTTTATCTCTTGGAGCACCAGTTTAGCCTATATCAGCAAAGGTTTTTACCAACAATTGATGGGTTTTGTCCTGAGATCGCTTGCAATCTCTCTTGTGTCTTTCTCTCCTTTCCAGTTCAATTTGTGTGTGGTTTGCTCTCTCTCTCTCTCTCTCTCTCTTTCCATTTCTGTTCAGTTCTGCTGCACTGTTGTACATGGTGTACCATGTGCCAGTATCTGTCTTTGCTCTGGTCGTTTGCTGCAGAGTCGTCTTGCTGCTGTGGTGGCTTGAAAGAATGCTCATGTGGCAGATGATAATCTTCCTACGTGGCATCCCTAGCATCTCTCTCTCAATTCATTCGCGTGGCCTCTTCATCCTAAGCAAATATGACATCGGTGATAGAAAGTCCTTAGAGAAACCGATGGTAATGTATAAAAATGTAAATAGTTGTTTTTTGTGTTGTGTTAAAACGATTCAGTCAAGGATGTAGCGGTCAAGGTCTTTGATGATGGGTCTGAGACGACTAGGAGGGTTTGGAAACCTCCATGTGCATTAATGTTGGTTAAGGTACTTTCGGGCAATATTTGGTTAATAAATTAGTGGAAGAACCAATAGGGGCTAAAGTTTAATAAATGCATTGGGGGGGGTGTAATTCAAGCAATTGATGTGTTGGTTGTGAGGAGAGTTGATTTTAATTTTGCATATGCTAGGAAACTTGTTCATAGCGATTTGGTATTAGAGCTGAAGGTTGGTTGTTGGAAAGTTCCTTGCAAATTGTACATATAATTGTTAGGGATGATGGGCATGACGGTGTTGTCTGTCGCACCTCCATATATGGTGCATCCCTCAATTGCCCTCTCTCCAATGGCCCCCTTCACATTTCGCTTCCACGTTTTCTTGCACTGTCTTTTAAGCAAGAAATCAAGGAACATATAACTGAATTGGGGGCTTTGTATAGTAGGAGGTACTTGCTTGGTTGTTCCTTTGCAGGCAATGTTTTTTGTCTGTCTCAGTTGTACAAATTGAAGGGCGCACATGGCGTCAAGGCTTTAGACATTCGAGAGGGTACTAGAAAGATACCTCAACATAGAGACGAGATGCATTAATTATTATGCAAGAATGTAGCGATGGTAATGTGTAAAAATGTAAATAGTTCTTTGTTGTGTTGTGTTAAATAGGTGCGGTCAAGGATTTACTTGTCAAGGTCTTTGATGATGGTGTCCGAGATGATTAGGAAGCTCTAGAAACTTCCATGTGCATTAATGTTGGTTTATTTGTTAGACATGCACCTAGGAGTCTTTTCCCAGGGACAAGATGCGGTTAATAAATTATTGAAAGTACCAAAAGGCACTAAAGTTTAAGAAGTTCGGGGAGATGGGTTAGTGTTGGAATACTGAAAGGAAAGAGTAGAGTTGACACAAAATCAGAATACTTGCATATAGAATGAAGAAGAAAGAGGTCCTTAAGTAGGCACCTCATACAAGGTCACTGACATCACTGATGACCTCAAAGCTCCTCAATCATCTCCTCAATCTGCTCCTAGATTCACTCAATCATCCTATGTGGCTTTTCCACCACCTAACTGTGCTTGTGGGCACCTAACTGTGCCTCTAGCACTCACACATAGAAACATAAGGTGTGCCTGAGGCATACACCTTGAGATATCCCAACAAACCCCCCCTCAAGGAGATGCCTCAGGCTATGTCAAGGATACATCTAGTCTCATAGTTTCTCATGCCATCTCATGGTGGTCAAGGATTAATCTATGGCTAGGTTCTCATGCTAGCAAGGGTTCCCTTGGGTGTAAGGTAAACAGAAAGGGATACAAACAGACCTTCCAATGGTTATCTCCCTTGCATGTACATGCACACAATGTCTGCAAGAGGTACCATGGAACAAAACATACACATGGCCTACATCATAAGGTGACCAGAGGTGTTTACAAACACACACAACACAATAATTTATTTTCATTCATTTTGGAGGACTATCCAGGCTGAGTACCTTGACATAAAAAGAGAGATCTGGAGCATACATAGAGATGAGTTTAAAATGCATAATCTTCATGGGATGCCTCATCTTGTGGAGGCAAATTCACTGTAAGTAGATTTGCATTTTCTGTCTTTGCTTTGTCTCTGCAGAACTTCTCACTATGATTGTTTTTGCCACAGTGCTTACATGGATTAACTTTGAAGCAGTCCTTTGAAAGGTGATTTGTCTTTCCACAGTGATTGCAAGGAGAGTACTTGTCCTTCTGGAATTTCATAACATAAGCAGTGTCATTGCCTTTCCTTAACTCCATGTGTCTTTCTTCTTCTTGGAGAGCTGAGATAATGCCTTCAAGGTTTGGATTTGGAAGATTCTTCAAAGTGCTTACAATGTGATCAAAGCTTTCAGGCATACTCTTAAGTAGTACTGCCATAGCATCATCAGGGGTGATAGGAGAGTTGATAGAAGCTAACTGAGTCATAAGACTCCGCATATAGTTGACATGGGCAGCTAAAGTAGTATCACTTGCCATTTTTAATTCAAAGAAAGAGATTTTAAGTGATAGTTTAGAAATATGAGAGCTTGCACCAAAAATCAAATCTAGCTTCTGCCATGCTTCCGATGGAGACTCCAAGTCAGATATATGATGTATGTAATCATCACCCAAAGCTAAAGCAATTATACCATATGCTTTTTCTTCTCTTGCTGGATCCCTTGCCGGTCGTGTCGGAGCTGAAGATTCCCCAGCATTTGAGGCCGTAGAAGAAGCGGTAGGAGAAGGTTTGACAAGTCCCCATAAGTTCTCCCGCATTAATGCAAATTTTACCTTCATTTGCCATGTATGGAACCCCTTTCCATTGAACTTCTCAAGATTATATAAAGTAGCCATGAGAGGGTCTAACCCAGATATTGGGCAGTGTCTATCTCTCTTACAAGGCAAAAAGAACTGCAATACTTCCAAAGTATAGCCACTTGTTGTAGCAAATAGTAGTTACTAGTTTTCAAACAATGATGCTACTTTTTCTATGCTTCATAGAAGTGGATGAAATAACCACTTTCCAATCACAACCAGGTCTAGCAAGTCAAAACAAAACTGAAGCAACACTTGTAGTGAAGTTATTAAAAACTTCAAAAGACCAGAAATGCTAGAGTAGCATTTTATGTAGCATCATTTTCAAAAGCATGTAAAAACTGTCAAAACTAGAGAGCTGAACTTGGAGGGCTCATAGCACACTCTTCAAAGCAAAAGAAAGGGGGCTTTCTGAGGCAAAAGAGAGCGGGTATACCACAGTAGATCCTCTGGGAAGAAGAGGCGAAAATATGCGTCAGGTTGCCTTCACCTTCATGAACAAAGTCGACTGGTTTTTCTCTGTTTTCTCCTTCAATATGCAGCCATTGCTGCTCAGATTTCAGCACAAGGTAGCTCTAGGTATGGACTAACTCCCCCTGAAAGGAATTAGAGAAAGTCGAAGCAGGCGCAGAGAACTTGCAGCAGAGAACTTCGACGACTTTCGTACAATGGCGACCAGCAGCGCGGGTATTTTGTCAATTCCTTCCAGCCCGAAGTTCGCCCTAACAAGAGGGATCTACAGCAGAAAGGGTGTGGGAAATGGTTGAGGATTGAAGGAGAACAAGCTCAAGCAAAATTTTTGGAGAAGAGGGAGAGATGGTGAAGAAGAAGAAGAAGAGGAAGATGATGATGTGGCAGAAATGGGCTCAAGGGGGATGAAATGGCTCTGATACCATGTTGGAATACTGAAAGGAAAGAGTAGAGTTGACACAAAATCAGAATACTTGCATATAGAATGAAGAAGAAAGAGGTCCTTAAGTAGGCACCTCATACAAGGTCACTGACATCACTGATGACCTCAAAGCTCCTCAATCATCTCCTCAATCTGCTCCTAGATTCACTCAATCATCCTATGTGGCTTTTCCACCACCTAACTGTGCTTGTGGGCACCTAACTGTGCCTCTAGCACTCACACATAGAAACATAAGGTGTGCCTGAGGCATACACCTTGAGATATCCCAACAGTTAGGATCTACTAGGAATAGAAGGGAGCCTTCCAGGGAATTGGGGAGTATTCTACTTGCTACAAAGACGGATAAACGTGCGAGTAGTCATGCAGGTAACATTGAAGCCCTTGACTTAGTTTCTTAGAAGGATCTGATCTCAAAACACCAAAGTTTTTGTAAGGCTTCAGTATTTGTTTGCAATCCAAGTATCCCTTTTCCTTTTGTTGCTTGGAAGTTTTACAAAATTCCAAAAAAGCCGAGATTTGTTGCAGCTGCTTGTAAGACTTCTTTGACAGATGTCTCTAAATGGCTAAGCTACTGCTTCAAAGCCATGTTGCCTAGTGTCCATGAATTTTGGAGGGACTTATTAAAGGAGGTAGATGTCCCTTCACAATTAAGCTGGATTTTAAATGACTCCGTAGGAGTGATTCCTGTTGTAAGTTTTTTAAATTCCTTTCGAAGCATTAAAGAAAAAGAGTCTCCCATTCTCCTTCAAACCTACGAATTTACTACGCGTTATACAAAGCTAATGGCTGAAGTTTTAAAGCTGAGATTTGACAAAGATAGATGCAAAGTGCTAAAAGTTGAGAAAATAGCTTTCTGTTTTGACTTTTTGTGGCTAAATAATAAACATCATGACATTGATTCTACAATGAAAAGATACACATAAGTGTTGGAGATGTTTGCTCTTGGATAGATTTCTTTAAGATAATCTTTACATCATTCTTGTTTTCAACAAATTATGGGAATGCCTATGGGCACTAATTGTGCTGTCTTTCTAGCAAACCTTTATCCCTTCACTTATGAATTCGAGTTTATGCAATGTCTTATTTCTATCAATACCTGCCCTATCATATTACATAAGATTAGCCAAGTTAGGCGTTTTAGAGATGATTTATTTGTACCAAATGTTCCTAACTTTCAAGACTTTATGTACAAAGATGATTGTGCTTTTGGAGAAGGAATCTATACTCTTGACTCTTGTGAACTTAACTGTACTTCAAGAGGCGATTCTTGTGTTTTCTAAGATCTTAGACTCTTTCAATCTGCCGTAGGATTAGAGGTTGATATATATGATAGACATCAACAACCTGAATATAGTGGTTACACATTATAGAAATGCCTCACATTGGCAAAATATGGAGTCATTTCTTCCCAATTCCATAGATTTTCCCACCTTTGCACAACTAACTCAATGTAGTAATTTGATCACTTTGCCTTTTGTTTAATTGACATATTCTAGTAAGCATTGGGTTTGCCCAAGAGACTTTGCGGGTCTTTAGAAACCTTTTAGAATAGCCATGCCTTTTAGAATTGACAATTATTCCTGTACTATTAATATATATGTTGTCAGCGATGTAGAGACATATTTTGCATTAGTAGTGGTTCAAGACGTTCCATATTTTGTATGTTACCACGAAGCTTCTGATATTATAGGATGTTGTCCAGGGATATTAAAGGTGCAAACATCCTTGTGGACCAAGACGGAACAGTAAAGCTGGCTGATTTTGGCATGGCAAAACATGTAAGTGTACCTTTCAACAGAGAATCTATCATTTAGTAAATATTTTACTAATGAATGTTCATGTTTTATTTCACAGATTAGAAAACTAGTTCTTGTGATTCTATCGATCCACCTATTGATGATTCATGATTGTAGAAGTATTTCAAAAATGAAAAATGAAATGAAATGTATCCAATGTCTCATATAAAAACAAAAAACAAAATCAAGATCTTATCTCTCAATCGACTCATATCGCACTTTAAATCAGCTCAGAGATATGCTAGATGTTAAAAATGGATTGTGATAGCTTGTGTTCTTTTTTTTTTTTGTGAGTGAACTTTTACAAGGTGCATTGCAGAACCTCACCATTAGCAGTTTGTTATTCATGCATTTTTACCATATCCTTTTGTATGGTGCTATTGATGCATTGTCCTTTGCATGGATATCTGCTTTTGAGTCCCATGACAAAAGGGAGACAAGAAGTGCTGACAGAAACTCAGTATGAAGACCTTTGTATAAATGGATGCTCAAGTATGGCTGGGGCATGTGGATATGTATGTGTGAGAGTGTATATTTATTTTGTGTGTGTGTGCGTGGACGCTGTGGAAAGACAGGAACCACCGAGTCTTTAGAGAGCCTACTTCTTCCATGTACTACTATTTTCGGATGTCGCTCAGGCAATCCTTCTATGATTGCTTGTATGCTCGTTAGATAGATTACACTGTCTACTTGTCTTACAATGACATTTTCTGATCTTGTATTTACTGGTCTCCACTTTGGGGACAGCCTCTTGAAATAGAAAAATACATGGATTTCACAACCCCCCCCCCCCCCCCCCAAAAAAAAAAAAAAAGAGAAAAAAGAAAAAAAGAAAAAAAAAGTGTGTGTTGTGTTGGTGTGTATAGAGAGAGGAGAGCGGGTTAGTGCTCCCTCTTCGCCTTCCTGTGTGCTGGTCGGTAGCCAGCCCCTCCCTGGGGGCTTTCGGCTCTTTCAAGCCTCCGTCCGGATCCTCCCATTTGTCGCGGCTGCTGCTGGCCCTTCATCTCCTGCTTGTGTCTTCTGTGTGACTCACCCTTAGGCACCTTTGTGCTCCGCAGGTCTCCTAGGTGTGCTTCCCCACAAGGTGTGTGGGTTTTGTGGGGTTTCCATCAGCTTGACTGTGTGTAATCAATTTGCCATTTCCTGCTGCTGGTTCACTTCACTGTTCATAGATTTTGCTTCACTCCTTGTTTCCTGCCTGTCCCATAACCCTTCTTTTCCTACTTCTAAGCTCTCTAATTTCCATTCTTTTTCCCATCCTGTTCAGCCCTCCCTTTTCAGTTATTATCCTCGCCTAATCTTCTCTTCGACTTTGCTCCTTTCCTTTCCATATTTTGTCTCTTTTGTGTTTTTACTATCCATCCCTGTTCAGCTCTGTTCTTTTCTCCTTGTCTTAGGCAATGGAGTCTCATCAACACAACGGAAGTGACCCCAAGTGCCATTAGGTGGTTGCAGAAAACACAGTTATTTACAAATCTGGAGCTGCAACCATTTCTGGATACATTGCGTGGTGGAGCTGCTATGCTTGATGGAGTTTATGGTTTTCAATCTTATGAGTGACTATCGTGAGATTGAAACTTCACTATGTGTTGTAATTTTAGAGGATGAGTAACGAGAAGCTCTCAAGGCATCTCGTACGTGTATCCAATGTGGTCAGAAAGGTCATTATTGGTGCCAGTGTCCCCAAAGGAACGTTGAGGGGTCCAGTAACCAATTGGCCAATAGTGTTACTGCTGCGGCCACGTATACTCCAGCCTTCTAGTAGCATGACGCAGGCGCTGCCAGCAGGCTTTCCGGATCAAGATGGAGGATTGCTTGCTTGTTTGTGGCAGCAGGACCTACCGATCAGGTGCACCAAGCAGGGAGTCATTTATCGAGGCAGGCTTTTAGGCAGGACCTCGAGCCACGAGGAACTGTTCCCACTGACTTGGGTGGCAACTACTAGTTTGTATTATGTTTGGACGTTATGACTTGGCAAATCGAGAGGGGGTCTCCTCGTGTTCTGCTGCAGCTATTGTCTGATGCTGTTGGAGATCTGGATGGGTCTGTGGATTGCTAGTGTGGGAACCGAGACACAGTTGATTGATCCTTGTGAGCTGCTATATGCTCATTGTCCTTGGAGCTTTGAAGTTCAGCGATCTGGCGATAGTGTACCAGTTTGGACTTGAGAGGGGGCTATCTAGCTCTATGATATAGGTGCCCATGGAGGGAAGTAGACCTTGCACCGGTGGCAGTATCAGTTGGATTATTGTTCAAGTACCTTCTATTGGGGACATATAGTAGGATTGTTGTACCAGGTGACCTAGTGTACCTGTACTAGTCCAGAGGCGTGTACCTAGCACCAATGGCTTGGGAGAAACAGTTTTAGGTAGTTGGCCAACTTGCTGGCTTTAGCCCTCCATGGGCTGAGGGCTTGAGCGCTGTTTATCGGGCAGTAGGCAGCCCTATAGGTGGGTTGGCCCACCTGGCCTGGTCAGCCCAACGACTGCATTGGGTTTGCCCCCTTTCATGAGCTGGTCGGTGCCCTAGGAAGCTGGCCGACTAGGGGAGGCTGGGCTATATATATGCCTCCCCCCTCCCCTCATTTCTTAGTTCAGTTCACTGCCTTGTGGAGCAGTACAGCTAACCCTGTTGAGCAGCTCTAGGGCAGGGTAGCGGAGCAGCTCATCCACTCCCTTGCGCTCCCAATCAGTGTGGTTGTTGAGCTGTCCGGTTGAGCTCTCGAGCAGCCTGTTTGTTCCAAGGTTTTCCCCCAGTTTCTCCATTGTCATAAATTCGTTAGGGCAGGCCTAACACTACTCATAATGGGACCTCCCTCGTGAGGAGGACAAGTACAATATATAAGATGAGCACAAGGAGTCAATATCATTCCTACTTTTATCGTCATAGAGAGTGGGCATTCAAGGATTCCTATTTCGTTTATTGAAGAAGTGGAGTATTCGTAGATTCAAACTTTGAATTCCATAAGGGCTATCTAAATAGTACTCGATGAGAATGATTGCTCATTGTGCTTGCTAAAGCTGTCCATTAGCAAGCATATGCTTATTTGGTATATGATTGCTACTTTTTGTCATGTTGTAGATGGAAAATGTCTCACTCACCACTTTACTAATGTTTGTAAACTACTTAAGCTTTCATGTATTATTATGGTTAAAGTAGAAGTAGATGGAGAGGTTGAGATATCACTCAAGGAATTCATAAAAGCTTTTTCAAATACAAAATCAAACAAATGGAGATGAGGGTATACTACTTAAAATTTATCCCCAATGCTAATGGCTAATGCCCCTTGCCTATGGCTTGTGCTCCTCGCCTATGGTTTGAGCTTAGGTTGATTTGTCTATTGTATCAACTAAAAGATTGGGTATTTTTTGCATTGAAATGCTCGTTTGGAAGAGACAAATGGTCTTCACAAGCAGTTGTAGCTTGAATGAAGAGAACATAAGCCTTGCTTTGCTTACCAAGTTATCATTATTTTTTGTTTTTCTCATTTACTCTCAATTTTTTCTAAAGCTGCTCAAAAACTCCCTTCTTTAATTTGTTCTTTTACTTGTTCTATAAACCATTTTAATTTGTAATATTGAATCTATTCGAGTCTTATGAAGGTATATATGAATGAAGAGAATGTAGACTACTTTTTGATTAGCCTTCTCCTTTGGTGCTAGCGTCTGTCATGGTTGAGTCTGCCCTTCTCCTTCGGAGTGCTGACCGAAACTCTGTATGAACCCCTTTGTATAAATCAAGCTCAAGTATGCGTGGGTGTGTGGATATGTATATGTGTGAGCATACGTTTATACTATGGTCTGTTCGATCTAGGGTCAATGCCACATCTGTGAGCCCTCAAAGAGGAGAGAACGGGCTTGACACCTACAAGATGTTGGGTGTAGATTGTAGACACCTACTAGATGTTGGGTGTAGATTGTGCCACATGGGCACATGAAGGGGGATTGAGAGAGGCTGCCACATGAGCAGCAGACAGTCTGCCACGTAGGCAGCTATCAGATGTCTTCTTGGGGCAGCCATACAGCGCTGGTTGTCCTACGGTCCTCATTGTAGCTGTGAATATGCTGGCAATTTATAGGCCCTGGTACTGATTGACAGAGCCTGGAGCAGACTGATAGGCAGCAGTGTAGGTCGGCAGCAGACAGGCAGTTACTAGGTCAGCAGGTGGGGGCAGGAAAGCAGGCTCCAAACTAGGTTGGATGTCTGCAGGGCCTGCAATAGACTGGCAGCAGGTCTATTGGTGTCTGGTAGGCCATAGAGCAGCAGATGGGCACAGACTGGGTTGGCTTAGAGGTCGGATGGCACTGTTACAGTTGACTGATTTGGGGCAGTCTGCAGGATGCAGGTCGGCCAGATCTAGAGAAGTTATCCCGTAAAAGGTTCCATTTAGGGTGTGCTCCTTAGTTCAGTTTGGCAGCAGCTCTCAGCCAGTATTGGGCTTCACGGTGTACACATCTAAAGACTGTAGCAGAGTACATGTGTATGCAGGAGGGAGCAGCATGCAGATCCCACCCCTAGAGCCAGCTACTGCTCTTTTAGTATATTTTGGAGTCCCTAGCCTTGCGCCTACCTTGGTACAAGAGAAACAAATTTTTTAGATTAGATTTCTTGTAACTACATACCTCTAGATCTGGATCAAGCTTATTCTGAGATATATCCCAACTTAACTCTGGCTAGCTTGTACTTAACTTGGGCAAGGCAAAGTGGAGAGAGAGGTGGGTCTTTGCTAAGGGGTATATTCAAAGAGCCAAGGACAGGGTATATTGCAGTCTAATGGAAGGGTTGGCTAATTATAGTTATGGGTTTCTAATGCTCAATTCAGTGGGCGAAGATTGTTAGACAGCGTAGATCTCCTAGGGAGTCTAGTGAGCTAGGTCATACCGAGGAAACCAAGAGAATTCTACTTGGCACTGATTGTATTGCCAGGCCAATTTAAGAAGTAATTTCCCCCAGCAAACCTGTACAAAGTTCAACAAGCATACAGACCGCATGCTCTTTGCTTGTTATTCCAGAGGACCCAGAAAAGATGCATGGATAGCTATAGAGTCTGAGTCTAGACACCTCACACAGCAGCAGAATGGAGAATGAGCAGAAGAAAGAACACACATGTAGATCCAACTTCAAAGAATATGTATACACAAGATTATCCTTTAGTGCTAGCCTCTGTCACGGCTGAGTCTTCCCTTCACCTCTGGAGTGCCGACAGAAACTCATTACGAAGACCTTTGTATAAATGGATGCTCAAGTTGTGTGGGCGTGTGGATTTGTATATGTGAGAGCATATGTTTATACTATGGTCTACACCCACTGTTGGGCGCTGATGACGTCAGTGGGGATGTCATAGTAGCTAGTCCCTACTATGCGTGATGGAGTTCATGGTTTCAACCTTATGAATGACTATCATGAGATTGAAACTGCACTATTTGTTGTGTTTTTAAAGGAGGATGAGTTTGGGCATGTTCGTGGGTTCATCCAGATATATGTATACACAAGAATGTCCTTGATAACTCCTCTTTCCCTACTCGTTTGTGTCCCTTTCACCTTGTTTCCAGTCTGCCTAGTTCCAATAAATCCTCATCCGAGTGCCCAAGATCCATCCACCTAGGGACTCGGAAGTTGAAAGTGGAATTTCTCTAGGATATAGAGTCTCCTCTCATGTAGTTGAATATCATCCAACTGTGCTGTCCTCAACCCTCATAAACGAATGTGAATCTTTGCACTATTTGACATTAGCACATTCATCTCACAGTGTCTTGGGGATTCCTCTAGTAACCACCAAGAAAAGTCACCAATTGTGGCATATTTGACTCTGGTTCTTTCTTTTGAGGTTGGTCATCCTTCTTCTTTTGATCCGCCGCCTTCTATTTGTAGTTGCGTGCAATTTGTCCAGACTTATCAGAGAAGAAGCATTCATTTTTTTGCTTGCCTCCATCCTCTGAAGAGTTCCCTGCCTCCTCTGAGGATTTGCATCAGTCTGTTCCTGAAGCAAAAAAGGACTTGTCGTCGCCATTCTCACTTTATATCTTTTCATGGATGCTACAAGCTCTCCAAGACTCACTTGACTCCTTGGTGAGCAATTTTGAAACAATTCACAGCCAGATCTGATCCAATGAGCCCAGATTCCGCAGACTGAAAGACTGCTGCCAGCAGTCTATAGATGGCCGGTCAGCAGCCTTCTTACTGATCTGGAACAGGGGGCATTTATGCCCCTTCACTTTTACTTTTTCTGGGCCCTTGGCTGGGCTCCAATGTGTTCCAGCCTTGGCCCCTCCATTGCCACTGCTGCCGGCCTACATCCACAGTCCATAGGGGCTGATCTTCTCCATCAGATCCCTGTCTCTGTCTGCAGGTCTATCAGTCTTCCCTGTGGATCTTGTGCCCAGATTCCGCAGACTGAAAGACTGCTGCCAGCAGTCTATAGATGGCCGGTCAGCAGCCTTCTTACCGATCTGGAACAGGGGGCATTTATGCCCCTTCACTTTTACTTTTTCTGGGCCCTTGGCTGGGCTCCAATGTGTTCCATTGCATCAATCGCCACCTTGCTGCTACATCATACCCACATGCCTGCCCATGTGTCCGCCTACTTGCCATCCCACATGGTAGCCCTTGTGTGGGGCCAGATCCGTCCAGATTTTACCATGTGGCATGCATGCGTCATGGGCATATGGTTTGCTCTCTTACTTCCAATCATATTCATAGAAGAACTTGAAATGAAAGTATACACCTTCTACCCCAACGCTACCCTTGGATGGGGAAACACCTTGCCATGCCATCTACTACCTCAATACATAGCCAAAGTGTATATGAAGGAATATGGCATGGAGAAATGGAAGCCACTCGATAGAGATGGTACAAACTTCAAAGTCGGGCTGAATGTTTAGTTTATTTGGGGGTGGGGGTGCTTAGGTACCTCTAACCTCTTTTGATAGAAAATGGCTTTAATACATAAGCTATGGTGTTAGCCTAAAGATATAATGACATTTTAGACAGAGATGGACTGTATGCTCTATGGGAAAGATGATTGCTGTGGAAGGACATCTCTGTTCAAAAGGGTTAAATATGCACATATATGCAAGACGAGCACTAGCTCTCACAGCTTCACCCTATGCTGATCTATAAGAAACATGATTGCCCTGGAAGCCCCTTCTTTCTCAAAACTGACAAATATGCACATATATGCAAGACGAGACCTAGCTATAGTGACTTTGAATTGGCAGTAGAAGGATGGAGGGAAGTCCCAAGGGAAAAAGTGAACATGCAAAACATTCTAGACGTGATATAAAGAGGATTAGATCTTGCAAAATTTTGCAGCAGTTTGTAGCCTTTTGCTTGGAAGTGCAGGGGAACTAAACCTAAAGTCACACCTTCATATCAATATAATACTTGATTCACAAAATACTTGCGATAAACATGTAGGTCATCATTCCCCTAAAAATATTAAAAAGCAAATCAGAACATTAAGTTTAGATAATTTGTTAGTGCCTTGTATGATGTTTGGAAATGTTTCAAATTGGAAAAAACACCTTTTTTTCATTTTGGGGAGGGGGACGGGGGAAAAGAGGAAGGGGGGGGAGTAGCAAGCAATCTCGGGAACTCTGCAAAGTTCCTCTAAGCAGCCAGTGAAGAAAGTGGGATCATACATAATTGAGGTTATCGGAACTTATCAGCTGCCCCCTTGTAGACTGACTGCCCCTCTCCCTCTTTCCTACATTGCAGATTTTTTGCATTCATTTCTTCTTATATTCAAGCTGAACTTTAGTGGAACTTCATGTGCGTGCTTTTCAGATGTGCCCTTTTGTTAAGCACAGTGTCAAAATTGCATGACTAATGGCATGAAACAGATCTTAGAGGGCCTTTGCAGAAAATGACAGAGTCATGATAGGTGGTGTATAGAGTGCCAACGTCGACAGATAAAGAAGGCACGAAATATGCAAGTGTGATGTTTGGGCTGATTCAATGTCTCGACATGTGGACCAGGTCACGAAATAGGTGTAAGGTTGCAGCCAGGGTGTGTTTAGGAAACATGTCTGGAAGAAGCGTTCGAGACAGTTCACAAATCGGCCTTTTGTCCTGGACCCTGTGCAGGACAGTGATGATGAAGATCTGAGCTGCCCTTGAAGCTTCACACATCAGCATAGGACTTGCAGCTAGTTTAACAATTGGCCTGCTTAAACCTGTTTCCAGGTGTGTAAACTTGCACCTCATCCCATTAGGCCTGCAATGTACAGACCTCAAGGGATCATAAAGCTAGACAAACAGTACTCTACATACATGGCTAGTACAGAATCCAGGTAGGGAGTTACCTTCTGACGTAACCTGCAGGAGCTGCAGCCTATAACACACAAACAATCAAGGGCAGGGAAACCAAGAAGGAAATCTGGCCAGATGGTGTGTCAGGAAAAAAGCAGACAATTATCTGCTAGTTGGTGCTTTGGGCGAAAGGGGTTTTCTTTTCTTATTTCTGCAGTCATGGAATGGCTTGCAACAACATAGTAGGAGATGGTATGAACAGCCTCAAAGAAAAAGGTGGTCAGGGATGCAATCAACACCTGTGATTTCAAGAATTTTAACAAGGATAGAATTTAAGAAGCAGCCCAAGATACTTCCATACCTGCTCAATGGAAATGGGAAGGAGTGAAATGGAATGGGAAAATGAAGCAGTTGCCGAAAAGTATCAAATTTTGACAGAGCTAATGGCTTCCAAGCTAAAGTAAAAATAGCTCAGCACTTTAAAATAGGATTAGTGGGTCGAAGATGGATGTACAGGGGTGATACACATGAACATGAGAAAGGAGAAGGGTGTATGAGATAGCACCACATGGACATGAGAAAGGAGAGAGGAAAAGAACTAGGATGTGTGTGCAGAGGTGGGACATTTTTTGAAGAGTACAATGTCCTGTTGTGAGGGTGATTGCTCCCAAGGAAACTGTTTTATCATAGAGGGACAGAGTCATTGATTTATTTAGAGCATAATGAATGCTAGTGTGAGTGATAATAACTCATGCATATTCTGATTCTTACAAAAGCATGTTAAAGAACAGCATCAAGGAAAGGATCCACATGTGGTTGAAAAAGATCTCTTCGCCCCTCCAAAACATTTAAAGGAAAAGAAACAACAGAATGCTTCTATGGGAATGTAGAATATCTCTTTGCACTAAACTAATGTCTGTAATGTAGATGTCTGCTTAGAACCATTACTGGCATTCCATGGAATTTTTCTAATGTCCTTAAGAAACAGGGGTTGATTTTAAAGCATGTTTTGTCGTGCAGATCAAAGAGAAGGGCGTCGCTTTGTCTTTCAAGGGCAGCCCGTATTGGATGGCTCCAGAGGTACATCGCAGATCCTGTGCATCTTTGCCATGCTGTTACCCATCAAGCTAACCACATTGGCGATAGAATTGTCAACTTCCAAAAGTGTATTGCTTGAAAACAATACTTGATTTTTGGATGTTTGAAATTGAGATGTTGCTGTACATAATAAGATTGGACTAGCTGTAGTTGTAAACATCTTCACAGAATTGTTGAGAGCATGATTCCTTTGCTAAACTTGTAGGTCATTATGCAAAGGTACACTGGCTACGAGTGTGCAGTGGACATTTGGAGTCTTGGATGCACTGTCATAGAGATGGTTACTGGAAAACCCCCATGGAGTGAGTATGAAGGGGTAAGTGTGATATCTTCACCTCATGTCTAGGTTAAGGGTTGCCAAGTGAATCTGAACCTGGATTTGAGTTTCTGCCCAGATGAGCTGTGTGCATCTATCTTCCCGTTGGGATTGAATCGAGATCCTTGTGTTAATAACACTCTTCCTATACCTGTCTGCTAACTTGGCTAGAGCCTAGAGGAACTAGATTTTTCTGTTTGCTGCATGTTAACCATAACAAGTTAGTCCCTGCTAGTCATTCCAATTCCAGTGCACACAACAATCAAAGTGAGAAATAGTCGTTCAAACTCTTTTAAAATAGCACATGATCATCCATGTTATGTGTAAGAAAGAGTTGCTCAGGCCAGCTATTAGATGGCAGTACCTTGACCAAAAATTTTGCTGTAAGATCAAATTGAGCAGCTATGAGCCATGTGTTGTCCAAAGATTTGGAACAAAAAGCCATGGCTACTTCCACAGTGAAGGCATAGGTAATTGAAAGAAAGTGCTTTGTGCTAGAGTGTTCCACAGAACGCTGGGAGAACAGGAGCACTTGCTGAACAGAAGACAGTTCCGACTTACTCAACAGAACAGGTGCACTTGCTGAACAAAAGACAGTTTCGACTTATACAACACAAAGTCAAGAAGGTAACAATGGGTGATGAAAGAGAAGAAATAGGATGGGGCATAGCACATGAGTGTAGGATCGATTGAAAAAGAGAGTGCAGATTGCAAAGGAGTCGATGATAATCAGCCGTCACGTCAACTAGGATAATGAAAAAAAAAAGGAGTACAAGGTACAAGTACCTAGACCTAGGACTAAGTGTCCTATGTGGCCTAAAAGGCACTAACACTACAAGTGCCTATATTTATGCCTACAAGGCACATACCATGGCCTATAGGGCATCTCTAGAACCACCAGGAGATGGCCTACAAACCCCCCTCCATGGGATGGGCTGAAGTACTCTGGAAACGTCTCAGAACACCTGGTTTTTTCTGGTCATGGTGGCACATGTTCATCCAAAAGGATATAGCCGCCTATGAATGTACAAGGGATGTCAGATCATGTAACAAAGGGAACCAAGTGTAAAGTCTGTCGGAAGACTTCGAACTTGGGACGAGGAAGTGCCTTTGTAAACATATCTGCTATGTTGTCCTCTGTGGGAAGATAGGACAACTCTATGTCTCCTGTTGACAACCGCTCCCGAACAAAATGATAGTGAACTTCAATATGCTTGGTACGCGCATGAAACACTAGGTTACGCACAATGGCCAAAGCACTCTGGTTGTCAGTGTAGACAATAGTGGAGGATGTCTGGCGAATACCAAGATCTGTAAGTAACTGTCGAAGCCAAACACACTCTACTGTAGCGGTGAAAGCTGCCCTGTACTCAGCCTCACATCTAGATGTGGCAACTCAGAACTGTTGGTTGCTTCTTGCTGAGCCAAGAGATACATGAATTGCCAAGCAAAAAACAATTGCCAGTATGTGACACTCTGGTGTCGGAACATCCTGCCTAGTCACTATCCGTGTAAGCATGCATGGTAAGTGAACCCTGATCACCATAGAAGAGGGCTAAATCCTGAGTGCCTTTGAGATATCTGAAGACTCTCTTCACTGCTTGCCAATGCTGTGAATTGGGCATGTGCATGAATTTGCTGAGCTGAGATACTGCATATTGTAAGTCAGGTCTGGTGTGACATAAATAAATAAGGCATCCAACGGCTTGTTGATAAAGAATGATATCACATGGTGGGCTCCCATCATGAGCTGAGAATTTGAAGCCAGGGTCCATTGGAGTAGAGATTGGCTTGCAATCCTCAAACTGAAAACGACCAAGGAGCTGTCCAATATACTTGGACTGAGACATCATGATACCCCCCTCGACATGAGCAAACTGAATGCCCAAATAATAGTGGAGCTGTCCCATGTCTGACATTTCAAAAACCTACTGCAAATCAGCCTTGAAAGCTGCAATTTGCTGAGTAATTGGGCCTGTGATGATCATATCATCCACATATAAAATCAGCACTAAAAAATCAGATCCACTCCCGCGGACATAAAGAGTGGGTTCTGTGGGGCTATTCTGAAAACCAAGGGATAGTAAGTGTGCATGAATTTTGGCATACCATGCCCTGGGTGCCTACTTCAAACCATAAAGGGCTTTTCTAAGCCAGCATACCTTATTTTCAGAATTAACAACCTCAAAGCCAGGAGGTTGTGTGACATATACTTCTTCTTGCAGATCCCCATGAAGAAAAGCAGCCTTGATGTCAAGTTGGTGCACTTGCCAATGATGATGGGCTGCAATGGCAATGTCACATCTAATGGTAGTAATCCTGGATGTGGGAGCAAATGTCTCCTCAAAGTCAATGCCTTGTTGTTGGGCATACCCTTTTGCAACAAGACGGGCTTTGTATCGATCTATGCTGCCATCAGATTTCCTTCTTAATTTGTATACCCACCGGGTTCCAATGGCATGCTTGCCGAGAGGGAGATCTACTAATTCCCATGTGTCATTTTTAGCAATGAAATGTAACTCAGCCCTCACTGCATCCATCCACTCTTTGCTGTCAAAAGCATCTTTATGGCACAGAGGCTCTTCATTGCAAGCTGTAGCAAGGAGTGCAAACTCAAGAAAGTGACCATGCTGTCTATTCCCTGATCTTGTCCAGGCAGCAAAAGGCTGATCTTGTTTGCTGTCCCTCAATGTATCAAGAAGCCATCTGGGAACTTGCCTTTGCTGTCTAGCGACAGCTCTTTCTTCAATGACTGCATCATGAATAGTGGGATCATTCTTGGTTTGTGCCAAAACACAATCAAAGAGGATGGGATAGTAGGCTCTGGAGTGGAGTAAGAAATAGGCACGTGGAAGGTGAGATGAACAGTGGGATGATAACTAGAAGTGAAGGGAGGACGCTCCCTTGATACTGCCTCGACACTTGTGGAGCAGAGTCCCATCCTTCTCCGTCCCTTTCCTGCCTCCTTCCCCGCCTTCTCCCTTCTTCTTACAGCCTGCCCTCTTCCGCTCCCCCTCCTCGCCTCTTCTCCGGCTCCTCCTCTAACATCTCTCCGCCTCACCCTGCCTTTTATCTTTTTCCTCTCTGCAGCGGGAGCGTTTGTGCTTGTTCAGAGAAAGAAAATCTTGGTGGTGACCCTTGGTCTGGCTAGAGGGGCTCTATGGCAGCACCCTTAAATCCCACAACCGTTAAGGTCCTTCTTTCCGAAGTCGACATGCAATAGGTATAACAAGCAGTTCAGTCCCTCCAGGACAAGGCGATCGTGGGCAGAATTGTGGGCCTCACACCCACAAGGAGACAGATGCGAGAGTGGATCCAAGCGAGCTTGGCACCAGAGGGTGACCACATTTAGGTTGTCAACATCTATGGAAGATCACCATCTATGTAAGAGGCGTCTTCCTCATCCAGTTGAGCTTCCTCAATACTGCCTCCACACTTGTGGAGCAGAGCCCCATCCGTCTTGGCTTGCATTTGGTGTACCTCTTCCCTTGGTACCATGGCTTTACAGTGGAGGACATGGACACGACACACCACGTTTTCCGTTTTTCGATTACGCTCCGCTTCCTGAGGCTCCCAAAGGAATATAGAACCATCCTCACCTCCATTGGTCGAGCATTTGGCACTGTATTGGAGTCTCCGTCAGATTTGGCGGCATTAGGGATAGGAGATGACTGGGTCCCCATGATTAGACTAGTGGTTGGGAATCCAGAGTCCCTCCTAGAGACCCTTGAAGGGGGTACACTTCGCCAACGAGTGGAGATTTTTGGGTTACCAAGCCAGTGTCTTCATTGCAGACAGATGCGTCACCTAGCTAGAGATTGCCCCCGTGGCCAAGGCCGAGCCCCCCCTCCCCCCCAACCCCCATAGAGCAGGCAGAGTTAGCAGGCCAGAGCCTAGCACCCCCCTTGATAGGAGCAACAAGAGTCTCAGATCCCTTGGGTGATCCCTTCAGAAGGGGACTGGACCGAGGTTAAAAAGGAAAAGAAACCAAGCAATCAGGCTCGAAAGCGCTGCAGGTAGAGGGCTAGACGCACAGAGAGAGAGAGAGAGAGAGAGAGAGAGAGAGAGAGAGAGAGAGAGAGAGAGAGTATTTTGAGAGGCACCTGAGGAGGAGTAGCAGAGCAGGAGGCCACATGTGGAGACTCATCCCCCTTAGCGGCAAGGGCCACCGCTCAGCCAGGTGATCCTTGCGGGATGGAGGTCCAACGTTCGCATTCACCCTTGTATCATCCTGATGCTGCGATGGCGGGAGCTGTGGATGTTGGCCCGGCAGCGGTTGAGGAGGAGCGGATTTAGAGCCCCAGTAGAGGGGCCTATGGTCACCCCTACTCCCCCTCCCTCCTCTCCCTCTCCCTCTCCCTCTCCCCCCCCCCTTCCCTCTTCTCTTGGGTTCCCCTCACCCCTCGTACTATGTCATCCTCAGCACCTGTCCTCCTCCTTCCCCCTCCCTCCGTCTCCCTTCTCCCTCCTTAGCAAGTTTTTCAGCCTCCCTTGCCTCAACTCCCGTGCAAGTGGGCAAGGGTAAGACATCGCTCCCTTCCGCTTCCTCATCGCAGCATCCCATCCCCTCTCTCCATTTGGGAGGGGGGGCCAAAGGAAAGGGGCTCGTCCTCTCGCTTAGCAGCTCCCAAATTTCAGCTTGGGCATTCCTTACCGCGGGACTTCTGGAGATTGGGCCTCTGAAATCATCTCGAGATTCCATACTCTTACCCTCTTGGAGGTAACGCTTGTGATCTTGCAGCCCCGGAAAGAGGGTTTGATCAGCGTAGTGGGCTCCCAGACACACTTAGTTTGGAGATTCCAGTTCGCCTCCACAGGGTTGGAGAAGTGGTTCTCAATGGTGTTCGATGCTCTATGTTGGGAGATCAGATTTCACGCATGATGGATGAGTGGATGGGCCCATAGGGATTGGACCTTTGGCACGCCCATGGTCCTACGGTGAATTTTCAGTTGTTCTTCACGCGGGAGAAGCCGATGTGTGGTTTGGCGGTAGGAGTTATCAAATTGCCACTTGAGGCAAAGGTTGATCAGGCATACTACTAGCCACTCTAGAAGTGTGCGGAGTTGTTTGGGATGGAATTCTCCTTAATGATGAAGTGACACGGAAGATTGGCATTGAGTTGGTGTCCACCCTAGTACGCCGATGTACAGACACAGACTACTCGCTCTCCAAACCCCCGGCAAAGTCACATAAGGCAGTCTTTTTGGAAGAGGCAGGAGGCTTTTTTTCTGCATCCCCTTTCTCATGAGCTGGACCATAGTGAGTTGGAACGTGCACGGGCTCTATGATCGTGCTCATAGTCAACCGCAGTAGCTGATCCTTCGGCAAGAGCTGCAGAGGGCAGTGGTAGAGCGGGCAGTGGACTTCCTTTTGATTTAGGAGCACATGTTCTTAGCATCGGTCATTAGACGACGACACCACCTCCTTCCGAGGAGAGGCTCGGAGGTGTGGTCCCCTATAGTAGGATAGAGGGGAGGGGTCTGCATCTCAGTCTCAGAGATAGTGGCTCTAGAGGTTTATGATCAAGGCGAGCTTATCCCAAGATGGGTAGTTTGGATGGGAGTTAGGATGGTAGAGTCTAGGATTGGGATCTTGAATGTATATGCCTTAGCATGCAGACAACATCGTTCGGCCTTTTGGAGGAGGCTGACAGAGTGTCTTTCGGTTGTAGACTCCTGGATTGTTGGAGGAGACTTCAACAACCTGAAGTTTGGGGAGGACAAGCAGGGCGGTGCCTCTTTCTTTGAGATGCCAGCAATAGAGCAGAGCACCTTGGAGCAGCTCAGCTTCATGATCAGTTGTAGAGACCCGTGGCGAGAGCCGGAGTTCAATAGGATACCTGGTAGCCTCCTCTTCTCTTTCGAAGAGAGGAGACATGATGTACAGCTTGAGAGGCTAGACCGCTTCTACGTTGGGGGTTGGACACTGTACAGAGGCGGCTCTACGAGAAATTCTGGCAGGCACCACGATGTTAGACCACTCTCTCGTAGTACTCCACTTAGAGCAGCCCCACCGAGGTTTGCTCAAGAAGAGGGTCCGCATTCCAGAGGACCTCCTGTAGGATGGGGAGATTCAGCAGGTCATGGTAGAGATTTGGCAACAATCATAGACGGCACCTTGCGAGGATTGGGCTGCATGGTTGGCTGATGCGATCTAGAGGAGCAGTGAGGAGTTGCAAGCTCATGCCCTTAGACGGAGGAGGGCTCTTCAGGGGCGCAATTGAGCACTGCGGAGAGACCTCACCTCCATAGAGAGGCTCAGGGAGCAAGACCTAGGATCCCAAAGAGGTTTGAGAGCGCACACCTTGAGCTTCAGGACATGAAGATTGGGCGGGCTGAGTTCTCCTATCACTCCTCTCGGACCAGGTGGGTACAGCAGGGGGACAAGATGACGAAGCAGTCCTTGATCATTGGGCCACGATCGGTTGGCATGTAGTTGCAGCGTCTACGGGATCTGCAGTGCATCATGCACATTGATCCAGATGAGATTGTAGACTTGATTACATGATTTTACAACCAGCTCTTTCAGACGAAGAGGATGACTTCAGCTTGTCTTGTGGGCCCGTGAGTTAGTTTGGGACCACGTTCCGACGGTAGTCTCGCATGATTTATGCAAGAGCCTTTCACGCATGAGGAGCTTTGGGAAGCCCTTAAGGCTCTCTCGACCTAGGAGTATCCTGGCGAGGACGGCTTGACTCTGGCCTTCTTTCAAAACTTCTGGGAGATGATCTCCACCCGTTTTCACCTAGCCTGCTAGGAGATATTCAACACGGGCTCCCTTCCTCAGTCCTTGAGCAAGGGGGGGATTTGTTTTAGCCCGAAACGTGGAGATAGGTCAGACATTTGGCAGTGGAGATCGATCACCTTGATATTGCATACAAGATCCTCGCTAAGTTGCGATTACGGTCCCATCTTATTGACGTCATCCACGACACTCTGATCGGGTTCAAGGGCTCAGCATCCTTGACAACATCTTCACGTTCTAAGAGGTAGTGGATTGGTCCAGGGAGAAGTCACAGACTTTGGCTGTCCTTCTCTTGGAGTTTGAGAAGGCTTATGATAGGGTGGAGTTGTCTTTCGTGGAGGGTATCATGTGGAGATTGGGTTTCTCAGATAGATGGATTAGAGGAGTTTTTGCGCTTTATCGTGGAGCATCTTGTCAGATGCTTATCAGTGGACACATGGGAGAGGCCTTTCCTCTCTCTCTCTCGCTCGGTCCGCCAAGTCTGTCCCCTCGCTCCCTTACTCTTCTTATTTGTGGTGGAGGCTCTGGGCTACTACTTGAGATCGATGGTGGCGGGCCTCACAGGGTTGAGGCTCCCAATTAGACAAGAGGAGGAGCTGCTAGACTTTGTGTTTGCGGATGACACGGCCTTGTACGTAGAGGGCACCACTGCGAGTTTGGAGAGAGTCAGGGGAGCCTTGGCTATCTACTATGAGGCCTTGGGTGCCTGCGGCTTGATCACCATCTGCCAAGCAACCCGGGCTCTAGTATTGCTCGTGCCGTCCGATCTTGCCCAAAGGAAGTTTCGAACCATCCGTCGGAGCTGCCCAATGCACCCTGTGTGAAAACACTAGCAAGAGGTGATATACCAGGCCGTGACAAGAAGGACTTGGTTTGCCACTGAGGCACGACCCGCTAGGGAGAGTTTGGCCGAGCTCTAACTAGAGAAGCTTGCGCCGAACACTCTTGAGGACCAGGCGATTTGCTGCTCTGCTGTAATATTAGTACCCACCTGGCATCCAATGTATCTCGCTATTTGGCCCCGCGATATCTAGCGGAAGCCGAAGTCGCTCCCCCACTATCGAATCTCTTGTGTCTCCCCAGAGCCTGTGAGACTGAGGGAGGATACTCGTTCTAGAGTGAGGAGGTCTCTCCAGCTTACCGGATACAGGGTGAGAGCATTCAAAGGATAGAGCCCCATGAGGCGGCCCTCTTGATAGCCTCGCTCCTCATTCTCCTCGGGAGGACAACGTATGGGAGGTAGTAGCCAGTATCATGGCGTGGAACATTTGGGTTGCTCGATGCAGTCTGGTGATGGTGAGCATATGGTTCCACCCTCGACTATCTTGGTCGCCATCTGGCAGGACATCATCCACACCCTCCGCTCCACCTGGGAGCGTGGGACCCGAAGCTCTAGTGCGACTATCGTGAGGCACGCTCGCTTCTGCAAGGCTTGGTCTGCAAGAGTTTTTTACATATTCACTCCGCGAGGGATTCGTTGGTTGTATAGTCCCCTCACTTGGCTGTTAGCCCCAATACCAGAGATCCCCTAGGCGGTGAGCTGGGTTTCTCTGGAACAGGCCGATTTTCTTCTTTCCGCCTTTTCCAGTTTTTTCCCTACTCAGCACATTTGGGGCTGCTGTTTTGTATGAAGTCTTTCAAGCATTAATAGAAGGTTCCTTTCTTTGCAAAGAAAGTAGTAGGAAAGCTAAGAAAGCAGTCAAAAGCTAAAAACAATTTTTTGATTTGATTAATGTATGTAGCGGAAAAAAGTAAAGAACTATCCCAACATAAATAGTTTAAAGAAATAGAATTAATAGGACTTAAATAGCTTTAAATAAAACATTTGGTTTTGGAGATTACGTCCCACCTTACAGCAAGGGGGTAATCATCTGCGATGTCGAGGTAGTTCCACAGTCTGAGACTCCATGGAAGGGACCGCCTTGGACATGGTCTCAAACACAGAAGTTGTGAAAAGGGGCCATTTGCCTTAGGCTGTTGTGGAGGAGCAGTGTCCTACGTTGAAAGAGGGCCGGGCTGGAATGTAGAGGACCGAGTCATGAGACGGTGAGGGAGAGGTCCCAGCCTTGCCCTTGCTCAAGAGCTTGGGCACTGGAGGAGGGTGGGACTGCGCAAGGGGGGGGAGGGATTTGGAAATGGAAGGGCTCCTGCAGTGGTGGGGAGGAGGGGGGGGGGGTGAGAGTAACTGCAGTAGTAGATCGGAAACATATAAGGTCTCCTCTCCATCTCCGAGCACTCAATGATCACCTAGAGTCGAGGGACCCCTGTTGGGGTAAAGGCACATTGCCACCCTTTAAAATGTTACGACCGCTATGACTGTCTTAAGACAGTCATAGGGTGAATACCTAATCCTAATAAAACCTTTGAGTTTGTGGTGTGGCTCAACACATTCTTACACACCCACACTCCCTAGTGTCGACTGTCTCCTACCGTTCCACCCCCCTCTTTCCCTCACAAGTGGTATGAGAGCCTACCTCCTCCCTCTCTCACTCCGGTCTACCCCTCCCTCTCCCCTCGGGCCTCGTGCCCTCTGTCAGCAGGCAGCACGCGGTTCTTCAAGGGCAGCAGCGAGCTCTTCAGCTCGCCTATCGCCAGCTCCAAGGCGGGCGCAGCCAGCGCGCGCAGCGCGCAGCATCGGCCGCGCGCAGCCAGGCTGCACAGGCAGCTGGTCGCGACCGCGACCAGCTGCGACAGGCAGCCGGCCGTGCAGCTGTTAGCTGCCGGGTCGTGTGACCAGCAGCAGCCGGCTGCACACAGGCAGCCGACCTCCATCAGCGGGCTGTGAACAGCCGTGCACAAACCGGCCACGCACAGATCTCCTGTTCAGCAGCGTCCTCGGGACGCATGCACGTACAGGTACAGCCGTACCGGCTGTACCCTCAGCCAAGGTTCGAGTGCAAATTTTTTTTTGAGAATTTCGACATTTTTTTTGGGGATCCGTGCCCTCGCAGGTACAGAAGGTACAGCTGCACAGGCACAAACAGACTTTGTTTGGGGAAGAAGGAAAAAGTGAGAGCACTCTGCTCTTTTGCGTGGTACTTGCAAGTACACGTAGGTACAGAAGTACAACGAGTTTTTTTTCCTTGATGTATTCTCGGAATTTTTTCAGTTTTAAAACTGTGTGTTTGAGGTACAGCAAGTACACTCGTGTCCCTCGTGCTTGAGGTGACTAGTGCCACAGTGTGTGGTGGTTGCACAGTTATTTTTCGGGAAGGTCAGATGCCTTGATTTGCAGAGGGCTTTTATGCTTACACTGAGTGCAAATCTCAGTTTTCGGGTGACTATTACAAAGGGCTTTTGCCTGGAAGTGTATGCAGTGACATTTCTTTGCAGGTCACATTTTGTGTACGGCACTTAGAAAATCTCAGTTGAGCCACGCTTGGCCAGGGCGCATCGAGTTTACTCGGTCCCTAACTGTCCATCGTTGACAGTGCTCAAAAGATTTTCTTTTCGGTGTTTGTACGTTGGGATCTGTGTTGTTACTGTGCACACAGGCAGTTTATGCATTACATTGTCAGGTAAAAGTGCCAGGAGAGCGCTGAATTTTGTATGCTACCTCATTGTTGAGGGTGTTTTTCACTTGGTACAGGTGTCAAATCAAGGGGCTTTTGCCCAGATTTTGCTTGTGAGCACTTGAGTTATTGTTTGAGAACTTCAGATGCCTTTTATCCCCTTGGCAGAAGGGTGATTGGTTGGGATTTGTCCCATGCTTTGTTGCAGGTTTGTGACAAGCTGAGGTGTTTGGAGCTTTTTTTAGTGGACAAAACAGTGTATGCCGAGTGGTTTATGCATATAAAACCAGTGCAATACCTCATCTGAGGTGGGAGAAGTGTCCAGGACAGCAGTGTTTTGTGCTTCGTCAGATGATGATGCACTGATAAAACACTTGTGGAACAGCTGCAGCATTCTGTAGTTACTGTTTTATGCCTATTTGAGCACGGTACAGTGTGTCAGAAGGTACAGTGACTGGAGGGAAAATTTTCTGTTTTGCTGCAGGTTTTTGACAGTAAAAAACAGCACTATTGTGAGTGCTCCTGGCTCTTGATAGAGCAGGTTTTCTGAGAAATCAGAATTTTATTTAGTCATTTTTTGACTTACAGGGAGTCAGGCACTTTCCTTGTCTAATATGGCATCAGGGGGAAGTGAATCCTCAATGCTGAACATAAAGAAATTGGAAGGAGGAGCAATCGTGTACAACGGCCTCCTGACAGGTTTGTTCCAGGAGCCAATAATGTGGCTGATTTTATCATGGTGACAGATTGTGGTGAGCCTTCCAGCTTCAGGGAAGCTATGCGAAGAACAGAGAAAAGGAAGTGGGAGAAAGCCATGCAGTCAGAAATGGACTCCTTACTTCATAATGATACATGGGATTTGGTGCAGCTACCTGCAGGCAGAAAGGTTTTGCCATGCAAGTGGGTTTACAAAGTCAAAGTGGATTCAAACGCTTTACCGAGGTATAAGGCCAGATTGGTTGCCAAGGGATTTAAGCAGGAGAAGGTTATTGACTTTGATGAGATCTTTTCCCCTGTAGTCAAGATGACTACTTTGAGAGCCATGTTAGCTCTTGTTGCTCATGAGGACATGGATTTATGTCAGATGGATGTGAAGACTGCTTTTCTTCACGGAGATCTCCATGATGAGATCTACATGAGTCAGCCAGAGGGATATGCTGTTAAAGGGAAAGAGCAGCTTGTGTGTAAGCTCAAGAGGAGCTTGTATGGACTCAAGCAGGCGTCAAGAGAATGGTACAAGAAGTTTGATGCCTTCATGCAGTCCCAAGGGTATCATAGGTGTGAGACCGATCACTGCTTGTACACCAAACGGGAAAAGGATGGCAGTTTGATGCTACTCATTCTATATGTGCATGACATGCTGATTGCCAGCAAATCTCAGCAGGAGATTATTGCTTTGAAGAAGCAACTACATAAGTCTTTTGACATGAAAGACTTGGGTGATGCAAATCACATACTAGGTATGCGGATTACTCGTGATAGGTCTAAGGGACTTTTGTTTCTTTCACAGGAAGAGTACATTGGCAAGGTACTGCAGAGGTTTAAAATGGAGGGGGGGAAGTCTATTAGTACCCCGTTGCCTCCTCATTTAAAACTCAGCAGTAAGGACAGCCCCAGATCAGATGATGATAAGGCTGAGATGGCCAAGGTTCCGTATGCATCTGCAGTTGGTTCTTTGATGTATGCCATGGTTGCCACTCGTTCGGATAGTGCTTTTGCGGTGGGAGTCATCAGCAGGTATATGGTAAATCCAGGCAAGCGGCACTGGGAAGCAGTGAAAGGCGTCTTGAGGTATCTCAAGGGTACCAAAGACTTGTGCATATGCTATGGTAGGCAGGATGCATTGGTGCATGGTTTTACAGATTCAGACTATGCAGGGAATGCAGATAACCGGAAGTCTACTACCGGTTATATTTTCACATTTGCAGGAGGTCCTATTCATGGGTGTCTCGGTTGCAGAAATGCATTGCACTGTCAACCACTGAAGCTGAATATATTGCAGCCACTGAGGCTTGCAAGGAAGCAATATGGCTTACTCGGCTGGTGGGAGATTTGGGCATTACAAGAGATATGCCAGTTTTGCATTGTGATAGTCAGAGTGCTATCATGTTGGCAAAGAATCCGGTCTTTCATCAGAAGACCAAGCACATAGATGTGAAATACCATTTCATTAGGGAGGTACTGGAAGACAAGCGGCTTGAGCTTGTGAAGGTGCATACTAATGATAATCCTGCAGATTTGCTCACTAAGAGCTTGCCTACAGAGCGGTTTGCACATTGTCGCCGCATCATGGGATTAGGTTGAGACCATTCTTATTTTATGGTCTTGTATTTAGTGACTGTATATTGTTGTAATTTTTATTCTTTTCTCCCCTTTAGGCACATTGGCCTTTAGGTGGGAGGTTGTTGGGGTAAAGGCACATTGCCACCCTTTAAAATGTTACGACCGCTATGACTGTCTTAAGACAGTCATAGGGTGAATACCTAATCCTAATAAAACCTTTGAGTTTGTGGTGTGGCTCAACACATTCTTACACACCCACACTCCCTAGTGTCGACTGTCTCCTACCGTTCCACCCCCCTTTTTCCCTCACAACCCCATCATTTGCTACAACTAAGGTTGCTGAAGGTGGAGGGGACTCGAGCATCGTGCTAAAACATTCCCCAATGGAGGGGAGAATGGGTTGATACGCCTCTGGGAGCACCAAGAAGCAGACCATCAACAGAAAGCGAGGCACATGATGTGTCGAGTCCATATCATCAACTGTAAATCAATGGTACCAAGGGATGAAATAAACCAAGTGTGGCCCATGGTGGTACACTACTCTACCAAAGCTTGGGAAGTGTGGGGGAGCTCAGCTGAAGAAGAACTCTTCTCCCATAGATTGTGACCTCTTGAATGTGGTCATGCTCCTGGACTAAGCTCACCTGAATTCAATCATGCACCTGACTTCTTGTGGCCATAAGGCCAACAATGCATCCCACCACGGCCCTATCATGCTGTTTTCAACTGCTGTTTGTCTTTTGGGGCGAGCGGAAGTGAGAGTAGAGGGAGCTGCTACGAGACGCCCTCTGGACAAACCAAAGAGCGGTCACCACCTAGAAAGCGCACCCCCAAAAGGACAAACCAAAGCACTGCTTCTGCTAACTGAGGAGAGAAAGTTCAAAGGGTGGAAGGGGAGGAAAAGGGGGAAAGAAAAAGCTAAAGGCAGCTGAGAAGTGCTGCCAAGAAAGAGCACGAAAAAGGAAGGCTATGACTGCAGTCTCCCTCAAACCACCTCAAGGAGGGAAGGCAAAAAGGCCACTCAGCCCTGCACTTTAGAAAAGACCAGTGCATAAGGCAGCTCCGAGTTCAGAACATTGAAGGTGCCTCCAAGAAACTGCAACAAAAGACCCCTGCACAGTTGAATGTGCAAGGAGCTCAACACAAACCCTCGGTCCAAACCATGGGATATGTCCAGGGCAGGAGCAGCCTGGCAGGAGGCTTCAAGCCGGCCAGCAAGAAGCTCGTTTGAGCCACTCAAAAGTTGGGAGGATCTCCAAGACAGGCGGGTGATTAAAGAGTAGTACGAATGCTGCCTCCAGGCCGCTGGAACACACCGACTGCAGCTCAGAAGAGCTTGAACTACTGACGAAGGCCCTGTGGAAATCGTGAACTGGGGGGGCCACAAGAAGCAGCAGAAAATCCGCCTGCAAACGGGTTTAGGGAAAATATTGCATTGCAGTAACAATATTGACAGAGGTAAAGACAAATTACTTAATTGGGAAGAAAGCATTTTATTCCCGAGCTCTAACTGACAAAATCTTTCATGTCTATGCTTGGAGCCACGTACTTTCCTGTGATGTGTTTCAAAAAATGCTTTCATTTTGATCTACAAAGATTTCTTTAGGGCAACATTGCCTCTTCAAAGCCAGAATGTGGGAAGTTGTGAGAATGCAGCAGAAACTGAACAAAAAGGAAAGAGCACACACACTGGAACCAAACTGCAACACTGGAGAGAGAGAGAGAGAGAGAGAGAGAGAGAGAGAAGGGATCGGCGGGTGGCGTGGGGGGGGGGGGGGGCTATATATTGCCTCACCACCTTCAGTCGGCCTGCTCTTGTGGGCCGACCAGCCTTCCCCAAGGAGGACGACCATGCTACCAAAGGTGGCCTACCAGTAGAGTTGGTCCACCCTGCCTCTGCCCTTGGTTTTGAGCTCTGGAAACCTGGCTAATCAGGTCGGGTCTGGTGTCCAGGGGGTAGTCACACAGCCCCCCCATACTGGGTCATACAATGAACAGCAAAAGGGCTGCTATAACGGCAGCAAGCAGGCCCATACGAGCCCTGAACAGCCCGGATCCGACCCATACCCCTCCTGGAAACACCTGCAGCTAGTGCAACTCCAAGGTGGCCTGCTAACATGCCCACAGGGCCTCGAGCCATTGTCTCAACTGTGCCGTACTGGTCCGCACAGATCTGCTCCCTTCCAGACAGCCAGATCTGCCCCAGAGGTGGCTGGCTCCAGCACAAGACCCTGGCAGGCAACATGCCCAGGTATGCATCCAACCCTCCCCTACACTATCCTCACAAGGGGCAGGCACACCCACAACACAGGCCCTTATCCCACTGTACACATGATACATCAGGAGATGCTGAACTCCAACTCCAGATGGCATCTTATGCTTGGGTACTGATGAGGAACATAGGAGTAGCTTTGCTTTTGAAGTTTTTCTTTTCAATTTTAAAATTCTCATTAACTCATAATTTTGTTTAAAGTTGCTTACAAACTCTCTTCTTTCCTTTGTTCTCCCGCTTGTTATATACA
Organism: Dipteris shenzhenensis; assembly: GCF_047967505.1. Lineage (NCBI taxonomy): Eukaryota > Viridiplantae > Streptophyta > Polypodiopsida > Gleicheniales > Dipteridaceae > Dipteris > Dipteris shenzhenensis. Next base: position 29,721,007 of record NC_141610.1, on the reverse strand, counting down.
AAAATTAATTTGTATGATTGGATATATGCCAGTCTTATGAAGGTCTATATAGAAGTTCCAAAAGCATGAGTTAGGCTCTTTTTGGAATAGTTCAGCATACAGACACACCTGGCTTCATTAGTCTGTACCTCCTACTTTGTGGTGTCTTCCTGCCTATTTAAATCTATGATGACCAAACACCTTCCCCCACGGGTCCTCCCCCTTTCCAAAAAAACGTGTTCATGTTCTAAATCATGTTAATATCGTTTATGCATGCAGCTTGTCTCGTCCATTACCAGAAAATGAGATTTGTTTGTTATCCAGAATGTCATCTTCAAGTATCTGTATATCTTTTAACTGCGTTCAGATGCTTCTGGCTGTATTTGCTTCATATTAGTGTAGCAGGCGTGGGATGTAGGTTTTTGCTATAGCCTGGATTTTGAACTAGTTTGAATTCGAGAGCGTAATAACAATACCTCTCAAATTCCTTACAATTACTGCATCACATGCATCACAAACATGACATCAGGGGTAATTTTGTGGCTTAACATTTGTGTCATGTATTATTCAGGTAGCAGCGATGTTTAAAGTTACCAGAGCAGAAGTTCCTCCAATCCCAGAAACTCTGTCCTCTGATGGACGAGCATTTGTCAGGCTTTGTCTGCAAAGAAATCCAGCTGATCGTCCTTCTGCAGCATTTCTCCTGGAACATCCATTTGTGCAGATTCCAACTGATTGTCCTGATCCCATGGTGCACCTCCACTTTCTGGATGCCTTGGTAAGTGTTTCAGTTCTTTGTACAGGTCCAGTGGCCAGGATTCTGTGTTCTCCACTGGTCTACTACTCTGACAAGTGCTGTACTTCTAGCTCTAAAAAATTCTGTGTCGATGGGAAGTTTCACAAACAAACACACTTATAACGATTTGAAAAATCTAGCACTAGAATGAAATTTGTTTGTGCTGTTTTGAGAAATTCTTTCACTGACTCACTCGATTGGTCTCAGGATATTGGAGAAAGGAGCATGCGTCAAGATAATGAGGGCAGAGTATCCCATAGAAGAACTGCACCACAGACATCAAATATTAGGTGAGGATCAGTAAGCTGCCAGTTGTTTGTTGGCTTGTAGGATCGGTAAGCTACTAGTCCATGGGCTATTGAGTGCCAAGTACTTACAGTTGACTGCTAGACTCAACCCTTGGCAAGCCACCCAGGTTTAATCCATGGCTTTAAATTGCTACTAGTCCAGAGTGCATGCAGCAGTGTGACTTATCATGGTTGCTCTAGTGTAATTCACTGCATTTATGGGAATACTCTGGATATTCAATTTACATTGGTATCTGTGCAGTGAATCCTTCCATGTTCCAGCTCGACCTGGAATATATCCATCCCTAAGTGCGCCTGTCTCACCACGCTCATCACATCAAGCACTCAGCGGGTTGTCTCCTACACGATCAGCAGGTCTGCTACCTGGATTCTCCACACCACCAACAGGAGGTCCTGGAGGCTTGCCTGCCACAGGACTGGACTTGTATAGAACTTATGGGAGTCAGCCAAATGGGCCCCCCAAAAGGTCAGGACGGTCATCAAACGTGAGACATGCACTCCCAACTTCTCTGCATGTCATGGTTAATGGAAATCTGGGGAATGATTCTCAATGGGGTATGGTTTCTGAGAAGAGGCAAATGCCACAGAACTACGCACACAAAAACAACGGTTTTGCTAATTCTGGATATGGCAGACGACCCAGAGAGGTGGAACTGGACTATTCAAGGCAACAAAATGGGCCTTCACGGAAACTGGATGAGCAAGTGACTCAGCAGCTTCTAAAAAGACCACCTCAGAGCCCAAAATATGGGCGTGGGTCACCAAGTGGATCGACAATAATTAGTCGTTCTGGCAGCCATGAATTGAACTTATGAAGTGGCTTGACGTCAATTTCTGAGGTCGTGAATATCTCCACCAGAGCAACACTGCAGTGAGGCAAACTGATGCGGTTGGCATTACATACATAGAACGGTGGTTGATAGGAATGGCTTGCAGAAGGAAGCATGCCATTGTTGATGAAGCATATTTTGGCAAGTGATTGAAGTTGCCTCTATAGAGCTTGCTGGATGAAAACTGCAAAATGCTTTTTAGTATGCCATATCTCTTTCTGATAGAGATTGATTGGGAGCATCAGATTTAAACCCTGGCTCAATCCATTGAAGGAATGGTGAAAGGTGACATACCTACTTACTTGAAGTTTTGGGTTGAATGATTCTGCGGTACAAGGACAGCTTTTGGTACCATCTGTCTCATCTGTATTTTAGTTGCTCTTGCAGTTCCAATCTAACATTTCGGTTAACTTTTTCCCCATATATTGCCTATCCTGGCGTTGGCATGGCTAATGGGCATGTTTTTGAGGGTTAACTAGGGAAAACTCCTCATGCAAGGTTTATCTTTGTAAATGGTGAATCTGACAGGTGTTGGCTTTATGAACCTTTCCAATGGTGGCCAACTATATTGTATGACATGCCCACAGACTGCATGTACCTTGGACACAATACAAAGTCACATCACTGACAACCAATCCCAATAGTAGGACATTTATGGGACATGGAGAAAGTTTGTATTGCCTTCAAGTCTAATATACCTTGGGATCCAATGCCTATGTACATTTTGATGGTACCTTTTGAGAAATAACTGTACTCTTTATTGACTTCACATTGTGCCATATTTGATGGCACACAGATTTCCTTGAGATGCAAGTCCATGTTGCAGCTAGCTGGCATATCGTACGTTTTCTGAAGTCTTATAGGTAGAGTTGTTGAACTCGTCATTCCTTCCTGATTTCTCTCATCTTGCGTCATTTTTGAACCATCTTGAAGAGAAGGGATGATACCATTGTATCCTAATGCAGCTGAATGATGGCTTGTATTGCATTGAAGCACTCAAAGTAGTTGCCATGTTATTTACATTCTAGTAAGGTACTTCCTGCGGCAAGAGTCTAGCCATCGGTACAGATAGTAGATGTAGAATGTCTCCTTTTGGGAAAGCTCGGGTGAAAAGAGATACTGTGTGCCCAGGCCGAGCATGTGTGGGGGGATGGATGTCTTGCACATACATGGATGCATGTACATCCATGTATTTGAGAGAGAGAGAGAGAGAGATGTTGCTCCAGAGGATCAACAAAAGTATCCTAAGTAGTGATTCTTTCAATGCTCATGCTCTGCTTTTAAAAAACTTGCTCATGCACTGCGGAGAGGCATGAAGATTGCTTTATAAAGGACAATTATTCAGCGAGAACAACCATTTTGATTAGTTCAGCTTTTATTTGTGGACTTCTTATTGATGAGAGCAGTCTCAGTTATGCAACAACTTAGTGAAATTTGTGTTGAGGATAAAGGAGAAATAGATGGCTTGTTCTTGCAAGGGAATTATATTAGTGTAGATTTTAATGCATATTTCTTTTGTTTTCATACGCTTTTAAATTCATTGTTGAGTTAAGGGGCAAGTGGAAATTCAAATATGGTTGGGTTCTATTGATTGAACCCACACGATTGAAGAGGGACGACATATGCATGTTAGAATTGCTCACAAGAACAAGACACAAATACTTTATCTGGTTATGTTTTTAGGTTTCCCCCCTGCTAAAATGAGCATTAGCCTCAAACTCTTTGTTCTTGTTTAAATTGATATCTTGGATCCCAAGCATGTCTTTGCATCATTGAAATGTCATGCCACCCAATGGCTTTGTAAAAATGTCAGTATCTTGTTGATTTGTCGTGTCAAAGATAAGATCATGCAAGTTTTTCCTTTATGAAGTGAAACTTCGACCTCTTTTGAAGATTTGTACATTCCACCAAAGTTAGACGTGAGAATTTTCATATTTCTTCTAGTTCGATTTCCCACTAGAATATTGAACATTTGAGAGAGATACAAAGCATCTCACTTTGTTCCATCTTGTATACCCAAGTTCGTCCTCGAACATTTGAAAGAAATACAAAGCATCTCACTTTGTTCCATCTTGTATACCCAAGTTGGCCTAGGGAAATCATCTGTGAAAGTGATGAAGTAATGTGTGTCGCCCAAAGACTTGACGTCCAAAGGTCCCATAATTTAGGTATGCACTCTCTCTCTCTCTCTCTCTCTTTCTCTCTCTCTCTCTCTCTCTCTCTCTCTTTCGAGAGATGTTCAGATAGAGCGGGAAGGAGGAGATGAAGGAATACAAATGATTTGGAATATGGGATGCAATTACTTGTTGCATAGAGTTTAACTTAGAGATGTTATAATCATACTGAACGCTCTTTTAAAATAAAAATTCTTTTCTAGTCTTGGCTCTTAGTTGGTGGAATCAAGAGCCTCATGCAATGTGTCACCCAGAAAGGATTGGTTCACATATTTGAATACAAATCTCCATATGGATATTCATACAAATGTTCATATTGACGATCGAAAACTGACATGGGAACGATCAAAAGGTAATTAAAGGAATTGGTGAAATTCCCATTAGTTTGCCTAATGGCAACCCTTGATATATACATAATGTGAATTATGTTAAAAGGTTCATGCGCATATTTGTTGTTTGTTACCCAGATTTCAGAACAACAAATTAAGGTGGATTTTGGTAGTGATGAATGTGTAATCTTGAACGAGCTATAGAATATGAAGGTAAGTGCAAAAGATGTGAGACAAGGCTACTTGTGCAGATTGTACACTTGCATTATGACAACAAGTGCAAGTGACTTTGAGAATGACGAAAAGATTTGGCTATGTCATAAGAGATTTAGGCATATAGACTTGGAGAGTTTAGCCAAGTTACACAAGGAACTCATGGTGTAGGGACTTGCCTCATGTGATTGAGAAAGTAAAAAAAGTATGCCAACCATGTTGTTATGGAAAGCACATTTTTTAAAGGTCAAGTACATAGAGCAAAAGATGTGCTATGAGTGTGGTTGCGTTTCTTCATTTGCATAACGTTTGGCTTAAAACTATTCTACCAGTAGGTGCATTTCTTTCTCTTCCTCTGCCTCTACCTTTGCCTCAGCCTTTGGTTGCAGAAGTACCTACGTCTATATCAGCCTTCTTTCTATAATATTTAGAAGCCCCATGATCTAGGTGGTTCCATAATCATATGTCTCTTTGTTAAGGTAAGTTATTTTTCAAAAGCTAAATCGTTGGAGTATTCCTTATTGCATACAAGTCCTTCAAAACTTTCCAAGATTTCCAAGGTCTTATCATTTTAAGTTTTCCAATTACAAAAAGAGAACTATTTATGGAGTCGATTTATTTGAAAGTACAAATTAGCAACACATGGTAAGTTCCTAGAAATTTTGGGAGAGGTAGAGTGTGTCACAATACTTCGAGAGGTTGAGTGTGTGTCACAATAAAACAAAATATATACATCTAAGAGCGATGATGGAAAGACGTTAATTCGGTAATGTACATGCAATTCTCTAGTTCTTTTCTAGCATCTATAATTAACTTCTTATCTCTGATAATGGGTATCACAATATCCTTGCCATAAAACTTGATGAGATTAATTGCCAACCAAGCTCTTTCATCTCAATCTGATTACTTTTACATAATCAAGGTACTCTCCTCCTATGTGAACGTACATGTGCTAGTAGATGATGGTGTTGGTATTCATTTTAAGGATTTTTTGATTTAGAAGCTATTCACAAGCTTAAACTATAGGCAAATGGAGGCGATTATGCAAGAATGCGAGGAGATAGACTAGAAACTCATCATATTTAGAATGAAGAAGAAGTTAATAGAAGGTATGTCCCCCTAATTTACACCCAACTAGCATTAGAGCACACATGCACACACTTATTGACTCAACTACTAATTATGGTTAGGAGAAAATCCATAGATAAGGGAAAGGATGCCCCTAACATTCCAATTGTTGACACTACCTTAATATTTTAATACTTTCAACATCCCCTTGTAGTGATTGTGTCATGATGTGCAAGTTGTGAAATCAATCACCAAATGAAAATAAGGCTAAAGCTTTACCGAAAGCTTTTTGTGAAAAGATCTACCACATTCTGGTATGTAGGACAATAGATCAAACTAATCTCTTCTACATGCAATGTCTGTCGAAAACATAAGGATAATGTACCTCAATGTGTTTCAAGTGAGCATGAAACATAGGATTTTGTGTTACTGTAATTCCACTTTGACTCTTAGTGAGAATACGAGTGGGTGGCTTTTAAACCCCATGAAGATCTGGCATTAGTCTCTCGAGCCATACATAGTCAACTATAGTTCTCAAGATTGCTTTGTTCTTAGCCTCACATGAAGAGGTGGCCATAGTTTGTTATTCTTGCTCAACAAATATCTTCATGAGCTGCTAGGAAAGAAACATTTTCTATTGGTGGACTATCTACCATCATTGTCACCAACCCATTTTATCATCAACTGCAAGGAATTGAGATCTTGCCCCTTGCTCAACATAAAACAATCCTAGATGGTTTCCTAACCTATTGCCCACCATGAGGAAAGATGTCTCCAAAGATTGGTTGGCAAATTTTGATAGCAATAATATTCTAGCAGTTTAGGTTGGGCGCCTGCTACTAACTAACTATAGGAGGCATGCTCGGGTTGCAAATATCTAAAAGTTTGTTTTACTGGCTATACTAGTGAATGGCCTTTTGGTTGTGCATATACCTACTGGTCACCCAAGAGAGCAAGGTGTGGGAGAGGAAGGTGCAGCCTGCTCTAATAGCAAAGTAGAGAGTTGGTACCAAGGTGAGTCTCTACATTAAAACATCATCAACAACTATGACCAGGGCTAGGGAGATAGGAGACAAAACATTAGCTGTTAACCACCTAGATATTTCTAGCCTTGTTTTAGGGCCTATTAACATTTAAATTCAAATAAGAGATAGGCTTGTTTACCTTTCTTGTTATTGTTTTGCCAGCCTGAGGGTTCTTCAATTGCATTGGAATCCCAAACTTAGAAATCTTTCTTTTGTTCTACATAGTGCCTTGTGCTTTTGGAATGACAACAAAATCTTTGACTACCTCTAGAGCTTGGATCTAAGATGGGTTGGGCTTCTTTATATTCCTCCTTAATACAATCTATCAGATCCTCTTCATTCATTTCATCCTCAAACACTTTGGACCACTTATAGGCAATATTGCATCATACCCACGCTGCACCATAAAATCTTTCTTCATAAATATCAAACTTACATCATTTCTTTAGATTCCTCCTTAATGCAATATCTAATCATATCATCATGTCATCCCCAAACTCTTTGAACCACTTCTAAGCAATATTGTATCATACCCACGCTCCTCCATAAAATATTTCTTTAGATATAGCAAAATTACATCATTATCATGATTGATGTGGTTGAATAATGAAAGATATTAGTGGCTCTCACTACCTCTTCTTATCCCTCACCTAAAGTTGGAGAAAGAGTTATTTGGGGAGGCTGATTACCACCAACTTTCTCTTCAACCTCTTTCTAGTATGGATGGACAATAGGGGAATAGAGAACCCATATCTTCTTAGAGGGCTGGGTTGTTTTAGATGCCTAATATTTTCCATGAGGGAAAATGTTTAATTGTGTCACTAGAGATGCCACAAAGAATTAGAATTTTTTTTGTAAATCAAATGTTGCTATTTCTAAACCTAATATTTCTAGAAACAATTACTAAAAAACTTGGAAGATCCTCAGCAAGAGCAAGTTGAATACATGCTTGTGGGTTTCTCTTGATTTATAAATTATTCTTTTTCAACTTCTAACATCACATCTGGTTCTTTAGGTAGCTTTGCATCCTAAATTAAAATGACAAAGGAGGATCAAGAAGCTCTACCTCGACTAGGACAAGTGTGGACATCAACCTCTCAAGAGTGAAGTTGGAATACCAACTCTCTAAATAGAGAGGCTAATTCCTTAGAGTTCATAGGACTTGGTGAAGGACCTTCATGTTGCCATATCAGCTCTTGCAATCAAGAAAACATAGTGCCCCTTTCTTAGAGAGGTTGATTCCTTAGAGTTCATAGGCCTTGGTGAAGGACCTTCGTCTTGCCATATCAACTCTTGCAAACAAGAAAACATAGTGCACCTTTCTTAGAGACCTAACATTTCTCACATTACCTCCGTTGTTGCTAATCAAAAAGTTTGTTACCTAGGTTTCAATGAGAGCAATCAAGCTCTAGGGAGGGGGGGGGGGGGGGTTCACTCACAAATGTGTAAGCATAGCACATGGGTTTAACAGAAGGGATTAAAAAAATATTTTCATTACACTTAAACAAAAAATCTACCAAAGGGTGCTATTTGTATAAAGGGTGTGTTTTATTCATGGAAAATTCATAGATAAGGGACTTTTACATTAGGCCTTGAACACATGTGATATAGAGGATTTACACATAGTCAACCCCTTGAGCAATCAAATGCCATGGGATTAAAAGGAAGCTAATGAGTGTATGTGTTCTAAGCTAAGGAAAATTGTTATGCATATCCTCATTGAAGAAAATAGAAGTAGACTTACTCTCTCGAGGTGGGTTGGTTGGATTTCCATATCGGTTTCTCTGCTCCATGGACAACTTGGGCATTTGTATCCAATTTGACTAGTTTTACATTCTACATGTTAATACCTCCCCTGGGTGCTTTCATAGCTACTCTTAGGTGGTCAGGCTTGATTACAAACATATGGGATGAAAGTGGTAAGGTTTTTGCCTCTTAATACATGTTGACGATGTCGTTGTCTTCTTTGTTTGATGTAACTTGATGCATGACACTTTGTTCTTCCATGTGCCTTAATGCTTTATGTGTGGATGCCATGTCCTGTTCTATGGTCATCTCATGCACTTGTGCTTTTGGCATGCTTATTACACCAATCTGTGCATTCATGCTTTGCTTTTCCATTTATTGCAAAGGTCTTACCAATTGATTTCTTTCAATATTGGTAGTGTCTAATTGCTAATAATGATTTTGATCTAACACGCGCATAGAGCTCAAAAAGACGATGACTTTTTCTTTTTGGAGCGTGTGCAAATTCCTCTTGGATTGCAAGTTACTGCTTGTTGAAGTTTTTGTGAAGAAGAGGACCTTTGATGATGTGGCACAAGGATTCACATGCAAATTCAAACTGTGCTTCACAAGGGCCTTTGTGCTTAGGTGGCACTGTAAGTGATGTGGCATATTAACCAATCTTGACCCTAAACCTAACCATGGTTAGTGTGAGTTACTTGACCATTGACCAAACCCAAGGTCAATGTGACTTAACCTTGGCAATTGGGATAATGTGCCATGTGTCCATTTTTAGACCAACTACTTAACCCAGGGTCATTCTCACTTGACGCTAGTTATATCCTATTTGCCACGTGGTTTTTTTAATTAAAAAAAATGTGGAGAACCTTAGAAACTTTGCAAAGTAAACCTTTCAAGATGCAGAGGAATTGCAGCAGTAGAGACGTCAGGGCAGCGACGATGAGTCACAGCGACCTCCGTGAAGATCTCCATGAAGATATCTGGGGTGAGTTTGATGGTGCGGGTCCTACCCGTTTGGAGAAGCAGGAGTTGGCCGCTTTAGAGCTATGAGGGAGCTCTGTGGAGGTCGACAGGAGTTTGTGGGAGCTTTCCAATTTGCCAGGAGCACGATCTGCTGGTTGATGAGATACTGTAAGAGATGCTTTAGAGTAGATGAGTTACTGGGCTGCTCTGTGTGCTGAGCCGTTAGATGGAGGCTTGAAGAGTAGGCTGTAGGAGACACACTATTATGGTTGCTTGCTTTGGAGCGCTGTCACGGCCGTGGGATCATCGTGCAGTGGAGGCATGGTCATTGCTGTGTGTAAGGCACTGGCGTTGCCTTGTTTGCTAGGCATCAAATGGAGAGCTACAGTCGGTTATCGTTTGCAGCATGGAGGTTAGCTCGTTTGCATACAAGAGCTAGTTGGAGGAGCTATTGTGGAACGGTCGCTATGGAGGGCTAGACGGCCTTGTGGAGCTCTTGAGAGGTGTGCAGCTGCTGGATGCTTCAGATCGCCCTAAAATGCACCACTAGTGGTGAGTTTTGAAGGCTGGCTCAAATTTCGAGGCACAATTGGAGTGCCACTGTTTTGAAGGCTGGCTCAAATTTCAAGGCACAATTGGAGTGCCACTGGTGCTCCTTTTTGCAACTCATTTTTTGAAGGTGCCATTTTGAGCACCAGTGCTCTATTTCACCTCCAGCCAATAGGAGACCAACATTTCAAACTGAGACTGGGTTAAAGTGCCTTCAATGCTCCCAAAAAGGTATAGGTTTGGATGGGTAGGACCGTAGGCCAATGAGAACGTCCCACCTCTCAAGTGCAAAGCTCCTTGCAAGTACAAAGACCTCTGTCCAACCTCTATTAAATGCCAAAGCCTCCTTGTGCAATTTGTGTGAACAAAATCTTGTTGTGCCACCAGCTGCACATTTGTGTCTCCTGTGCACAGACCTAAGGTGTCCTAGTCACCTCTGCCAGCTCAACTCCAGCGGCCAGACCATCTGTGCCTTGTCGCAGTTTCTTGACAGACATAGGGTGCTCCGTTCTTGATGTACTTCAGGTGTAACTGTTTTGGGCCACGACCTTGTTTTAAGGCCTGTGAATGCAAAAGTCGAGCAGCTTTTCGTGTCATGTTCTTCCTTTCTTTTTTTTTTTTGCGGTGAAGGTATCAACTTTATTAGATGAAGAAAAAAAAAGGGGGAAAAAGAAATTACATTCCTGATAGATCTGTTTTCTGATAGTTTCAAAACCATCTCTGAAGATAAAGAAGACAAAAGTTCCTTTTACCAAAGCCTTGCCATGGCTTTACAGGCTTCGTTCTTGTGGCTAAAAGAGGTCATGGTCCTTTGAATCTCCTCCATGTATATTGGGATCGGCATTCTCCCCTGAGGCAGCCTTTGGAATGCTCTTCCATTTTCAAATTTCCATATAATGGAGAGGATTACAGCCCTGAGTGGCTAGACTAATTGGTGGGTCAGCTCATTGAGCTTTCCTCTATAGCCGAGGAGTGCAGTTCTCCAATGAAACTTGATATGCAGCTTCATTTCAGACAGTTTCTTCTCTACAGCCGTCCACAGTTCTCTTGACATAGGACATTCCCACAGCAAGTGCGTGTGTGTCTCTCTGAATCTGTTATAAAGTGGGCATTCCGGGGGTATGCGAGGGTTCCATTTTGAGAGCCTTGCTCTAGTTGGCAGCTTTCCTATCGCTATTCTCCATAACAGCATGTTGAGTCTAAGTGATTGGGTAGCAGAACACACTCCTTTCAGTCTTGACAGCCATCTGTTCACTCCATCCTAAGGGGCATGGAACTTCCATTGGCTTCGAGCCACAACTGCCCCTGTTGGGCCCTTCACACTACGGAAATCTTTGCACGTCAGTCGGTTAAGGGGTTTGCCACTGGAGGTGACGAAGCCCTTGAAGTCCCTTTCGTCTCTGAGTTGGTTGCTCGTTGGCCAATTGGGGTTGATTCTTTGTATCGTGCTTTCTACTAGCTATTGTTCCTTGTTACTGTGTATGCCAGTGAAGAATTATTCATCATTACCCGTACCCCTTCTCATTAGTAATCATGTGTAAGTAAAATGAAGAAAGTCAACCTTTGGAATGCAAATCATTCTCAAGCAAAAAAAGGAAAGGATTTCCATGTTATTATCACTATTGTTACAAAACTATAATAGATGTATATGATGTCACAATGATTAATGAAAAATCAGTCAAGAGAGATCAAGGAATGATTGATGTAGAATTGGAAAGATAGGTTTCCAAACTTGGATGTGGCACAAGTGGAGCCATTTCAAAATTGCTAACACACATAGGCCAATGCCTATAGAATCATCAGAAGAATGGAATAGTAGTGTAATGGAATAGTAGTGTAGATGCTTTGCCAATGTGTTCAAAAGAATCAACTATCACTAATGTGTGCTTAATGACCAACAAGAAAACCCAAAAAAACCAGAAGAAAGGAGCTAAGAAAGGAACTGTGAATATACAAAATAACTGATGATCCCAAACCAAACCTAATGAAAGTGAAAAACACACACATAGGGGGATGCAAACCAAAGGATAACACTGGAAGGTTATAACATGCATCTCTCCAAGTATACAAAAAAAGGATGAGGCATTCAACAACATCTTTGCCACCCGGGCTCTTTGAATGCCCACTTCTATAGAAAGATGATGTAGAACATATTCTCTTGGATAAGTCTCAAAGATGGCAGCCAGCCATGGATGAGGAATTACATCTTGTCCATACAATAGAGGATTCATCAAGGATAAAAACAAATATGGAATAGTAAGAAGCACTCTCCTATCAACGTCATCAATGGCCAACTCTTGACACATTGAAGAAAGGAGAACAAAAAGGAATAGACACATTACCAAATCTATAGCAATTCATTGTTGTTCCCAAGAGCAAGGACAACTAATGCATAAACTCTAGATTGGTTGGAAACAATAGTTGACACATCTCAAGCAAAAAATATAAAAAGAACAAGATCAAAAGAACTAACTTACTTCATGCAGTGCAAAACAAAACAATGAGATATGATGCTTAAAAGAGGATCTCACTAAACTCAAACAGTCACTAAGAGCACAACATATGACTGCAATACACATCAGTACAAGAAGAGGTACATTTAGTTCAAACTTATTGACATTTTCAATACCACAAGTTCACCCATGGGTTCCAAATATATGCTACAAATCCTAAGCCTCATCATGCACAGCCTCATCCTTTTCTCTCTTACAAAAATTCCTATTGATAAACAATGAATCATTTGCCAAGGTCCAAGGAGACATATGTCCTATACAAATAGAATACATCTAGTAAAAAGTATGTTTTTGGAAGCCAAATTGGATGCCAAACAAGGTGATCAAACACTAGGTCTATCAACATGTGCATCTACATGTCATATACAATCAGGTATTCAATACCCTCCACATCAAGTATCAAAATTAGGTACACAACTTATTCAATACGCTTCACATCAAGTACCAAAATTGTGCCACATCGCCGATCCATAAATTATTTTTGTGCGATCCACAAGAAAAGAGAAACTCTGGAAGCACTCAACAACAAGGCAAGGACTACTTTGAGAAAAAATCTCTATTGTGCAAAGGCATTGTATAATGATTGACTAGTGCACCACAAGTTCCACACCTTCTGAGTTACACGCATGGCTTCCAAACTCCGTGATACAATAAGATATAACTAAGGACGAGTAATAAAATCGTTCTAGGTGAATGTTCACCCTATATTAGCAAGCACCTAAGTAGCACAAGATGTGTGTGTAAAGTAGTGGTACAACTTTGCTTGTACCTATGTCTGCCTAAGAAGCAGTGGTACAATTTTGCTTGTACCTATGTGTGCCTAAGAATAATATCTCAAGAATATCTCTTAGGAATCCTACATGCAATTACTACATGCGATTCCTATATGTGCATCCTACATGCAATCCCTATATCCACATCCTTCATGTAAGTTCTACATGCGATTCCTACATGCAATTCCTACATGTAGAGAGAGAAATCCCTACAATTCGTACATGCAGAGAGAGAAGAAAACTTGTATAGATATCTCATGATGGAATGAATACCAAACTCTTTGGGGGATTCTGTTCAGTTCAACTTTGATGTTCTCATGCACTTATCTCCAAGTGTCCATGCTACCTTGCACTATCAACATCCAATAGCATGTCTTACCCTTGTCTCCCACTCCCCCATGTCCATCATTGCTTTCCCCCTCTCCTCCTCTCTTTTTCTTCTCTCCCCCCAACACCTTTGCTCTAATTACATTACTTCTCTCCCACTCCTCTGCTTCTATTGAACCCTTATGCTCCTAGATTAGTTTCTCAACCCTTACCCTCAAACATAATGAGGGAGACGAGCTTTCCACCATGTATACTAGTCTAGACTTCATTACCTCAACCATGTTGATGAATGATTCTTTCATGCAAGCATACACACCCTCTACTTTCCACACTTGAGGCTATGTCTCTTATTGGACCACAACCTAAGGTCCTAAGCTACAAACATACTACAATGATGACACCAATGATATCTATATGTGATAAAATCCTCGGAGCCTTTTAAATGACAAAGAGAAGTGGACACACATAGCCATAGATGAGAAAGCCTAGCCTCTACTTTTGGATAGGGATTGGCTCAAAAGAGCCAAAGTTCTTATGACCGAGGATCCAAAATCACGACAATTAGGACCGAGGAAACAAGGTCAAAACACCAATGAACCCTAGCTCATATTCTGAGGAGTTACAAACCACAAGATCTAGAAGTGGAAGATCAATTTCCACAACATGTGGAAACATAGCTCATGGAAATGAATATCTTACCAATGGGTGAGATCAAATCTTCCAATTGGCAAGCGAGATCAAAACAATGAGAGGAGCAATTGGAAGAGAAAAAATGCCTCAATCCTTAGCATTATTTCAAAGATTGATAACATAAAGAGAGCTAGAAGAGCCCAAAGTGATGATCAATTGACTCAACATGAAAAATCTAGTCCCCAAGACAATACAAGAATTGAACTTGGGGTAGCACAGAAGAAGAACCATGAACATTTAAGGAGGTAAGTGGTAAAACGTGATGACAACCCAATGATCAAACCATTATTCACAAGCTTCAAGGATGCCTTTGCATGAAGATACATTTATTTAAGAGGTGTGCCCACCAAGATCTTCCAACACAAGATTCCCTTCATACCAAGTACCAAGTAGTATGCCAATAGAGGTATAGGATGAACAAAACTATTCCAAGCACGTGAAGGCCAAGTTGGACTAATTGATAAGAGTAGGGTTCATCTACACAATTGACTTAAGTGATAGGCTCATATCGATTGTGGTTGGTGCTAAGGAAAATGGGAAGATCCAAGCATCCTCGACTACAAAAAGCTCAATGTCATAACCATACCATACCTATTTTCCATTTGCTTCATCAACAATATCTTAGACTAGGTAGTAGGCCATGATATGTAGTCATTCATGGATGGTATAGTGAATACGATGAAATTTCCTTAGCACTATTAAATCAATATAATGGTTTTCATGACCGAGTGGGGAGCATATGAATGCAAATTTATTCCCTTTGGACCAAGGAATGCACCATTATCCTTTTAGCAGTTCATGGCAAAAACATTTAGGGAGTAGTTGATGGATTCCTATAAGCTATGTACTTAGACGAATTCTGTGTTTGTACGATAGAAACATGTCATCTTTTTTGACTCAAAAATGTCTTAAAAAAGGATAGAGAAGTAGGAATCTCCTTGAATATGGCAAAGTGTGTCTTCTACATTGGAATCGGCATCCTACTTGGACACATCATCTCTAAAGGAGGGATCAAAACCAAGCCATCCAAGATCAAGGCCATAGAGCAAATGATTGAGCCTAATAACCTAACAAGACTACACACATTCATTGGATTGATTAGTGAGGAGCATAAGGGGATTAAGAGAAATGGGCAAAGATGAGGGAGTTGGGTTGCCATAAGGGTATATGGTACTAGAAGTGTTCTTCCAAAGGCAATGTGGAACTTCACCCAGACAAGGGATGCAATAAGGGGCATTCATTGGATTTATTAGTGAGGAGCATAAGGGGATTGAGAGAAATGGGCAAGACGAGGGAGTTGGGTTGCCATAAGGGTATATGTTACTAGAAGTGTTCTTCCAAAGGCAATGTGGAACTTCACCAAGACAAGGGATGCAATAACCAAGGAGGACATTACCTCTTTTGGAAAACTAACATAAAAAATATGCATTGCCTAAAGGAGATTTTACATATGGAAATATTAGTGGCCTCAAGTCTCATGATTGGCATAAGTTCTTGCATATCTATTCATCTTCACTTTGTTATGAAAAGACTATTAACTTAGCAATTTTTGGTAAGTTTTGACCATATCTTGTCATTGTAACTTGACTTTACACATATAATATATTCTTCTAATCATGATGAAAGGATTGTTGTGAAGAGAACATTAACAACATTGTGATGTATGCTTAGTATCCATCATCTAATAGCATTTTAGTAAAATTCATATCCACCTCGCAAAATGCTCCAAACCTATTTTGGCGTGTGGAAAGGATGTATCTGCTTATGCATGGAGGTGAGAATATGTAGTTCCCTCTATTGTGACCCCTTATTAAGTCAATAAAGCTTTTGGGTTATCATTGCACGATACAATGTGCAATCCAATAAGAGTGTATGATGCTTCCATAGTAATTTTGTTATCAGCTAGATGAACCTTTTTGCACTTTTGTTCAACTTATTCTATTAGGTTCACCACCCACACAACACATAAAATCTAGTTAGTGTGAGTTGTACTATTATTGTTATTTCCATTATCTGACACATTGAAGTCCTTTACTTGTTGTACTTGCATATGAATGTAACAATAATTTTGTAATTGCCATCCCCTCAAGTTCTTAGAATGGGCCTTATGATCTACCCTGGCTTCTATGCATCATAAAACCCTCCACATGTTTTTTTAAAATTAAAATATTCATAGATTGAGGGAAAATATATACATTTAATTGAAATATTTATATCTTTGGGGAAGAAAGGGGTGAACTTTCGTAGGGTTGTCAGTTTGGCACACTTCGAGCTTTGAGCTTTTGGGGCTCTTGTCATTAAGGGGAACCTATTTACATCAATACTGCCTTGTCACAAGCTAGAAAAGCACCATATTTTTGTCACAAACCATGGTTTCTAGCTAGCTCTAGAAACCATTGTATCAAGGGAACCAAACTACTCATCCGACAATCTTCTTCTTCCTATCTTCATGTATCAAGAAATGGTATGTATAAAATAGTCTACCATGTACCACATATGTAGCAATGCTACTTAACAATCAATGAACTTAACATTATTCAAAATCTGGTGTCCTAAATCAAAATCCATTCTAGGTTAAGTGCCATTGAAAGAGAAAAATATATTCTCACAAACATATCTTTACTTCTATTATTCTAGTATTCAACAATTGTACATTATATAGCCCACATTTGTGCTTCCCAAGGATCACTGATACTAACTACTAAACATATAACTTGAAAAAAAAAACAACTGAAACTACACATGAAAGAACTCATCTACTATTGTAGGAAATTTCAAATGAAAATGGACTCTAGTTCATACGAATACTAGCCTCAAGCCATACACAGTTTTCTAATGCATTGGATCCAAAATTCGACTCATGATCAATTCTAGTAGCCAAAAATATGGTTTTCCTTTAATAGAACATCTCTATGGATCCAAATAAATATAGCAAAATACCAAAAAACAATAGCCTTAAAAAAAGAAAGCATATGTAATCCATGAAACTTTTGCCACTATCTTAAAAAACTAATGTACTAGAAGACCTAGCATATGGATTTAGGGGTTCTCTTTTAGCTTATGTTGTAGCTCAAGGATCAATATGGAATAGATATGCTTGAAAGGCATGTAACTTTCCCTTTGTGTCACTCTAATGGTAAAGTCCTCACAAGAGCAAGTTGCAAAGTGTCTTATCACCACACTATGAATACATGTTGAGGTATAGATTGCTTGTCTTTGTCCAATAATGCATGTATATTGACTTGGTTGAGATGTTGGCCAATTTGCTAAGAGATCTACTGAGTGTTATACTACCCCAACTGGAGAAACGTAACATGAAGCATGGAGAAAATGCCTCAAGGAATTGTGCATGTGCATCCCAAGATGTAGAAGTTATGGGCTGAGATATAGACCAAGTAAAAACGTGTACCCCTGTGGAAGGCTGATGCTGATCAGCCTCAACATTATTATGTAGTGACTCCTCAACACAAGGTATATGATTGGGTGCAGATAAGTCTTATTTCAGCTTGTTGATTACAATCAGATCATCTACATACAAAAGTGCATTAGTAATATAAATTAGAAAAATACATGTTGATTCTGTCATACCAACTTTTGGGTGCTTTCCTTTAAGCTATAAAGACTTTTCTTGAGATGGCAAACTGTATGCTCTTTCTTTGTTTCAACATATACTACTGGTTGCTTCATGTAGAGTTCCTTATCTAGGCAATATTGAGAAAATAAATTTTGACATCTAGCTGGTACATATTACATCTATTGAGTGTTGCTAGTGATATCAAAAATCTTATGGAGTCCATCTTTGCTATTGGAGCATAAATCTCATCATAATCATGATGATATTGCCGTTGTGCGAATCCTCTTGAGATGGCAAACTGGATGCTCTTTCCCTATTTCAACATATACTACTGGTTGCTTCATGTAGAGTTCCTTATCTAGGTAATACTGAGAAAAGAAATTTTGACATCTAGCGGGCACATATTCCATCTAGTAAGTGTTGCTAGTGATATCAAAATCCTTATTGAGTCCATATTTGCTAGTAGAGCATGTCTCATCATAATTGTGAGACGATATTGTTGCTGTGCAAATCCTTATGCAATTAGTCTGGATTTGTATCTTTTAATGCTTCCATCTAGATTGCACTTTACTTTGTAAAGCCATTTGTTTGCAATGACCTTCTTTCTTGGTCGAAGGTTGCATAAGTCCCAAGTCTTGTTTTTGTACAAGGCATCCATTTCTTCATTCATATCAGTTTGCCATTTTGGCTTATTAACTGCATCTTCAAAGTACACTGGCTCATCTATAGCCATGATGGTAGTCATAAGAGCATAATTGGTGGTTTCAATCTGAATTGCTTTGCCTTTCTGAGCATATGTCAACCTTGCTGGTGGTCTGCTTTTCTCTAGTAGACCATTTGAGTTTGGAGGGGTTCTTTGGCAATTATTGCTCTTCTTCAACATCAACCTTTGCTATTGGTGACTGAGTAAGTGGTGTGACCATCTCCTATGTATTTGCTATTTTTCATCTAATTCTTCATCAAAGATTACATCCCTGGGGAATATGGCTGCAATCATACAACTTGCATGCTTTTCTTTCTTCACTATAGCCAACCATGATGCATTTACGTGACTTCACTGTCCAACTTTTTGCGATGGTGGTCATGTACATGGGCATATCCTATGCAACAAAATATGCATGGATTATACCTAGTGAATGCCTCATAAGGTGTCATACCTTGAATCAATTCAGTTGGAAGCCGATTAAGCAAATAGTTTAAGGTGGAGATTCCTTCTTCCCAATACTGATTCAGATGGAGCTTTGCTAGACAACACTGTCTGCTAAAGTCCCGCTCTTCCTTTCAACTATTGCATTTTGCAAAGGAGTACATGCACATGTGAATTGTCTTCGAATGCCATTACTTCTGTAAAGACATGTATTCAGCTCCTCTGTCTGATCTCATGACTTTGATCTTTTTGCCTGTCTAGTTCTCTACCATGGCTTTGAATTCTTAAAATTTGGAAAAGATTTCAGATTTCTCTTTCAAAAAGTAGACCCAAAAACATTATTCTTTGTATTCATCGATGAAAGTCAAGTAGTAAAGTGAACCATTGAAGCAGTGGGTCTGTGCATGACCCCATACATTTGTATGAATCAAATCAATAATACCTCTTGCTCGAGAGGTGCTTCTGCTAAAATTACTTCTCTTTTGTTTACTGAAGCAACATGCTTCACAATTTTTTTGAAGAAACTGTAGTTTTGACGTCCTTGTGCCATATTGTGATTTCTCAGTTGCATCAAGTTTTTGAAATTAACATGTCCATATCTCTTGTGCCATATTGGGGAAAGTGGCATCGGTTGCTATTGAATTGACATGGCATGCAAGTCTGGTACTGAAGCTAGCATTCTAAACGATTGTCCTTCCTTGATGAATGCTTTTCCCACTAGCTAATATCCTCTGGATTTATCTCTGATCGTGCATTCATCTCCATCAAAGATGAGTTCTGTCATTTGTGCAACTGACAAGAGGTTCTTATTGAGCTTTAGAACATAGAGTACATCTTTCACCAATCCTTTTGTACCAATGAAATTATTCATAAGGGCAATACCTTTCCCTTAAACTGGATTTGGTGTGTTATTTATAGTGTAGACAACATTTTTGTGTCCGTGAACCATTCCTGATGCTTTATCTTGTGCAACGATGCACCACTGTCTATGTACCAAGGAACTTAATCTGCTTGATCAGCTTGATAGTTGCATTCCCCTTTGGAATTACAATCAATGTCAGTGTACAATATTTTAGTGTGCATATCCTTACTCGCAAGATACATTGTCTGAGGTTCATTGGCATGATGATTGTGACTTGAATATCCATCACTATATTTCCTATTTCACAAAAATTCCCTCTATTACTACTAGATAGACCTTCTTGGTCGTATGGCTTCTTATGGTAATCTCTTTCATAGTTTCCAAACTTATGATAGTAGTTGCACTAAATGTTCGACACGTTGGTGAATGCATTCCCTCTTCATTGAAATCTTTCTCAATTGGAATGATTTCCTCTTGGCTGCTAATGCTACTGATTTTGATGCTAATGACTGCTTCTTGGAGGTGCTCTTCCTTTGTCTCTGCCTCTGCCTCTACCTCTATCTGAGGCTATGAATACTTGATCATTGGAATGACCTTTGCGTGGCCTGAGTCCTACTTTCTTCACCAAGTAACATTGGCTATAGATCTTCTAGTGTTGGTACTTGCCTTGAATGGTGATACTCTAGACTAGATTCTCGTATCCCTCTCCTAGTCCATTCAAGATGACTTGAACCATTTCTGCAAGATTCATAGCCTCTCTTGCTACTACAAGTTGATTATTGTAATCCTTGATTCTGAGTACATAAGCATGACCAATTTCATTGTTATTACGAAAACTCTAGTGTATTTGATTTCTCAACGTGAGAATCCTAGATGTGTTCTTAGACTCATAGAGTTGCGAACATATCCCATGCTTCTTTGGACATGTAATTCTCACAACTACAAAAAAGAACCCACACATTACCCTTAGCAATCACTTGCTCCATATGAAGAATCATGTCAAAAAGTATGAAGAACATTTTTAACACTTACTCATTTAGACTCAATCAAGATTGTCTCAATATCAAGATCTTGATCAAGATTATCATCAAATTGTAGGAGGATTCCTTGTAATGCAAGTCTTTAGTTATCTATTTGCCTTTGATGGACTTAAAGAACGTTGAAACTCAAAACTCCATAGCCTAAATATAGTATGATCAATAGCCTCCTTTTTTCATACTAAGAAATTTTGCCCAAAATGTCAAAATACTAGTCAATATCTTCATATATAATGAATGATATTCTTTCATATCCTTAGCAAACAAGAGGGATCACTCAAACACTAAATCTAGGCTTTAATGGTGGTTCAAATTCATGGCTCATTATTAAGAGTATTTGGGGTCTCTTTTTTGTTTGAAAGGTTGTAAAACTCCTCCCACGCCACCAAGAGGGTATTTTGATTTGATTAAATTGGAACTCAAATTTTATTCAATAATATTGACCAAGATTCTAAATTTTACAAGCAACTTTGTAGGTCGCATAGTTATAATGCGAAACTATTCTTTAGTTCATTCAAGACAGCAATTATTAATTAGTATATTTAGTATATTAGTACAATACGAAGCTATTCCTTCAGTTCATTCAAAACAGCGTGTGTCGTTCACATCACTAAGAGTACATTTAGCACAAAAACACATTCATCCCGACGTGATTATTAGACCCTATGAAGCTCTCTTAGGAAGATGACTTGACCAGTGCAAAGGAGAGAGATTGGCGACTAAGAAAATTGCGAAGGAGATGGCAAGGATGTCGCGGCGCGGAACATGTGCTACAGCCTACAGGCAACATGAAGTGCTCAGGATACAAGTAAGTGAAGGTTCTCGTTAATGTAATTTGCCAATGTCAGTCCGTCCCTCGAGGCAACATCTTACCTTTAATAGAAACAATTGGACATGCCACCACGACAACGGAGCTCGTGATAAGGGCAAAAAAAAAAAATCCCATTTTGGTGATAAGGGCAAGGAAGAGAGGGAGGCAAAGATGAGATCATAATGTGCATGTGAGAAGGAAGAGCTCACATGGAGGAGGCTACAATCAGGCATTAAAAGTGGGAGCACCTGAAATGGCTGACCGGGAGCAAATGAAGGAAATAGGATTTGTTGAAATGAATGATGGGTGATTTCAAAGGAAGTTGGAACCCAATTTGCAATGACTGATGCAGAGGATGTGTGAAAAATCAGGCACTCAAAACAAACAAATGTGAAAAGGATCCCAACAAGAACCAATTGGTTAATATTGGGTTCAAAGGGATGTATCTGTTGGAGAATCATCATCCTCATCATCATCATCATCTCCTTAAAGGCTTCATTCAACCCAGGAAATGCAAGTTTGGAAGCCTGCTCAAGCTATTAGCATTTTTCAAACATTGGGAAGAACGTGAAGCTCCTGAGAATGTGACCAGGTGAGTGTGCAGCAATGTCAAGTCCTCACACACTTCAAAGTTCAATTCCTTCTGCCCACCATTTTTCCCAGTAACGTTTCAAAGCATCTCTCTCGCCTGCTGCATCATGTTTTTTGGCTCCTTAACATTCCCAGGTAGCTGACTTCCTTCTTCAACTGCACCCCTGGCCTTCAACATGGGGTGACCATGACATGAATTCTGGCCAGCACCCACTTAAATGTGCAGAGTTGCCCATACAGTGATTATGTTTCTAGAAAGCTTAACAGAAAATAAGCTACCAACAGATAATTGAGCTAAGCTCAAGGAAACAAAAAAAGATAGCTAAGAGATTGATAGTGGTGTAGATTATAGATAGATATTGATAGAAGGTAGAAGGACCACGCTATGCTTGCTCTTTTCCAACTTTTTCAACATTCCTGGCTTCCTGCTGCAACTGCCGAATTGGCATTTAATCAGATCTTCTTTGCTGCTCATAAGAGGTCTCGTGGCTTTATTCTGGCTATAACCCACTAATAATATATCCAGAGCTGCCCAAAAGGGATTAATACTATGAGGCTGGAGGTACTTCCTACAGCAAAATAAATTCACGTTCCCCAGGTTGTACAGAGTCTGCACCAATTTTTCTTTTTACGTGTCCCTGGAGGAATTTGCATGTAAACTTTCTACATGAATTTTTGTTCTCTATGGCTCACATCACAAAAAATCTTGCAAATAGCTTGCTGTGAGCTCAACAGCTTTTTGGAATTCCAATCAGGAGAAGAATTTGCAGAAAAGCTTGCCACCAAGCTTTGCCAACTGCTCAATAATTGCAATGACGATCAATATTCTTGTCAACCTTGAGTAACTGCCTCCAGATTCATCGACTTGCAGCAGCAGCAGCTTGCATTGACTTCCAGGCCAGGCTTTGATCACCAGGAAGGCGGCTGAGAAACAGTGGTCAACTGTGCGCGAGTAGGGCATGAGAGAGAGCTTGTGGCATACATTGCAGTTTGTAGAATGAACGGAAAGACAGGCAGTGTACACGTGAATTGGCAGAGTAGGTACCTGCAGATCACATTCGGGAGCAGGTTGCCAATGCCAGCCCATAGCCTTACCCAACGGATGGTATTATCTGTGGGACGGATGATCTCAGATCTCATTTAGAAGGCGTGATGCTGGGGAGTTCAACGGCGTGCAAGTTCAGCTCTCTCTTGCAAGAAACCGTAGATTTCGGCACCTCGTTTCAAGCTACGATGATATATGACAACCCTTGCCACCACGGCCTCCTTCTGTCGAAGCATTTCTTGTTGCCTGATATCCCTGATATCCAATTAGCCCTGCTTGCAGATTTCAAATTCCTGTTCAGAATCTCTAATACGAGAAACCTTTGCTAGAATCGACGCTTCCCGGCAAGATTTCTTCCCCAGTAGTGCTGAAAACATGATTCCGGGAATTCCCCTCACAGAAATATGCCAGGTCGCAACCATCTTGCTCGGGAGCATCCGATCGTTGGGAGATTCGGCTCGCAATCACGAGGAGGCCCTTCCCAAGATCGCTCTCCTTGAAGGCACGGTGAAGCAGCTGATGGACGTGCAATCGCGAGAACGAGACAAGCTGCAGGTGCGGAAGCATCACGTCGAGCAGGCCAATGCTTTGGAAAGCTTGCAAACTCTGTGCGAGCAGCTGGAGCAGCAAGTGAAGAAAGCGAAGAAGATCGCGAAGAAGAAAGGTTTCAAGCTGAAGATGTACAACCTGCGCGGGGCAATTTTTGGAGTGAGCGATCTCGGAAGAATCGCGAGCGTGATGGAGACTCTGATAACCTCATGGCTGAAGCTACAGAATCTGCCGGTGGAGGTGCGCGAAGCACTGCAGAAGAACGTTGGAAGTCTTCCGGTGTATCTGGAGGTGCAACCGGATCATGGATACATGCCGCTGTCGAAGGCGGATGACATCTGCGATCTGTTACAGAACAGCGAGAACAAGGTACTGCTGGTGCACGGGATGTCGGGAATCGGCAAGTCGAGTTTGGCGAGATTTGTAGCGGCAGAGCCACCGGAGAGGTTCAGCGACGGAGCGTTGGAGGTGGTGTTCGGGCAAGCGTGTTCCATAGCCGGAGCGAGCAACGACGTTCACGAATATCGAAAGCTTCTGGCTGCCAAGCTCTGCGTTCTGCTCCGAAAGCTGGGATGCAAGAAGGAACAGCTGGAAGGACTCAATTTGGACAATGCTTGCCAGCTTCTGCAAGAAGTGCTTACCGGAAAGAGCTATCTGATCGTTCTGGACGATGTGTGGGAGCTCGACATTACGGCAAGGTTCACGAGACTGTCCGGGAACAACTGCAAATTGCTGGTCACTACCAGAATTGAATCCGTGCATTCCATCGGTGAAGCTGATAAGGTGGAGATCACGGAGAAGGAGGTTAAGGAGGTCGGCAAAGCTATCTTGATGTATCACACGCAGCTTTCCATCTTGCCTGTAAGTCATCATCCGCCTCGAACATCTTTGACGGAATCTTGGAACTGTCGTTTGAATCGTGGACGAATCGTTAGAATTGTGGAAGATATCTTTAGGCTTTGCGAACTCGATCAGTTCAAATTGTGGACGAATCGTTCGAAGTTGCGAACTTGAATCGTTCGACTTGTGGACTGCATTCGGTGCGCTGTGGATCGAAATGTTTGTTTGAAATCGTTGAATGTTTGGACGGAATTTGTTACCAGAGAGCCCGGAGTGTTTGAATGATTGCGCACGGAATTCCACTGCGGTGAAGCTGGGAAATGTTTTGAATGCAATTTTAGTGCGCTGGTTGCTCGAAATGTTTTGATGAATGGTTGGACGGAATGTTGCTGAGCTGGAGCTCGAAAATGTTTGCGGAATGTTGCTGCGCTGGACTCGAAAATGTTTGCATGGTTGAACGGAATTTGTTCGCTGGAGCCTCGAATATTTTTGCATGGTTGGACGGAAATGTGTGACTAATGGTGGACGGAACGACGATCGAAATGCATCGAATTGCATGCACCTAGAACAATTTCTCCAGCAACCGGGAGTGTTCGCTGCAAAAATGCTTGCATGGTTGGACGGACTTTTGCTCCACTGAAGCTCGAAATGCTGAATGGTTGGAGAAATTGTTTTGAAAGGTTGGACGGAATTTTGCCGAAACGTTTGAATAGTTGGACGGAAATTTGCAGCGCCGCTGACGCTGAATGCAATTTTTCTGCGGCGTTGAAGCTCGAAATGTTTGATAAATGGCGGACAGAATGTGGCTGCGCTGAAATCTGGGAATGCTTTTGAACTGCGGCGACGCGTAAGCTGGAAACGTTTCGAAACGATGACGGAATGTTGTGAATTGTATTGAGAATTGTAGGACGGAATGTTTTGAATTGCTGACAGAAAGATTGGTTGAAATCTTTTGGATTGCGGACGGAAAGTTGTGAATGTTTGGACGGAATGTTTTGAATTGCGGACGGAAAGTTGTGAATGTTTCGACGGAATGTTTTGAATTGCGGATGGAAAGTTGTGATTGTTTGGACGGAATGTTGTGAATTGGGGACGAGAATGTTGTGAATTACGGACCGAAGGTTGTGGGATTGCGGACGGAATGATTTGTATCGAGGACAGAATGTTTTGAATGGAGGACGGAATGTTGCGGTGTATATCATCGATTTTCATAGCCGTCCATGTCTAATTTACATTTCCGTCCGTGGCTCGTGATCACAGGACGTGTGGGAGGAGCTTCTGCATAGGTGCGGCTATCATCCGCTAACGATCTCGGTGATCGGGGAAGCACTAAGCGGCGAGACACGGAGGGATGAATGGGAGAAGGCGATCGACAATCTGTCGATGTACGCAGCCAAGGCCAACGTTCCGGTCTCCTACCAGAGTGCTCTCGAGAGCTCCTCCACCGTCTTCGGTTCCTTCCAATTCAGCCTCCGCGCCCTCAACAAAGATGCTCGCGACCTCTTCTCCTCCTTCGCTCTCTTCCTCTGGACGGAACCCATCCCTCAAGCTTGCCTCGAGAAACTCTGGTCTGCTCTCAAACCCCTCTCCCTCTTCCGCCTCGAAGTTGTCAAGCTCGTCAAAGGCTCCCTCATCGCCAAGCCTGATTCCAACTTCTGCTACCGTATGCACGATATGGTCTCCCTCTTCCTCGAACATGAGCTCTCCCACGCCCTCTCCATGCTCCAATTCCCCCCCCTCTCCCCTCACTCCTCCTCCATCACCTGGACCATCGCTGCCGCTTGGCTCTTCCGCTTCGGTAACCCCCAAGCCAAGCAGGTCGCCCTCTTCTACCTCACCTCTGCCCTCCGTTCTGGCATCTCCGTCCTCCAAGTCACCGTCCTCAGCACCGTCGTGGAGTTGCTCGACCTCATCAGTACCCTCACCGGCTTGTCCATCACGTCGGAGCTCTCCACCACGTCGGAGAAGTTCAAGACCATCTTGGACGTGGAGATCATGTACCTCATCTCGTCGGGAAACATTCATCCTCACACTGCAGCGGCCATCGCTCATTACATAGGTAACGTGTATGGCCCCAACGATTACAAACGCGATGCGAATGATTTGATAAATGCAGGAGCGGTGATGGTGCTGAGCTCCTTGTTGGTGGGCTGCGACTCCAACCAAGTCACGGAAATCATGTACGAAGCACTCAGTGTGATGTATGAGCTGATAAAGATTGCAGATGCAAGGAGTGCTGATGCCCTCTTGCAGGACGCACCTGTGGCAGAGCTGGTGGAGTTGTACTGTGTGGGGTTGGCGATGGACATCTTGGAGCGCTTGTGCGAGCTGGGAGGAGAGGCAGTGGTGGAGGAGATCTTCGAAGCAGGCTTGTGGGAGAAGCTAGGCAACGACTGCAAGGATCAAATGGGACCATTGTGGCCGAGGAGGGAGAGGTCGATCATCAAAGACAGATTTTTTATGCTGCAAAGCGGTCGATCATCCAACGAGGAAGAGGAAGAATGGAGTGTATCGAGGAGCACAGAGCAAGAAAGCTTGTTGGAGCTCCAGCAGGTGCTGAGCAGTGCATCCGAGGGTCTACTGTATACAAATTGCAAGGGGTACAAGGCAGAGGAGGAGATGGGAGATTGTGACAATGGTGATCTCACCATGGAGGCAAGCATTCTGCAGGCATTGTCTGTAGTAAGAGATGCTCTGAGAAGGATGAGGGGAGCTCCAGCAAGAGCATGGGAGGAGATCATCACCTTCACCCAGGTTGCACAGAGGGTGATGCAGCAAGTCAGTCCTTATGCACCATCTGATGTGATTCAGCTTGCTGCAGATTGTCTCTGGGAAATCAACTATCATCCTTCCTCCACAGGGGTGCTGGAGAATGTGCTCACAGGCCAAGCATTGGACAATTTGATGTGCAGTGTTGCAACCACTCATGTGGAGGATGGAGTTGCTTGCAAACTGTTTGAGGTCTTGGAATCTTTGCTCAATGGCAGTGGAAGGCAAGATGAGATTGTGGATAAAGGTGGGATTGAAATGCTATTCAAAATCATGATGTCTCAGCAGGATTGGAGACCTAAACTGCAGGAGAAGGTACTCTTCTATGTTGTCTTCTCCCCCCTCCATGTCAAGCGTGAAACCAGAGCCTGGATTGAACGCCTTCTTCAGGAAGGTGTGGTTGAGACCCTTGCCTTGTTCCCGACAATCAACCGCCAGAACTCCAACCTTCCTGTTCTTCCTTTCTGGTTCCTATGCAAGTTTGGCACATCCATTGCCAAAACTGACCGCCTGCAAACTATGGAACAAACCAAGCTCGGAGCTGATTTCATGTGGAGGATGAAGTCTGCTTTGCCTCAGGTTTGCACAGGGGTCTCCGGAGCAGACATTACTTCGATCGAATTTCTCCTCAAAGCATAAACTCTCTGATTTGCTATGCTGTACAAGTTATATGCTTTCAAATTATGACAGTTCTTGCTGCTAGATCATATATTTTAGAGGTTGCATTGCTCGCAAAACCTCGAACACCATGCCAGGCATCCTTCAAGGTGAAGGAACTGAGGTCGATATACGAGGTTTAGTTGTCATCATGTACAGTATATTGCTTTTTGAATCCCCTGAAATTTGTATTCAAGGCCTCACCGCCTGTACATTTTCTTGACATTCGTGTCACTAATTAAGTTTTGCAACTTACAAAAGTTTTTTTTGTAGACAACGTTATGGCTCAAATGAGTTGTCATCCTATTGTACATTGCTTCAGCCCTATTATTCTAGAAAGAATTTGACAATATTGAACAATTCAAGTTTTTTAGCAGACAATCCTTCTGCCTCAAATGAGTTGTCAGTTTATTTTGTACATTGCTTAAAATCCTAATACTCTAGAAAGAACACGACATGGGAAAAAGGTTTTGTAGACAATCATTATGCCTCAAATGAGTTGTCAGCTTACTGTACATTGCTTCAAATCCTAATACTCTAGTTGAAGAATTTGGCGTTTAATAGTTGTATGACTCGGGACAACAGTCGAAAGAATTTCATGAACTCAGAATGCAAAATCAGAGATTTCGGGAACGGTTCTTCAAACGTCTTAAGCAAGGCACCTATCCAAGCCTAGAGCATTATTCATGTTGCACCGAAATTGAAAAGTGAACGTCTATATGATGGGGCTCTTTCCTGTTTTGAATCATGATGGCCAATGCTCATTGCCACCAGTTCAAATTCATGCCATCAACAGCATTGACTTGAGATGTAATGAGGCATTTTCTTAGGAGGACTGATTCCAAGAGGAGCAGAACGTAAGAGAAGGTAGAACTTTTGACCTCTCGACATAAGCTGTTGCATTACTGTAGCACATCCTTGATGGCTTTGCTGTGAGGATCTGTCTACTTGGAGAACTTGGGTCTGTGGTTGTCTGTGCTCCTTCTCTTGTCCTCTTAAGGATACTGAAATTTGGAGCTGAAATACATCCTTTGCCCCTTCTTGCTCAACATGGATATGTACTTCAAACCTCAAATATCTTAACTGCAATCGGGTGTCCAGTTTCAAGGCATCCATCGATGAAAAAGAGCTATCTGATCGTTCTGGACAATGTGTGGGAGCTCGACGTTACAGCAAGGTTCACGAGACTGTCGGGGAACAACTGCAAATTGCTGGTCACTACCAGAATTGAATCAGCGCATTCCATCAGTGAAGCTGATAAGGTGGAGATCACGGAGAAGGAGGTTAAGGAGGTCGGCAAAGCTATCTTGATGTATCACACGCAGCTTTCCGTCTTGCCTGTAAGTCAGCATCCGCCTCGAACATCTTTGACGGAATTTTGGAACTGTCGTTTGAATCGTGGACGAATCGTTAGAATTGTGGAAGATATCTTTAGACTTTGCAAACTCGATCAGTTCGAATTGTGGACGAATCGTTCGAACTTGCGAACTTGAATCGTTCGTATTGTGGACTGCATTCGGTGCGCTGTGGATCGAAATGTTTGTTTGAAATCGTTGAATGTTTGGATGGAATTTGTTACCAGAGAGCCCGGAGTGTTTGAATGATTGCGCACGGAATTCCACTGCGGTGAAGCTGGGAAATGTTTTGAATGCAATTTTAGTGCGCTGGTTGCTCGAAATGTTTTGATGAATGGTTGGACGGAATGTTGCTGCGCTGGAGCTCGAAAATGTTTGCGGAATGTTGCTGCGCTGGACTCGAAAATGTTTGCATGGTTGAACGGAATTTGTTCGCTGGAGCCTCGAATATGTTTGCATGGTTGGACGGAAATGTGTGACGAATGGTAGACGGAACGACGATCGAAATGCATCGAATTGCACGCACCTAGAACAATTTCTCCAGCAACCCGGAGTGTTCGCTCCAAAAATGTTTGCATGGTTGGACGGACTTTTGCTGCACTGAAGCTTGAAATGCTGAATGGTTGGAGAAATTGTTTTGAAAGGTTGGACGGAATTTTGCCGCGCTAGAGCTCGAAAACGTCTGAATAGTTGGACGGAAATTTGCAGCGCCGCTGACGCTGAATGCAATTTTTCTGCGGCGCTGAAGCTCAAAATGTTTGATAAATGGCGGACAGAATGTGGCTGCGCTGAAATTTGGGAATGCTTTTGAATTGCGGCGACGCGTAAGCTGGAAACGTTTCGAAACGATGACGGAATGTTGTGAATTGTGTTGAGAATTGTAGGACGGAATGTTTTGAATTGCTGACGGAAAGATTGGTTGAAATCTTTTGGATTGTGGACGGAAAGTTGTGAATGTTTGGACGGAATGTTTTGAATTGCAGATGGAAAATTGTGAATGTTTCGACGGAATGTTTTGAATTGCGGACGGAAAGGTGTGATTGTTTGGACGGAATGTTGTGAATTGGGGATGAGAATGTTGTGAATTACGGACCGAAGGTTGTGGGATTGCGGACAGAATGATTTGAATTGAGGACAGAATGTTTTGAATGGGAGACGGAATGTTGCGGTGTATATCATCGATTTTTTTTTTTTCAAAAAAGAGACTTCTATTAAGTAAGAAAGAAACCCGCTAGAGCAAGCTGTGTGCGGAAATACACCATGCTAAGCATGTAATAAAAACACCTCAGAGGAATGAGGTAAAAAGAAACCAAGGCTGAGGCTGAAAATGCCATCTCAACCCTGTAGAAGTCTCAGCAAAGAAGGGAGAGTCTCTCCAATCTCTGAGAAAAGTAACTCTCCTGGAGGAGGCTGCTCGAGATGATCCTTGCATGGTCGCCCAAATGGCCATCAGAGTGTGTATCGTATTTGTCCAAGTACTGGCCAAGATCTGAGAAGGGTGAACCTGAGAACCCTCCAAAGCCTCAGTGCACCTGGCTCTCCAAATGTGCCATGCTGCAATGCTAGCTAGGATCTCCCATGGAGAGTCGACCGAGGAGTGAGCAGCCCTGAAAAGAGTGGCCGGAACATCCTCTAGAGAGCACGACTCCACAAGGTGTCATCGGATGTGAAGAGCCCAAGAGGAGTCAAGTCTCTCAAAAAATACCTGGGGCCCTGAAAGAGTAAGCCAAGCCACTGATCCCCAGGTCATATAGAAAGGTAGGCGAACAAAAGTGCTGAAAAGTCTTGCAATCCCCTTCCATATGATTCTCGTCTATCTGCAATCCCATAGGCAGTGCTGTATTGTCTCCAAAGCAGAAAGGTAGCGAGGGCAAGAAGGGTCAGCTCCGAACTTGGACCTCCAATGGTTCACTGCTATCCCACCATGAATAAAAAGCCAAAAGAAGAGAGTGATTTTTCTATTCTGGTGGGATTTCCAGGGCCTCTGCCAAAAAATTCTCTGCAAGTCGGCAGAAATCTGAAAGTTCTCCCAATGAGGAGCTCTGGTAGGCTTCCAACCCCTAGAGCTGAGTTGGAATTTCCTAGCATTACTGACCGTGTAACGAAAGAAGGGGATGCCCTTCTCTCGGTGCCCTTCATCTATCCATTCCCATTCCCCAGGGTCCCACTGCAAAAACTTAATTGGGACACCTCCATAGAGCCACAGCCTCCATGAGCCAAGGGTGAGGAGAAGCGGGTCAGGATCCAAGTACCACTGTGAAAGAGAGCCATGTGTCGTGAAGCCCACTATCCTGACTGGCACTAAGGCATCCTCATGTGGGTCAAGAAAAGCAATCACCTGTAAAGGAACTCCCAATCTGGAAAATGCCCCCATCCAGGTGGAGCAAGTAATAGGCATGTCATCTGTGTCCACCCAATCCAAGGGCAAGGCTGCATCAATCTGCTGGACTCTCCCTACACTCCCTCTGAGATTAAGAACCATCTGGGCCTGTTGGTCTGCAGGAAGCTTCCTGAAGGCTTTCCATGCTCCCACTGTAGATGCAGGACTACTCTCCCATCTTGGCCACTGCATGTAAGGAGAAGCTCCAAGTGGTCTGCCAAGCTCATCCAAAATCCTATCATTCCACATGATAGGCTGCCTTTCAATCTCTTCACGGGTGGATGGGGGAATCCTGCGAAGAGTACTCCTGAAGCTGGCCCATGCTTTCAGGATAGCAACCATAAGAGGGGAAGAGGGAGACCTGAGGTGGGCTGTGGTGAAAACCCATCTAGTACTGTGTGTCCAATCCTCTCCTAAAGTGGGCGTGCGAGACTGTATGCATCTGATAAAAAAATCCTTCCAAGGCTCTTGTCCTGGCATAAGCCCTCTCACAACGAACTTGCAGAGTAAAGCTCTGCACTGTAGATCTGGGTCGATGATATTCAAACCCCCTTCTCTTGTAGGAAGAATCAAGGTCTCCCAAGCCACGCTGGCTGTAACATTAGTTGTGCCTTTTAGACCACTCCATAAAAAGTTTCGTACAGGCCTCTTAAGCTGAGTGATACAATCCCTAGAGTGGCACCAACAAGAGCATACAAACCATGCTATGGCTAGAAGAACCTGGTTAACCAACCTGGTTAACCACCACCACCTTGGAGGCCAAGTCAAGTTTGGCTGAGCTCCAGAAAAGGAGCTTTCTTCTGATGCTTTCCAACACCGGAGCAAACTGTTGTGAGGGAGAGATGCCCACCTCAACCTGGCAGCCCAAATATCTGACGGAGAAGCCCCTCTGTACCCAAGTGAAGCCAATATCATTACCCCAATCCGGGGTGTCATCCTCGCAAATCCAAAAACCACTGGATTTATGCCAATTAATGTGTGCACAGGCAGCTGTGCAAAACAAATCCAAGGCTGTTCGGAAGGAAGTGAGTGTCCTGGGGGAGGCATCCAAAAAAACAGCCGTCATCTGCGAACTCACTATCTAGGAGCTCTTCTTCGCGGCGGATAGGAAGCCTCAGCCCATAAATATCAGCTTGAGATCTAATGTAGATACTCATAGCTTCCGCCACAAACAGAAGAAGAAACGGGGCAAAAGGACATCCCTGGCGGACGGATCTGGAAATCTGAAACCTGTCCCCTCTTACCCCCCCAATGAGCAACTGGCTATGGGCTGATCTGTAGAGAGAGGATACTCCTCTAATCCATGCTTTTGAACTGCGGCGACGCGTAAGCTGGAAACGTTTCGAAACGATGACGGAATGTTTTGAATTGCTGACGGAAAGATTGGTTGAAATCTTTTGGATTGCAGACGGAAAGTTGTGAATGTTTGGACGGAATGTTTTGAATTGCGGACGGAAAGTTGTGAATGTTTCGACGGAATGTTTTGAATTGCGGATGGAAAGTTGTGATTGTTTGGACGGAATGTTGTGAATTGGGGACGAGAATGTTGTGAATTACGGACCGAAGGTTGTGGGTTTGCGGACGGAATGATTTGGATCGAGGACAGAATGTTTTGAATGGAGGACGGAATGTTGCGGTGTATATCATCGATTTTCATAGCCGTCCATTTCTAATTTACATTTCCGTCCGTGGCTCGTGATCGCAGGACGTGTGGGAGGAGCTTCTGCATAGGTGCGGCTATCATCCGTTGACGATCTCGGTGATCGGGGAAGCACTAAGCGGCGAGACACGGAGGGACGAATGGGAGAAGGCGATCGACAATCTGTCGATGTACGCAGCCAAGGCCAATGTTACGGTCTCCTACCAGAGTGCTCTCGAGAGCTCCTCCACCGTCTTCAGGTCCTTCCAATTCAGCCTCCGCGCCCTCAACAAAGACGCTCGCGACCTCTTCTCCTCCTTCGCTCTCTTCCTCTGGACGGAACCCATCCCTCAAGCTTGCCTCGAGAAACTCTGGTCTGCTCTCAAACCCCTCTCCCTCTTCCGCCTCGAAGTCGTCAAGCTCGTCAAAGGCTCCCTCATCGCCAAACCTGATTCCAACTTCTGCTACCGTATGCACGATATGGTCTCCCTCTTCCTCGAACATGAGCTCTCCCACGTCCTCTCCATGCTCCAATTCCCGCCCCTCTCCCCTCACTCCTCCTCCATCACCTGGACCATTGTTGCCGCTTGGCTCTTCCGCTTCGGTAACCCCCAAGCCAAGCAGGTCGCCCTCTTCTACCTCACCTCTGCCCTCCGTTCTGGCATCTCCGTCCTCCAAGTCACCGTCCTCAGCACCGTCGTGGAGTTGCTCGACCTCATCAGTACCCTCACCGGCTTGTCCATCACGTCGGAGCTCTCCACCACGTCGGAGAAGTTCAAGACCATCTTGGACGTGGAGATCATGTACCTCATCTCGTCGGGAAACGTTCATCCTCACACTGCAGCGGCCATCGCTCATTACATAGGTAACGTGTATGGCCCCAACGATTACAAACGCCATGCGAATGATTTGATAAATGCAGGAGTGGTGATGATGCTGAGCTCCTTGTTGGTGGGCTGCGACTCCAACCAAGTCACGGAAATCATGTACGAAGCACTCAATGTGATGTATGAGCTGATAAAGATTGCAGATGCAAGGAGTGCTGATGCCCTCTTGCAGGACGCACCTGTGGCAGAGCTGGTGGAGTTGTACTGTGTGGGGTTGGCGATGGACATCTTGGAGCACTTGTGCGAGCTGGGAGGAGAGGCAGTGGTGGAGGAGATCTTCAAAGCAGGCTTGTGGGAGAAGCTAGGCAACGACTGCAAGGATCAAATGGGACCATTGTGGCCGAGGAGGGAGAGGTCGATCATCAAAGACAGATTTTTTATGCTGCAAAGCGGTCGATCATCCAACGAGGAAGAGGAAGAATGGAGTGTATCAAGGAGCACAGAGCAAGAAAGCTTGTTGGAGCTCCAGCAGGTGCTGAGCAGTGCATCCGAGGGTCTACTGTATACAAATTGCAAGGGGTACAAGGCAGAGGAGGAGATGGGAGATTGTGACAATGGTGATCTCACCATGGAGGCAAGCATTCTGCAGGCATTGTCTGTAGTAAGAGATGCTCTAAGAAGAATGAGGGGAGCTCCAGCAAGAGCATGGGAGGAGATCATCACCTTCACCCAGGTTGCACAGAGGGTGATGCAGCAAGTCAGTCCTTATGCACCATCTGATGTGATTCAGCTTGCTGCAGATTGTCTCTGGGAAATCAACTATCATCCTTCCTCCACAGGGGTGCTGGAGAATGTGCTCACAGGCCAAGCATTGGACAATTTGATGTGCAGTGTTGCAACCACTCATGTGGAGGATGGAGTTGCTTGCAAACTGTTTGAGGTCTTGGAATCTTTGCTCAATGGCAGTGGAAGGCAAGATGAGATTGTGGATAAAGGTGGGATTGAAATGCTATTCAAAATCATGATGTCTCAGCAGGATTGGAGACCTAAACTGCAGGAGAAGGTACTCTTCTATGTTGTCTTCTCCCCCCTCCATGTCAAGCGTGAAACCAGAGCCTGGATTGAACGCCTTCTTCAGGAAGGTGTGGTTGAGACCCTTGCCTTGTTCCCGACAATCAACCGCCAGAACTCCAACCTTCCTGTTCTTCCTTTCTGGTTCCTATGCAAGTTTGACACATCCATTGCCAAAACTGACCGCCTGCAAACTATGGAACAAACCAAGCTCGGAGCTGATTTCATGTGGAGGATGAAGTCTGCTTTGCCTCAGGTTTGCACAGGGGTCTCCGGAGCAGACATTACTTCGATCGAATTTCTCCTCAAAGCATAAACTCTCTGATTTGCTATGCTGTACAAGTTATATGCTTTCAAATTATGACAGTTCTTGCTGCTAGATCATATATTTTAGAGGTTGCATTGCTCGCAAAACCTCGAACACCATGCCAGGCATCCTTCAAGGTGAAGGAACTGAGGTCGATATACGAGGTTTAGTTGTCATCATGTACAGTATATTGCTTTTTGAATCCCCTGAAATTTGTATTCAAGGCCTCACCGCCTGTACATTTTCTTGACATTCGTGTCACTAATTAAGTTTTGCAACTTACAAAAGTTTTTTTTGTAGACAACGTTATGGCTCAAATGAGTTGTCATCCTATTGTACATTGCTTCAGCCCTATTATTCTAGAAAGAATTCGACAATATTGAACAATTCAAGTTTTTGAGCAGACATTCCTTCTGCCTCAAATGAGTTGTCAGTTTATTTTGTACATTGCTTAAAATCCCAATACTCTAGAAAGAACACGACATGGGAAATAGTTGAAGAATTTGGCGTTTAATAGTGGTATGACTTGGGACAACAGTCGAAAGAATTTCATGAACTCAGAATGCAAAATCAGAGATTTCGGGAACGGTCTTCAAACGTCTTAAGCAAGGCACCTATCCAAGCCTAGAGCATTAATCATGTTGCACCGAAATTGAAAAGTGAACGTCTATATGATGGGGCTCTTTCCTGTTTTGAATCATGATGGCCAATGCTCATTGCCACCAGTTCAAATTCATGCCATCAACAGCATTGACTTAGATGTAATGAGGCATTTTCTTAGGAGGACTGATTCCAAGAGGAGCAGAACGTAAGAGAAGGTAGAACTTTTGACCTCTCGACATGAGCTGTTGCATTACTGTAGCACATCCTTGATGGCTTTGCTGTGAGGATCTGTCTACTTGGAGAACTTGGGTCTGTGGTTGTCTGTGCTCCTTCTCTTGTCCTCTTAAGGATACTGAAATTTGGAGCTGAAATACATCCTTTGCCCCTTCTTGCTCAACATGGATATGTACTTAAAACCTCAAATATCTTAACTGCAATCGGGTGTCCAGTTTCAAGGCATCCATCGATGAAAATATTTAGAACCATGTTGCCCATTTAACTTGTTCATCCGGAGTCTTGAGGGTCTTACCCGTGGCTCATAGCGTCTTGTATAATGGTTTATGCAAATTGATTAATATTTCAAGCAAATTATGCAAATGGAGGGTGTTGTGGGGAGGTCTGCCTCCCTAGTCTATAGTCGTTTGCGCGGTCGATACCTCCAGATTTTTAAAGGAGATCTTCACCTCCATCTAGAAACATCTTTAATGTTTTTTGTTGCACCTTAGGTTATGAGCCTGCCCTTTTCACCCCTCTTCTTTCTCCTATACAAATTAATACCATTTTTCACCAACTGGGAGCCCTTATTAAGTGGTTCTTAAGTATTTCCAAGTGGTCCAGAAGTACTATTAAGTTATGCAAAATCTATCATTAGTGGTAGACTTAAAAACAACCTGTGCATGAAGAACGATCTTGTTACTTGGCCAGCACTAGGACGTTTTTTCAAATTCTGAAATCCTGTGCTTCCACATGGCACAATATACACCCTTAGATTTTTTAAATTCTGAAAGCCCAAAAGCTTTGAAAGCTTTTGAAAAGCAGCTCTTTGGCCAAAATGGCGAGCCTTGACATTGCCCGAATTTTGCACAAGAAACGACGTGATTCATGCTAACACGATGCTAGTCGTTGGAAAAAATGCCAGGGCCTGCTGGCGTCCGGCCTGTGATGAAGTTCATGGTGTAGACTTGGATGCATTTCATGTCTGTAGGCCGTAATTCAGGAGTCAGCTTTGTATAGTCCAATCTTTCCCGGACGATGGCAGCATGCACGGTTGTTTGGTTTCGCAGAGATCTGAGAGTGGAAGATAACCCCGCCCTTGTTGCAGCTGCGAGAGCGGGAACCATAATCCCCGTTTTCATATGGTCTCCTGAAGATGAAGGGCAATTTCTTCCTGGGCGGGTCTCCAAATGGTGGCTGAAGCAGAGCCTAATTCACCTCGATGAGTTGCTGAGGAGTCTAAAAGCGCCTTTGTTGACACGCCGCGCCAGGGATGCTCTGTCTGCACTTCTAGAGATTGTCAAGGACACAGGAGCGACTCAAGTGTTCTACAATCATCTGTATGGTAAGTTGTGTTGTGTAATTTTGTGATTGTTTCCTGCAGGATTGAAGATTTTAGAAGGAGCTGAGTGGCAGAGAAGACTTACCTTGTGCAAGTTCTACTACTTTGTGCCTCGCCTACCTTCCTCTGGCTGATCTGGATGATGCCTCGTTGCAGATCCCGTGTCCCTTGTACGGGATGAAAGAGTTAAGCTAGAACTCTCGAAAGCCAGGATTTTGGTGAACACCTTCAACGCAGATTTGCTCTACGAGCCATGGGACGTAACTGACGAGCAGGGCAGGGCTTTCACTACTTTCAATGCGTATTGGGCAAAATGCCTAGACATGCCTGGTGAGCCGGAGGCGCCGCTTTTACCTCCCAAGCGTCTGTCAAGATTCCCAGGTACCTAGCCGGCAAGAAACTGTGAATTCTCTTCGGTCTGCTTCTCAACTGTCTTTTCTGTAGTTTTTACTCTTATGAACTGCTCATTACTGTAGGACGTATCTTGAGTTGTTCGATCGAGGAGCTGGAACTTGAGGACGAGTCAGAGAAAGGCAGCAATGCCTTATTAGCAAGAGCATGGGCTCCTGGGTGGGCTAATGCGGACAGGGCCCTGGAGGCTTTTGTGAACGGGCCTTTACTGGACGAACGAAATCCTTGCTCACGTTGATCACTTCGACAGAAGGTGAAAGCATTGAAATAGTGTATAACAGCCCGTCTCGGTTTGTATCAATTGATCGCTATTGAAAAGCCCGTCTCGGTTTGTATACCTTCGATACATACTCGACTATTCATTGCTCTCTTTCTTAGAATATATTAGCCTCGCGAAGGTGAAAGCATTGTAAATGATCACAGACGTACGCTTTTTCTGTTCCATTTTCGTGCAATTCTTGATGCTTTTTCGTAGTTTCCCGTCCGGTCTTTCGAATTTGTTGTTGTCGTTGTTGTTGTTGTCGGGAGCACTGGCAATTGTTTCATCCCATTCGCTGTTCTTTTGCTTCGTTCTGGCTGGATTTTGGAACCAGCTCGAAGCAACAATTGCTTCGTTTTCGCCTGTTGATGCTGGCTCGATTTTCGCCTGTTGATGCTGGCTGGATTTTGGAACCAGCACAAAGCAACAATTGTCCTTCATCGGCTTTGCAATTTTCTGCATCCATCTCTTTTTCCTCTCCATCTGCTCGTTCACTGTCGGTTCCGATGGGAACGAGATCGCCAAGAATAACATTTTCTTTTAATCCCTTTAACCAGTCGATTCGACCTCTAAGAGCAGCTTTAGACGGTACTCGAGTAGCCTCCTGAAAACTCGCCTCCGATATAAAACTAATAGTATTGAGAGATGCTTTCGTCATTCCCACCACGATGGGTTCATAAAACATCGACTTATTTAATACACGATTCATTCGCTGCACTTGTGATGATTCAATAAGCTCTCCAGGTGGAAAAACATTAGTTATTCCGTCTTCCAAAGTTACTACTCTCGATGTCAGTTGTCGAATGATAATTTCTATATGTTTATCAGATATTTATACTCCTTGAGATCCATAAATCTTTCAGATTTAGTCAATCAGAACCAATTGACGCTGTTCCACACTTATTCTAGCACTCAGAAAATGACTTCGAAGATTCCCAATTAGTCGTATAACACCCCTATTCCATTTTCTAGAAATATCTTCGATTCCCGCTGAAACATAAGCGATTGAACGAGATTCCAACAACTGCTCAACTTTCGGAAACCTTGAATGATATCCCCAGATCTCAATCTGTCATATAGTAATGTTATTAAAGTATCTCCTTCTCTGATTATATCCCTGTAATCTTTATGAATAGTTGCAAACATCAATAATTGTTGCGATCTGATCAAAGTTTGCAAAAGTGTCAATGATAACTATTGCCAACTCATAAGATCATGGACATAGTGAATCATTTTAGATATAATAAGATGTTATTTATACGCACTTTTATATTTCCATAGTCGTAATTCTTTGGAATCTTGCAAAGGCAAAAATTGTAACTACAACTGCTCGAAGATGTGTGAAGATGATTACCTTGATGGTTTGAACATCTTTGATCGTTGGATTGTGTATAGCTTTTGTGCTTGAATTTATCATCTTTAGGAAATTGCACATATGCTAACCAACATATCCAAACATGCAGAACATGAGGAATGCATATTGACTAATCATGATTGTTTTTCAGATTCCAACATTCCAGCAAAGAAATAAGCGACTTCTCGTCGAGCTGTGGATGTCACAAAAGATACTCCACGTAAGTAGAATGTACGGTCATTTCAATTCTGAAATGTTTCTGCACCGTCTGTTGCTCTGGTTCGCATTAATGCGCTACACCTCCAACACTGGAGGTGACTATTTGAAACGGGGGGATGGCACGTTCCCCTATGATATATAATTTTTGGAGAGACATGTGCCGGCTCTCCACCATACATTACGTATGGTTTTTTTTTTTTTACACCTCATCTTGAGCACGCACACTTCTTCGCACATTCTGTTTCTGCAAGGGAACATTACATTTGCTTGGTTCGACCGACATACTAATCATGTCTGCAACACTTCTGTTTTCGAGATGTTTGCAGCCTCCAAACGAGTGTCTTCTCCTAAAGGTACACACAACAAAATGTATTTGCTTGATTCAAGTTATTTTATCAATTCTTTCACCTTCTAAAGATAGAGGTTCAGTCCATTTTGTTTTTCCTGTTGCGTTTAGACAAGACCACGTGAGTGAAATTGTAGCAAAGTTTCGGATGGTTTTTATTATTAATCCCTGTAGGTGTTTAAACCCGAACATAAGACATCGATTCATGTCACGATGTAGAAATGACCACCGGAAACTCCTTCGAACATGACCATTCGTCAACGCTCAGAGTAGCTAGAGGTCGAGCTATTCAACTTGATATAACATCAAGAAAGATGTCCTTGAGGCCAGCTACGTCATCGTGGTTGACCATCGCAGATAGATACAAGCAATGGGTTAGTAATTGCGCGGCTATTTTCTTTAGCCTTCAAATCTGCGATGTATGTGGCATAACCACGCTACTGTCTGTAAACCAAAGGATCGTTTCTTCGCAAGGCATAGGCATCTCGAGCCACAGCGCCGCACTCGAAAACATGATACTTTTGGATGCCTGTGAGAATATGGGCATGCAAGTGACTTACTGGAAATGCCAAAGCTGCACACGAGATGCCCAGCGGAGCAGATACATTGTGCGGTTGATGCCACAGTACTCTCGGCAGTTGCTTAAAACAAACCACCTCCACACGCAACTGCTAAGCATCATAGATATATCCATTTCAGTTACCACGACTGCAAATGCGATTGCTCGTGGCACACTCGATCGAAGGTCACTTCTAGACAATCCTCTGATATCTTGGCGAAACGTCCCACTAAGCTCGGCTCAAGAAATCGTGACGAACGAGCTGTCAGGTGTGCTCGCATACAACATCGAGAACAATCCAATATTGCGTAAGTACAATTCTTTAACAGAGCGTGCGGACATCAAGATGGATATGTGCATCTTGAGTCCTCAAACCATTGCAGGTATCTTGGAACTACACGATGAGACAGCTCCCTTCGAGTTAATGTCAATAGCGGAATCTCAGTCTAAGCTCCTGCTTTTGCAAAACATGGTGGACCCCGCGAACCGTCGCACCTTTGATGCAAGGGACAAGCATGAGTTTGCCTCCATACAGCTACGGGGTACAGAAATGCTTTCAGAGAGGGTCGCTTCATTCCACGTCGACGGAGTAGCAGCAGCTGGCAGTGCGTGCGTTGACATAACCATGGAGTCAGCAGTGTTCCCCTTCCTGTTCCCTTTCGGACGGGGCTACTATGATGGCTGCATACAGTTCAGCAACTATGTGAAAATGAGAATATGCACCTTATTCTCTATCTAGCCGTACTTGTTGATCATGTTCCAGTTAAAACAGGCAGTGATGATTGCCAATTCAAGCAACTCTACATGCTTGCAACGAGACATCGACCAATATAGGAAAGCCAACCCTGCCATGACCGATGAAGACGCAATGAGACACGTGCTTCGCTACAGCATGCCATCAACAATGCCGGGGTCCCCATCGTGGCATCGACGGCAACTGAAGGGCCTCATAACGATGGTTGATGCTTGGGGCCTCCCAGATTTCTTTCTGACATTCACTGCAGACGAGGTCACCGATACACGGTGGCAAGAAATTAATGTGATCGAGAGCATCGCAACACATTATAATGCGCAATTCACTTGGAAGGACTGTCCTGTTGAATGCGTGGCACTTTTCCACGCACGCTTCCACATGTTGATGCGCAAGCATTTGCTTTCATCCGACGGTCTGCTTGGCCGAATACAACACCATGTTGTTCGTTATGAGATACAAAACAGGGGCTCCCTACACGCCCATGTCATATTGTGGGTCCACCATGATGACCGTCAGCGAATTGCAAATGAGATTGCGGCTTACGTCCCCAAGGACGAGGCCCTGGATCCTCGAAACACAAGGCTGCGAGAACTAGTTCTCAGGAAGCAGTTGCACGTATGCAGGAAAGTGTGCTACGTCGGATCGTCACACCACAATTGCAAGCACGGCTTCCCTTTCACAACACAGCCAGAATATGAACCCATCCTCGACCCTCTGACGCAATGTTGGTTGTATTACCGGCCTGGACATGAGCACCAAAACGTCGTCCCTTACCACCCTTCCATGTTACTGTTGTGGGGTGCACACATGAACATACAGCGGGTGACAAACTCTTCAATCTCTCACTACCTCCTCAAGTACGTGATGAAATCTGAACCAATGGGCAAACTGAACATCCGTTCAGAAGACGCCTCGTGTTTGGGGTTGCAACATCTCGACGAAGTAAAGCTGAAACTCATCGCCGCAAGCCTCCTATCAAAACCAACCTCTCCAACAAAGGCCGCGCTAAACTGCATGCAGATACCAACAATCACAAGGAGCGAGACCGTTCACTATGTCGACTCCTCACCACCATCTCTAAGACAACGCATCATCTCACGAAACAACAACGCCACCCTGCACCCGGTCGACATATACTGCGGGAGACCGAGCGTCATCGAGGATAGCACGTTCTACGATTACCATAGGCAATATGTGATCCAAAAGCCCAAGGAAACGCAACGTGGAACGGTCGGTCTTGACCTCTTAGGCAACAGGATCGCAAAATGTGAGCGAGTAGTCAGATTCACTGACTACCACCCTGGACATCAACCAGAGGGGTACTTCTACAACGTGCTCTTGCGAAAACTCAGCTTCAAGAATGAAACGGAGCTCATATCACCTGCCAACACAGCTGGATCCTACTTTGTCGAATGCCAAATGCGCGGCCTCATATTGAGCAACGAGGACCTCGAGATGTATGTGACCGAATACATACAACACGCTCGAGGGCCATCCGGCTAGAGTGCGGAAGTACTATTTTCTAAAGCGTAGGAACATCATTTGACCCAAAAAATAAACATTTGTGCCTTCGAAAAAAGGAATCCAATGAAGTTGCAAATGGTGCTGGAACTTTTGTCGTACATGCAATGCAGCTT
Organism: Dipteris shenzhenensis; assembly: GCF_047967505.1. Lineage (NCBI taxonomy): Eukaryota > Viridiplantae > Streptophyta > Polypodiopsida > Gleicheniales > Dipteridaceae > Dipteris > Dipteris shenzhenensis. Next base: position 29,677,566 of record NC_141610.1, on the reverse strand, counting down.
TGGGTTTGGATTATTCCTGTCACAGTTGCATGCTTCTGTCTCAATTTGGTTTTCATTTATTATTTATACATTCTGAAATACATCTCCCCGTTGTTTGCTCGAAGTGCAATGACAATAGATTTGCTTACAGTGCAAAGAACAGGAATTTGTCTTCCTCCGAAAAAAAGAAAAACTACGTTTTACTGTCGACATGAACAACATCAAGTGCAAGCAGGACTGGATGATAACGAAATCTCTAGAAAAGGTTGCATGCAATTGAACATCAATCTTCTACATCATTTCTGACAACGTGACTCATGTGAACCTCAACAAGATAGCAAAAGTTTTGGCAAAAAGTTCACAACTTGATGTAGATGTGTTTTTTGACAATTTCCTCTCTTGATCTTAAGATAGACTCATAGGACTATTTTTAAAAAATAGAAGGAGTGCAAGAAAGCATTACAAGTGACTACAAAATTTCACAAATGTATGGTAACATAAATTTTCACCAAGGTTGACTTAAATTTGAAACTTTGTCTAGCATGCTTGAAAATCAAAATGATTTCAATAAGCTAGCATTTTTTACAAAGCATTACAAAGTATATCAAACACCTAAGAGTGACCAAATTGTGTTAAAAAATGATTTTGGCAAGATTAATTTAGCAATCAACAAGAGTGGTTACCTTGTAAGTCACATTTCATAAGTAAGAATCTTTACATACTACACATAATAGCCACCAAGTGTCATAACTTAACAATACAACAAAGGCTACAACTAAAAGAGATTAAGTGCCCTTAATCTCAACTACAAAAAAAGTTTGCATTAATTCTTGCTTTTCTAGTTTTGAATTAGCACATATATAAGTTTCTACATATAAATTTATTTATTGGTATCAATCATTCATGATTAGAGGCATATAATGAAACGTTTGAAGGTTATTACGATAGAAGTTAACCCTTGTAGCTTGAAAGTAGCGTAAATTGTAGCATAGTAAACAATTAAAAAAGGTTTGAATTTGGTATTCTACATGATATTAGGTCCCCTAAAATTCCATGCTACTTCATAATATTCTTTGAAGACATTTACAAAGTGAGGTCGAGTTTGGAATGTCAAAGAATGTGCAGAAGATCAAATTTTGCCTCGCTATTAGGATTCACTAAAGTTACATTTGAGGCCATAGAATATAATAATTATGATTCAAAGCAATCTAAACATATGTGTTATAGTTATCCTTAGATTCTAGGACTTACAAACTCCAAACTCATTCTAATTTGGAAGTATGGCCATTTTATCTAAAAATTGATAAAACAACTTGAAATTTTCGCTCTTAAAACCTTAGGTAGGACGAAAAGTAATAGGTGCGAGTTCCAATCCATAATAATTCAAAAAAAAGAAAGCACATAAGTTATTATGTCAAATAATCAAAACCCCAAATACATTATCAATGTCTTGGAATAATTCTAGGAAGGGGCTAAGTTAACACGCCATAAAAATGCCCTAGGGCATTCTTTTTTCCTTCTCCAAAACTAGTGTTAAAAGATTCAAGTCTTGTTATCCATAGCTCAACATCTCTCAAAAGATGATTTGAGGGCCTCAGGCCCTTGTTTGTGTGCAAGTTGAAGGATTGATATACTTGTTGCTATGTTTTACATTTACAAATGATGTTTTTGCAAGAATCATTCAATTACATGCAATCAATATATTTTTAACTTCATGGGGCAACATGCACATGTACTATTGTGTTTATGTTCAGGGCATAAGCAAGTTTATGTGTGATGATATGCAGTCGGGTTACAGCAGTGTCAACTTTTTGGGAATCCTAACTATGCCCAAAGCTAGTAGATTCATTGTTCCACATTTATGAATGCTTAATGGGCCTATGTAGTGAATGTAGCATAAGAAGTATCGTGCTATGTCCTAACAAGACAACTGATAATAACTTGCTCCTCCTTGTGAAGGCCTTTCAAGATATAGAGACATGCAAACTTGATGAAGGTGGTGGAAAGAAAAAGAGAAAGGATCTTGTGGTGCAACAAATGAAATGCAGTGATATTTTATCCTTGTTTACATAGCACTGAGAAGATCAATAGTTTCATTTAACACAACTTCATTTACAGGTGGCAGGCTAAAAAATATAGAGATTGTATTGAGAACTTTCCGAATTATGTTGTGGTCTTAGGAATTGTCTTTTCTAAGAATTACTCCTTTAAAGAGCAGAATGAAATACATTCCGTGCAGTGGTACAATTATTAGGCTACCACTTGAGTACACATATCATATGTGCACTCTAATTTAGGTAATGTTAAGAAAACTCTCCATTTCTATATCTTAGATGGACAAGACACATGACATCATATTTGTGCAACTTTGCTTTCTCTTACATGAACAATGGCTTAAACATTGAGGTCTTGTACTAAAATGCCATTTGGTGTGGTCTAATGGATGTGCAACCCAATTCAAAGCTAAGCACCATTTCTACTTTGCTGCTAGGCACTTTAGCCTAACCGTTATAGAAATGTTATGTGGACATTTCTAGCTTCAAGCCATGGGAAAGGAGAAAAGATGGAGTTGGAGCTATTGTTACGAGAGATCTTACACATGAATGACCGAAACAAAATGGATGGACTTTGAAGTGTGTGACTGATGTTGTGAATTTTCTAAAAGCCAGGTTTTATGGTATTGAGGTGAATAAAGTCTATTGGGAAATTAAAGAGGATGAAGTACAAAGCGAAAATAAGTGGGAATGAAAGTATGTGGGAGGTTCATACTTTACTCAACCCATTAACAATATTCAACTAATAGTTAAATGTGCCTTGAGATGTGGGAGGCTCTCCTACTTTTGTGATCCATGTATGGAGGTAAAATGGAGAAGCAAAGGTGTATATACAAATTTGGGAGTATTGTAATATTGTTCCCATGCCCACTTAAGATAAGGCTCTGGCTTTGATTAGATAAAGCAAATTCCCTCATAATCTCATGCCATGTCTTCCATCTGAACTGATCTCTATGCCACAGCTGGCCCCATGTTTGCAATCCTTTCTTAAAAATGGTATTTTCCAAAGTAAACTATTCATCAGTTAGTTGAGAGTTCCTACTATGCAAAAATTTGGGATATCTCACTATTAAAAAGGGCAAAATGTTTAGAGTTTTGGGGATTCCAATGGGCTTTGAAATAACCATGAAGCAATGGTGGGAGAGATTTTTGGACAGATTCCAAAAAAGGATTGACAAGTGGATGGTATTTCAAGCCAATTTGGCAAGGAGGAGATTAGTTCTTAACCATTGCATTTATCCCATCTCTATCTTCTACCTCTCTTGTTGGGCTCCTTCAAAAGCTGGGATAGACAGGTTTATAAGAATTTGGAGATCTTTTATGTGGGGAGGTAGATCCAAGATATCTAAAGTAAGATGTACCTACTGTACTAAACCTAGAAAATAAGGAGGGCTTGGCATGACATATATCTCAATTGCAGCCAGAAAGCTTTCAACTACTTGGGTAATTAAAGCTATTTTAAACCCAGAGTGTGATTGGGCTCAGCTTTTGCTGAGAAATATGAAACACATTAGACCAGTTAGAGCTCCTCATTGGAAGAATTATCCCCTAGTATCTATTTTTTGTAATCCTGAACCCTGCAAGGCTAAATGGAGCTCACTGTGGCAATCCATTTGGAGAGCTTTTGAGGATATAAAAACGTTTTAACAATTCTCTAGCAAAGGAGCTTTTATGGCTAATGACTCCATTTGGATCTCAACAAAATAGCCAGTTGCTCCTTGTCCCTTGGAGTATCATAGGCTATTTTTAAGTAATTAATCCTAGAACTTGAAGCTTTATAGAAAGTGTCAAGATAGTCCATAACACATCTAAGATCTTGATCATTGTTCATGGGGGTAAGAGTGGTATCATCTGCAAATTGCTGGCACACTAAATGCTTACCATTCATGAGTTTAATCCCCTTAAGATTACGTTCCCAGATTTGACTTTTGAGAAGCCACCCAAGAGCATCAGCTCTGCTATAGCAAAAAGGAGAAGAGCTAAAGGGTAGCCTTGTCTAATTGACCTTTTCAAGAAAATAGGAGCACTCATAACTCCATTCATACTTACTTACCTTGGCTGAAGCATTAGTGAGTAAGAGTTAAACAAAAGACAAAAGAATGGCCAAGCCCCATGTCTTGTAAAGATTGTATTAGGAAATCCATTCCATCCTATCGTATGCTTTATCAAAGTCGATCTTAAGGAAGCATATATCTTGTTTAGTCTCCTTGGCATATTCACATCCTTCCCAAATATTTATAATGGCGTCAAGAAGGTGACGACCCTTTATAAAACCTTTCTATTTAGGAAGTCTCTAGTCTTTCATCTTACCTTGGATTCTGGGGGTTCAATCCTTTGCAAAAATCTTGTAGCTGTGATTGAGCGCATTGTTAAAGGCCTCCAATTCTTAAGCTCATATTTGGGGCCTGCCTTGGGGATGAGCTTAATTATTCCCGCATTGACATGAGGGGGGAGAGCACCTTTCACAATACTTTCTTGCCAAAAAAAAGCAATTAAGGTCCTACCAAGTCACAGAAAACCTTATAGAATTCAATGGGAAGACCATCCTCTCCTGGTGTTTTGCCATCTGCCATCATTGTGACTACCTCCTTTAGCTCTTCAATGGAAAAGGGCTTCTCTAGATAAGCCAAATCATATTTTTCTATAGCTTTTTCTCTTATGATTTTACACAACTGTCTGGCTCTTTGAGTATCCTCTTGCTCATTCCAAGATAGGGCCGTTTATTGCTACGTTATTTGAATTTGCTACCCAGATGGGTACAAAGACCATGGAGGTAGTCCATGATTAAAGTGAATAGCGCACCAAAACAATGCACGACAACCAGCATGAGGAGGAAAAAAAAAATCAAGACATGCTACAAGCGTTAGAAGATGCCCAATACTCCAAAGAGGAAGCTACGATGGCTGTGTATGGCCGCCAATCCTTGGCAAAATGCCTGTGGGATACACCCTTAGCAGGAGAAGAGCTACTAGCCACACCTGTAGAGCCCAAATCTTCCAAGAAGATCAAGTTAAATCATTGGCCAAAATCTGTGCTTCAAAATCCAGAGACCTGGAGCAAACAAGAGGATAACATTGCCAGCATACTACTTACGACACCTTCCAGAAACTCCTTTGAAGCATTCTCCCCTTTCCACAACATGACGGACTTACATGCATCCCCAAAACATAATATAAACAGTCCAAGTATAGGAGGAAATGGAGCCAGAACATGCACTCCGAGTCTTGCAAGACTATGTTGATCAGCAGAGAAAAATACAACTGCAGAGCTGAAGCAACAAGTGGAGGAATTGACAAAGGATAAGAAGACCGGACACGAATATATGCTTAAGCAGGCCAACATGCAAAAAAAGTTCCATGCCACTCAGTTGGAACTAGAGGAGATCGAGGGAATATGCTCAGTACAGAGCTATGCAAGAGAAGCAAGTCTCCAAACTCACTGCCCAAGTCAGAGTGCAAAAAGAATGCCTACCAATTGTGACAACTTGGTTGGAAGAAATGAAGGCATAATTTTTCCTGCAATTGGATCGAATGGGTGTAGCCCACACAAACTTGAATATTGAGAATATTATACTGAAGGAACTGCTAAATGCCTTGGAAGGAGTTGATCAACAACTCAAGGAAATGGCAGAAGAAGTTGATGGAGTTTCCTTCAGCTCCTCCATCTCACAGATATGAAGACACTGCCGGCAAAGACATCTCAAGACCTATGGTCCAATCTCAAAAATCGGTTGTTTGTAATTTCTCAAAGACCTTATGAGGCCTTTGCGTCTGCTGCATATGCATATGAAATCATGGCATAGGAATTGGAAACGCTCCGAGCTATAGCAAGGGAGCAAAACAGAGACAGATGCCAATGAATGTTGACACATAATTATTTGAATTAAAAACAGAGCCTGAGAGGCCGGCTGCAACATAACAGAGCCAGTCCACACAATTGCCTGCAAAGCATACCACTTTCAAGGATGCCAAATATGAGGATACATAAGTCATAACTACCCGAGCCAGAGGCCTTAGCTCCCGGTGCAGATTTTACAGAGCAACAGAAAACATTTGAGGAGGAACTAGAATTAAACGAAACTAGCAAAGAAGATGCAGATGAGGCAGACCCAATTGCTGCTAAGGGAGCAATCATTGATCTAAACTCCACCCACACCATCAAAGTTCAACTGATGGATTACTTCCAATGAAGGGTTTGAGTCCTCCACTTTTTTGCAAAATATTTTACCACCGGGTGTGCCAAGTGTTGAGGATGACCTCTCCACCCACGTGGACCTCAACCAAGGAGGGTTAGTAGACCTCTAGTAAAGGCGGGTTACAATAGCAAGTAGTGGATAATTTTGTAACTGTACGGATAGTTATAACTGGCCTTATCCACCACATCATTTTTGGAACTATGTTTGTTTCTGACTGTTATCCGACTAAAGTCGGAACACCGTTATAAGCTGATCATCATCTCCTGCATTAGGGTTGTTGTTGCTATCTATTGAAATACAAACTATTTGCAATATTTCTACTCTACAAATAGTTGTCTTGGCTCTTTGTATGTTTTGCACTATCTTTTCCTTTTTCCAACATTAGTCAGATTTAAGTCCAACCCTAGCATTCCCATTGCCAGGAGTGAATATGTGTAGGTGTTTTTCAGTCTTTTGGAAAACACACCCGCACACACACATATCTATGTGTGCATGTGGGGAGGCATGTATACACACATATATACATATAAACATACATGTATCGAGGAAACGTTGGTTTGAATGTAACCTTAAAAAGAAGGAACTTGGCGAAGGCAACCTTGCATTATTACGTAGTGTAAGGAATACCATACGGAAATTGAAGTATCACGATATGGGTCCATTCCAAGTTTTGGAGATCACACAACAAGGGGCATGCCGAATTGAAATGCTTGATGGAATTGAAATGGATGGTTACATCAATGGCAACAATAAGCTTAAACGCTACAATGCCCCTTGACTCAACAAACCATTTAAGCTATCTAGGAGGTCGCTCTCATGAAAAGACAAGCAATCAAGGGTGCATCATGCTAAACTTAAACATAAGGCTCTAATGACACTTTTCAAGGCAACCTTAAAATAGGTAGAAAACACTAAACTGCCAATTAAATTGTAGGTTTGTGGACAAATGACACATGCCATCAAAGACTTGGTGGATTTTGGAGCAAGCCACAACTTCATCTCACAAGAAGTATGGGAGCAATTATTTGAGGTACCCCTTAAATCTAGTCATGCCAATGTACGAGCAATTAATGGCGGTCAAGGCCTTCCCGCAATTCATTATGTGGATATTGAAGCAACTATGAATAACCATAGAATATGGAGCCACTTTCATGTAATGTCCACAGGTACAATTGATGAATAGGTCATTTGGGGAAGAGAATGGAGCTTCTATATTAATTGCCAAATTGACTTGTGCAAAAGGATGGCAACCTTGACAAGTGGTGGACACACATCACTAGTGCCCCTATCGCACAAAAAACAAAACAAGAAGCCTACTCCAACATTTGCAGTAGCTCTCCCACCATCGATCCTCTTGATGCTGTAGGATGCTACAAGTGTAAGAAAATAGTACGCAGCGGAAGATAACATCAAAACGCAAGTACACGATGGAAAGCTGGAGAGAATACAAAAATTCTGATATACCAAACTGCTGATACAACTGATGGTTGGCTGTCCACCCGTGCGCTCTACAGACAGAGCTTCGATGGTGATCTAGACAGATGCTGGACGGAGGACTATGAGCGTGAAGAACTGGTGATATGATGATAGGGGGTGGCCACTTATATAGTGTAAGTGGTTGACGGTCGGCCCTGTAATAGGCAGTCGGCCTAATAGACAGTCGGCCTGGAAGACCAACCGACCCTTCAGAAAACATGCCGGCGGGCAGATGAAGGATCGCGCATAGGTCATACCGTCGGCTGCCACTGGGGGCTTTGCCCCCAGACCCCCACCGGGGGCCTGCGCCCCCCGGACCCCCTGCTATCGGGGGGGCTATCGCCCCCCCGAACCCCCCCTTTGTGCAGACGGGTATCTACTCTTGGCTCCTAAGCCGTCTCATAACCATCTGGTCTACTCTAAGACCCCTTCCAGTGTCTAAACTGGGAATCCCTCCCAATATCTGATACCCATCATGGCTTCTCCTCATATGGGGGCCTTACAACATTGGGTACACAGAATATTGGTGGGTTACATGAGAGGTGGACATTTGAGCTAACTCTAACAACAAGCCCCTCCTCATGAAAGGCTTCACTTCAACCAAAGCTACCACATATCAAGCAAGTTTGGAGAAGGGCAACCACCACAACCATTGCAAGAAGGCAACACCTTGTCCACCTCCTCGAAATGTGCCTTGCAAAAGACCCACCCAAAGACAAATCAAAGAACATGCTATGCACGACCCAAGCAACAATGCAAATCCTGTTAGATATCAATGCTCCACTCTCGTGTAACTATGCGGGAACCAACTAACTCTACTTGTAAGCCCCCCCATATGAGGAGAAGGCATTTGAGTAGCTCAGTTATTTGGTAGGTCCTGGTTTGGACACTAGATGGGAGCCATGTGTGGCTTGATGGCTGGACGGCTTCAGATAGAGTTGGCACACCACCAACTAGGCTACATGCAAGTGCGGGAAGGCATCCCTCGACTGACCGGACTGAGGGTAGATGGAACATTTCTCAAGGCACTTGGGTTGCAGGGCCCATTTGGAGCCTCAGATGATCCCGGATGGCTGTGGGCCAAACGGGGACCGTAGATCAGTTGCTCTGTTTTGCGCACCAGTTCTATCATATGGTTGGTGGCCTATTTCAGGACCGACCCCCAGTCGACCGTTTTGGGTGGACTAGGTCGGCCACCCAATTGAGCCTAACCGACTACGCTTGGTGGCTATATAAGTGCAAGCCCGTGAAGCCCATTTCATCACTAGCTACAGCAACCTTGATTCCTTAGCATTTAGCCTCCGTCTTCTACTGTTTCCAGCATGCCATCGAAGCTTCTTTCATAGGAGCGCACGGCTGGGAGGCAGCGCCATCTATTGTATCAATTCTACAGTAATCAAATTTTTGATTCTCCATACTATCTTGTTTTCTCTCTTGCGTACGAGATCCTGTTATCTGTTGAGCACAGACGTTGTATTATTTTCTTACATGGTATCAGAGCCTGGACTCTAGCAAGAAGATTTGGTGGTGTGTTTCTGTTTGCGAGCAGATTGTGAGAGATGGCCCAGCCCGTAAGACTGCGAATCCCACCGTTCGGCGAAAGCGAAAAGTTGGACGGCTCTAACTATCCTCTCTGGAAGTTCAAGATGAAGACCATCCTAAGCGCATATGAGCTTTGGGACACTGCTACTAGGGTGGACGTGAGGCTCGAATCTAGCCAATGTAGGACAACAGATAGTACCAACTACGGATGAGATTCTCGCATGGACGAGAAGAAATGCAGATGCGCTATGTTCTATTGTCTGCAGTGTTAGTGATTCCGTCATGGCGTTAATTCAACATGTCATCACAACGGAGGAGCCATGGACAGTCTTGAAAAATCAGTACGAGACTATGAATCAGACGTGGATTCAAAATCTGGAGACTCAACTCGCGAATGAAAAGTTGTCTGAGTCTGAAGCGGCAGAGAAGTTCATCACCAGGGTGAAGAATCTGCGTGATCAGATGACTGCGATTGGCATCACCATCACCAACGAGAATCTAGAACGAAGGTGCATACGGATTCTCCCACCAAAGTACGATGGTCTTGTTACGGCGCTGAATACGCAGAATAGAAATCCACCCCTTAACTTTGAGGATTTCAGCGTGATGCTTATGGAGGAGGAGATGCGTCAAAAGATGAGGACTGGAGAAGATTTGGCTTTCTGGACCGGATCAAAGAAAGGTAAGGGTAAGGACTCCGGTAACCCATCTTCTTCTGATGATAAAAAGAGAAAGAAGAAGATCAAGTGCTTCTATTGCAACAAGGCAGGGCACAAGCAGAATGAGTGCAGCAAGAAGATTGCAGATGAGAAGAGCGGAGTGAAGAAAGAGTCCAGCAATAGTGCGCAGGCAGTACCCATAGAGCTGTTCATCGCAATTGAGGAGATTTGCACGGAGGCATTTCATGTACCTGCAGATGAACCTTGGATCATTGACAATGGTGCATCGCACCACATGACCAGTCGGAAGGATTGGTATACCTCTCTACAGTCGATAGGGAATGACATCATGGTAGCAGTCGGCAATGATGCAAAATGTCTAGCAAAAGGAAAAGGTACGATTGCTCTCAAGTCAGATGGAGTTGTAAAACAGTTGTCCGATGTTCTTTTTGTGCCAGATATCAAGAGGAACTTGTTGTCTGTTGCTGCAATCACGGATCGGGACCTCAAAGTCCAATTCGATAAGAATGGTGCACAGATCCTAGATCTTCAAGGAAAGGTCGTTGGTAAAGGTACACAGCGCAACAACATTTATAAACTCTCAACTTTCAGTGCTCGAGTGGATGTGAAGAACACTAAGCTGTGGCATGAGAGGTTTGGTCATCTAAACCTTAGTTCTTTGAAGGAGATGCATAAAAGTGCAATGATTGCAGACCTACCAGAAATTTCAGATCTGCCCGATGTATGTGAAGCGTGCATGATGGGCCAGCAGCATCGGCAACCCTTTCCTAAAGAGGCCAACAGAGTAAAGGCTCCTCTAGAGCTCGTTCACATGAACCTCTGCGGAAAGATGGAGACGGAAGCTTTGGGTGGTTCCTTCTACTTCATGACGCTGATCGACGACTACAGTAGAAGGATATGGATATACTTCCTGAAGACGAAAGACGAGGCTTTCAGGTTTAAGGAATGGCACGTAATGGTCGAGAAAGAATTAGGGAGGAAGGTGAAGAAGCTAAGATCAGACAGAGGTGGAGTTCACATAGACTGAATTTGAAAGTTACTGCAAAAGTCACGGAATCAAGAGGCAGAAACCCCCGCCACATACATCATAGCAAAATGGAGTAGCAGAATGCAAGATGCGCGTCATCTGCGAAATGGGCCAGAGTATGATGAAAGGGAAAGATTTGCCAAAGACTTTCTGGGCTGAAGCATGTAACACTGCAGTTTACATCCTCAATCGTAGCTACACGAAGGCTGTGAACGGGATGACTCCACTGCAAGCCTTTTCTAGTAAGAAACCTTTAGCTACACATTTCAGAGTTTTTGGATGTGACTGTTTTGTGCATGTCCCTGATGCTACTAGGACCAAATGGGAACCGAAGAGCCAGAAGTGTATTTTCTTGGGCTACAGTGAAGAGGCGAAGGAGTGAAGAGGCGAAGGGTTACTGTCTCTATAACCTTGTTACCAAGAAGGTAATTGTAAGTCACGATGTGGTCTTATAAGAACAACCGCATCAATTGGAGGAGGATGCTTCCTTCCCAGACAACCAGGACCAAGATATCCATCCAGTACCGCCACCAACAGTAGACCGAACTCCCCCAACGGTGCTTGGGAGGATTCAAGACAAAGAAGATGAAGAAGAGCCTGCAGAACCACAATGGCAATGGCCATTCCCGAAGTGGGTAAAGCAGCTTTTGGATGACAGAGAACCTCCAGCAATTGAGGAGGAACCATCCGAACACCGCCGGTCCAAGAGATTAGAGGAGCAAAGAAGGGCGCAGGAACACTTGGTCAACTACGCTTTGATGAGAGAAGTGATCCGTGCTGATGAACCCAAGTGTCTTGAAGAGGCACAAGGTGATGATAGGTGGATGGAGGCTATGTAGTGAGAGTATGGCTCCATAATGAAGAACAACACTTGGGACCTTGTGGATCGACCACCAAAGCGCAAGGTAATCGGAACCAAGTGGGTGTACAAGATCAAGTACAAGTTCGACGGCACATTGGATAAGTACAAGGCTAGGCTCGTGGCAAAAGGATTTGCACAGGTACATGGTTTTGATTATCAAGATACTTTTGCTCCCACAGCTCGACTAACCACAATTCGTAGTGTTTTGGCTTTAGCTGCCCAGGGAAGTTGGCCCGTGTTTCAGATGGATGTGAAATCCGCCTTTCTGAATAGAGATCTCAAGGAGGAGGTATACGTGGAACAACCACCAGGTTTTGAGATTCCCGGTTCAGAAGGTAAAGTCTGCAAACTAAAGAAGGCACTTTACAGGCTGAAACAGGCCCCACGAGCGTGGTACCAGCGAATTGATGCCTACTTTCTGCAAAACGGGTTCAGGAGGAGCCCATCTGATGCAAATTTGTATATCTTCAGAGAAGGAGGCAGGTGTATGATCGTGGTCCTTTATGTGGACAACCTTGTCATAACAGGGAACCATGAAGAGAAGATCTCGCAGACGAAGCATTTGCTAGGAAGAGAGTTTGAAATGACAGACCTCGGACTTATGCATTTCTGTTTGGGAATTGAAGTTTGGCAGGAGCCAAAATAGATCTTCATTTCATAGCTGAAATATGCTGGAGAGATACTGAAAGCATTTGGCATTGCTGAGTGCAAAACAGTTGGTACCCCTATGGAGGTTGACGTGAAGCTCTCAAACGAGAATTCATCACCACTGGTGGATGAAGCAAAGTATAGAAGGCTTGTGGGTAGCTTGATCTACCTGTGCAACACACGACCGGACATCAGCTTTGCGACTGGTGTACTAAGCAGGTTTTCCAATAAGCCCCGAGAGAACCATTGGAGGGTAGGGATGCATGTGCTGAAATACATCAAAGGCACACTTGATTATGGCATCACCTATACCAAGGGCAACATCTTGATCGGATTCTGTGACTCGGATTGGGCAAGAGACGTGGACAGTAGGAGATCAGTGACAGGGTACCGTTTCTCACTTGGATCTAGAGTTGTGTCATGGGTTAACAAGAAGCAACCCACAATTGCTCTTTCTTCTACCGAGGCCGAGTACAAATCTGCATGCTTTGCTTCTTGCGAGGTAGTGTGGTTGAGGAGGACTTTAGGGGACATGGGTGCAGTGCAGAATAAGCCTACGCAGTTATCATGTGACAATCAGAGTTGCATGGCAATTGCAAAGAACCCGGTGTTCCACGCTCACACAAAACACATTGAGATTCAATATCACTTTGTACGCGAGCTGATCATGGATGGAGAGGTCGACTTGGTGTACTGTCCGACTACAGAGAATGCTGCAGACATCTTCACGAAGGCTCTTGGAAGAGACTTGCTGGAGAGGCATCTTCATCGACTTGGCATTGGGCCGAAAAAGTAAGTTCACTTGCGGGTGGACATTGAGGGGGGTATTAGATATCAATGCTCCACTCTCGTGTAACTACGCGAGAACCAGCTAACTCTACTTGTAAGCCCCCCCATATGAGGAGAAGGCATTTGAGTAGCTCGGTTATCCAGTAGGTCCTGGTTTGGACACCAGATGGGGGCCATGTGTGGCCTGATGGCTGGATGGCTTCAGAGAGAGTTGGTACACCGCCAACTAGGCTACATGCAAGTGCGGGAAAGCATCCCTTGACTGACCACACTGAGGGTAGATGGAGCATTTCTCGGGGCACGGGTTGCGGGGCCCGTTTGGAGCCTCAGATGATCCCGGATGGCTGTGGGCTGAATGGAGACTGTAGATCAGTCGCTCTGTTTTGCGCACTGGTTCTATCATATGGTCAGTGGCCTATTTTGAGACTGACCCCTAGTCAACCATTTTGGGTGGACTGGGTCGACCACCCAATTGAGCCTAGCCGACTACGACTGGTGGCTATATAAGAGCAAGCCTGTGAAGCCCATTTCATCATTGGCTACAGTAACCTTGATTCCTTAGCATTCAACCTCCATCTTCTACTGTTTCCAACACGCCATCAAAGCTTCTTTCACAGGAGCGCACGGCTGGGAGGCAGCGCCATCTATTGTATCAATTCTATAGTAATCAAATTTTTGATTCTCCATACTATCTTGTTTTCTCTCTTGCGTACGAGATCCTGTTATCTGTTGAGCACATATGTTGTATTATTTTCTTACAAATCCCCCTAGGTTCTCAAGACATTACTATAGGCCCAAGGGTGCTATGAGGGAAATCAATGAATATGGTTGTCCATGCCCCACTCTTTTACCCCTTCAATAGGTTCCATTCATGCAAGGGCTGAGCCTATGCCCTCCGACCACAACAATAGGCATGGCGGCCCAAGTGAGAATGGCCCACCACTACTTGGACTCCAAAGTCACTTGTAATAGCCCCACAAGAACTTGCCATAAAGAGGCAAAACCATAAGAACCTACTGCAAGTATGGACCCAGCCTCGACATCAACAACCCCTCAAGGTCCTAGTCATCCCAATCTCTACTGAAGACCTTCAATTGAGTTTAACAATCCTTCCAACATAGAGGGCTTCTCCAATTCTTTCTACCCAGCCACAATTTCTAGTGATCCCCTTCTTGTGAATACTCTTTCCTTTTTCTTCATCCTAGAGATCTCTCTCTAGAAGCCTCCCCCTAGCCCAATGCTTGCCTAGTGGCCTCATGCCTTGGTGCCATGTGTCCCATAAGGGACCTTACCATTCTAGCCCTCTCATAGAGCCCATTTGCACCTCTTCATTAATGTCTAGGCCTAGGTGTAACCCTAGACCCAAACCCTCTAGACCTCATAGTATGCAAGCATCGTTGAGCCCTCTGGTTTTCCACCTGACCAAAATCACACCACACGGTTCTGGGATTATGGCTGACGTAATAGTAGTGAGAGGCAACAAGACCCACTTTAGACTCAGTAGTCCCACAAGAACCTATCCCAATCATGAGGGTAGAATCACAAAAATCTACTGCAAGAAAGGAGTTCGAGTACTTGTACATGAAGTTGCTACCCCAGAGAAACACAAAATTCTAACGAAATTCACCATCAACATAGGTTGGAGGCATCTGCAACAAGACCTCCCCACTCAAGCAATGTCCTATTTGTCCAATCCCTTTTCATCTTGGTTGGTAAGAAGGTGTGCCACCATGTTATTTTCTTGAAGATCTGCCACCCCAAAAGCACTCTTTTTAGAAGGGAGACCATTTTACATCTATATTTAGTAAGAAAATATTAATAACAAGTTATCAATTTGTGCATGCAATGTGTTTTATGAGATACTGATGGTTATAGACATTGGGAAAATAATTATGGCACATGGATTCCTATGGATTGTGATGTAGCGGGCATAGTAGAGATAAAGATTTATATGCCAAATGGTAAAATTCAATGTCTTGAGGTTACAAATAGTTGGGGCTTGAACTACATTCAAGAATATGTCACTATCATGTTTAGATTGAATCGAAAGGAAGCAAGAAGGTGACTTAAATCAATGTCAATGCTCAATAAATGGAAGCCTCCTTGTACCCCAGCCATTCATTCTTTTATTGAGAAAATTTCAAGTATGACATGACTTGTGAACATCAAAACTAACAAATTTTAAGAGTTTGTGCATTGAGGGTCTACATTGCTTTTTTTTCTTTTGAAATGTGTTATTTCTTTCAAAAAAGTTTGTCATGTCTAACTCTAGAAACTATGTTCTCAAAATTTTCAATATATCTATTCATGTAGTACTTTTCAATTTGTGGTTCTTAAATTTGTGTTAAGCGAATGCTCTAATTTTTTTTCGAGATGAATTTATTGATGTTGGTTTTATCTTACTAACATGGTGGATGAATTCAAGCTCTAATTAAAAATTGGGAGAAATTTGACAAGTTGGATAGCCAAATCCAAATCGGATTATGCGGCACTAGTAAAAAAGCATGTGGGATATATGGCAACTGCGAATTCTGGTGGATTACTTGGAGGATATTGAAGAAAGGGAGAATGCATTGGCATAGGAAAAGGAGAAAATGGCCAAACGCACAACAAACCCCTCTTCTACTCTAGGAGCCATACCTAACAAATACCATATGGCAACTCTACCTCTTGCTCCTCTTGTTTCTCCTGATGGGAGCATCCCTTAGGTTCCCCATATGTTTTTTACCCTTCCCGTGGACTTAGGGAAAGTAAAGATGGATGATCAAGTAGCCGAGCCTATCTACACTCTAGGTGGTGCATCAGTTTGAGACCACCCAATGAGCATTCCTTTTGCCTCCCCCATTACCCATGATGGGAGTATGCCATAGGTGTCTTACAAGAGATCGGTGTTACCCATGAACCCAAACAGTGTCTCTTACAAAGTCTGCATGGACACACAACAAAAACATCTATAGGCCGATACCCCAATGGAAAAACTTTCCAAAATTTATGTCTCCTTCTCCTCTTAGCAAACTTCTGGTATTTGTAGTCCTCTGATCAGATCTAGTTGTACCCAAAGAGGAGGTTTAGTCATAGCATTCAGTTAGTTCTGAGTTCTATCTCCCCATTTTGTTGTGTTGGGGTAGAGAACATGATGTAAAAGTTATAAACTTTTAAACTATTAACACAAAACCTCAATTCTAGGAAAAATTTATTTTTAGAGACATTTAATTTTCTAGATCACATACAAATTCACCCAAATTTTAAATAAATTGAAAATTTTTAATCTCTTTGACCTTTCAAAGATCAATGAATTTTTTAATGAGCCTATGTGTGTGTGTGTGTCTGCAGGGCTTAGTGTAGCCTTTATTGCATTCATCATGTGTGCAACATCTTCCACTTTCTTTACCTCATATAACCTTTCATGGACACCTCTGATGGCCACCTCTTGTGAAGCATACCATAATTTTGTGCCAACCACTCTTCATGCAAGCAAAGAGGAGGGGTTGTATGAGATTTTCAATTGTGATTTGCAAACACAATGATATGTTCATTGATGCTGTGATAGGGTTTATGGATGGATACATCATCCACTTCAGCGATTTTGTTGATGTTTTCAATTTTGCATTAGTGCAACATTCATGCTCACCAAGTTTGGTCCAAAATAGGGTCAAAAAGATGTTATCAATTTGGTAACCTAGAAAATAACCACTGAAACGGCTAGATATACTGGCAATACTAGCCATTACATCAGCAACAATGGGTATGACACTGGTAGTAATAGCTATGATATCGGCGAGTATCAAGCAATACTAGTGGTATCTACTATTGGTATTATGATATGTGCTAGTAGTATTATAGCATATATCAATGGTATTATTTGTGGGGTTTCTTGGCCATGTGTTCCTTAAGCTTACAAGAAGCATCAGCCCTCTCTATTTGGATAGATTATAGGCCATAGCTCTTGCACCTAGCTGGTATAGCAAGGTGGAGCACAATTGATTTGTGAGAGGAAGAGGTTGAGGGGGAGTGTGTTCATGGTGGCTGCAGAAGTGGTTGACTACTCTAATATCTAGAGTATTGGGTAAGGGTCAACCATAAGTATAAGCCAATGATACGATAGAGGCTATGGTAGGAGATTAAGGTAGCCAACCATGTGACCCTTGCCATTGCATCTCTAATTCTAGGTGTTTCTAGAGTGGGTTCTTGCGCACGATCTCTCAAGTTTTGAATGAGAGTCATCTAGTTTATTTTCTCTCAAACATAAACTACATGTGTTCTATCCCTCAGAAATTGGGAGATTACTCCTCCCTGCCATGCTTAAATATATAGTCCATATCCCTATTTTTAGTGACTACTCTAATTGTGCATACGATAATCGTAGGTACTTACTCTATACTATTGCAAGACACTACAAATTCTCACATGGTCTTCATATTGTTTACTTTAGTTTAGTTATTTTTGCTCTGTGTGTGTGGGTACATGTACATGTACATGCACCTGTATATGTATATGTATATGTATATGTATGTGTATGTGTATGCGTATGCGTATGTGTATGTGTATGTGTATATCAATAGTTTGGTAGAATAATAGGACATAAAAGTGTCCTTTTGAGGTTTTGGCATAAAAATCACAACTTGTTGTAGATGTGTTTTTTGGTGATTTCCTCTGTTGAGGTTAAGGTAGACTCATAGGACTATTATCCAACAATATAAGGAGCACAAGAAACTTTTACATGTGATTAGAAAATGCTCACAAATGTATGGTAACACAATCTTTCACTCAGATAGTACTCAGATTTGAAACTTTACCTAGCATGCTTAACAATAAAATTGGTTTCAAGAAGCTAGCATTTTTTAGAAAGTGTTTATAAGTATATCAAACACCTAAGAGTGATAAAACCTTGTTTAAAAATCATTTTGGCAAGATTAATTTATCAATTAACAAGAGTGGTTAGCCTAGCAAGTTGCATTATAAGTCACATTTCATAAATAAGCATCTTTATATACTACACATAATAGCCACAAAGTGTCATATCTTAACTGTAATACTATTATATCATAAGGGAAAGTCACCACATCACAATAAAGGCTAAAACTAAAAGAGATTAAGTGCTCCTAATATCAACTACCAAAACAGGTTCTGCATTAAATCTCACTTTTATAGTTTTGAATTATCACGTATATAAGTGTTTTGCATATGAGTTGTTTTGATTAGTATCACTCATTCATGATTAGGGAAACTCTATAAGTATAATTTAAACGTATGAAGGTTCTTATGATATCCTTTAACCCTTGTATCTTTAATTTAGGGTGAATTATAGCATAAGGAACAATTAATATATGATTTGAATTTGGTGTTCTACATCAGATTAGGTCCCTTAAAAACTCACGCTGCTCCATAATATCCTATTGCAGACATATATAAAGTATGGTTGAGTTTGGAACCTGTTAGACATGTTAAAGAATTTTTAAAAGATCAAATTTTGCATCGCCACCATCAGCCCTCACTAAAATTACATTTAAGGCCATAGATCATAATGAATATGATTATCTAGCTTAAAAGAAATATAAACATATGTGTTATAGTTATATTTAGACCCTAGGACTTAAAAACTCTAAGAAAACTCATTCTAAGTAAGAAGTATGGCCATTTTATCTAAAACCTGAGAAAACAGCTTGAAATGTGAGTGTTAAGTTTACCTTAAAACTTTAGGTAGAACCCAAAGTAATAGATGCAAGTTCCAATCCATAATAATTCCAAGTTTTTTTCAACATATAATTTATTGAGGCAAATAATCAAAACCCTAAAATACCCTATCGATGCTTTTGAACAATGCTAGGAAGTGGTTAAGTTAACAGGACATAAGAGTGTCCTAGGACATTTTTATGTCCTACCAAACTAGTGATATGTATGTGTATATGTATATGTATATGTATATGTATATGTGTACGTGTATGTGTATATGTATGTGTATATGTATATGTACATGTATACATGTATGTATGTGTGTATGTGTATGTGTATGTGTATGTGTATGTGTATGCATATGCATATGCGTATGCGTATGCGTCTACGTATGTGTATGCATCTGCATCTGCGTATACGTATGCATCTGCATCTACGTCTGCATCTGCATCTACATGTGTGTGTGTGTGTGTGCGCGCGCGCGCACGTGTGTGTGTGTATATGTATATCTATATGCAGATGTATATGTATACTAATTTTTCTCATTACTTATAATTTTGTCTTCCCTTCTTTTTCTATTTTCTTGTTTGAGAAAAATATTAATTTTTAATATTGGATTTATTCTAGGTCTTATGAAGGTATATAAATAAAGATACATCTACAAAATGTATTAACTAGACAACCATAGGCTATTAGACCAGTTGCTTGGAAGAAACATTTGATAGATTTTCTAGAATTTGAGTACTCCCAAAAGCCACATGCTAGTATGAGGGTTGCATGCTTACTTGATCCATGAGGATGCAACATGATGATGAAATAGTATGATGCTTTTACTGGATACAAGATGATGTGATGCATGACAGTGCTACTTGACATTTACAAATTTTAGGAAGTTAGACTCACGAGGCTTAAAAATGAGACTCAAATTTTTATTTTATTACATCTCATAATAAATGCACGTACAAATAATTTGCCTTCTATTATAGTTTACTACTCCACAAGATTTTGAGCAAGGTTCTTCTCTTCAATGGGCCGCATAGCCAACTTCCATCACAACCAAACACCTAGAGTTCTTGCATGGCATCTCAAGGTGTAAGGCTCTCTTAAAAATTTTATGCCATCATCTTATGACCAATGTGTCAAAATTTTACTCAAAAGTGTGGTCAAACATGTGAACACCCAAAGTGAAAATTTTTTGGGGCATCAAAGAAAGACTGCACCATTTTGTTGATAATCCAACCAAGGGAAATTTTATCAAATTGTGGACCAATCTTCCTTGTTTTGCAAAAACCTATAACTCTAGTGCAAGCCCATATTTTTGAACATGGTATTGCTTGTGATGGAGATCCTGTCTCATGCCAATATTCCATCCTCTCTTTCATAGTTGCTTCATTTTTCTGAATGCCTTTCTATGGTGAGTCTAAAATGTCCTCCATTT
The DNA here is from genome assembly GCF_047967505.1 of Dipteris shenzhenensis. NCBI lineage: Eukaryota > Viridiplantae > Streptophyta > Polypodiopsida > Gleicheniales > Dipteridaceae > Dipteris > Dipteris shenzhenensis. The sequence continues at coordinate 29,657,203 of NC_141610.1, read as the reverse complement.
TCCCAATCGAGTAAAATCAAGCAAGATGTTGCCGAGGTGCAAGTCCCTATGGAACAATTAGGTCTAATGCAAGGATGCTAGTCCACCTAAAAGAGAATGGATTATATGGTGCACATTCTCTTCACCACATTTCATGAGTCTTTGATTGCATCCTCTAGCTTGCCTTCTACCTACACACCCTCTTCTCTGATCCTCCCTCCATGTATGCATCAACGTAATGCTGAATGTTCCTTCATTAAATGGCACCTCGAGAAAAAATGAGATAGGGTCCCACCATTGAATTATGATTTGATGGTCTAGAGGGACCTCAGATGGGCTCCTCTGAGATAGCAACAACAACTTGGATGAGGAAAAGGTGTGCTCTTTTCATGGCCACCTCTGTTTGTGCTTATCGTTTACAAGTGCTGACATTGTATTGCTTGCTAGAATACCACCTATGTTTCAAATACTAAGCCAATGTATTAAACACACATGATAGATAGTCCCATATGCTCTAGATGCAATCTATTCACCTTAAAAAATCTCTTACTCTATGATAAATGTCACAAAAGTAGCATTTCTTATGTGACTAGCTTGCTGCTATAGCTTTGCATGTCACCTACAAGCACCCTTTCTTTCAAGACCATAGTGCCTCCTTCCTCATCTTACTTAGCTTTTTCTCTGCCATTGCAAACATTAAGGCTAACTTCTTCTCGGAACTCTCATTTTGAGGCTCTCTTGTTAGATCATAGGACTTCAACTTTTATGCAAAGCACAAAATGCATCCCATCAGTTCACTACAATGCACTAACATCATTGGCAACTACCAGTCTTGCAGCACACATTTGCCCAAATCACGTGTAGACATTGCAAATTTGTGATTTAGTGCAAAGCCATGCATTAAATTCCTAATTCACAATGGTGACAAACTCATGGATTTGGGCATCTTCTTCTAGCATCCTCTTCGTGTCCTATATAACCTTGGTATTGAAGTTATGCAACCTATGGGTGCTCTCTATTATGGTCTCCATCTGTCTCTTTTGCAAGCTATTTTATTTGCTTTAACAACTGCTCTTGAAGGACCTAGTTAGCTTGCTTGTGCTATTTCAATGTAAACTCATGCTTGCACCAAGAGCTAGTGGAACCTTTTGTCTCACAGGAAAAAGTTTGCAAACTAGATACAATATCTACATATACAAAATCCACGTGTTAGTGCAACTTGTGGTGTATAACATATAGTGCATGATACATAATGCATGCTGACAAAAGATGACAAAACCTATTTCTTTGAGAGATTCCAAACCTGACCTCAAGAGTAGTCCCATCTAACACCCTCGCCTTGTGGATGCAAGCATAAAGAACCATTTCCTCGACCAAGCCCTGTGTGGGGCTTAGGAGAAGAGAGAAATTGTGAAGCTAAAAGCTGTGAAAAGGATAATATGGTAGTTTCTCTTTCTTTTGTGATCAAGAGGTGAAAAGGTGTTCACAAATGTAAAAAGTCCATGTGATTACGAAATATGTAGTCCTCAATCCAAATCCTTGTCCAATTAGACATCAATAGACTCCAAATGTTACCTGACAATTTGTTATTGCCATGTCAAAGATGGGATCTTGCATTTAGACATGGAGTGCATAGAATATACAAGGTTTAGTCCCTGTAATTACATAAGAATGTCATACAAAGAGGAAAAGTATCTTCAAATGGGACCCATAGGAACATGTTTTGTGTCAATTAAAATGGCATACTGCATAGTTATTTTAAAAATGGAATATCCTCTTACACCCAGATTCATGTCAAATGTACTATCTTTTCTTGCATTAGAAAATGACTAGAATGTTGAAGAAAAAATCAAATGTGTCCATCAAAGAAAATTTTTCTCTTAAATAACACAACAAGAAACTCAAACATATAGTAGAGCTAGACAAATAACAACAAAAAAGGCCTAACACACATGGGTATGCAAGCATTTGTCTTCTTCAGCTTCTTTTTGAATTAAAGCCTATTTTTTATTAGATTTTTGTGTGTGTGCATGTGCATATGTGAAATTTCCTCTTAGTACAACAAGACACTCTAGAAAGACAAACATATAGCACAGCTAGATGAATAACAACCAAAAAAACCTTCTTCTTCTTCTTTTTAATTAAAACTATGTTTTTTATTAGTTTTTGTGTTTGTATGTGACTAGACCCCTCAAGAAGGTCCAATAATATATGCATCAGAGTGAACATGACATGATTATTTAAAAGAGGCATTTATAAAGTATTGATGTAGTTGAATCCTTAAAATTTGTAGTATTTTATTTAAAAATTTCATGGTAGAACCTTTGTACAAAACCTCAACCATCAACACTAATACTTGCCACCATCCAGCACAATTAAGTTAGGAACCTAGTTTAAACCCAAAGGGAAATCAGGTATCATAGCATTGATGCACTTGTTATGCATGTCCGAAGTAAAGTACAAGATTAATTCATGAAAAAATATACAGATTGGAAATCTTCCATAATCCATACACATCCACATATTTTGCTAAGAATGTCAGTTTCTATATTATCAACATTCTTGAAAGCATGTAAGAGAGTGGTCGATAAGAGCATGGCCATAATTAGGGGTGAACTATCCATGTCTATATAGAGGAAATGTTTCCACGTACCAACAATATATATATATATATATATATATAACTTACCTACAAGAGAATGGCCTTAAATAGTAGAGTGCCATAGGAGATCATATGGAGCATAAGAGCTCATGAAAATGGCTATGGCAAAAAGGAACGACGATATATTAGTGTGTCTTGAGAGATCATATGAATGGCCATGTATATAGGAGAATAGGGTTCATGGCCAAGAATGGCCACTACGTAAACCCATGTGGCACCTTAGTATGTAGGCACATGCAACATGCTTACATGAGTTCTAAGCAGCATATAAGTGAAGGGCTTCATGGGCTCATGTATTCCTACTATGCAATAGGTGACTCCTTTGCCTTCCCACCATGCATGGAGAGCTCTATGATAACTTAGAGAACTGCACATAGTGGATAAGCCCAGATGCCAACACATCTAGACTCCATGGAGAGCTCCATGATAACTTAGAGAAGTCTTGTAAGTGCACAGTGGCTTAGTGGATAATTGAAGACATGTGGACATCAGAAGAGGCTCCAAGCAAGGAGCTAAGGCAACCAGCAAACCATTACAATAGAGCATATAGAACCGAGTAGCTAAAGGCATGAAGGCCTTATTTCAAACGGCAAGCATAAGTTTCCACAACGAGACCTGAGCTCCTTGGGTATCTCTCAATATAGATCGTGGGCATGAGAGAGACCCTTGATGTAGTATATGCCTACTAAGGAAGCCGTGGTTGCACATAAGTACGAAATAATCTTGCAAAGTTGTAAAACGTACGTGCATGATGTAGCAAAAGGTTAGTAACAAGAATTGATACAAACAAAATGCATGTCTCCTTCTTTCGCACTCATAAAGGGACTTGAGGAAGGAATTCTTCATGCTTCACCAAGCGTTTAGTGGAAAATGTCATCGAACTACAGTGTCCCTTTGCAATACCATTTCTCCGACATCTCATGGAGCTGGGTAGTGGAGCCATCTCTAGTTAGTTATCCTCATGCTCATCTAGGGCACTCAGTTGTGGAGGCAAGCCAGTATTTGGCTCGGCACTCAGAGTTCATCGTTCATGAATGTAAGAGTGTGGCTGCTTGCAGTGCGAGACAACTAGTTCTCAAGTGAAGAATGGGGAAGAGTATACACCCATGCTACTCTGGCATATGTCGACTTTACTTGGCTGACCTGCATCATTTACCTCATGCTTGGAAACATATAATACAATTTGTGTGAGTGCACTGAGTGGCCGCTTAGGTCAGGCTAAGGCAAAACGTTTGAATGTGCTGTCATCCTCAATATTCAAGATTTTTGAATACACACAAGGATCCAAGGCTCCTCAGGCATCGAGAATCCTCCCAAAGACTTGCATCTGCCAAAGCTCAAGAACCAAGGTGATCTCCCTTCATGAGATTCTCGAGCCGCATGCTCTAGGCAAGAAGGGTAGAGACAAATCATGGAGCAGTCGGTCATCCATTACTTTGGTATGGGTGTGTGCCAAACTAGAGTTCATTCAATTGTATTCATTAGGGGAGAATTGGGGTCTCAAAAGGGCCTCATAAGGAATTGATTAGGAAATGGATTAAGTTAATTGCAACTGGACCACTATGGTAACCCATGGGCTAAGGGCCCCTTAGCATTTACTCAACTGGCATGGTTTGAAATTGATCAATCTTGGCCTTTGTATGGATATGGGTGTGGATGGATCAAAGGCCTAGGATGGCTTTGGTGGGCTCCAAGTGGCAAGATCTAACAAGGGGAGGGCAAGGTTTGACTTTATGGAGGCCTCATTAAAAGGGAAAAGGTGCCTTTTCATGTGCACCCTTAATTTAGATCCAAGATCAATGGCCAAGATGGAGGCGCCTGCTTAAAGGGCTAGGATGAAGGCGCATTTTGGAGATGAAGATCCAAGATCAAGGGCCCGGATTGAAGCGCCTATTTGGATGGCCTGGATTGAAGCGCCATTTGCTCTCACCTCCTCCCTTAGATCTAACCTTGATCTATGGACTAGATTGAAGCACCTTTTGCACTCATCCCCTCCCTTGGATCCACACCTTGATCTATGGCCATTGGAGCACATTTTACTCTCATCTCTTCCCTTGGATCCACCCCTTGATCCATGAACCAAATCGAAGCACACTTTCCCCTCATCCCCTCTCTTGGATCTACCCATTGATCTAATGGCTAAGAGTGCTCTACCATAAATTTGAATGTGACCCTTGGATTGGAGATCAGATCACTGGCTAGAAGTGAGGACTATGGGTCCAAACCATGGGTGAGAGGTCTCCCCAACCATAAATGCTCAACATGTCCTTTTGTACAACACAACGTACTAGTGTCCCACACAAAGAAGCACTCTCATTGGTACACCTCAAATCCCTCACTAATCCCTTGAAATTAGGAAACACTAATTGGAGGCCCTTTTGAGACCCCATTTCTCCCCTAATGTAGTGTCACCCATTTTCCTCGTGAAATCGTGAGTAGGCATTGGTTAAGTAGATGAGCCTTATGCAAAACCATGTTGCATAAGGGTAATAAGAAAGTGTGCTATGCAAAATCATGTTGCATAAGGGTAATAAGAAAGTGTGCTATGCAAACCCATGCTACATATGGGTGTTAGATTAGTGGTGCGAGTCTACCTCAGATATGGCAAAGTACACTTGGGTTTGGGGTATTCCCACAAATCTTCTTCATCACCAATCCCAATTCAAATACTTTCTCATGCTTAGTCTTCCTTCTATAAGTCCCTATATGAATATATCTCACTTCCAATATATTTGCCGTCTCTGCATATTATTAAATATCATAACTCAAATATTCTACCAGATATTAAATTAACCAATTCAAGGGATTATATTCCCCTGACGAGTATTGGTGCATTTTCATAAAACTAGAGATATTAGCTCCTCAACACTAGGATAGTAACTAGTGTGACCAACCTTCAACCTTTTTCTACAAACCGTACTACATAGCGGTTTATATAATCGATCAATTTAATTAAGTATACAACCGGTCCCATGTAGTAGGGCCATCCCTATTTAAATTTGATTTGTGAATCATCCAAGGTTAGGATTACTCAAATCCAATCCTATTAGTACTAGTCCATATGTGTGAACACCTCTATAACCGACTAGTGTAAGGGTGTTGAGAATTCCTCCATCTTTCATTATTCAATATTTGTCACCCACATATATCCAGTCCAAGGTAATAAAACGAACCTTCTCCAGATATAAATATGGTGCCAAGGGGGGTTGGGCTCTATCGTTGTATAATTCTCCCCTAAAATATCTGATGTGGGGTAATCAATTTGCCTTATCTGTAAGAAATTTTCATTATGGGGTAATCAAACAAAACCTCTTTTTATGAATATGAATAACATACTTGTCCCATAGTTTAATAACATGACATCAGCATCTAATATCATCAATATGAATCTCCGATTAAGAATCCAAGTATTGTTTATAAATGCCCTGTTTGTTCTATGCCTAGAGCATGCCATGCAAGATTTTGAATGAACAACTATAATGTTCCCTACACATACTTGCATGGATGTCACCCATCTAGTATGATAACTCAAAGTAGTCCATGGTATGCCATCCTTGTCTTGAAAATCAATGAGTTTTCATGTAGGGTATAGTATGTAGGCCCACCCTTATCCGGGTGTCAATATTAGGATGATAGTCAATAGGATTTTATCCTGTATATGCATAAGCTATAACAAATGTTTTATCCTAATCATTACAAGCACCAACCATCGGTACCCATCCAACTTACGCTCGGCTTAGGCTGGAGATCCCCATGTTTGTGTGTGTGTGTGTTTAGATTGAAAAGTCCCATCAATAATTGAGCCATACAATTAATTCCATCAATTGGATAAAGAGTTCAAAAAGAGAAATATATAAGGAAAAAATGTTTGAGACATCTAAGTTGAAAAATGCAACTAGAGTTTGCAAAAACTTTGATCAAATTAAGAATTTTTAATAATATTGAGTTTGACAACATAATATTGAAAAAAGATGTCAAATCCTCAGGCAGTCTAGGTTCCGAGGTTGGGGTCCGCTTACCTACCACCATCCAAACAAACTAGGTGTTAGAACATCATAGTTACGTTTGGGTAGACAAGTAATGCATGTTTTCCCCGGCTTGTTATCGCTTTATCTAGAAATATAGACACCCATACGGATTCTTAGATAATTAAAAAAACAATTTAGCCACAAGTGAAGTTTAAGTCACAAGTGGAGTAAGGAGCAAATGAGTGCATGGGTTAATAAGGGATTAGAGGAGGTATGGGACGATTAGTGGGCTTGGTATGTGGGGTGGTTAAAAAGAAAGTGTAAAGGGAAGATTTAACAAGGGTACATAAAATAATAATTCATAGTTAGGAAAGTATTCATGTGTGTGTGTGTGTGTGTGTGTGTGTGTGTGTGTGTGTGTGTGTGTGTGCATGTTCGTATGTAAAGAAATAAGTGTTTGTGTGTGTGAGATACATTTACTAATCAAATTTATTTTGTGTGTGTGTGTGTGTGTGTGTGTGGCCCACCCCCATCCGAGAGGGTAAGACCAAATGGTGGGGAGTAAGCCCACCATGTGGAACTTACTCCCCACATACTGATAATAAGTGAATAAAAGTGGATCTGTATGATAAGCATCAAAATGAAAAAAAATAATGCCAATAGTACATGCGTAAACACTTCTGCAAAATAAATATAAAGTTTAGTAAAAAATAAGGTGGATCACAACATGACTAGGGATTATCCATGCTAAAGAATTATCCAATGAATGTGAATTAATGGTATGACCAAAGGAAATCATAGTGTGTGTTTAGATTAAAAAGTCCCATTAATAATTGAGCCATACAATTAATTCCATCAATTGGATAAAAAGTTCAAAAAGAGAAATGTATAAAGAAAAAATGTTTGAGATATCTAAGTTGAAAAATGCAACTAGAGTTTGCAAAAACTTTGATCAAAACTAAGAAATTTTAATAATATTGAGTTTGACAAACATAATATTGAAAAAAGATGTCGAGAATCCTCAGGCAATCCAGGTTCCAAGGTCAGGGTCCACTTACCTACTATCACCATCCAAACAAACTAGGTGTTAGAACATCATAGTTATGTTTAGGTAGATAGGTAATGCCTGTTTTTCCCGGCTTGTTATCGCTTTACCTAGGAATATAGACAACCATATGGATTCTTAGATAATTAAAAAAACAATTAAGCCACAAGTAAAGTTTAAGTCATAAGCGGAGTAAGGAGCCAATGAGTGCATGGGTTAAGAAGGGATTAGAGGAGGTATGGGACGATTAGTGGGCTTGGTATGTGGGGTGGTTAAAGAGAAAGTGTAAAGGGAATATTTAACGGGGGTACATAAAAGAATAATTCACAGCTAGGAAAGTATACATGTGTGTGTGTGTGTGTGTGTGTGTGTGTGTGTGTGTGTGTGTGTGTGTGTAAAGAAATAAGTGTTTGTGTGTGTGAGATACATTTACTAATCTTTTTTTTTTTTTTTTTTTTGTGTGTGTGTGTGTGTGTGGTAGACAAGACAACAACCCCTTTTGCATAGTTAAAAGACAAAGGAGTTAGGGAAGAGAAAAAATAGAACATTATAGAGTGAAAGGAAGTGCTTGAGTAAGTAGAAAAAACACCTACGATAATGTATAAAAAAGTATGTAAGAGTTTGTTTGACAAAGAATGCCAATAATGTTTGAGCAAAAAGTATTTGCAAAAAAAGTAAAGCCGATGAAGTCCTGATAAGCATCTCTTTTATTGAAGAGAGAATCTGCGTACCTATCACCATCCAACAAGAAAACATGGTAAGAACCAGCTTAACTTCGATTCAGAAGACAGATATCATAAACACTGCTCCCTTGTTATCAGGGTCACAATAAAATAGAAGCTTAACCACAAACATGACCAGCACAGTGTAGAGCTATAAGCAAGGAAAAAGTGGGTGGTTATAGAAGTAGGGTGAAAAGATCATTATGGATAGAATGAAAGAAATTGTGAAAATGAAAGATAGATTAAGGAGGTATAGTAAGTGATTATAGGGGGGAGCCTTTCTCAAGGGAAATTCTAAAGGGATACTGCAAAGGGGAATGTTAAAAAATAATGGAGCAAATACAAAAAAGTTTTGTTAAAGGGAATATATATATAAGTGAGTAGGGGGACGGGATGATAAGAGAGAGTGAAGATGAAAATATGTATATGGGTGAACCTTAGCTTAGAAATATATGCTTTAGAGTTTATAGAGGGTGAGCCTTAGCTTAGAAATACATACATAAGTGAGTAGGAGGGAGGGAAGATAGGACAGAGTGAAGATGAAAATATGTATATGGATGAACCTTAGCTTAGAAATATGTGAGTAGGGGGGAGGGAAGATAGGAGAGAGTGAAGATGAATATGAGTAGGGGGTTTTGTTAAAGGGAATATATATATAAGTGAGTAGGGGGGAGGGAAGATAGGAGAGAGTAAAGATGAAAATATGTATATGGGTGAACCTTAGCTTAGAAATATGTGCTTTAGAGTTTATAGAGGGTGAGCCTTAGATTAGAAATATATAAGAGCTTAGCTTAGAAGGGGTAATTAAAAAGGAGGAAAAAATTGGGAGGGAAGAGGGGGTGGATTAGAAGGTGAAAATAGAAGGAGAATTAGAAGGGAAACTAAAGGGCAAATAATAGAGAAGGGGGAGGGAAGGAGAACCAAAGACAATAAATATTTAGAAAAAAAGGGGGGAAGATACATATATAGAGAGGAGGGGGAAGAATGGAGAAATGTGTATATAGAGAGTGGGGGAGGGGGGGTTAGATATAAATATTTGAGAGGGGGGGGAAATTAGAAATAAATATATAGAGAAAGGGAACTTAGGTACTAATATTGAGAAGGGGGGAATTCAAATGTAAATATATAGAATAGAGGGGGAGGGTGGGGTTTAAGAGAAGATACATGGAGGAGGTGAGACCTGTGAGTCCATCGTGCGACTCAAAAGCAAAGAGGCATGAAGGGATTGGATGCTAGTGACGGAGTACGAAATACAGTCTTCTTGCACATGGTGGCCCGAAGCACGAGCAGAGGCCAAAATACAGGCAATGATGAAGGGGGGGCCGTGGAGCAATCGCACAAGTTGGGGGATTCGGCGAGCGGGCTAGATATGGCGTAGTCAAGGAGTTTGGGAGCCGGCAGATGTGACCATGAGGGCAATGCGCAGTGATGACTGAGGGTAGGGTAGCACAATAGAGCTAGGCAATAGAGCTAGGGTAGTGCACAGTCATGACTGAGAGCAGGGCAGTAGCTAGGCTAGAGTGATTGCAGACGGTAGCATATGATGGAAACTAGGCCTTTTAATAGTGGGGAGCTAAGAGTAGTCAGGTAGAGGGATGTTCGAGAGTTTCGGGAAGGTGGGAAGTACAAGGGATTTAGGGAGGCACGCAAAAAGTGGGAAGGCTAGGAGTTAAAGAGCATTGGGGGGTGCAAGACAAAATCATGTAGTTTAGGGGGCACATAGGGTAATTGAGTTTTATTAAGGGTGAGGTTATAAAAAGTACTTTAGAAAAAATGTATTAAATTAGAAAGAGTTTAGGATAATAATAGTGTTAACTTTGAATTGAAAAAGAAAAATACGTGGAAGAGCGAGGGAACTTAAGTAAAGGAAAAAATTTAGAAAAAAACTGGAGAGATTGGAAACTAAGGACATTAGGAAAATTAAGGGGGGTTAAAAAGGATAGATGTAGAGAAAAAAATTATTTTTTGTAAAAAGGATGGGAATGAAATTTAGGAAAATGAATTAAAGAGGTACGATCATAGGATTAGAACAAAGAAAAGTTAGGGAAGGATTTGCTAATTTTCTTAATAGGGAGAAGAAATTTTAAAACGAAAATATGCATAGGATAAATTAGGATAATTGAGGTAAGTAGGGGAGAATAGGGAGATACAAGAGAAGGGGGGAGGGTATGGTTTTAAAAGAAAATTTGCAATAAAATAAGGGGAAAACCTTTGGAATTTTATTCAACTTTAAATATTTGAATAAGAGGAAGGAATTAAGTGGAGCTAATAGGAAAAGGGAAAAGATTTTAAAGGAGAGTAAATGAACTTAAGGATTTAAGTTAAAAGGAAAAAGATTAAAAGTAAATGGGGGTGGGGTAGGGGAAGGGGGTGGGGGGGAGATAAAGGAAAAAGGTTTGAAATTTTTTGAAAGAAAGGATAAAAAAGGTAAGGGAAAAATATATTTTAAAAGAAAAGTAGGGGGTTCTTTTAAGGGGTTCAGCCCAAAAAGAATAATAATTTGAAGAAGGAAATAGGGGAGTTTCAAAAAAAGGGGGAAAGGGAATTTAAAGGAGATTAAAGAAAATATTAGGGAGAGGGGAGAGGGGGGGGGCGGGGGGGGGGGGCAAGGGTTTAAACAGAAGGGAGGAAAAGTGTGTGTGTGTGTGTGTGTGTGTGTGTGTGTGTGTGTGTGTGTGTGTGTGTGTGTGTGTGTGTGTGTGTGTGTGTGTGTGTGTGTGTGTGTGTGTGTGTGTACCCTACCAATTAGGGATTTTTTAATCGAAGCTATGCTTATATATTAATATAAAATCTTGGCAAAAGTTTTCGAGATCAACTTTTTAGTTTCACAATATTGTATGGGTAATCTGCTAGTAGCACTTTGGGTAATGGAAATGGTCTTCGCTCCTCTCAAAATATTAGAAGCTCTTACCTATGTTTCACAAGTATCCAAATGGACTAAAAATTCTAAAGTGGAAGTCCATTCAATTCTTTCTTGGGGGGGTTGTGGGCTTCTGGCAGCAGGCTCTAGCTCCTTCCATAGCTTGAGCCTCCTCTTTGCTGAAAGAATCTTCCTCTTTTTAAAGATCCCTTGGTCCTAGAATTGTTGGAATCTTGGCCTCGAATTATCCTCTCTCGATAGAACACACCCCTAGTGAAGGTTGAAGTAGCAGAGGTAAGGCAAGGTTCATATCTAGATTCTTGACATCAATGAGCATCAAGTCCCTAATGTACATGAAGGTGATGGAGGATTTCTTAAACTGTGTCATATTTGGGGTCTTCATAAAGCCAAAGCAGAATTTAGAAGCTACCTTTAGTGGTCTTCCTAGGAAGAAGGTGGTTAGGTTTTTGACAACAAACCTAACTACTGGTCAAACCATAGAGGCTAGGCCATATAGTTCAATTCTTCCTCAATGCACCTGCATTTTAAGTAAGGCCTGCCAATGTTGAAAATATCATTAATGTATTTAGGGCCTCTCTTTTCTATCTCCGTGATTTTACTTATGCATCTTCCAAACATCCTACTAGTGAAGGGCACCGTCTCAAAGCAAAGGAGGACATAAGGAAGAAGTTTGTCAGGTCTGTTGGAGTAGCATGGAGAAAAGATGGAGATACCAAGATGATGAAAAAAGGGAGAGTTTATTAATATATAGGCATAAGTTACATCCAAGAGTGACATCATACATTGTGAGCTCAAGAGAGCATCTCTAGATCCATAATTATCTCTCAATTACACACCACACTCCTAGATTCACTCATTCACACCTACTAACTATCATCAGTCACACCTAACTCATGCACACCTACACACACCATGTGTTCACACACTCACAACCATAGACCTTAGGACCCTATGTATGATCCCATTACATCAATTTGTCCTTCAAGATCATAATTACATATTATGGGTATCTCAATGTCTTATGCTACCTTTTTTGCTTTTGCTTTCAAATTTTTGGAAGATTGTACCAAGTTAGCGAAAAGAATCCATGTGTCCACATGGAAAGGGGCTAGTAAATTCATATTATGGAGGCCCTAGACCTTGTACTCATGTGCTAATAACTCTAGCTCAAGAGCCCTTAGGGGGAAAAGGGGTTCGTACATGTGGGGCAAAAATTTCTACTTGCAAAGTTTGGGGGTGTAATGACCACATATGAAAAGATCGTGTTGAATGTCTTGAGATAATCCCTAAAGGTTGCAGAAACTATGTTGTGGGGTAGATGGACAGTATTGAGGAGGGATGAAGCATTTCAAACCCAATTTTTCCATGACGGCAGAGCTCATGGGAGGAGTCAAGTTGTAATTTAGAAATAGGTTTTTCATAATACGAGGAGAGTTCTTTTTGCGAAATCCATCAAACCAAGTTATCCTACTCGATGACCTAGTCGAGTGATTGTTCTAGCTTATTAATGATGGAAAATTTCTCCTTTGATTTTCCATTCCCCTAAAACGAATAACTTGCACTAATCATTGAAGGACATTTACCCTACCAATAGTCTGCCTAAATCAAGGTGACCTCGAATATCCTGGCTATCCAATTGGATAATGGCTTCATGTATCTTTGCACTAAACATTGATAGAAATTGCTTGGAAGGTTGGTGGAGCAAGGAGAGGATCCTCATAACCAAGTTTTATGAGGTCTTGCCAAGATGGAGCCTATGAGAGACAAGCCAAATCATTAGTTATAAGGTTTATGTAATGTTATAACAATTCTACTAGGGTGTGTGTTTCCTATGAGCGATTTCTACTCAAAGTTTTTCCACCTAACCATCCCTTTTTAAGACAAGTTGTCGTGAAAATCTCTTATCTAAGTCCTTTCTTTCCAAGTCATGAAGCCTAGCTTAGAAGCCTTGTACTCCTCTTATTCATTTTCCGTGTCAACAGGCAAGAATAAAATAACAACAAGGTAAGGGTAGCCCAAAACATCCTTCAACAAAATTTCCTTTCCTTCATAGCAGTGTTATTAACAATCTTACATATAATACCAGCAGGCCAGAGAAATTAGTACCAAAAGAAAATTGATATCCATTCCTGCAATGTAAGGAACTCCTCATACATTCCTGTAGAGGATGCCCTACTACCATTGGATCACATTAATTTAATGTAGGCATAAAAGTTCACAGCTATCAAGATTCAAGGAACCAAAGAGGTTTAAATTCCAGTAACATATATTCAGGGTGCTAAGACTTTCTTGTTGTGGTACTAACTATTTACCACCTACCTCAAAGTCATTCATAGCTCCCATGAGATTTGGAGTTTTATCATTACTTGTCATGGTACCACAACCTTTTCTATTTCTTTCTACAAAACGTGAATAGCTCCTATAATTCTTAGAGGTCCTCCATCACTTATTTCAACAAAAACTTACAAAGGTTCTTTAGTGTCAGATAGACCCTAAAGATATCCTAGCCATCTATCATCTATTTGTTTATCAGGTTTAAAAATTAGTAAGCCTCAAAAGATGTCCAAGCTATATAATTATCATATCAGTCCATAAGGAGCTTGAGCTTATCATAGATATCCAAATGTTAGTAACCCTTGTAGGTTGAGTAGAAGTATGCATTTTCGAATCTACAAAACATCATCTTTCATACTCAAAAACGTTGGGGGAGACACACGAGCTCACTTGCATCCATCCATAAAAGGGTAATGTTTAAACAAAGACCCCTTTCAATGGGACTATAGGCTTCAATGCTTGTGTGCCGTTGTTATCCTTATCACACTTTGTAATTTCGAATATTTTGAAGATGAAAATCAGAGAACAAAGCCAATATCATAAAGAACAAGTCTAATAACCTCAAAACTACAATATAACTTGACAATTATATAAAGCCAGAGATGAAATGGTGAGCTGACTTAAACAATCCTTCCATTAACCTATAGGTCCAGCTTCGGTCTCAGTATGGAGTATAGTTTCTACCACCCTATTCTGATGGCAAGGGTAATACTGTTGTTAGAATGTTCATCAAACGTGACTCTTGCCCATTGGCACAAAACATCCAGTCTCCCTTCTGCAGCTAGACCCTGCCATTCGAGGGTATGCTGGAGCTATTGCGTTGTCGTCCCTCATGGCTTTTGAGGATGAAACTTCTTTTAACTTGGCAATGGTACCATATTGCTTCTGATGGAGTCCCCATCCTTGCCTTTTGACACTTGTATTGTTCTCCAACAACAAATCTTCTTTCATCTGCTCAACCAGTGAGGTTGAATGCATCAAGTCTCAAAGTTTTGTCTTGGGTGCAATACTTACTTGGGCATAGATACTAGAATGTCAACCAGCCCCATACTTTTGAACATTGCTCTTTTGGTAGACATCTTTGAAGGGAGTGATCCAGAGATAATCCATCTAAAACTTCTAACTCTAAGCCTCGATAGTATCTAAAGCTATCATACTCACGCTTTCCCAAGCTGTGTTGACATCATCAAAGAATTTTTTAGGTAAGCACTGCTCATAGAATTGTCTTCTTTGGCGCTTCATCTATGACCAAAAGAGCTCTCCACCAATTGTTGGCACTATTTATAAGATATAGGCTTACGATCAACTTTGACTTCTCCTAGTAGCGTCCTATTTTGAAAGCTATATCGAATTGACAAATAAATTGCAAAACTTTTTCATTGGCTCCATACTTTCCATCAAAAGTGATGAACTTGATGGACTTACCAAGTCTTACGCTTCTGGATCTAGATCTCCTATCTTGTCCATGACAAGAAGAAGAAGAAGAAGGAGAAGAAGGAGAAGAAGAAGGAGAAGAAGGAGAAGAAGAAGAAGAAGAAATTGTCAAATATATCGAATTGGCAAATAAATTGCAAAACTTTTTCATTGGCTCCATACTTTCCATCAAAAGTGATGAACTTGATGGACTTACCAAGTCTTACGCTTCTGGATCTAGATCTCCTATTTTGTCCATGACAAGAAGCAGCAGCAGCAGCAAAAGAAGAAGCAGAAAGAGAAGCAGAAGGAGAAGGAGAAGGAGAAGAAGAAGGAGAAGAAGAAGAAGAAGGAGAAGGAGAAGCAGAAACAGAAGAAGGAGAAGGAGAAGGAGAAGCAGGAGAAGGAGCAGAAGCAGAAGAAGCAGAAAGAGAAGGAGAAGTAGAAGGAGAAGGAGGAGAAGGAGAAGAAGGAGAAGGAGAAGGAGAAGAAAAAGGAGGAGAAGAATGAGAAGGAGAAGGAGAAGGAGAAGCAGGAGGAGGAGGAGAGGGAGAAGAAGGAGAAGGAGAAGGAGAAGGAGAAGAGTCGCTGGCTATGGGGGGCTGGAACTTTGGGATCTTCCCCCATGCTTCTTACTCCGTTTTCTATGGGAGTTTGAGCTCCTTCTTTCTCTTCAATTGTGCTAGGAAGAGTCAGCTTACTTCCTTATGGAATAACCACTAGTTTAGACAAGTGTGAGCCCTCAAAAAGATGTTGAAATAGTGGGATCTTCTTCAAATTTTCCAATTCTTGGATTTTGGTTTTTACAAAATCTTCATCAAAGTCATCATCAGGTACCATAAGACGCCTCTGACTAGGTCGTCTAGTGGTTGGATTGCCATGCTTTGAAACCATGATGTGTGGCATAAAAGTTCAACCCAAATCGAATCAAGCTTGTCTGAGCCAAAGCAGCCAATTGCAAAGCCCCACTCCTCTCAAGGAGGTAAATGCTTATGCTTGAAGATGGGAGCCAACCCGATGCGCAATGAAGGATGCAACCAATTGTCCAAGGATTCGAGATAAAACAAGATGAATATACTATATGGACACCTCCGGAGGCTCGAAACAGAGTTAAATCTTCCACAAAGGGTTGTGCCAAAGTTGTGGCACTGCCCACAAATTACTTTGTTCACAATTTTATGGTGAATAGGTTGCCTGAAGCAGCAAAGCTGATTTGTGATCAATCTAGAAGCCTGTGGGTTGGGATGTTGGCATTGAGACTCTATCTTATCCAACATCGTTGTTGCCTTCTTGGTCTTGGGACCATTGTCACCAAGCAAAGTAACAATCCTAAGCCTTGATACCACTGAAACCTTAACCAAGCCTCAAACCCAGCTTTGAAAAACAAATCGAAGCATCAAGAACCCATCCACGACACTCTGGAACAAATAGGACTTCAAGGAATTCTTTGCCAGGTGGCTAGAAATCTCGTATGGCACATGGAGAACCAATGATTGGCCTAGAATACAACTCGCAATGAAGAGAGTGTGGGAGGGAGAGACGAAGAGAGAAAACACAGCACAAGGGCCGAAAAACAAGGGCTAGACCCCCTCCAAGGACTTTATTACAATAGATAACTTTGTACAAGTGGCTCATAGAGAAAGCATGATGATGTGAATACAATTCTCATAAACTTAGAGCTCATGGGCTCTTCTTTTATAATCTAGGCCTAGCTTGTGCTTTTCCAAAAGCTAAACTTGCTTTTCTAGCCTAAAATAGGCTACTTTTTCAAAAAAGCTAGCTTTCTTTGCTTTTCTCCAAGGACAAAACGCTTTCCTCCAAGTGGGGTGCATTTTATTGGCTTTTGATCCTTGTGGGCCCACCATAAAGTGGGGCGCCACTGATTCTTGGACTTAGGCTCTTGTGGGACCTGCTTTTTAGCACTTGCCTCTTGAATTCTGGGATTTTTTGCACTCTTCTTGATCCTACACATTCGATAATCATTATCCAACACTTTAACCCATTAGAGGTTAGCCAAATGCATGCACTCTAGTTCTTGGACTAATCCTAGTCCCTTGAGGGCGTCCCCACAGTTCTCTTTTACCAATGCAAAACAAAGAAAATAAAACTTATTCTAGTCAACCAAAGTCAACTTTATTTGACGTAAGTCAATCTAACAAAGATTCCATTCTTGGGAGAAATACCAATTGGTGACAATCCCTCCAAATTCCTTGTGCTAGTAGTAAACATTCTCTCCTATCTAAAAAGCACAAGTTGCCTAGTACCTCTATGACATGTAAAAGGGATTTGAGACTATAGGCCAAGAGAAAACCTTTCCTAGCCTATTTAGCAAAGGCCAATTTAGAGATCTCACATGTGTTAGAAGGAATACTATATTCATATAGCATAAAATGATGTTAGCTCTACAACCCTCTCTTTAACATGACAAATTTCTTCAAATATATCCAACACACTATTTAAAAATGACATTTGAGGCACTAGTAACCCGCCTTAAGTTATTCTAGTGAGCTTTGTAAAGGTGAAAGGTCTTTGCAAAGCATTATACAGCCTAAGCTTAGTAGTTCTAAAGATAAGTTGGCAAGAAATTTCTCAACCCTTCTGCCGGTCACAATTGTAAGGCTACATTCTTGCACAAAAAAAGACTGTTATCAACATGTCCAATGTGAAACTACAATGTCTGACATTAGAGGCTTTTTGGGAAAATATATTAGAGAGATTGTGCCTTAACATGCTTTTCTGTCACAAAGCTCCCATCTTACAAGCTCCTCAGCTAGGGTTTAGAATATTACCGTGGTCGTATCAATCTCTTAACAAGCAAGGTACTTTGTATTCTCGAGTATATGACGGAACTGACAGTCAGAACTAATCAAACATCCAACTGCGTGACCAAGTTCATAAATAACCCTGATATCCTCCCTTCTACCAACAAGCGGAGTACCATTCTAAGATGCTTCCCTTCCCATCATACATCTGCCTCTTTCACCCAAAGCGGTGCCTGAAATCCTTGCTTTAACGCATAGCACAGTTTATCAAGTACAGCAAATGTAGGTGTTAGCTCAGAAGATATGAAAAGGAGATGTCAACTTCAGAAAATCCAGTCAGAAACCCTAACCTGAGCTTTCTAAGCCAGGAAATAATCAAGCAGCAGAACGATTTTTGAAGACTTTACTTCATCAAAAAAACACAATTTCATAGGCAGAGTCAATCACTACACAAGAATGAACTTCTTATCAGGAAAAAGAAGATATCGACCGACAACTTAGAACACAATACAAAAGCACAAAGCTGTGTTTAGAGAGACTCATGCAGACATGATAAGGTTATGGAAGTCTCCTAGCATGAGAATAGGCCTGAGCGATTCTACAACAAATTGTTGAAAGAACAAGATACCCAAGGAAAAACAAACCAAAACCAGGTGCCCCTAAACTTTCTATTTTTGTATTTGTTTGATTATGCTTCAGAATGTACAAAGATTACAGTAGTGTTCCATTGAATAGTGTTTCCACTACAGAGCCACAACTTCTGAGTTTAAAAATTGGAGTCCAGCATTGTTGCGGCATCTTTACTGCTGAAAATTTCCTGATGACCTGACCTTCAACCTCCGAGCCAAACCACCTCTGAGCTGAAGAAATGTTGAATCATGTTTACTGCTGAAAATTTCCACCCAGGACCTTACCTCCAACCCTCATAGGATTGGCCCCAGGTAGATTCCCAGCATTTTGTACTGCTGGAACCATCCCTGCAACTACGCCTTGAGGAGGTTGAATCCCAGGCATGGTACTAGGAGCAAGCACACCTGGGGTTGGTGGAAGAGGGTTGTGAAGATGAGGCATCTGGACTTGCTGAAGAAAGTGCTGCTGACCTCCAAGGAAAGGTGGCGCAATACAAAATTGCATTCCTTGGACCCCACCTCCTGCAATGGGAAACAATAGACATCCAATCTAGACTATTAATATTCTACATAGAAAGTTGGATGCTCAAAACCTCGCAAATTGACAAATCATGTCCAATCTAGGAAAAAGAGGACCAAGAGTGTGGGAAAACTGCATAGCAAACACTCTCCAAATAAGATACAATCAAATAAACCACACGGATGTCAAAGAAAACCGCACCACGGTGTTTTGGCTGTTGACCTTGTTGAGAAGCTGCCTGGGCAGGCTGTGGTTGTGGCATAGGTGGGCCCTGCATAATACTTTTACTTAATATCAAGTTCACTCATCTCTACTTCAGATCAAATTTAGACATCAACAGGTCCTAAACATGCAGCCAGGCAAAACCAATGCCCCGAATTCTCTTAATATATACCTAGATGAATCCAGGAACATTCCCAAACTCATCCTCTAAAAACACAACATAGTGCAGTTTCAATCTCATGATAGTCACTCACAAGGTTGAAAACCATAAACTCCATCATGCATAGCAGGGACTAGCTACTATGACATCCCCACTGACGTCATCAGCGCCCAACAGTGGGTGTAGACCATAGTATAAAAATATGCTCTCACACATACAAATCCACACACCCACACATACTTGAGAATCCATTTATACAAAGTCTTTATACTGAGTTTCTGTCGGCACTCCGGAGGTGAAGGGCAGACTCAGCCATGACGAAGGCTAGCACTAGTGACTAAAGGAGAAGGCTAATCAAAAGGTAGTCCAAAATCTATTCATTCAAGCTACAACTGCTTGTGAAGTCTATAAACATTTTCATTTCAGCCCCGAATTCTCTTAATATTGTTGCCATTAGTTTCAAATAAAAGGACGTACCTGAGGGTAAGGTTGAATATAAACAACCTGCCCAGGCTGACCAAACATCATTTGTTGTGAATACTGCAAGCAAGAAAGTATGCGTTGATTATTCCTGGGATCCTAGCAAGACTGTTATTTATTATTGCAGCCAAATACGTCTGAGAATTTACAAGCGTTCTTGGACACATTGCATTTACTAACTTTATCTTCCTCAGTTTCTTTGGCCCTTTTGCTGCCAATTCTTTTTCAAACAATTAGATCATATGTACTTCAAAGCACATGGAATTCACCAGTCTTACCAGTTGACCATTGGGATGCATGTAGGTTGGTGTTGACTGAACAGGTGGAGCTTGGGAGGTATATCTGATAGGTTGTTGTGAGCCAAATGAATGCCCTACCAGCTGCCCATATGAAATGCACATTAGAATTCATAAATGCAGCATATAGCTGAGAGTGTACAGCTCTTCTTTTTATCTGTGTTGAGAGCATCTTCATAAGAACGTAAAATCAAGTCATGAAACTTACCGGCTGTTGTACCTGAGGCGGCATTTTCAAGGTAGTCTGCCCTGGCAATGTGGGTGGCACACCAGCTCCTGAGACCCCAGGTGTATATGTTCCTGTTGGTTGCAAGAAGGGAGTTGTACCTGAGGCTGCTGCAACTGCCATGGAGTTGTATGGTGTGAACTTCGTGGCTGGCTGACCAGGCGGTTGTAACAAAGGGTTCACACCGACACCTACTGGCATCGCCTGCATTGGTGGAACTGGTGATATTGCTCCGGGAACATACACAGAGCCTTGAACCACAGGAGAAGGCGACCTGATGGGTGTAAAGGTGGGAGTGAATGACTTTGCATTTGGATTTAATTTGAATTCCTGGGGGACAAACAAAAATCTCCGTTACAAGAATGATCTTTATTTTCCAAAGACAATCTAGCATGTTTGGTGACATCACGTTTGCTAGAGATAAGTCTGGAGACAATTCCCTTACCTTTGCATTTGGATTCAAAGAAGACTTCTTTGCTGAAGCTGCACCTGCAGAAACACCTGAAGACGATGAAGGGGAGGAAGGCGCGGTCGTTGAGGCCGTAGAGTTTAAAGGAGAAATAGGAGTCTCACTATTAAGGATGGATGAGGGTTGTACCCCACTTGTCAAAGGCAGTTCAAGCTGAGTAATACCAGGAATAGACCCCAACTCAGAGGTGTTATTAGCCAGAACCCTTGTTGATTCAGCTGAACTGCTTGATTGTGCGGACTGAATTTGAACTGATGTGGAGGTTGTGGCCTCTGAGCCAAGAAAAGTATTGATTGAGCCGGTAATATTTGCAGGGATGGGTAGGGCTGCTGCAGGGGGAGCACAAGCAGCCACTGTCATTGAATTGGCACTCGTCGTCACACCCGGCTTTGAGTCTGCTATGGCTGACCTTGTTCCGACTTCACCTGACACAGTTTTACCTGCATTGGTTGCATTAACTAAAATCAGGTCACGTTTCAGCTTCGCCAAGCATGCAATACATTCATGCTCCAAACAAATCAAAATCATATTTATCAAGATGGATCTCGGTGTTGCAAAAAGGCTTCTGCACTCTAGCTACATATCGACTGTACCCAAAAAAAGAGAGAACCGCCGAGTGCATAATGTCCACAGAAGAAAGTATTGACAAGTACATACTGTCCATAAGCATTGAAAAGTACACTGACATCCTTAACTGATGTCTACTCACTTGATAGCTTTGGAAAGCGAGGCTCCAAGTCCCTCTGCAGATACCAAGACGTCTGGTCAACAAATGACTACTTCATAGCATACAAGATCGTATAGCTTCTTAGTTCCAATGAGGCTGAATAAGAAAACAGCTTTCACAACTGATGGAAAAAAGCTAGCGTACAAAAAAGTTCTTACGGTAAGATCTTTCAGACTTTCACTGAATGATTTCAGTTCATTGACTTGGTCTTCCCGCTGTTTCTTTCCACGTTTTGCATTTTCCTGCTGCCTGAACTCATTAAATTCCCTGTTAAGATAAAATATTTGTTACACCCCAGCTTACAACAAGAAACACTATACCATTGCCTTGCAGACATAAACAATCGTCTTAAAACTTTCCTGCATCAGGGATCAGACTGACTCCTCAGTATTAACCTTTCAGGAACGATCCCAACTTTTATTATAACTGGAACAGTGGAAAACTTGCAGTCAATGAAATCAAAGCATGCGGGGAGAAACAAACCTGTAAACATCTTCAGTAACTTGTGGGCACCCAGGATCTAGATTCAAAGCCTGAATGCTTGTTGTGTCCCCTAACAATGGAGATGCCAAAGGTGAGGGTCGTCCAACTGGGCTATGATAGGGAGATCCGCTAGCCTTCGAAAACAGACATTAAGACGTCAAAAACATAAAGAAAAACGGCTTCATAATAAGGAAATGTGTCATAATAAGCAGCTTCTCTTAAGCCACTGCAGGGGTATGCACCAACTGTCAAGCTCAATGGGTTCTTACCATAGCAAAGAGCATTTAAAGGTTAAAACATAAATAAAGCATCGTAACTGTAGCAAATAAAGAATAGTGCTCCTCTGCAAATAATTCAGCAGACAGTTACAGGACCCACATCGAGGGCTATAAAGTTAAATGCAGTTCACCCAACCAAAAAAGAAAAAGAGAGAGGAAGTCTCTGCAGAGAAACATGGGCCTCTCATCTTATAGTTGCTTGAGCAGCAACTCTTCTATAAGCCTAGCTACCTTAATCACACGCTTGGTTCGGTCGCCAACTACCACATGCCCGAGCCTCTCCCTTTGGGTACCAGCCAAGCTATCAGCTGCTGCAACCTCCCCATCTATAGCTGCTGCACTGTGGTCCTGTAATGCAAGAGATGGATCCCTTTTCGCCGGTCCATTCTTTGTCTGCAGAAAAGCAGGACAGTATATCTTGAAGCCCGAGAGGAGACTTGTCCAGATTCAAGCAATTTTTTTTTAACATGTATCACAATAGGACCTAGAATTAAGGCAAAAGCCATTAGCTTTGCCCCAATAGAAGCACCTGAGTTCTTAGACAAAGTCCACTCAGTTAGATGTTCCCAGCCCACTTAAGCTATAGCTACAAAGGGACTAGACTGTTCCAGGGCCAGCTAGCTAATAAACAAAATCCTCAACAAGCTCCACATAATACCAAACAAGCAGGCCTATAACACTTCACACTTGGAGGATATGGAAGACACAGCGGAACACGGTCGACAGTAAACCAACACGAACAGGATTAACATCACCAGCTCAGTTAAGTCATACAGAGCTATGTTTAGTTAAAAACAGACTTTTCCATCAGGCAATGCAGGAAAGTGATTCTTGCATTGTCTAAATAGATCATCCATAAAAACATAGCAGCAGAACCCAACAGCAGTAAACCAAGGGAGATTGGTTTTGTTTTAGATTTCCTTAGATGTGAACCCAAAGTAACAGTCAATTTTAACACCGTTCCAGATTTTTTAATAATCATCAGGAAAAACGTGTCTAATTTTTCTTTCAAAAGCAAAATCATCAAAACGAGCCATATAATATAGCGCCATTTAATGTCAAAGCTTGTTTGTTTACTAAAACTTGTATATTTCAATAGAACTATCATATCTGGGTTATGCATCACATCATGGTTTGAAAGTTCAAATAAAACTGCAGGCAAACGATTTATGACTGATTCCTCGCATGTTAGCAATGATTAACAAGCAAAGGGCTGAGGCCTTGTGCCTCTCACAAACCCCGATCATGGTACCTAATTCAATGTATAGCTCATCAGTATCTCTGCCTACCTTACCCTCAGCTTCACAGATTTGGTACATCCAAAAACCTTGCATTGTATCCACCATAAGATCACATGTACAGACGCGCAGAAATGTACAGAAGATCACCATGTACATAAGATCACAAATTTGGCTCACTTGCGAAAAATGCCTCACAACCCTCTATCTACTGCAGAAGCTGCAGCCTGCCAACCCTCTATGTACTACAGTTTTTATCTGTTTGTTTTCGCCAAAATGGGGCTACTTTCCACGTGCAGCTCTTGCTACTATTGATATCTCCTATAGCATGGAAGCCCACATTTGAAACCTTCTGAACTCCCAGAATGTTGAGCCTGCATACTGCCTCTGGTCAGGCTGGTTTCCTTCCGCACACAAACATGATGTATCTAGGTTCCCTCTGTTTCACTCTTTTTGGTCCAGAAAAGGTACCATCTATAAGAAGCTTTGAACACAATACAAAACTCAGTAAACCATAAGGCGCTGAAGCATGTGCTGGATGTCCTGCAGCCCACCTCTCAGGGTCCCAGCTTACTCCAGTCATTGTAAAATGTAGGGACCATTTCTGCATTTTTGTACAGCCGATATACTACTAAACAGTTCATTCTTGCTGGTTTACAGCCTTTCAGCATATATTGCAATTTTAGGTAGATTGTTTTTCAAGAGAAAAGAACTTTCTAATAATGCTTGACAAAAACCAACCATAGAAATGATCAATCCGTGTGGCGCTGATCGTGGATCGTGGACAAGAACAAACAGAGAGAAACAATCTGTCAACCAGGCGATTTCCGAAGAACCCATCTTGCTGCCTAGGGACTCTCTGAAACAAGGTCCACCAAGCAAGGTGGGGAATCATAACTCCAGCCAAGACACCTGCAGGCCAAGCTTTGCAGAAACGCACCCGTTTCCTAGCAGTCGTCTAAGATCTCGATATCCCAGGCTCCCATATGGCACCCATGGTGTAGATAATATCTTGCCAAATGGCAACGACGGTGGCTTCCAGGGGGACTGGTTGACCTCCCATCAACGCGGGCCCTAGATGTTCCAAGCAATAATGCTGGACACCGTCTCCAAAATATTCTCCTCTGGTAAAGAAACAAGACACTGCAGGGAGGAGGGGTCAAGTCCTATACCTCAATTTGGAAGACCCTTTGTCCCTGGATCTTGTAAGCTGAGGTGGCTGTGTCAATGGATAAGGCTTGATCCCCCTCCATCAGCCAAGCTGCCATACACCAAGTAAAGTCCTATTGCATCCACTGCGTCCTAGCCATAATCTGAAGGGCCCCTTGCCAAATCCTTTGTGCTGTGGGGCACTCCACATCTCAAGATCACAAATCAGTGGCACTACCATCAGCGGGCATCTACTCCATCCATCTCAAGAAACTAAATGCTCCTCCTTTTTATAGCATGGGAATTCCACATTCTAGTAAGAAAATGTGAATTGAGGTGCCTTCATTGCTCCAATTTGAAACTTCCATACAGAGCCTTAGTGGGAAATCCTCTCCATCATCTCCATGTCGATACTCTAGTCCATATAGAGCTTTAGTAATGGATGTGACGATTGAGACATGCCTAGTCGAATTCATGATGTATCCTTTGAGAATTAAGTTTGTAGTGAATAGTTGTCATTTGAAATTTTTAATTGTCAAGAGTTGAAAATTGTGAACCAATCATTTCCTTCTTCCCATTAGCATTAGAAATCCAATCAAGAATTATGACTCTCAACAAATTACATTAAGCCTTTGATTGGTGGAAATTGCCATGTGGCATTTTTTAAAATGCCACGTGCCAATGAGGGAGGCTAAAATATGTTTGTGAGGGAGGCTACCATGTGTTTGTGAGGCAGGCTACCATGTGTTTGTGAGGGCGGTTGCCACATGTTTGTGAAGGAAATACCACATGTCTAAGAGAAAGGCTGCCACATGTTTGTGAGGGACTTTGACATGTATCGAGAGGTAGAGAGTGGAGGAACTTGTGAAGAGGGTGACACCATCAATGGGAAGGGATAAGGGGGAAGGTCTGAGAGCTTGTGAGGAGGGCTACAAGAAGATTGCTAAATGAGGGCAGGGAAAGAGAGAGGGAGTCGAGGGAGAGGCTACTAAATGGGGCAGAAAATGGTGAGCTGCAAGGGAGGGGGTGTTGGGACTGCGTGACGGCTGAGCTCAGATAGGCTAGAAGGGTCAAGAGTGGAGGGAGAGGTTGAGTGGAGATGGGTGGTGAGTGGAAAAAGAAAGAAAAAAAAAAAAGATATATTAACGTCCACGGGAGGCCTCACGGGCCTATGGGACAAAGTGACACCAAAGAGAAAAACTCATACAAGCCACAAGGGGCTGAGGCAAAGGGCGCGCTAAGACCCTTTGCTGCGTACTGTGCTGAAATAAAGAGAGCTCAATGGCTCAAGCAAAAACAAGTACAAAAATATCATATCACATCATTTGCTATCTGCTATCTGGAGCAGGTTGAGAACTGGAACTGGAACTGGAAACTTAGAAACCGAAGCCCGGCACTGTGGTGGCTCGTCTACAAGCGGTGAAAATGTCTCGAATATGAGTCTGTTTGGCTGTCTCATACTGCGGTGTCGGACGGGGGCGTGATCTCCTCGATCTCTGAACCCGCTGAGCTATATTCAAAGTGACCCCTCTTCTCGAGCGGTCCCCTTTGAGGAAAGCTGTGATAGGGCGAACCTCAATCGAGTGTGCTCTAGGCGCTCTCCATGTCATGGGTGGCCTCTGTAGTCCTCTCTCAGTAATCCAGACTACCCGCATTGCACCTCCACTCCACTGTGTCTTGGAGCTATCTCGAATGCATAAAAATCTGTGATGTGCTATTGTGTGTGGTCAGCCTCTGCATCTTGTGGTGTGATCACCTCATGCTACTCTCTAATCTGTCGTAGCAAGGTCTCCCTGTGTCGGCATATCTCAAGCAAACCTGGACATGGAAATGGATCAAGCGTGATAGTGGGACGAAGCCACTCCAATCCAGATAGAGAGAGTGGTATCGTCCCCGGATCTCGTAGTAGGCTGGGCAGGTGCAAAGAAAGTGTTCCTCTGACTCAACCACACCCAATGTGCATAGCGTGCAGGTATGCTGCTCTCCCTGTCTCAATCCTTAGCTGATGGGATGAAACCCGCATCTACCCAATGGTGATCATCAGTGCATGTGAGACTCTTCTGTCCTTGAGATATAGGGGTCTGACAATGAATCCCTCCTTTGAGACACTGAGAAAATTGTCACGGTAAAACTGTGTCTTGGTGGGGAGCTCCTGATCTCCCCCCC
This sequence comes from Dipteris shenzhenensis, assembly GCF_047967505.1. Lineage (NCBI taxonomy): Eukaryota > Viridiplantae > Streptophyta > Polypodiopsida > Gleicheniales > Dipteridaceae > Dipteris > Dipteris shenzhenensis. The sequence goes on along the minus strand of NC_141610.1, from coordinate 29,630,394 downwards.
AAGCCACACGTCTCATCTCGCAAGATCGACTCAAGGGGTGCATCCAAACTATACTGAAAGGGGGGGAGCCTGTCCATTTGAATCCCGCCTTTGGCAAACCTTTTGGATATACATACATACCATGGTCTGCCCCACCCTCAGCTAGTCGTCTGGATGACTCCAGAGCCAACCTCAGTAGTCTCCAATGGGCTAAGTCCCAGACTCTATGGACGAAAGTCACTGTCTGAAAGATGGCATCAATCTGTAGCTCTTTTTGTAATATAAGCTACTCACATTACTAAAAAAAAGTAAGAGTGTGTGTGTGTACAGAGAGACAGACAGACAATCTGTTTTGTGTTCTCATTGCTCAATTTCTAGTGCTGTGCATGACTATTGATATGTGTAAAGCTCCCTTCCCTCCCTCCAAGGAAAAGGATAAAGTAAATGAAGACAGCTCTTGCATAGCTGAAATTTGTAACAACGTTTACGACTGGTACAAATTTGTAACAACGTTTACGAGTGGTACAATGATGGCCTAGGGTAGCTGATATGGAATCTAGATTCTTTTGCACTATCTTATCATTAGAAAAGAGAGACAAAAGCCACTTGCTGTAGCCTACACTCCCGCAACAGAAGGATGTAAATAGAAATGTAGCCCAAGAAACACACCATGCTAAATTCAAATCTCACTGAGTTCCTTTGTACACACAAGTATATATAGAGATAGATACAGAGACACTCTTCAGCAATGACTAGTAGAGTGGAAACAATAAACATGCAGTGCTCCAAAGATGGGCAAAGCCTGATACAAAAGGTGTGCTCATTGTGCCACCATCTAGCAGATAGGGTACTGCCTATATGTGGACCCCAAGCACCTCAGAATTGTCTTCTACTTGCTCCTGGCACCTTCAAAATGTGTCAAATTGTGTGCTCCGTAGGAGCTTCAGCGGGTTGTTCAAATACCACTCCTTTAGGCCTCCTTGCTGCAGTCAGTGGAGAGACACTATATAGATCCTAGACCTCCTTGTTGCTCCTGTCTGCAACCATAGGACCCTGGTCGCTGACCTCCCTGCTGCTCCAATGTACAGCCGATTGTGAGCTCCTGAATAGAATAGGAAGCCTCCCAACGGGGCCTTTTTATACTCTGTGTGCCCCTTAGTTTGGCCGACCAATTCAAGGTACAACTGACCAGACCCACAGATCGGGCAAACCCAGTCTGTGACAACTAGCTTACAGTGTTGATCATGATACTCTGAAACATTTTTGTAAATAACTTGACTTGAGAGGCTGCCAAGCTAGGTGGGCAGAACTCATGCAAGAGTTTAACTTGACGATTCGGTACCGAAGAGGGAAGGATAATAAAGTTACTGATGCGTTGTCATGCATTATGCATAATATGAGTTTCACAATATTAGAAAGTGCTCTAATGACCAAGATTAGAGAAACTCAAAAGGTGGACGAGTTCGTCCAAAGCCTTTGGCCTAAGACTCATGTATTCAAACCCAGGGAAAAGGATGACTTGGCATCCAGAAAAGGATGACCTGGGCAAGATATACCATAAGAGATGGTATGCTGAAAAGAAATGGAAAGGTAGTTCTAAAAAGAATAGGCAAGGTAGCCTATAAATTAGAATTACCACAGGGTTGTAAGGTGCACCCAGTGTTTCATGTTTCTCGTTTAAAGAAATTTTTGCATAAAGGTGACTCACTAATCGAGGGTGTTGTTTTGTTTCAGGAGATAGAGGATAACGCATGACGCAAACCAACAAGAATCTTGGACCGAGGAACAATGCAAGTACATGGTCTAATCAATAAGAACCTTCATATGTCCAATGGTAACTCAAAGAAACGTCATAACTCACAATCGCATCGAGATCAAAACTTCAAATAGAAACCAAACAGAAATCTACCCACCAAGATTCGAGAAAGGAAAATCCAATTGCCTTTGTTAAATCCGGTCTAATATGTAACAAATACTCGGGCACCATCAATGTACCATATATCTAAAAAACTTCAAGATATATGCAAGAAAAGTATAATTTAAAAAAAAACCATCAAATTATAGATGCCTCTAGCAAGGAAAGCACTTGCTCTAAATCAAGCACCCACCCTAAATTCGCCTAGCTTTTGATAGCCCTTCTTGCCTATTTATATACCCGGGATTTCTCTCTTTCTCACTTCAGCACTTCAGCGCATGAAGGCGAATTCCCCACCCTCTTTCCGTCTGAGATTAGCCTATCAGATTCCGCTATCTTTCTTGCTGTCCTCTACTCGCCTTCTTCCTTGATTCCACGCAGCCCCAGATTCTCTTTTTGTTAGTGTGAAGAGCATGCGTTTGGACGCAGCTGTTTTTCTTCTAGTCCCTCTCCCGTGCGAGATATTTCCCAGCCATGGAAGAACATCAAAGTAATGAGACACCTACGTTGGATTACTGTTTTATTGAGATGGAGGATGAGGCTACATCGGAGGTTATTCCTCGTAGACCTCATGACCTGCTACGAGAGATGGATTCCTTGATGGATGAACTCTGGGTAGCTCTTCACTACTATAAAACCCCTCAGTACCAAAAATATATTGAAGAAGGCTCATGTTGTTCTAAATGTAGACAGCTTGTTTTAGAGTCTTTATACCGCTTCCGTGCTATTGAGAAGTGATGAAGAGGTTGACATCCTCAGTTTTGACCGACACCCAATTATTTTTTAGCTCGACTGGATCTTTTGAACCACATTTGGTTCAAGAAGCTCCCCAATTTTGTATGAATTATAAACTGTCTTGTTATTAAATTGACCAGGTTTTGGTTAACTTGGGTTTGATTTGTAACTAGCAGTCTCGCTTTTAATAGATCCTGTCCCGCTTTTCTCCAGCCAGCCAAAAATAGCCAAAACACGCTAGATTTAGAGCAAGTGCTTTCCTTGCTAGAGAAAAACAAAAAAGCAACCTGCTTTTTAACCAAAAAACAATCTCGCTTTTAATAGATCCTGTCCCGCTTTTCTCCAACCAGCCAAAAATAGCCAAAACGCGCTAAAATCAGGCCATACGCTCCTTCCCAGAGCCAAGCGCCTGCCCCAGTCATATCGCCCCTGTCAATGATGCCCAAATCTCCTAGACAAGCCGCTCTCCGGCTTATGAACACCCTCTCTTTCCTCCTACTTCTCAACTGCAGCAAATCTAGGTCTCTAGGGTAGGAATCTCATCCTTGAGAACCTAGAGCAAATTCTTTCCCTAACCAGCCCACTCTCACGCATCCCCACACAGCCAATCACATCAACAACCCAAGCGTGGGTAGTTATAGGTAAAAAACGATCCATCCTCATATCTCTTGTTGAAAGCATCGAGTCTTCTCATCGCCTACACTTCTCAAGGAATCACGATTTCCAAACACGTAGCAACCCAGAGAGCACACAGCCTATGGACTTCTATTTCTTCCACAACTCTCTCAATCATGAGCGCACATCATCAACCAACGATTCAGCCCATACATGAGCGGAAATTCAGATTCGCAAGAGCAATCTCAAAAAGCGTACCTGGAAGACATCTTTTCTCCATACCTCGCGTTGAATTCAATTGTGATAGGACGGCTCTGATACCAGAAGACACGACCCCGCAGGATCTGACCCTATCACTAACCTGGAATCTCGTCCTCAATCCAACCAGAATCATAGCGCAGGTGCCTCGATCCTCCCGACCACCCCCAAGCACGTGGGCTACACCTCGACTCATCCATAGGTCCGTATCTAACCCAGGCGTCCCATACCACCTGAGCCCGTCCAGAGGACCTTCAATACACCACCTATGATCCGCCATGTAGATGGCCAGAGTCCCGGCCTGGGTCCAAGCCCCATCCATCAATTGAGGAGCGCTCAACCGATCTACACAATAGCACTAGCCCTCCCTCTATATAGAAGGAAACCCGCTATAGATAGCACAATGCTATGAATAGCTCCCTCCATATAAAGCGAGCATTATATATGAATCAATCTCTATATATAGTGATCTCAGCTAAAAATAGCCATCCAGCCCTATGCTATCCTATAACCCACGTTAACCTGCTATCCAACCCTAGGTACACCATGCACATGACACATAGTCCATCGGTGAGCAGAGCAGAATCAGGTAGAGCATCAGAGGGGGCACGATGCCTACTCTTTCATGTTATCTAATCTTTGATACTCAGATGTGGCTAAAAAGAGAGGACCTAACATACAATCTAAAATCAAAAAATCAATGGCTTGAAGAATCCTAGGCTTTGCACATCACCAATAAAGCAAGCCAAACAAACTTCTTAGGGGATCATTGCATTTCACTCTCTCCTCCCAGGAGAGCTTACAACAGTGCTTAATAAAACTCATCAAATCCCGATACCACAAGATGAACATGTTTCTTCAAGAATTGATGCATATCAAGTGGTATTTTGACAATGCTGCATTGAAGAATTCAACCATTAACTCTTAAAGCTCATAAAGCTTACGACATGCTGAAACCAATGTGCAGGCCCTTAAAAAGCAGACCACTTCTAACAACATCCCAGATATGAAAATGATCGGTGCACAAAATGGATTGCATTCTTTCAGATCCCTACTTTCATCATTGACCGCTGCATCACTCTTGAGATATACTCCCTGAATGGGGTAAATTTCCCCAAAAGCATGGAAAAGATGCATGTCACTAAACAGTTCATGCTCTAACCAACCAGTACAGCTAACATAGCTCTTGCAGTATTCAATAATTGAATGAAATCCATTGAGTCTCATTCTTATGGCTAGCTTAAAGTGTAAATGTAATGCCACATTCTGCATATGAGCAGTGCCACAATGTCATACATAACACAGGATGACACAATTGTGAAGGTAAACTATATGCAGTCTTAGTTAAGCATACAAACATTCTTTGATGTTATGAACCTTCCAATATGGTTAAATCTACCAGGACCACAAAATGCAAAGGCAAACTCAAAGCACTGACCTTGGAGCATACCAACACTGTTGGCATTTATCAAGCCATCTAAATCGTATTTTGTTAAAATGCACTACCCTGCATTTTAACAACCTGAACACATGGCATAACAAAGAGACATTACCAATTTACTAAGAGAAATTCATGAACAGCAAATGGATAAGGTCAAGTACTTTAAGTGCGCACAAGATGGTCAACCAAACTGAAGCTTCCAAAAAAAGCTCAGTACACTAGGGCTACAAAAATGCAAAAGTGAACTCAAGGCACACACTTTTAAGTATAAAAGCATTTATTGCAATCATCTATGTAACGTATGATGTTCAAATGCAACGACCTCCACTTCTAGGACTTGGAACAAGGAATATGACCATGGCATAACAAAAGTGACTTCATCACAACAAAACAATAAGTTTACCTCATTCAAGTCAGCAGAGGATGGTCGGCTGATTTTACACTCTGATTCCCCTGTTTTTGGCACACTGGGCTCACTCTCAGCAGAGCCGACCAAACCAGCATCAATATCATCAAAAGAATTCCCAAAAGTTTCATCATTACGCATATCAATATTCACGCCCTCATTCTCATCACCAGCATCAATTCTGTCACTTGGGCGTGGAACAGATGAGAATCTACTCTCTTCATCCAGTAATTCCAACTCTTTAGACAACCGTACACCTCTTTCCTGCAAGACAAAACAAGGGCACATGTCTTTGTAAGTCATTGATACCATTATGGCCCTCCTAAATGCTGTAAATTCTGCAAAGCCAACCTTGATTAGTGCTGCATCACCGTTTTCGGGAAACTTTAAAGCTGGAAAATAAATCCCCAGGACAAAAAGAAAACGAGATATAATGTCTAAGGTATGAACTCACCTCAGCCACATGAAGATTATTTGTTCCCTGCCCTTCAATTTCACGGGCAATCCTCCATGCTTCTCTTTCTCGTTCCTTCATCTGTGGACCTCTCTCCAACTTTGTAGTGTAGAGTTCCTCATCAAATGTGCTTTCAACCCCAAACAAAGCTTTGTTTATTTCAAACTGGTTCCAATTCCTGAATATGCCACATTCAATCCATCATAAGACAACACCCAGAGACTGATCTAAATGTAGTGATCTCTGTTTTCCTTCATTTGGCCAATTGAATTTTAACATATCCCAAGATGAACCAACCTAAAGTCACCCACATGGTGTTCTTGTTCAAACCAGTATCACAGCAAAACTTCAATTCCATTTCACAGCATATCTGGCATGTACATTTGATGTTTATCAGTCATCGACTTACCTGTTCCAGGTACTTTGGAATGTAGATTCCAATCCTAGATCTTTTGGATCGTCTTTATCCGGGGTCCAAGGTTTCAGTTCGCGTTCCAAATCTCCATGCCGAGTCTGTGATAAAAAGGAGTCTGTAACAATCTCTGCACGATTTTCACGTGCACGGCCGTTTTGCAATGTTTCTCCACTCATAGGGACATCCTACAGAGAACACGGCAATGATATCATCCTTGGCAAACATTTAGATAGTGCTTTAAAACAAAAACTGAGAGCACCTTAGCAACAAGCATTGATGTTGTACCTTTGCAATGATTTGCACAAGGTCTTTTGCATGAATGATAAAAGTCTTTACAGGAGGTCTTCTCGCTAAATCTTTTACCACGTCACTCTTTCCTCCTTTAAGCAAACCATCTTTAGTAAGTCGAGCCATTTTCAGCACGACACCTGTTCAAGTAGCCAATCAACTCAATTTCTCCATCATGATGCAATATATCAAAAATATGGGAGGATGAAAACAAGTATCAGTACATTCAACAGCACACAAGCACTTGTACACATTATCCATGTTGGAAACTTAAATCTCCTTCTGAACTGCCATTTCCATATGCCTCTGCCAGGAAGGATGAAACAGAGAAGAATGCTTGTACAAATCCTGTTATTCTCAGAAAGCTGACAGCATGGGATATTCCTCAAAACAAAGCGTTGAGAAAACCAAGCATTGAGTATCTTTGTCCTCTAGCAAAAATTTTGCACACCAGCATTCATTGATTAGACTTGCATTATGCTGCCCTGGGGTAATAAAGGAGTGGCATTAAAGACAAACCGTAGTCTTTTTCAGCATTTGCTGTGTGAAAGACGCCTGAGTAGATGGACCCATTCTTCACCTGAACTTCAACAGGCTGGCCGATTAAGCAGGCTGTCATATATATCAGGCGTTCATTCAATGGCCTATCTTGTCCACCACCCCTGCTGCCACCTTGTGAAAGCGCTTCTCCCCTATCCCCAGTAGGCCTAAAACTGCCCACATTGCCTGTGTGATCACTGACTGTATGGTTAAAATGCTGATGAACAGACTGCCCAGGAGCTTCAGTGCCAGATCTGGTGGGTTGGAAGGCCCTATTGTTTTGAATATCAGTTCGAAAACGCTCTGGGCGATTGCCAAGATCTCTATCTGGTCGACGCCGATTTACTCCATTAACCATCGAAGGCCTGTGCTGCATTTGTGGTTGACTCATGTTTCAACCCCGGGTAGGGAAAATTGCTGCTGTTGTTTACGGCGTCCAATCAAATAGACCTTCTGTCAAACTGTTTGTGCACAATTAACAAGACAGAAATCATCAGTAAAAGTTAAACCTGAATTACAAGTTCTATCATTTGCCTTAACAGCAACAACCACATTCTTCTACAGATCTTGATGAGAAGATTAGAAACATGCAGCGCACACAAATTTCTTACCCCTTACTTTCAAGGACCACACTAACAAGGTTTATAATTAGAATTGACTTTTGCAAAAACAACTGGGTAGCCCATAGAAAATTAATTGGACACAGAAAATGCCAATTAGAAAGCCATGCATTGTGCAAGAGAAACTTCTACGAAGACGATGATGGCATACAAAACATTATGCTGGTTTAGACTCAGTCTGTGTTGACATACCATGATGCTGTGGAGTGAATGTCCATCTTAAGCTTGCCATACCACTCCACAGTAGTGGCTCTGAGGTAGCTGTAGAAAGGGGGTAGGGGTAGATTAGAGAAAGGGGGGATAGAAGAACGGAAAGAAGAGAGAAGGGAGAGAAGGAGGAGATGGGATAGGAGAGAGGGGGGGGGGGAGCAGAGAGAGAGAGAGAGAGTAGGCAGCAAGCAGGAGGAAGGAGAAGGGAGAGTAAATAGGATTAGATGTCACATCAAAAAGAGAGTACAAAGGGTGGGGAGATGGACTTACATAGTCCCTCCCTCCACTATATCTCCTTTTGCCCTCTCTACTCCTAATCATCCTATAATAAGGCCAAGATTGGGCCAAGTTAGTGATGGATAGGGCTAATTTGGCTAGGGAGGCCTAGAGAGGGCAATAGGACTATATAAGTCCACACCTCCCCACCCTTTGTACTCACTCACTAGGCCTAAACATCCCCTAGCCAAATTAGCCCTAATCCTCCCTAACTTGGAAGTTGGCCCAACGTTGGCCTTCATTACAGTAGCATTATGCCTCAAAGACGCGTTGGAAGGCCTCAATAGCCTTTTTGCACATTGATGTGCAGTAGATCTGTCAGCGTACCACTGCTAAATCCTGTTTCTTAAGGTACTTGGGCCATGCCTGTCTCACTATGCCCCTCCTAGACAGAACCTCTTGTGGTACTTAGGAATCATCTCACAAAGAACGACACAACTGGAACAACCTACACTAAGCACTTGCGTTCAGCATCTGACCAGGGAAGAGTATGCAAGGGCATTTGCACTTAATGTCTTTCCTACTAACCAACTACCAAGTATTAATTGTTGTCCACTCACATGGCTCACTCCCTCCTAGTGGCGAAATCTGGTAAGGAAACATCTACTTCAGACACTTGCTACAACTGTCCCTTTGAGCCTGCTGTTGGTCAATTTAAGTCATGATACAAAACTAAAAGTGAGAAGAAAAGTCCATTTCCGAGAGCAAGCTGGATTTACTCTCAAGAGCTGAATATAGCTGATGCTTATTTTGTAACTGTTAAACTACATTGTAAAGATCATGTTCCTTGCTCGCAAGACAATCAAATACACTGTTACCTCTACCTAGGAGTTCTTTATTTTGCAGAGCAACATTGTCAACCTCTTACCCATTGTGGTATCTTACTATAAGAATCCAAAAGGCCTCATATTTGAAATGGTATTCCTATTGCTCTTGAGCTGCAAAGCAAGAGGAGTCCATATAGAACTATAAGGTTTTCTGTCCCAGCCTCCTGTTCCCTGACAAATTTTCTACAGATCTCTCCAACGTGTCTCCTGTAACATAATACCAAGACATGCACGTTGCTTCTACTATTCCTCCATAACATGTCCTCATAACTGTTAGAGAAATCGAGTTGCTTGGAACAGCCAACTCCTACATAGTGGAGTAACTGTCAAACTACATTGTAAAGATCATGTTCCTTGCTCGCAAGACAATCAAATACACTGTTACCTCTACCTAGGAGTTCTTTATTTTGCAGAGCAACATTTTCAACCTCTTACCCATTGTGGTATCTTACTATAAGAATCCAAAAGCCCTCATATTTGAAATAGTATTCCATCCTACAGATCTCTCCAACGTGTCTCTTATAACATAATACCAAGAAGACATGCACGGTGCTTCTATTATTCCTCCATAACATGTCCTCGTAACTGTTAGAGAAATGGAGTTGCTTGGAACAGCAACTCCTACATAGTGGAATAGATATTGTCTCGAGATCTCACAGTGTAACCTCAAATGCCGACTCACTTCCATGCGTACGTAAGAGAGCGTACACAATTGTACAGCCAAACAGTCTCATATATAGATATTAGATCCAAGTATAATTGCCAAGTCTGTACAACCACCATCAGCAAACATCCATTGAGGTAGGGTACCAAATTCAGACACCGTTTGTTGATCCTCCTACTGTTGACTTCAAATCACTGCATGCCTCCAATACACTTCAGTAGCTGGCTGCTGCTCTAGGTAGGAGAAAGTGAAGGACTCGACCTATGGGTGGGGCTTTGAGAAACTCTTTCCACACAAAACCAGTAACTAATCCTTAACAACTAAGGCTTCTGGAAGAAGGCATCATTCAAATGAGAATAATAAAGTTTCAACCTTTAACGGCATCCAACAAGCAAGCTCCAGTAGAACCATATCAACAATGAATTGCAGATGAGAAAACTGATGTATAGACTATGTATCGTACATGGAGTTGATTTATTATCACAGTGCGAGGGCACCCCACCCAGCCCTAACTAGGCCGAGTGAATCAGCCTCCTGCCAACCTGGTCTGGTCCTCTGCCGACCTGGTCTGGACCATTCTTCTGCCTCAACCTGCTGCTGCTGTACCAGACTGCATGCTGCAGTCTGCTGCTGCTGGCCTAGTCTTCCATGTGTCAAACTGCCATTGGCCCGCCCCTGTTACAGGACTGCTGCCCCAGACTCTGTACTGCCAACCTGCACCAGGGCCTATGACTAAGGCAACTTCTGTGCAGTCCTGCCCCAGCCCAATAGTCCTGTCCATGGGGACTTGGCTGGGCTATATACAGCCCTATATCCTGCCCAGACTATGGGCTCAATGTCAGCCATATCTGCTGATCAGAATAGCCTCATTGGCTGCCTCAAAATGAGGATGGTTTGTTGCTGCCAGTCTCTCCCACTACCTCTACACATGCCCATATGGTAGCATGTTCACCCATATTGCTACAGGTATCAAGCCCCATTGCACTCCTCATTTGGGGGCTAACAGGTGGGGCATCAACCCTATTTATGCAACAGTAACTGCTTTAAAATTTTTTGATGATGTGCCTACAAGCAAAGACTTTGAAGACAAACTGCTTTGATGCCTTCAAGGAGTGGAATCCTTCCTTCCCGTAGATAGCAACCAATGCTCACTTTCATCAATCATATATAGATCTTGCACACACACAGTAGCACAGCTATGATTCAATTTAAGCAACCCCCCTTGGGACTCATGCTGCAGTAGGTTTCCCCATTGTTTAAACGGGGGTTGAGAGAAATGAATCCAGCCTTTAAGATACTGCAGTGCAGCCTGCATAAGGGCTATCAATGTCCCTAATCCCCCCCTGCAGCTAATAAGTAATTGTTGCGAACATCACACAATCTTCCAATCAAACTTCATGTTGATCCTCTAGCATTGTCAATCCTGCCTTGTTCCACCCTCAAATCAGTGAGCCAGATTAAATATCCACCAACAACCATGTAGTTTTAACATGTTCAATCCTCAAAAAATCAGTGAGACTGTGCCCCGTACACCTGTTTCATATGTAACCACATGTTCACGATTCTCTAGTCAAGTTTACGTCCTTGACCTGCAACTCATACAAACCTGTCCACACTTTTCCTACAACTGCAATCCTCATTTGGGCAAAATAAGTAAATACAGGAAGCCCCACAGGAGAATTGCCTCAGCTCAAGCACAAGGATCAACGTTAAGAAAGAACTGTAATACCACCACCAAGGGTGGCTCTCACTAAGACTAGTGACAAAAACACAGCAGTAAGGGTCACATAGACAAATCCAGGGCACTAGAGTGCTAAAGGAAAAGTTTGAAGAATCAGAGGGCTAAAAGAAATGTGTATTAGAACACTTCGTTCCACGGTTCGTCTACATAGAAGACAATCCCCTTTTATCCTTAGGGCTGCCAAATGAGTGAATAACCCTGTTATCCTTAAGGCTGTCAAACAACGTAATACAAACTCTTGCAAAGAAGGTGAAAATGTAAATTGTTCGCAACCCTTTCCACATTTCACTCATGTTGCTTTCGAGCAGATATGCAGCATCGACACCACAAGGACAAGCCCTTTAACTTCTGCCCAAATTAGAGAGAACATAATGTCACTTAGTCCTGAAAAAGGCCTATACGAAGCCCCCATGCCTAATGTTTGCTCTCTTCTTATGTTATTTGCAACATCTCAACCATAGCCTGGACTACTAAAATGCCTCTTACTTGTTTCTCAATCTCTGTCCTTTCTCTTCCTTCCACCTATGCTGCCTGGGCTACTAACAAGCCTAGACACGTCAACTTTGCAGGATATTAAACCATTCCAATATATAGAAACAATGCCACACGTAGAGCAAATAAGCCATGACTGATCCTAAATAAACGAGGAGGCTAGGCAGTCGTCCTTCTTTAAAGTTTTCAAAACCCCCATCTTTCTCTTCATACTTAATTATTAATACTCTAAATTCAATGATGGTCCAACGAGGAGGCTAGGCAGTCGTCCTTCTTAAAAGTTTTCAAAACCCCCATCTTTCTCTTCATACTTAATTATTAATACTCTAAATTCAATTATGGACCACTCATTAAAGGTGCTTTTCAAGAAAAATATCCATGTGCGGTGTGAAGATAAACATGGTAGAGAATACTCAGAGAAGTACCAAAAATAAGTAGGGGGATGTCTCCACACAACGTAAATGTAATGAATTGCCTTCCGAAATAAAGCAGTTTTTTGTTATTTTATCCTTAAATTTTGGCATGCTATTAGAAATTTCTTACATGCGGCTACGGCTTTCTTTAGGTTTAAGAGATTTCAAGAAAAAAAGCTTGAAAAGACACTTGATTAAAAACATAGCCATAGTTCAAAAATACAACTTCCAGAGATTTAGAAAAACGTTCTAAGCATTATCTCTTTTGTTCCCACATGTAAATTGCAATTTGCTATATCCAGGAATTTGCAAAGTTCACTGCTGCTGCATCATACATGCATTGTCACATCAAATTGAACCAATGCTCCTCAATAAATTTTACAGACGCTCCTCTTCCACATTCTGGCTTGTCTTACCAGCTGCAATGAGAACTGTGCAACTTTCTCAAATATTAACCCTGCCACCTTGATTTGCGAGATCCCCACTGACTGCCTAAGGTACGCTGAACGCAGGCGCCAACAACCCACGGATCAAGCCTTGCAGAAATGCTAATGTCTCGCGGCTGTCTTCCGAGAACCTCTGTCTCCACCTGGAAATGTTCCTAATTGTCCCATATACATGTGAATCACAGCCATATTGGATGTATCAGTTACAAGTAGCCAATTATCCTTCTCAAACGTCTGTTTGTAGTTCCAAAGCTAGTACTACATAAAGTACTAGGGAGCACTTGTGAGATTAAACAATTTCTTTGCTGCTGTTCTCAGATCCCCTAAAGCTAACATAACTACCACTCTCTCTCTCCTCTCCCTTCACCCAGTGTTTGTTGTGAAAAAAGAGAGGGAAATTTCAAAGTATCCTGGAATCTCATGTAAAGCCAAGGCTTACTAAGATAGCAAACCCATCTCCACTCTTTTCTATTAACAGTGTTCTACGCGTACTCCTAGGGTTACATTGAAAAGGTGAGAAACACCTCCAGAAGAGGAACCCCCTGTTATCCCAGTCTAAGAATTAAGCTTGTTGAGGGCCCCCCAAACCACACATAGACTCTTTTCTGCCTCCCTCTTGCTCAACAAGAGTAAACTGTCAGCTTCCAGCCCTGCTTTTTGGCTACCGAGCTTTCAACCGAACTTTGTCACAAGCGTCTGGAATACGCAATCCATGGTCCAACTTTCTGCTGCTCGTCAGCTGCTGCTATTGACAGGAGCCCTTCCTAGCGGTACTTTCGCTACAGTTGCTGTTACACCTAGTGTCTGTGCAATGCTTTTGTAGGTTTGGAACCTTATCTTTGGACTCAACACAATCCAATGTATAAGTGTGCCTATATGTGTATGAACCAGGTGATACGTGTGCCACATGGCAACCATCTGCGTGTATGCGTTGAATACGTGAGGCTACCCAACATAATGGAGGCATTTTCGTTCGTCCTGCCCCTTCTATTGGAAATGCTAAACATTAATCGTTCTGAAAGGCTAACTTCTACTAGATAGAGCGAGCTTGATTATTTGAATCAAGCGTATTAAACGTTATTATCCGAAGCAAATAGTCTAAAACCTAAGTTTGGATCCCATGGGGGACAAAGGCATACTTTACTCTCGACCCTACATCTAGCTGTAAAACGTAGCCTATAACACGAGTGATGCTCTCACCATTGGATGGCATGTAACCGGATCTCACTGAGGATGATAGAAACTTTGGCCGAACTATATTGTAATTCACAATCGAACCTGTTATTGAAGCTCAATATTTAAATCGCATCACCGAACCCTAAGTACCTTCTGATCAACATAGCACTTTATAATTACACAAATACAACAGTTCCAAAATCAACGGTACACGAGGTACTCACCTGAAAGCGCCGCAATAAATCTGGATAAACAACCCATGTGCGCTCCGACACTCGTAAGGCCGGAGTTACGGTAGAAAAGCTAGCAGTGGAAAACGGGAAGAGGAAGCGAGGCCTAAAAAAGCTGATCACAGAAGAACGAGACGTAAGGCATGCAGGAAGTGGCGCAGGGGGGAGCGAGCAATAGCAAAGCGACGACGAGCAGGAATTGGAGGTTTGTGATGTGAAATGCGGGGCGAGACACATGGGCAAAGAGGCAGAGAGCGACAGTGAAGCGGGGAAAAAAACAGGGAAAATCACAAAAAAGAGTGACTTGGAGTGAGCAAACTCGCGCAGAAGCGGGAGATCAAGGGCGGGGAGAGCAGCAAAAAAGATGAGAGGAGGTGGGAGGGGAGCAAAATGGATCGACGATCGACTGAGGAGGGGGCGATTGAAGGGAGGGGAAGATGCAAAAATCGATGGCGAGGCGAGCGACAGAGGAAGTGTGCAGCTATGGAGGCCAAAGGCGAGGAGCTGCGAGCTATGGAGGGACGAGAGACAGGGATGAAGAAGAAATGAAGAAGAAATGAAGAAGCAGAGAAGCAGAGAAGGAAGAAAAAAAAGAAGAAGAAGAAGAGGAGGAAGAAATGAGGCAAACACAAAGTGGGCATTCAAATGGGGAACTTGGAAGGAAAGTGTTGCCCCCTTTGGAGTGTGTGTGTGTGTGTTTTTTTTGTGCAAAAATGTGATCATCAAAGATGGAACTTTGTTTCCTTCCTTCATGGCCTTCAAATCACTATTGGCATCGCTTAGGGTGGTCCGAAAATCGCCCTCAATCGTACTATCGGCGGCACTTAGGGTGATTACATATCGCCATTGCCCACCCAAGCTTGTCAGCACCAAGATTTTTAGCATTACCCATTTTACACAATGCCAAGCAAACACATTTTCGGTAAGCGTGAACTAGGCAATGGTTGACCAGTAAAGGTAATGGCGACTTGCAGATGATTGGCCAAGTGGGAGAACAGGGTAGTGGACAAGGAGCTACGCAACCAAGCTCCCCCATGGAGAACAGGGCAGGGAGAGCATTGAATGATCCCTCCATCACAACAGCGGTGTGTAAAGCTCCTACACGTGCTAGCCTACATTTACTCCTCCAAATTGCCCTTTTTTGCAAACTGTCCATCCACCACTACTAGGTATATAGCTGGCCCTTTTTTAGCAGAAGATCTCATCGCACACTCTACTTTACCCTTTTTTTGCAAAAGGTCCATCCACCACTAGCAGCTATACAACCGGCCTTTTTTCAGCAAAAGATCTTGTCACACCTCTACACATCACTTTCAACCTCTACATCACTGTCCATCTCAAAAAATCACCATAGAGCCAAGAAGATAACAGGAACTCATCTATCCACAAAGCATTGGTCACAAAGCAAAATCTAACAAACTGAAGCCTAACAACCTAACATCTTCCCGCTAGCCCTCAACTCTTATGAAATGCCTCCAGTGGGCATTTCCCTCATGTCTTTCCCCTCTTGAGCAAACTCTAGGATAATCCCTTTTAGAGTTGCCTCCTCTTGACCAAAGAGGAGACCCATAGTACTAGGAGAGTATTGGAGACAAAGATATAGGCGTCAATTCCCACACCTATGGGTCATGATACAATTCAACCTCGGTTGTCTACCATTCTTTAATGTCAAGGGTTAAGGTTATTTAAATAGGATATTAGTATAGGTTAATGACTATGTGAAGGATTAGGGTTTGATACCCTATCTATCGTGGTTAATGACTATGTGAACGATTATGGTTTGATACCCTATCTATTGTGGTTGTTTGTATGGTGTTGAATCCCCTTTTCAGCCACTCCTCAGTCTCCCTCATCTCGCTTGAGTGCTTAGGCCGTGGTGTGCTCTTTCTCCTTTTCCTGTTGTGTTTTCCTCCTTTGGCACCAATTTATGCTTTGGCATTCAATATAGCAATGTACTAGTTGGCGGAGTATAGGGCTAGGAAGCCCATGCAAGCTCTCTAGATAAGAGAAGCTTGAATGAACTTCTGCACAATACCTCCTCTTAGTAGTTTATTTGTTGTATCTTTATATATTTTGGCACATCATTTTCAACTCTTCTAAGCCTTGTTGGTTGGCACAAATGTTAACTTTAGGTGGTTGTTTTTGTAGATTCTGCGTTGGTTTATTTTGGTATGTTATTTTGGTCGCTCCAAGTTGTTGATACAAGTCTTTGTCAAGGCTTCTCTTTTTCCTAATATTTCAATATATTCTATGTGTCTTGGTGGTAGGTACCCATGATTATATAGCTATGGGTTTTAGTATGTTCTGTGTGTGTTGGCAAGAGTACCCATTATTATATAACGATGGGTTTCAGTTGTTCACAAGAAAGACATTATCGTATAAGCTACTCTTCCCTGGATATATTCATGAACTATTTTGAGACAAAAAGTAGTGATTCTTCCTTCATATGGGAAGGCAAGTTAAACGGGTTGTTACTCTGTTGGGACAAAGAGTAGTGATTGTTATGGGAAAGTATTCATAAAAGGTATTGTTGATTAAAAATAAGCTTGAAAAAGTTATGACTACCTAGCTTTAGAAGTTTTCAAAGATTTTGAAAGCCTCGTTATTTGCTATTGAATTATAGCAGTCATTTGTGTCCGCAAAAAATCGTGGCTCCTTCCTTAATATTTGTAGGTGGTAATGCTCAATGCAATCATAGGTTTTACCAAATTAATAGATATTCATTGATGGAAATCTATCGTAAGACTCTTGCTAGTAATATTTTCTTTGAATTATTGGTAGTAAATAAATCCAAAGACTCTTGCTAGTAATATTTTCTTTGAACTAATGGTAGTGAATAAACTACATACTTTATATTTAGCTTCAAAAATAAAGTTTCTTCAACTTCTCAGTCTATAGTTACTAGGATTAAAAGGGTAGCACTATTTGATTTGGGCCTCTCTTGCTTTTGCAAACCACAATCTACAAATATGAAGAGCATTATAAGACCCAAGACCCCATTAGCATTGGACGTGTGAACACAATCATATTCCCAACTCTTGCAAATACTATTGTCAAGTTAAGGGGTTCCTATAAACATTCACAAGATGATTATTGCATATGGATGACCTAATTTTGTGAGGTTTAATACAAGTTCTCTATGACTTCATGTTGTATTGTGAACAAATAGTAGTGCAAATAACCTTCTTAAATGCTAGTAACTTTCTTAAGAAGTAATAGGAGGGAAATTTTACATAAAGATTGTAAAGGAATTCAGCTCTACTGGCTAGGCATGCTTCATACTTGATTAGGGGCCCCCAAATTGAATTTGGGGCCCTATTAATTAATTTGTGCGGGGGCAAAATGTTTGAAGGCGATTAAGGTATGCAAGAGGCAGGGGCAAAAATGTCTGATTAAGGTATGTAATGATTGAATCAAGAAGTTTCGAGGGGCTTCTTCCAAAAACCTCTACATCTTGAATGTTCTGCCAATCCTATAAAAGGAGAAGGGAGTAGATTGCAGGCAGGCAGAGAAGGGGGCTGTGAGGCCGCTCAATGATAAGCAGGAAGAGAATGGGATGAAGGGAGGAGAGAACGAGAGGGGGATTGAGGGACGGAAGGGGGCTAAGGGAGGAGGTCGAGAGGGGGAGGGAGCGGGAGGACAAAAGAAGATAGTTTGCGACAGCGGGAGCAGGGAGTGGTGGATTAATTCGCGAAATTAGGGAGATTAACAATACATTAATTGCGAAAGGGGGTGGGCGGGGAAGTGCGAGTAGTTAATCAATTAATAGGAATAGGGAGCAGAAGTGAATAGAAAATGTTGCTATGAAACATAGTATACAACCCATTATCCCAAGTATGCTTGAATACAGATGCGTTTGGAAATCACATTAGCTGTTGGAATTACATCTTCTCTTGTGATTTCATTTCCTTGGTCAAGGTCCTACATCATGAGATAATCTAATCCCCGACATTGTTTGGTGTGTGGCAAGGCATTCTCAATCATAAAGTCTCCAAAGATAAAAGCCATCATGTCCTACAAATCTCGAGGAACTGAGGGCTTTTTTGGCTTTGATTTCTTAGTATAAGGAGTTTGAACATACATGCAGCTATGGTAGAGGATGTATACAAGATGATGTACTTGGTTTGCAATGTTATGGATTAGGCTAAATTTTGGTACATTTAAGGACCAGGCTACAATTTGCTAAAATCTATTACAATTGTTTAAGGCCTACCTTGGTTCTTGATTGGAATAGTTTTCAACTTCAATTCATTGCCAAGTTCAAGAACAACATAATAATCTAGAATTTGTTATCATAGCAGCACACAGAGGAGCAAGGTCCAATGTAGACTATTGAATTAGTACATCATATTAGGGACAAGATTACCCTTGAGGCTCCCCCATTGTGGAGCTATTCATTCATGGGTTGAAAAGATTGATTTCAAATATAGGGCCCTGCTGCACTTGAGGTGCCATTGCTTGTGCCATTCAAGAGTTATGAGGTACTGTAACCTCATGATGGGTGTGGTGAGCAGCCTATTCAAAAAAAGTTCCAAAACCACTAGCCTTCACTCTAGCTCCCTTGACCAATGTCAATTTAGAGATCTTACCATTTGAACCATCATATCTAGTGGTACCATTTGAGAATACATTGAGCGAGGTCAAAGATCTAATTAAAAGCTTTCATCATTTCACATAGCAAAACATGAAAGGGTTGGGATATGTGACTCCAATTCAACTCATGATAGAAATGAAGGGGCTGAGGCTTCCCCAAGGCCTCCCCACTAAATTTGGTCTTGATAAGATTTGGCAATTTGTCCAAAATGAGATGCAAGGTACGCTTTTCCAATACATCAGATAACAAAGATGTAAAGGTGCTAGATGTCAATGTCTCAATGACCAAGAACCTCCACAGTGGATCTGATTTGAACCAAATTGTGCAAAGGCATTCTTATCAAATTGTCCATTGAATTCATAGATGTCTTCACCTAGTCATGTCAAGGCCTCAAAGAGGTCCATCCCTCAAAGGTGGTACATCAAATGCCTTGATCACATAGTTCTCTTTGGAACCTCTAGGTGAGTAATTGCAATCTCTTCTTCTATTATGCATAATGAAATGGTGATCTCTCAATTATCTCTTCTCCCATTGCATTGTTATGTAGTCACAATGTTTCTTTGGCTATTGGTGATTTGACTTTCAGTACATATTGTCTTCATAGCTTTCTAAATTGAATCTTCATGATTTCCTTGTAGTCTCTCTTTACATGACAAACTTGGGTATAGATGGGATGAATCCTCTACCACTCTCCTTTCTTGAATCACGTTCTTGCATTCTTCATAAGGTGGTTCTCTTCCTTCTATTCACACCTCCTTTGAGTTTATCTAACTCCCATCTAACTTGAATGGAGTCTTTGAAATTTCTCCTCTATTTGTCCTTTGCTCCTTCTTTAGTTCACTCTATTCATGGCTGACTGTGGGCTTCAATGAGCAAATGATGTTGCAACACGTGTTGCATGTGTATGAAATTGAGAAAAAATGCTCTTGACGCCTAGACTAGTTGGACGTACTCCATATCCCTTCCATGGAGTTTTTTCTTGAGTCCTCTTGACATCATGGTGTACTATTCGAGCACCAAAGTAGTGGCATCAAATGATTAGATAGATATGTGTCCGTTTCCACTTCACTTCATGCTCCATTTTGTTTAGATGAAGTCTTGAGATATGGACATTGATCCTCCCATAGGTATGGAGATTCTCTTCACCACTCCCTTCTCTTCTAATGGATTTTTTGCTTGAGCCCTCTTGGCATCACAATTAACTTGAGTTCGCATAGAAGCATGCCCCACTAGTCTTGGATGGACCATTTTCTTTTTAGCACTTCTTTGTGTTGATGGAGTTTTGCTTGAGCCCTTCTACACCACAATGTACTATGTGTTGCATGGAAGCATCTCTCAATTATCTTGGATGAACCCTTTTCCATGTAATCTCATCTCATCCTCAGGATGAAGAGATTCCCATTCGTGATGGATACGATGTCAGCTATCCCAGTGGTATCTAAAAATCTACTAGGCCTTGGATATTGGGTTTTGGATTTAGGACTAAGAGGAGTGATTTTGAAATCCAAGATCTAAAGATCTGATTTCAATTTGCAACTTGAAAAATGACAATCTAATCCATGACCATCAAATTGAGGGCTAATAACTATCAAATTTGAGGCAAATAATTGTAAAATCTGGGGCACATCTTTGCCAAATTTGAGCCTTGAATATGGCCTTATGTTTGGGACCCAAACTTTGAATGTTAGTGATAAGATCAATGCCCCTAAAAACTAACTTGTGTGCACAAGCTAGGGCATCTTGGGAGTTACCTTTGATTTTGCCTTTGCTTAGTTTGTGGTGTTCGTGGATGTCGTATGCTTGAATTGCCTCAAGTTAGTAGGTTGTAATTGCCATTTTTGGAAATATCTAGCGATGCTACTAGACAAGCTTATCCTAATCTTCAAACCCTAGAATTGGATGGCTAATATTGGAAACACTCTTTGCTTTGGTCTTTGATACTTGCATAACAAGATTACTACATAAAAGAAAATCATGCTGCCTACAAACATCTTCACTACATGATTGCATATATGGAAATGTGCTTTTGTTAGGCCTAAAACCTTTTCGAGTGAGAAACTACCTTCGTGCAATTAAAAAATCATGATATCAAAGGTCATCTCCTGTCAGTTTAGATGTATTATCCTCCCCTCAAACATATGAGCAGAGCAAAGATAACATGTAGAGACTCATGAAAAGTAGGAAGCAATTGTGTGGGGGTTGTATCTCCCTCTCCTCAAGCGTGTGAGCCGAGTAAACATATCTACATTCTACTTTCATGACATAGGTCTCAATATGAGCGAGTGCCTCCACGTCCATTTTTTTGCTAGTAGCTATCCTAAAATAACAAAAGAGTGAGCTTAGGACCCCATCATGGGGCTTCTCTCCTATCCTCAGTCTTCATAGAGTGGAGATGATGTGAATTACACAAGCAAGTCATTTCTAGGATATGATAGTATGATAGTGTGCATCTTCTAGAGTCATCAATAATTTCTACTTTTTTGCTCATTTGTACAAAGGCTCGATGAGGAGTATCGTTGTGCTTCAATGAAGCACTTAATCCGCGTGGATAATGGAGACCTTTTTGTCTCATAGTCAGGGGATGTCGAAACACAACTCGGATAGAGAGGCCCTCGTCAGGGCATGGGAGTAGGGGGTATGAGGACTCCTAATGGTGTCATGCCAATGATCCTCCAGAGAGCATAATACATTAGCTTACCTTTGGGAGCTCCATATATTGCTTTTGTGTGTGAAGTAAAAGCATTCTCCCGACCTCGATTTGTGAATCTGCACCGTCTCCCACACTCTGCAAGCTCTTTGGTGATGTTTTTAAATAATTTGCACTATTTGCTAGGGCCTCGAGCCCTTTGTCTACCCTACTCATCTTACTGATTAGCTAGGGGTATGTACTCCTCGACTATGAGCATGGACCTCTAGTAGCTAGTAGCCAAATTAGTAATCCCTTTGTCTTTTATGATTAAGCTTTACTATATCGAGTCAATAAAATAGTCATCCAAGGATGACTGGTAACGTGGATGTGGCTTTTGTACGAATTCAATTTCAAGATCATAAATATGAGAAGTCACATGCAAGTGTAGACTGCCCTTTAACATCTACCTACCTTGAATCAAAACCAAGCTGTCATACTTAGCTTCTTGATGCTCATTTATTTAATCTAAAACTAAGTATGATGAGATGCTTCAATATTTGTCATAGGCCACATTTCCCAAGCATATGCCCCAAGATAGCTGGCTCTAAAGGCTTGGAAATCTATCTTGATTAGAGGACAAGTGTATTGTTAAGGAGAAGATGGGGTCTTGCAATGATGGGTGCTACCCAATGAATAGGTGGTAGTGTTAAATGAGGCACATATTGGGCTTGCTAGAGGACACTTTAGTGGAGAGCTTCTCTCTCAAAAATCCTTTTACAAGAAATTTTGTGAGATGCACATGCTTGGTGTGGAATTTGATTCATGCCAAAGAGTAGGTGGAAAGCTTATATCTCAAAAAGCCTTTTGCAAGCAATATTTTAATGTACTACTCTTTTTTGAGATGCACATGCTCGATGTGTGGAATGTGATTTATGCTAAAGAACAGGTGGGGAGCTAATATCTTGAAAAGCCTTTTGCAAGCGATTTTGTGGTGGAGTACTCTTTTTTGAGATGCACATGCTTGGTGTGTGGAATGTAATTTATGCCAAAGCACAAGTCGCTTGCTATTAATACAACATCATATGCTGCTACACCCAAGCCATCCCCAAGAAGCATTCCAAAGATGGGGCTTGAATTACATTGGTCCATTCAAGAATGTTGCTTAATACACGAACAAGTACATTATAATGGCAATAGATCATGCTACTGAGTGGGCAGAAGGTAAGGTACTATGAGGTAACTTGACCCATAGTACAACCAAGTTTATTTGTCAGAATATCATTTGCATGTATGGTTGTCCATTTGAATTTGTTAGTGATCAAGGAACACATTTCATGAATGACGTGTTTGCATCCTTGACAAACAATTTCATGGCTATGCATCAAGTGGCAACCACTTATTATCCTTGATGTAATAGCCAAGCCAAGTATAGGAGGCATTACCACCTCACTTGTCATACATAGAGCAGCCACACATCTATCTTCATAAATAAAACCACATGAATAAATTCCCTAAGAAGAAAATTTTTCATTCTAGACTCACAACACCCTCATCCCAAAGAAATGCTTATAGGACTTTAAGATAGAATGCAAAACATTACATTGGTATTAGAGTTTCATGTAAGTTTATGTTGTTACGGCTTTTTACTGTAGATGCTTCAACCCTTTTAAAAGTCTTATTATGCAGCCCTCTTATGCCCTTCTACGTAGCCCCAATGAATTTATCCACTTCCTAGGTGGTAGTCAATATGATGCCCATGTGATAACCCATCTTCCTCTCTCAATCTAAAGCCCAAGGCTCATACATACTTAGCTCATGTTATGTTCCTCTTATTCCCTAACCTATTGCGAGTCATCTCTGAGTGGCACCCTCACAAGTGGGGAGGATACATCTAGATGTAGACCTTTGGAATGCATGCTTTCTTCTACTTCCATTTGTACCTCTCAGCTTTGTCAACTTGCATGCTCACAACGAGCTTCAATGGGATGGCTCCAAGCAAATTTCCAAACTCTTAAGATACTTTTAACCATTAGTCACATCCAAAGATGCAAACATAATCTAGCCCATGTTAGATCATGTTGAGTTATGCAAAATTGTCATGGGACTCTACTTTTCCTCCTTGGAATTACATGTCAATACTTTCACCTCCTAGAAAGTACAATTTCATATTGGGATATAGTAAAATTTTGGTTTATATTACCTTGATACAAATATAAGTCCATTTTGAGGACTTATTATGCATCTCTAGATTATATTTGCATTGTCCCTTACTATTCCTTATCACCATAGACTACCTTAAAGTTGCCTTATCCAACTTACCACCATAGACTACCTTAGTGTTGCCTTATTTGACCTAGACCTTTGTGGGTATCAAAACATGTCTTATAGTTAATTTCACTTAAAAAACAATAAGTTCATTACAAATGCTAGAAAATTACTTGACAATTTGTGCTCTCTTACTTTCAAGATTAGCACTACCCTAATATATATAATATTTTATACAACTTGGCTTTTAAAGAGAATATAAAATTGGAAAAATTATAGTCAAAGTGTACCTTATTAATGACATCATGTCCATATATATGTGTAATTTCCAACAAACTCATACTCACACATTGTTAATCTTGAGCATAACTAATCATAAAGAACTAGTCTTTCACATTATGCCAAGCCAAACACTCAAATGTAGTCCCTATAGTAGAGTAAGCAATTCATGAAACTATACTATTTTTCAAACTCATACAAAAAGTGTAACCACTATGAGGAAACATACTCTGTTGACTTGTTTTTGGAATTTCCATCTACTATGACAATATGACATATAAGAAGTCACAATTCCCATAAGAACCATTCCCTTAATAAAAGTACTCACCTGAATTATTCTACATGAGGCAAGAAAAGGTTAGATTTCTTTTGAAGTAATTCACATAGTTATAAAATAATTGATAAAAAAAGAATTGTCTCATTGACATGGTCACCCAGAATAGCATATCTATAGGCCCTTCTTTAAGGAAAATGGGCTGAGGGAAATGTTGAACCAAATGCAACTAGCATAAGGGGTTTCATAGGACCAAAGAGTAGGCCAGTTGGCCTACTCTAGGTCATCCAAATAGGCCTACAAAGTTTATCAACAATGGTAAGATAATGGATGGACTAGCTCTCTTGCCTAATGTGGTAGGACAATGGAGAAACCAAGTTGGATGGGCAAATGGTAGACTGCATTGTTAGAAAAACCTAGACGCTTGGCTGGTTTCTCCACATAGTAGAAATAGAAATGGATATAATGTATGCAATGGAACAATAATTGTAAACTTAATCTGGCGTAGGTCTTGAATTGTCTTGATGCACAATTAGGGGATGTTTGGAAAATAAAACTCTTTTCATTGAATTTTGAGGGAGCAGAGGGGGTGATTACACTAGGAAAAATTAAGTTCATTGCCCTTGCATCCCTAAGAGTATAAAAAAAAAATTCAATGCCTTTCATTGTTGGAGGAAAGTTCCATCATGAGGAAAATGTATTTGATGCCCTCTTCTGACGTTACCTTCAGAGGGTGAGTTTGTAATTCCTATTTATTTGTCTTCCACTTTCATGCTTGGAATATAGATTTATTTTTTATTTCTTGGTTTGTTAAAAAAATAAGATGGTTGGCTCGAGAGGTCTTTCTGGATAAGATTAAGAATCACGCAATAGTAGTGCTTGAGGAATTAAAGATTGTGGCAAACATTGGCATCTTTTTGCCTTGCCTCAAGATTATCCTCTAAGCCAGTATTACAATGACATCAAATTGGAGGGAAGGAAATAATGCTCACATCCATTAAAATAAGGGAGTCTAGTGAGTTGAGGTGTCTTTCGAAGTTTGACAATCTTGCTACAGAAAAAATAGAGCTTGATCAAGGAGCACATAGGGTAGTCTTCAGGCACAGACCAATTCCACTCAATCAATCTCCTTATTACATATATACTTCTTAGTTATATACTTATTTTTCTTGTAAAATATTTAGATATCTCACCCACTTGAAGTCCAAGGGAAAGATAGATGATCTCCCACACCATTGCAAGGGTTAGATAGAGATTTCCAACCCTACCACCTCTATGTATCCTAGCATAATTCATGACCTTTCACAATGGGAATTGGCAAATTGTCCATGGTGGCTAGACTTCTCTGATGGTAATGTGCTCACAAGGAAGCTCGACCTTTATATTAGGTATTCAACCACCAAGAAGATGAAAGAGTCCCAATGCATAAAGATATTGCAAGTACGTCAAGGATGCAAATGAAGGAAAAGAAAGATGCTAAAGAAGGTGTGCTTTTTTTTTGTGTTGCAAGAGAATTTGAGGAAGAGTAGTTTTACAAAAATAATGGATGATCTTAAGGCATTAATGACAACTTTGTTGTCTCCGCCTTGGTAGTGGTGGATGTGGAGCGCACACCATCACCACCACATAGGGAATTATATCTTGGTTTTGGAGAGGGTTTATGGTATACAATTGCACATTTTTGGTCAATTGATATGGACTTGCTGTTGAGATATCGAGCTCCACTCGCGATAAGCCAGGGTGACCGTTGTGCATTTATGTCACCGACTTGTTAGCTGCAGATGCGGTTGGTACACCACCCACGAATAATAGCTGGATGATAGCTATCCTTATCTACTCTAGTTCGTGGCTCAGTTAGTATGCCACCTTAGTTAGTTGAGTTTGGTTTGAGACCCACATATAGGGTTCTTCTATTTCTTTGTACTAGAGTTCTTTTGGCTTTCACAACTAAGAAGAGGAAAACTATTTTCAGCCTCCACCTTTGTGTGTGTTCCCCCATTGTGTATGTGAGAAAGCCGCAAGTGAGACTTCTTCCCTCTCTCCCACTATCTTCACATGGTATCAGAGCCTTGTTCGTGGTAAGGAGATCAAGAAAGCAAACCAAGTTCGCGGTGTCCTGGTAAGAGGACCAGTGTTGCTTTCCTTTTTTGAGTTTGGAAGCAAATCTTTGCAGGTAGCATAGCCGGAAGTGCAAGAGTGCACTATTTCAGATTGAGGCGCCCTTCGTGGAGTGGCGAGAGGGTAGTATATGCTACGGGATAGGGCAAAGCCCTGGGTGACTTTATTTTTTTGATTCGAGGCCATTTCGAGGCCCGTTTTGAAGGCGGAAGTTCTTCGTAGGCACTCAAAAAAAGGCCCTATTTTTGCTGTGCGACCACTGCTCTGCTGGTCGGTGAAAAGTTGCCGCAGAAATTGCATCGTATGCATGTGTGCAGAGATATTGGGAGTTGTAGAATCATGCTTGTTGCCTGTTGATGCAAAATCATCACTAGGAAGTGACCGTGTGGTTAAATACCACTTTCGTCAGTTTTGCAGATCTGCCCATGTGAGGCAAAAGCTGTGTTTTTTTGCAGTGACAGAATATTTTGCAGTGTTCTGTAATGGCGTCTGATTCTCTTTCACAGATTGTCACTGAAAAGCTTGACAAGAACAACTTCCAGGCATGGAAGTTTAGAATGACGAATTTCCGTATGGGAAAAGGCTATTGGGAGTTCATTACAGGAAATGAAGAAGAACCAGTTCTTCCTAATGTTCCCAATCAACAGGAAATGCAGGCATTTAAAGGATGGCATGAGAGAGCCAGAAAAGTTATGAACTGGCTGTCTATCAGTATTTCGGATTCTATGATTGTGCATATTCAGGATGCAAGTACGCCAAAGGAGGCATGGGATACCTTGGCAAAAATGTACAGCACAAATACGCAAGCCAGGAAAATGCAACTCAAGCAGGAGTTGCACAATGTGCAGAGAGACACTATGAGCATCAATGACTACCACATGAAGGTGAAGAAAATTGCATATGCACTTGCTTCCATTGGGTCGCTAGTGGAAGATGATGATCTAGTTTCTATGACCTTGAATGGTTTAGGAAAGGATTATGCACAGTTCCGGACATCCATTGCCATCCGTGAAAAATTTCATGATTTTGAAGAGTTGTTTGCTCTTCTAATTTCTGAAGAGTAGAGAAATGGGGGTGCATCTTCTTCAGGAGGAACTTCAAAAGAAACTGTCTTCTACTCAAATGCTAGAAGAGGTAGAGGCAGAGGTAGAGGAGGCCGATCTGGAGGCCGTGGTAGAAATCAGAATATGCAGCAAACTCAAGAAAACCAATCCTATGGAGGAGGATGTGGTAACTCTAGAGGTAGGGGGAGCCAAAGAGGCTGTGGTGGATGGAAGAGAGGCCAAAATGCAAACAACAATATTGAATGCTACTACTGTGGTAAAATGGGTCATATGGCTAAGGACTGCTACAAAAAGCAGAATGACATTATGAATGGAAAATTGCAGCAAGGCAATTATGCATCTTCTAGTAGACAGGGTGATGACAGAAATGAGCATCTATTTATGGTGCAACACATGACCAATTCTGTGACAAGTGCAGAAGAATGAAATGATGCGTGGTATGTTGACTCAGGTGCATCAAACCATGTGACAGGTCATGCAGAATGGATGCAGGATGCAAGGAAAATGGAAAAACTAGAATTTGTGGAGATTGGTGATGATACTGCACATCCTATTGTGTAGATTGGTAAAATTCCTTTGTCTATGCAAGATGGGAAAAAGAAATACCTGTCTGATGTATTTCATGTCCCGAATATCACTAAGAACCTGGTTTCTGTTGGTCAAATGGTTGAGCAGAGCCTGCAGGTTAGATTTAATCCTCATGGATGCTTTGTTGAGGATATGAAAAATAACGGTCGCTTGATAGCAAAAGGAAAGAAGAAGGGCAGGATGTTTACATTGGATGCAGACATGCCTGAATTGAGTGCAGCAATGTTTGCACATGGGACTGGTGTTGTTGTAGATATTGATATTTGGCATAAACGCATTGGTCATGTTAATGTACAGTGACTTAAATCAATGCAGGCCCAAAATATTGTTGCAGGATTGCCTAAATTCAAGGTTGCAGAAATGCATAAGGTATGTGAAGCCTGTCAATTTGGAAAACGGCAAGGAAACCATTTCCTAGGCATGTTTAAGAGAGCAAGAAGCCATTGGAATTAATCCACTATGATGTGTGGACTACTAAAGCTACATCTATTGGAGGCTGTCATTATTTTGTCACTTTTATTGATGACTACAGCAGAAAAGTTTGGGTGCATTTTATGAAAAAGAAAAGTGAAGTATTTGGGCATTTCAAAGCTCTTAAAGCTATGGCTGAAAAAGAAACAGGCCTGCAAATAAAATGCCTAAGGTCAAATGGAGGGGGAGAGTACCTCTCAAATGAGTTTGCAAGGTTCCTGCAGAGCATGGCATAAAGCAACAATATTCATGCAGTCATACCCCACAGCAAAATGGACTTGCAGAAAGGAAAAACAGGCATATTGGAGAGGTATCTCGGGCCATGCTAAATGAAAAAGATCTACCAGATTATTATTGGGCTGAAGCAGTTGCTAGAGTAGTTTACATAATGAACAGGACTCCCACTGCAGCAATACATGGCATGACGCCAGAGGAGATGTATACTGATAGGAAACCAGACATTTCTCATTTGAAAATTTTTGGTTGCATTGCCTATGTTCATGTGCCAAATGAGTTGAGGTCCAAGTTGGATCCAAAAGCTGAGAAGTGCATCTTTATTGGTTATTCTTTGCAGCAGAAAGGGTGCAGCAGAAAGGGTATAGATGCTATAACCCTTCTACTCGTAAGTTTACAGTGAGTAGAGATGTTGTTTTTGATGAGATGAGCAGCTAGTATAAACCAATAAATGTGATGATTGATGTAGATGCACAAAATGGTAATGCTGCACAGAATTCACAGCAGCAATCACAAAATATCAGTGGACCTGCAATGTCCTCTAGCAGTGGTTCACATACTTCGCCATGGATAGGCAGATTGAGATCAGGAGAATCTCCTCAAAGCAATGCAGATAGTGGTACGCAGGTATCATGAAAAGGAAAAGAGAAGGTAGATCAGCCCATGTTTGATGTGAATGCAGGTCACTCTTATGTGGATGGTGAATCTAGTGGCTCAGAACAGAGCATTGATGATGAGTTGGGTATTCCTTCTATTGTTACACCTAGAGTAAGGAAGACCAGGGATGTTTTGAGAGCACCTGGAAGTGAGCCTATTTTGCACAGGTCTACCAGAGCTAGGTATCCTCTGGATAGGCTGAAATATGATGGATTTATAGCCATTCACTATGCCTATATGGTCAAAGTGATACAAGAACCAGAACCCACTTCTTTTGAGCAAGCTATGGGAAATGAAAAATGGGAGAAAGCCATGGATGAAGAAATGGATGCCTTGGAAGCAAATGCTACTTGGGAATTGGTGCCTTTGCCTAAAGACAAGAATGCAATTGGCTGTAAGTGGGTTTATAAGATCAAGCACGATGCAGATGGTTTTGTGAACAGATACAAGGCCAGATTAGTTGTCAAGGGGTATGCACAGACATATGGCATTGATTATGAAGAAACATTTAGTCCAGTTGCAAGGATGGCAACTGTAAGAGCAGTCATTGCTATGGCTGCATCAAAGGGATGGTCTTTACATCAGATGGATGTAAAGAATGCCTTCTTGCATGGTGATTTGCAAGAAGAGGTCTTTATGGAGCAGCCACCAGGTTATGTTCATGCTCTTCATCCTGAGTTTGTTTACAGGTTGAAGAAAGCCTTATATGGCTTGAAGCAAGCACCTAGAGCATGGTCTGACAAGATAGGATAGTATCTTGTCACTATTGGCTTTCAGATTTCCAATGCAGATTTCTCACTTTATGTGAGGAAAACAGAGAAAGGTATTATGGTGCTTGTCATTTATGTTGATGATTTGATCATCACAGGTGATAGTGATGAAGATATCCTTCATGTGAAAATGCTATTGAAGTAGAAGTTTGAGATGAAGGATTTGGGAGAGCTGCGTTATTTCTTGGGCATTGAGGTGATTAGATCACCAAGTGGGATACAGCTCTTGCAGAGGCAGTATGGATTGGACATGCTATCCAAATATGGGATGACAGGCTGTAAGCCTATTTCAGTTCCTTTGGAGCAGAATGTTATGCTGAGCACAGATGCAGGTGAGCTTCTGGAAGACCCTACTATGTACAGACACATAGTAGGAAGTTTGATTTATATGACTATTACTAGGCCAGATTTGTTGAGCTATGCTGTTGGATTGGTAAGTCAGTTTATGCAGGCTCCAAGGAAACCGCATTTGGATGCGGCTAGATGCATACTCAGGTATGTGAAGTCCACATTGCAGTATGGACTATTTTATGAGGCTGGGGTTCAGATACAGTTGCATGGATACACTGATGCTGATTAGGCTAGTAGTATTTCTGATAGACAATCTACCAGTGGATATGTGTTCTCTTTTGGAAGTGCTGCTGTCACCTGGAGCAGCAAGAAACAACCTACAGTTGCCTTGTCAAGCACAGAGGCTGAGTACAGGGGTGCAGCAATGGCTGCATGTGAGGTAGCTTGGTTGCATAAGCTACTTTATGATATGCATTAGTCTACAGATGGGCCAGTTGTCATTTATTGTGACAACATGAGCAGTATACACTTGGCAAATAACCTAGTCTATCATGCTAGAACAAAGCACATTGAGGTGCATTATCACTATGTGCGGGAGAAGGTTTTACTAGGTCTTATTGATCTAGTTTATGTTAGCACAGAGGATCAGTTAGCTACCATATTCACGAAGGCATTGGGCGCAGAGAAGCTGCACAAGTTCAAAGACCTGCTTGGTGTGCAGGAATTGGGATTGAGCTCAAGGGGGAGTGTTGAGATATCGAGCTCCACTCGCGATATGGCAGGGTGACTGTTGTGCATTTATGTCACCGACTTGTTAGCTGTAGATGCGGTTGGTACACCACCCACGAATAATAGCTAGATGATAGCTATCCTTATCTACTCTAGTTCATGGCTCAGTTATTATGCCACCTTAGTTAGCTGAGTTTGGTTTGAGACCCACATATAGGGTTCTTCTATTTCTTTGTACTAGAGTTCTTTTGGCTTTCATAACTAAGAAGAGGAAAACTATTTTCAGCCTCCAACTTTGTGTGTGTTCCCCCATTGTGTACGTGAGAAAGCCGCAAGTGAGACTCCTTCCCTGTCTCCCACTATCTTCACACTTGCTTCTATGAATTTCAAATAGATGTTTTTGATACTCTACTGATTTTTTGGGGAATTTTTAAGCAGATGAGAAAATGGTAAAGATCGTTACACCCTTTGTCTTTTGCCTGCCTCCCTTGCTAAACCATTCCTTGGGTCTAGGAGGATCAGCCATTTAATGCATGCTCCATAGGAGATTACATTGTAATTGGTTAAGGCTTTACATGCAGGAAAAAGAATGACATGTATGCTAAGATACATGACTTCTTTTTGCTAGCATGTGACCATGCACGAGAGTATAAGAAAAAGGGAAGGATTGTTAAATGGGCTGCAGACTTTGTTTTTCTAGACTTCCCTATAGGAGAGAACTTGGGCGTCAGTACTCCATTTCCTTCTAAGAATATGCTTTCAAAGGACCACATGAAGTATGGCTTGGCTACTACTGTGTAGCTAGTCTTGGAGATAGCGGGTGGCTTGCGATTCTATGTCCCATTGTAGTACTTGGCAAAAGCTCTTCTATTTGGATTATTAAAATTGTTACCTTCTATAATGTATTGGCAGTCCCATGCTTGACATAGATGGAGAGATACATTCATGTCCAGGACCTTCAGGTGGTGAGGCGAGTGGTGGTCATGGACAAGAATGACTATGGAGTTCTCAAGCAATGTGGAGAGACTATGCTGGTATATGAAAATTGTCATCTATGTTGGTATTTGTATGCCACATGAGAGCCACACCACCCATCTTCATAGCCAAGAGTCGATCCATATTTGATATGCATTGAGTACAAGTGAGTGATGATGTGTGGATTCATTACCTGCCTGAGGCTCATCGCAGTCGAGGACATTCTTCTTCCACTGCAGCACTACAGGGTGCTAGGGGTGCTTTGAAGTGCTTCTGTAGATTCATTTATGTGATTTTGAGTTTGTTATGCATTCCAAGAGGCCTGGTCCTTGTGGCATAGCCCCACTCATGAGGTCATGCCAGGCTAGTGGTCGTTGTTGTTACTCTTTTGATATGGATGTAGTCGTAGTTGACAAGCATGTGTTACCATTAGTGTAGGCATCCTTTGGCAAGTGGCCTCACAAGGATTAGGAGGAGGAGGATTATTCTATGAAACCCACTATCAATCCATTTGATGACTAGTGAGAGACTTCATCACTCTGACTTCCTTATGTTACCCACATTGATAGCAGATATACTTTGTTCGTATTTGGTTTCAGGTGGATATTGCTTTTTTTCCCTAAACCTGGATCTTTTGTTTTCTTTCTGACTTACAAAATAAGAAATCTGGCTACCTCAATGGAAATCTTTTCTTTGTCATTGTGTGTTTCACTTTGGAATTTGAACTTATTCATATTTGAATTTTGTTGATTGTAGCATTTTGCCTTCATATGCTAAAGGAGTGGCTAGTGCATGTTGAAAGACATGTGATATGATGAGCGGAGAAGGAAACGCTTGCACTTGCACCTTCATAGTGACTTTGTGGATGATGAGTGCAAGGGATCATGAATGTTTGTATCTTCACAAGAAATTGATGCATGTAATTTTGAGATGGAATAGTACTTCTCTTCTTATATTAAGTTAATCTTATTTGTCTTAATGATCTCCCTTTTCACCCAAGATTCTAAGTAAAGAGACTAGGAGATGTAATCATGTTATGTAACCTGAGGGCGATGCACTAGAAGTATGTAATGCTCCCACTATTGTGTTAAAAGCTAAATTTAATTTTGGAGAGCAATTACCACTTTAATAAATGTACTTTGAAAATGTGTACACTTATAATGTAGGTGTGATTATAGCATATTTTGAGAGACTAGGATGTACAAATGTTCATACAATCAACTTTCAGCTATATTTACTCAAACAGAAGTTCATTTGTAATCATATTTCTTTCCTCATGTAAATAGGTTCACCTTCTATGATTTAATTTCTCATTATTTTTATACTATAATGCTCGCAATGTAGATTGGCAATTGTCAAAGAACTTGGAATTGTCACAGCCTTCAAATGGTCCTCAAAATTGGACAATGGCATAGTTCCTATGAAACTTCACTCGAACTTTCAGCTCACTCGAACATAGTCACTCGATGTTTTGACTCCACCCTATTCTATGCAATTCTGATGTATTGCCTCCATTGTCTAAGTGTTTAAGTGTGTTTAACTCAGTGTTCTCCCGTCACCATATGGTTCTCTCTCGATAGATAACCCCGACCTCTAAGTGTATATATTGGCTCCAATTCTACACCTGGGCATGCTTCCTTAGGATTGCAAGAGCGAGTATCTTCATTGAGCACGTCATTGTGTTGGGAAGCAAACTGAGCACTTTTTGAGTTAGTCGGGTGAGAGTTCAAAACTGTCAATATTTTGGCGATCCTGCTGGGGAGGGGTCAAGTGAGTTCTCAGTTGATGAGCTATCCAGGTAGGAGAATTAGAGAACTGAGTTGGTATGCTTAGTGTTAGTAGATTAGGAAGAGTTCATGTTAGCCCGTGAAGAAGTGAAATAGCTGTTGGGAGTCGTGGGCTACTACAGGAAATTTATTCAAGTAACTCTAGATGAGCGGTGTCAACAGGTAGTGTGCTTGAAGACCTGGTGTGGAATGCAAAAAGCACTCGGATTGCTCTTCCACTACTTTTTGACTTAAGCAATGGCTGACACACACTCAAAGATATGTGGCCAGACTTGAAGAGTATCTAAGCCAAAGGTAGATGTTACATCCTGCTATGCGAAGTGGAGAAGTCTCAAAACTAGAGTTTAATGCCCAAAGGAGGCTGGCAGTTCTCAGAACCAGAGTTGTTACATCCTACTATGCGAAGTGGAGCAGACTTATAACTTGAGTTTAATGCCCGAAGGAGGCTAGTAGAAGCAACTTCCCAATAGGAGCAACAAGCACGAGAAGAGAGACTCAACTACTCTATCCCAAGGGTGGAAGTCGACTATTATGCAGAGCTAGAAGGTAAGAATGATGGTGTCAAGCCGAGGCATCCTAGAAGATTGGCAGGTGAAGGTCCCTCATGGCAAATGGAATCGGAGCACTCATCTACGGAGAGTTTGGATTTTGAATGGATGGCCATATCCTCAGTAGAAAAATACAATGAACAAGAAGACCAACTCAGAGAGCGATGGGAACATCTTTGATGATACTCAGCTATCATTCCAGAAGGAGTGCATCAAGAAAGGTATGAAGCTAGAAGACCAGCTACGGTTGATGGACAAAGAATCCATCATCGAGAGGATAGGTGTGCCATGAGGTGAATGGGGAGCAGTTAAGGTAGTTCGTCAGAGTTAGTTCCTCTCACCACACATAGAGATACTATTCGATCGATAGGTATACGTCAAACTGTACCCTTGAGGCCCGAAGATAGTACCAATCGAGCCAGGAGAAATCTACACTGACCTCATAATCATGAAGGTGGTTATGATAGGTGGGAAGCTAGTAAATCAGCTCTTCTAAGTGAAAGACCTACATACTCGGGTTTTGGAGCAAAAAAGCTCAAGTCCATCTCCAACATCAAGGTAAAGTTCCAAAATTTCAAGGGTATGGATGATGAATATCCGTACAGTGACTTGCAGAGATTTTTGCATGTTTGCTACATCAATGGTGCAACAACAAATGAAGAGTATATGGATTGTTTTCCATGTACCTCAATTAAAAATTCTCAAAGGTGGTCCAATCAATTTTCGATTGGGTATTTTCCCGATTGGTATGCCATGTCCGAAGCTTTCTTACGAAGGTTCCAACAAGAGATTAATGAAGAGGATGTGAGGACAAACTGAGTGAACTAAAATAAAACAATGGAGAATCTGTCCAAGACTTTCTGCTTAGTATGAGAGCTCTTATCAATCAACTAAGTACGGTTCTAGATGAGAAGTCTATGCAAGCCTAGTTAATCACAATTTGTACTCAGGTAGATTTGTGCAAGCCGAAGATAGAGTCAATCTAACTAAAACCTATGAGGAACTATTAAACCAAACTGTCACCTTGGAGAAGAGCAAAGGGTCAAAAATAAGGTGAAGAAGGATGTTGACGGTGATACTAAGGAAACACTAGCAAAGAAAGATCAGTTAAAAACTGAGCTGAAGAAGGCCTTAAAAGAATTGGGCATTTGAGGTAAGCTAGGTAACGATGCAAAGTGGTGTAATAGGTATTCCAGAGGTGGACATGTGGAAGATGAATTCAAGACTAAATATTGAAATACCTGCACCAAATTTGACCATGATGAGTCAGACTATTGGTTTAATGGAAAAAATCACCATGTCAGACAGCAAACCAAGTGGCGACTAGTAACCACAAGCAGCGAGCGGCAAACCACCACATCTCGAGCAAAAGACAAGGGTAAGAATGGTAAAGAGAAAATTGATCCATCTAAAATCAAGTGTTTCTATTGTGGAGAAAATCATCTACATTATGATTGTCCAATCTGGGTAGAGCACTTGAAATTTTCGAAGAAAAACATGGAAAGGAAAGAGGTAGATTTAGAATGCTGAGCACTTGTAGCTGAGTTGCCAGATGTAGTCGATGCCACTCGGTCAAAATGATCTATAACAATAGCTGAAGACACTGGTGCTCCCAGGTAAAGACATTAACTAGAAAGCACAGAAGGAGTTGGTAGTTAAAATTGCAAGGGATCTAAAAGGAAAAGCTCCAGCAGTGGAAGCAGATCCAGTACTCTACTATAGAGCAACGTGAATTATCAAAATCCAGCTCTAAAGAAGTAGAATTAGATACTCCATAGGAAACTAGCACAGAGCTAGCCCGAGCATGGGAAACATTTAAGAATATGCAAGTTAGTTTGACTTTTGTAGAGCCAATGCAAATAGCCCCAAATTGTCGTGACTTCTTTGCTCAGCAAATTAAGGAGTCATCCGAGCAGCCAAAGGAAGTGCAATCCTTAGCCACTATGCCTATGATTGATCCTCCAATAGTTGATGAGGAGGTTCTAGTGACTACTATTAAGATTAAGAAGTAAACTATACCGAGTGTAATAGTGGATGGAGGATTAGGAGTGAATATGAAGCGTGCTTGGCGGCAACACCAGTTACATCACAGTGCCACTCGCTTTGTGGATGCACGAGATGTGGTGCAGTGGTGTACTAGGCACTTAGGCACTAGTGCATTCTCCTCATTTCAGTCACATGATCGGTACATGACAGGATGCAGGGTTCCAGCTCTAGCAAAGATTATGACTAGTTGACAAATCTCTTATGTATTGATGACATCTTCGTGGTCATTGCTCTAGAGGGAAATCCTGAGTGTGTGGATTACTATCTGTTGAGATGCTCTATGGTGAAGAGCATGCTCAACCAGGATGCAGTGGATGGGCATGGGATCCATTTTGATGCTCACAACATGATCGTTAGCTGGTGGGTACTACTTTGAGCAAGTACATAGGTGTGGTCGCTTCTTCAAGTATCAGGAGTTCTCGACCATTTCTATCTCCCTTGCACTCTTCTTGCAACTTCTATTCCCTCTTGTAATGGACCTTGCATAGTCTAGGAGCTCCTCACAGAATCTTTCCTCCCCCTCTGCTGCAGCACAGTGCGAGAGCCCCTGCTCCCTTGATCTTGAAATTGTGACATATGGGAGCTCCTCTCTCGCTCTTACAAAGCCCAATTTGGATGCTCTCCAAGACTTCACCAGGTTGGTACAGGAGGTGAACGTGAAGGAGGTGCAACTAGTCTATCAAGGTCAGAAGATTACCATCAATGAAAGCGTGATTGAAAATGCTCTAGGAAATTATGGAGGCAGTTTGCAAGCACACTTTTTTGAGAAGCATGGAAGAGAGGATGTTCTAGATGTATATCCCAATACTCATATTAGTAAAGATGGTGGAGTCAAGATTTCGAGCTTGCCAACAGACCTCCAAGATGTGCTAAAGAAGACCATTCACTTCTTTCCTAATACGAGAGGAACTTGCAAGTTCTGGCAGGTTCAAGCAGCAGTAGAGCAACTGAAAGGACGTGATGTATCTTTCTCAAGGGAAATCTTATGAGCGTGTTAATCAACCTGAAGATTTGCATGGATGGAAAATCCCAATTGTCATCTTAGTCTGCTAGAGTTGTAATGCACCTGATGGCATCTGCCCTCAAGGGGATTTTTGAGCAATACGATAAGCAGATGTCTCAAAAGCTGACTTTTCTACAAGAGAAAGCCACCATGCAGCAAAGGCAGTGCAACTTGAAAAAATATTAGGGAAGGTGCAAAAGCTAAGGTAGAGGAGGCACAAGCGAGGGCCTTGCAGGCACAAGAGCAAGTTGAGGCCACTACAAAATTGGTCGACATGGAAAGACATAGAAGAGAAGAAGCAGAGAAGCACATGAAGGAGCTCCGAGATAGGCTCGAAGAAGTGAGAAATGATGGGGACATGACAGACAAGGAGCTAGAAAAGATGTGAAAGGATCTTGAAGATCAGAGAGCTAAAAAGTAGGGTCTTTACAAATAGCTCTGCAACATGCAGAACACATTGAACATTGAGAAAGACCAAGATGGAGGATTTGAAAAGGGAGAATGCAAAAACTAGAAAGGTGATGTAGGAACTAAGAGAGAGCTTCAAGGCTAGGAAGGATAGGGCAAAGAGCAGCCGGGGTGGAGAAGACAATGAGGCAGCACCCCAGGTCAGGAAGGATGTAGAGAGCAGTCACAGTGGAGCAAGTTGCAGTAGCCATAGTGTTGTTTTTTCGAAACATTGTTGGAAGTCCAAAGAGTAAGGTACAAGACCCTACAAGAGGATCAAGATAGATATGTGCACGAGCTTGCCGTGGCTTTTGATAGTTATGAAAAGCAGTCCGTCGTCCTGAGAGATTTCCAAACTAAAGTGGAAGTCGTGGAAATAGCCCATGAATATGTTTTAGCAATTTATGCAGCTTCAATAGATGCTGAGGGATTCAGATGAAGCTATTGCACAAAGTAAGCAAAAAGTGGAGGAGACGAAGGAATGGTGCCTCCAATGGTTAGGCCATAAGAGAGCTCAAGCAAAATGAAGGTGATGAAGAAGATGAAATCTTGGGCTCTAGGTGACTCTAGGAGCTAGGTAGGATTGACCTTGCTCTGATACCAAATGTAGAAGAGTGTGGGATAGAAGAGATGCATCATGGCACAAAGAGTGAGAGCACAAGTGAGGCAAAATCCATGTATTAGAATGAAGGAATGACCTCCATTTTATAGAAAGAGAGGATGGTGTAGGCACCTCCCCTATATCAGTGGCAATTAGCCCCTACATCAGTGGGACTGGCCTAAATCAAAGGAACCTCCCATGTGGGGGACTTTAGCTTACATCATCACTTAGGTCATACACTAGACACATCATAGCACTGGATGTGCCTCTACAACACACACACACACACACACACACACATGTGACTCCCCTAGATGCACACATGCACCATAGAGCAAGCACTTGACCATAGTTATCCCAACACCTCATGCTAACCTTATGCTACCCTAGTGTCAAAGAAGAGGGTTAATATTGTGAGCAATGTCATTGTATGTGGTTGCTATCCAATTCCCCCCAGAGTAGGTGATCTCTCTCATGATGCTAGCTACTAGCTATTTTATGGCTTGACCACCTGGGTAAATTTAGGTGTGGTGGTAGCTACCACCTGTTATGTTGGTAATTACCACCTAGTAAACATTATGCTCTCTGTTGTGGTGGTAGCTACCACCTGGCAAAAATTATGCTCACCTAATTAACAAATTGACTAACTCAAACCCCTTCCAAAAAAAACATGTATACAAACAATCCTAAGACTCTAATCTTTCACTCAGTTGTGCATAACCATGCAACACAAACTTTCTTCGAGAGAATATTAAATACCACATGTTGATAGAATACTAAAAAAGCACCATTTATTCATGTATAAGTGAAATACATTGCCTTGGATCACATAGTCCCTAGATTGTAGCAAAATTATGTGTGGTGGTAGCTACCCCCTGTTATGTTGGTAGTTACCACCTGGCAAACATTATGCTCTTTGTTGTGGTGGTAGCTACCACTTGGCAAATATTGTGCTCACTGTTATGATGGTAGCTACCTACAACTAGACCACTAGCAACCACCTGGCATAAATTCAGCTCTTTGTTATGATGGTATCACTAGCTAATTATCTGATTGACTAACTCAAACCCCTTCTAAAAAAAGCATGTACACAAATAATCCTAAGATTCTAAAATTCTCAATCTTTCAATCAGTTGTGCATAACCATGAAACACACACTTTCTTCAAGAGAATATTAAAGACCACATGATGATAGAATACTAAAAAAGCACCATTTATTCATGTATAGTCAAAAATTGCCTTGGATCACATAGTCCCCAAAAGGGTGTGTCAAAAAGCAATTACAAAAAGTATCAATAGATTGCAAGCTTTTTCGTTACATTGCGACATGACTCCAAGTCCTACCAATGCTTCATTACATACATGGACTCCATATCCTTTTCATTACATAGCATATTCTACTGCACATATGCTCTTGGATATTCTACTTCTTTCCATTTAAGTAGCCATGGCAATAGAGCATTGGTGAGGAAGAAAGGATCCTGCTCATCATCCGTTGGGTTGAGCGATGTCGAACAAATCATTGACCAAGACGAATTTAGCATGTTCTTGTACTTGGTGTCATCAACTAGCAACACCTCGTATGTTCTCCACTTAGGATGCGCAATCAAGTCCTTCACACATTTCATGAAGACTAGCTTATTGTGGTCCTTTTGATCCAAGCCCGGCACTTGCGCGAGTGTGAAAGATGCCTCCATGCAATTCTCCTATGATAGGACATCGCTCCAAATACTCAGATGCAAGTTCTCAAAGCAATCTTACAGTGTGTAATGAATATTATTTTTCATGCAAGATGACCATACGCATAGAATAAACCCGCTAGAGCAAGAATGAACGAACTACTCTGCATCAGGCCAGACGATGTAACTAAAGGCATGGCTTGTGCAGAATTGCTTTTTTATATGGTGAACCTTGTATTTAAGTGTAGCTTCCTTGAAATCAACATTCTCCTTCATGCCCCAAATTTGTCTGTATCTTAGCAAAAGTAAACCATTCATATCCAAAACTAGCACTTTATTTAGGGTCTGCAATGTGAATAATCTTTTTGAGAGAAGGAAGTGCTGCCACACTCTCCTCCTGAATTTTATTGGCATTTGCGATATGAGCAAGTCTCCTTTCCACAACTATAAGTGTGCCTCATGGGGAATCCTGATCACTTGCTTCTCATGTACTCTTTGGTGAGATTTCAATGAAATTCTTTGGCTGATATGCAGCCATGCCTCCCTCTTTTGTGCATGGTGGATCACACCCAATAGCCACAGCTTTTATGGCACTGAGTACATCCCTGCATTCACGTAGCATGTGTAATCCAAAACCTTGATCCTTGCAAGAGTCTAGGACCACTGCCATGCCTCTCTGTCCCCATGGCAACTTCCAAAAAAATTCTAGTGCAAAAACCTTTGTGCCTTCTGAGCAATCCTCAACCCTTCCCTCTTGTTCATTGCTTTGCTGATATGCATCCATGCCTTTCTCTCGTGAGCCATGTGTATCACACCCTACTGCTGTAGCTTTTATGGCACATAGTACATCTGTGGCTGCACGATGTAGGTCCAAGCCAAAACCATTGTCTTTGCAAGCGTCCAGGAGCACTGCCATGCCCTTCACTCCCATGGCAATTTCCAGCAATAGTCCGTAACATAAATCTCTGTATCAGGACACAAGAAATTATTTTACAACTACTTGTACAATCAAGGTTACATATTCATGATGTATAGGATAGGGAGTACAAGGAACGTATGTCAAAGTGCTACATTACAATGCACAAGACAACTTTATTGGGGATAATGGGCTAGAAGAAAAGACATTGAAGAACACAAAATTCCATTGAAAATGATTGTCATTGGGACATTACAAAGCCAAAAGTGGCCATAGTCTTTTGATAGAGATTTTTTTTTACAACACTAGCTTCTAACAAAAACAACTAGGAAAACAAGCGTTTTTTGGCCTTGGAAGTAGTAGCACCTTCCCTTGCATCTTGACCAGTATCATTCTTTGTGGTAGCTTCAATTGTCATGGTAGTTTCTCCTACAAGAACAATCAATTAGTAAATTACCAAAGAAAATGCATCCACCATTACCAAAGAAAGGAAAAGGCCAACTAAATTCCCCTCTTTCAAACTTCCATTTTGTTGTTTTTTGCAACAGCATCAAGGACTTTGCAAGTGTAGGGCTCCCCTCGCTTCCATTTCCCGATTTTGAACTAGCAGGTGTCTTCTCAAAAATTTGAGGGACCCCATCACTTATATCTCTCGAATTAGAACCACCAAGTGTCTTTTTCACATTGTCTCCCAACACCCCCATGTTATCTGTAGGAGAAATTGGATTTGGTGCATCTGCTTCTACTTGCTCCATTTCACTAGAAGTATGGCCACCATCTACCTTGTCCAGAGAATCTCGCTCAATTGAAGGGATGCCATTTCTCAAGTTTTTGAGAAAATCAATCAAATCTCCATCAATAGTAGCAGTATTGAC
Organism: Dipteris shenzhenensis; assembly: GCF_047967505.1. Classification (NCBI taxonomy): domain Eukaryota; kingdom Viridiplantae; phylum Streptophyta; class Polypodiopsida; order Gleicheniales; family Dipteridaceae; genus Dipteris; species Dipteris shenzhenensis. The sequence continues at coordinate 29,588,413 of NC_141610.1, read as the reverse complement.
CGATTCACCCACTGCTAGATAGCCAAAAACAAAAGATGTAAGGACTACTTCAAGTAACATATGTATACATTCAATCATGTTGTCAAAAAAGAAGAAGGAATAACCAGTCTTGTCTTATACCATTTTGAGGACCCTCATCAACAATAGCTGGTTTCGGCTTACAGCTTTCTTTTTTAGGTGTCTGCAGTTCTGCAATCATGAAGATAGTTGTGAGATATGGAATGGCAAAGTATCACACAAGGTACCAGTCAGACACAAATCTATTTGCCAACCAAATCAAAAGTATGAATGTAACAATGTCATTATAGGCAACTACAACTATATACAGAATCCAACACCGTGAAGAGGTACCTACAAAAGGAATTTTAGCTACCACTGTGTTGTAGCCATCTATCCACCATGTGGTAGATAGTAGGTAGCTACCTATTCCATGGAGTAGCTACCACTGTGACATAGCTATCTATCCACACCATGTAGTGCCTACCATGGTGTTGTAGCCACTATGAGGTAGCTACCATGGTGACCACTACTCCTTAAGTTGTAGGTATCTGTGCACCATGTGGAAGGTACTAGATGTCAAGTCATAGCTATGTATCCACCATGAGGTAGCTACCACTGTGTTGTAGCCATCTATCCACCATGTGGTGGACAACAGGTAAATACCTATTCCATGGAGTAGCTACCACTATGTTGTAGGTATGTATCCCCAATGTAGTACCTACCATGGTGTTGTAGCCACCATGAGGTAGCTACCATGGTGACCATTACTCCTTAAGTTGTAGCTATCTATGCACCATGTGGAAGGTACCAGAAGTCAAGTCATAGCTATGTATCCACCATAAGGTAGCTACCACTATGTTGTAGCCATCTATACACACAGTAGCGATGTATCCACCATGTAGTATCTACCATGGTGTTGTAGCCACCATGACGTAGCTACCATGGTGACCATTACTCCTTAAGTTGTAGCTATCAATGCACCATGTGGAAGGTACCAAACGTCAAGTCATAGCTATGTATCCACCATGAGGTAGCTACAACTATGTTGTAGCCATCTATCCACACAGTAGCTATGTATCCAACATGTAGTACCTACTATGGTGTTGTAGCCACCATATGTGGTAGCCACCATATGTGGTAGCTACCATGGTGTTGTACCCACCATATGTGGTAGCTACCATGGTGACCATTCCTCCTTAACTTGTAGCTATCTATGTACCATGTGGAGGGTAGAAGGCGTCAAGTCATAGCTATGTATCCACCATGAGGTTACCACTGTGTTGTAGCCATCTATCCACTATGTGGTGGATAGTAGGCAGCTACCTATTCCATGGAGTAGCTACCACTGTATCATAGCTATCTATCCACCATGTAGTACCTACCATGGTGTTGTAGCCACCATGAGGTAGCTACCATGGTGACCACTACTCCTTAAGTTGTACCTATCTATGCACCATGTGGAAGTTACCAGACGTCAAGTCATAGCTATGTATCCACCATGATGTAGCTACCACTATGTTGTAGCCATCTATCCACCATGTGGTGGACAGCAGGTAGCTACCTATTCCATGGAGTAGCTATCCACTGTCATAGCTATGTATCTACCATGTGGTGGACAACAGGTAGCTACGCATTGCAACTACCTATTCCATGGAGTAGCTATCCACTGTCATAGCTATGTATCCACCATGTAGTAGCTACCATGGTGTTGTAGCCACCATGATGTAGCTACCATGGTGACCATAAGTCATAGCTATCTATGCACCACATGGAAGTCACATTAGGAAAAAAGGGAGCTCATTTTGGGGCCCTGAGAGAAATTCACGATTTCTTCATTTTTCTTTCCTCTAAAACAATAAAATATGACATAACCCCACTGATGTGCAGAATTTGGTATTTTTGACATAACTGGTGTGTCCGGAGCTGGCCAAAATCCTCGCAAAGGCTTTTAAAACACCAAAAATAGGCTCCCGGAGGCCCGAACAAGGCCAAAAAGGCCCGGAAAGAAACCTATACAAATAAAAGCTATTTGATAGGTTGGACATGTCAGAAATACCAAATTCCACACCGTATGTCAAATATAATAAAGTAGCTCAAGTGTCCTCATTGAATGCAAAATCGATCACATCTCCTTTGTTTTTCTTTTTCTAAAATTTTCAATGTTACGTTGGCCCTCCTTTGATTGGTGGAGGGCTATTTTCTTTCTTGGCTAAAAGGCCCCAAAATGAGCTCCCTTTTTTCCTAATGTACCAGACATCAAGTCACAGCTATGTATCAATCATGAGGTAGCTACCACGATGTTGTAGCCATCTGTGGTGTGTGTTAGCTAGCATTTGTGGGAGGGCCTGGTAGGTAGCATTTGGTGGGTAGGTAGCCAACCCCCAGAGCTTCACTACTACCATACACTGTGTTGTAGAGCTGTCTATGCATCATGTACTAGAGGTAGCTATGTTGTAGCTACCAATTTGTGTCTGGCAACAACTGCCACCAATAGATTGCTAATTACCTGCCACCTAGTATGTGGAATTCAACATTTGTGATATGGCCTAGTAGGTATCATCTGGTGGACAGGTAGCGACCCTCCAGTGCTTGGCAGCTACTATAAAAATGGAAAGTCCTATTAGGTAGCACATGCCGGATAATTAGATAGCTACAACTTGATGGGCATGCACCTTGCACCTCATAGGTAGATAGGTAATGCAAACATAATTAGAGCATGCAGGATACAAAACACAAATTCAAGTTGGATGATTTGTGAACATACCTTGATGATAGCTTTCGTACAATGCGTCACAACTATCGAAGAGCACCAACGATCGTATCTTTGGTGTAATTATCTGGCTGCATTGTTTGTCCATACACTGGTCTGAGCTAGCAACAAGGTGTGCAAAACAATACATGTGGTATGCATGCTTGCATGGAACCAAGAACATGCCTAATGCTTCGGCATCATACATCAGCAACCCACAAGTTGCATAAATATAACATGAATTAGATGTGTAAGCATCAGCAAATGGCACCTTAGGTGGTGGAACACTCAACAAAATAGGACTTTGGTTCCCCCGCATGTTTTTAACAAACTCCATCTAGGCTTCTGCACACATTATTGTCATGTATTTCAGGTCGAACTCTACTTGAGCCTTGGCTACAGCATCAACAGATTTTGTGTCTACCAAAGAACCATCAAGTGTCTCAATGGTCAATGTCAACCGCCCAATTGTGTGCTTCATTTGGGCCATCTTGATTACATCAACTGTTATAACACTCTCCTCCGCTTGCAAGGCAGCCTTAGCACTCTCCAGTTGTGCCATAAAAGGATCTACCAGTGCTCTCACACCCTCATCACGATGCATCTCCGCCTTGTGTGCCTCAAGGGCCTTCACATACCCTTCATTCGACGAGACTTAGGAGGTGCCTCCATAGAGTGGAAAGCTTCCCACCTCTATTGCTTTAGCTGCAACTTTTCGGGTCCATATTTGCAAGTACGCTCTTAGAGAAAGATGCCTAATCAACTGGCCCCTTTAGATATTGAAACAGAAAAACCCTTGCAAATGATTTTGTGACCTACAAACCATAATTCCCAGGAGGTTCTTGGTACACAGACGTAGCTAAAGTATATAAATTTGCCCAAACTCTAGCCTCACGGCGGTCTTGCACTTAACCTTGGCACCTCTCTTGGGCACAACGTTGAAAGAAACCAACCAATCTTGCATAGTGAAATCATCCTCGCCAAGGAGTCATGCATCTTGGCCATTGTCGCAGAGATTGTATACCTCATGCGCTTGGGTTTTAGTCGTGCAGAATACGTTTTTCCTCTTGAATGCCATGTATAGAGGATGCCACCGATTCATCTGCTCAAACACATAGTGGGAGAAGAAGGCATGCTGTGAGAAGGTGCATGCATTTTCTCTAAAAGAAAGATGCTACCATGCACAAAGAAAATCGACGAACTTGCAACTCAAATTTGAAACCTTGAACCGGAGTCATTGGACGGTCAACATTGGGCACTCTCGATGGTGTTTTTTTCCTTTTGTTGTGTGGGAGTAGAAGCTGACGCTGGACTATCAACCTTGGGCAACCTCGATGGTTTTCCTTTCTTTTTTTTCTTGCGGAGGAGAAGCTGACGGTGGTGAAGAAGCTGAAGATGAAGAGGGACTTGTTGCCTCTCATTTTCCTCTCCCTGCTTTCTTTGGAGAGGCAAAGTGGATGGGGGAGGAAACCTCCTTTCTGCGCATCTTCATTCTGCCTTGGCTACGTGCAGCTTCTGCCAGCCCCCACAATAGGATGTTCAGTAGGGAATAAGACTAAAAATGGCAACCAGCATTGAATCCTAGAGTAGTTTTCAAATTAGAGTATCATGTTCAAATTAAGACAAACTATCGATCACTAAGTGTGGTAGCAAGCGATTCTTGCAACCCGCACAAAAAGTGATAGCTAGTGTACCACCTAATCATGCATACACCCTACTACAATAATTTCAACCACCAGCCTAGTCAATAACTAATGTTTGTTCAACCACGCTGGTTCACGACAATCACATAACTGGTGATTGAGCTGAAGCAGCCACGGTTGCAAGATGTTCCAACCACTGGGCTGGTTTAGTAAAATAACAATATATTGCAAAATATATTGCTGTTAATTTTGCTCAACCATGCCACCGGGCTAGACAACAACTAATGTTTGTTTAACCACACTGGTTTAGGACAATCACATAACTGGCGATTTAGACAATATATTGTTGTTAATTTTTCTCAACCATGCCACCGGGCTAGACAACAACTAATGTTTGTTTAACCACACTGGTTTAGGACAATCACATAACTGCATGATGTTCCAACCACCAGGCTGGTTTAGAACAATCACATTTAGCCCAAGCCTGGTTTAAGAAATGAAACAAGTAAACTATCGTTGAGGCACCATTGACCTGCGTTGTATCTAGCATGTGTATGATGTGCTCCTCAAACACGTTGCATCCCATCTGCTTCTTACAGATGTTCTTTTTATTTGGAGAAACTCTCGTATTTTCATGCCAAAATGTCATCACTATAGCAATGACTTTCGCACTTAGGATGTCTCTCCTTTTCTTGTGTTTTGTTGAAGCCCACAAACTTCTTGGATCGGGGTGATCGTGCATTGTTTCTGCTCTACATTCCACCGTTGGAGCCACATTGGTCCTTTTGATTGACAACATCTTTGACATTGTGCGCCCAAGCCATTTCTCCTTTGTTTCAGGGGACACCAACATAGCTAATGTCACCCTCTTTGCAGCTAGTTGATCTAATTAGCTGTGCATGTCTTTCACTTTATATAGGCCATTTCTTAGGTTAGAGAGCATCGCCTCTTGGGCGCGCATCTCCCGAGGTGTTGGTAGGGTTGTTACTCTACAAACTTTAGGGTGCAGGCTAAAGATTGTGAAGACTCAAGACTGGTAATCATCTGAATGGCCTAATGTTGTTGCCTTGAAAGCTCCCACCAATCGTGATACCACAACTCGTGTTCTTCGCTCCAATGGCAATGATCAAATGTGTGCATCTGCAACTGCTTCTTGTTGTTGCTCTATAAGGAGTCTTCTTTCTTGTCATTGTTTCTTCCTTTGTAGATGTTGCAAAAGTGTCTTTCGTTGTAATTCAATACTGTGCCAATGCTTTCCTTGACCCGCACCCTGTTTCTTGTGCCTTGACCTAGCTTTTTGACTCCTGTCTCGCAGCCTCTGTCTTCTTCTCTTGCAAGCCATGGCATGCTGCATGTTGCCATTGATGTCATGGCAATGATCAGTCCAGAATAGACCCAGAGAAGCTAGTTGGTGAGGCAAGCAAAGAATAGAAGATAACTTATCTGAAAGAAAACAATGGCAAACCAAAGTCTGCGCAAGGTCACATCGAGGCGAGTGCGGGTTGTAGGGTGTTTACAAGGCAGGGGTAGGTTGCAGGTGCTTAATCTTCCAAGATTTGATGGGCGAGAGGTGTGAAAATTCAAAATTTGTGGGTGTAGTAAAATTTTAGCCGTCGGTTTTTCCCCCTTCGATGGTACACGTCAATAGAATTGGATATCCCAAACAAGTGCAATGTGGCCTAAAATGCTTCAAAACACAAATAGGCCAAAGAGCATGCTATCGGGTTTGATGCTGTGTATTATTAAATGCAATGAACTTTGGCATGCTTATAATGAGCCATATAGCAAGCAAGTGCATGGAAAAAGAAACAATTCAAAATTGTAAATAGTGTTGGATTTATTAAAATATCTTTGCACATGCACAAATTGCACTTTTCCAACTTCTTTCATTTTAGGGTGACTCTAGATACCAATACCAGCAACTATCAATGTTTTAAGACCACCATGCACTAGTCTCAATAGTTTGGATTCCAAATTTTCAATCCATTTTGGTTTTCAATAAATATAAAAAAAGTTATGGAGTGTGCCCTCAAATGGGTATGCATCACTTTACCACAACAATGGAGGCCCATTAACCCCTGCATAATTATCTCATTTAGGTGTGTCCTTGGGTTGAGGAGAAGCTCACGTAGTGTACTTTTGAATGATTACTTGGTTGCATGTATGTATAGACTAAAATTTTGATGTTTTTGAATAAATTGCTATATCCTATAGTCTTCAAGATGCATGCTTCACATGCAACATAGCACTTGTAATGCTTTAATGGTCTCCTTGGTCTTACATTCAAGTTTGGAATGTGTACTACAACTTAAAGACATTAAAGTTTGCCGAATTTTGTTGAGCAATGCATAAGTTATGGGTCATGCAAGATACCTATATACAGAAAAGTCACATGTATTCCCATCTTGTTATTGTGATCAAGGTTCAACTAACTGGTGTTCGCACTCGCAAGATGACATAGGGATGGCATCCACTCCACGATGGCACCTTGCTCTTGAGGATCACGAGAGCATACTTGCGACTATTGGCATGAGAGCAGATCCTGAGGAGTAGTTTAAGGTATATCATTGTATTGGGGATTGCTAGTTTATTACATGTCATTGTATTGGAGATCTATAGTCTCACATTGTGAGCACACCATTGTAATTTGCATGGACTTTTTTAATGCATTTCACTGTATATGACATGATTGGTTTTATACAGTGTCATGCACATCTTGTATTTGACTCTATTTCATTCATGATCCGCATTGTCTCCTTCATTCCATTCCTTATTTTATAATGTACAAGTGTTTATTATTGGTTATGTTCCAATGGCGTATCGTGTTTTGGTGATTTAAATGGTTGTTTGTACATGTACGGTGCGATAAAGGATTAATAAATTGTGTATAGCGCAATGATGAATTCTTCATATCTCTTTAAAATTGTTTCTTTATTTGCAAATATTTCAAAAAAAAAAAGAAATATTTCAAAAAAAAAAGACCGTGTTTTCTCTTTCAATCTCAAACATGCCAAAAAGCAAAGCATATAGCTTTTACAAAAGCTAAAAGGCTGCTAATGTCTAACAAGTACATGCAAACCTTTTCGATAGATGCATCTTCATCATACTGTGGAAAATCTACTTGCCACAGATTTGTCATGCATTGCTTGGTGGGTTGAGCGTTGATTAAAGAGCCTAAAAATGGGAACACATTGTCCGCCCATATAAGGTAGGGTTTCTTCATGATCCCGTTTCACTTCAAGAAACGGAATATATCGGCTGGTAGATCGTCCTTTTTCGAGACTGTACCAGCATCGTCGGATATGGCTGGATCGCTCCTGCACCTTTTTAAAGATCTCAAGGATGCCGGCTCAATTTAAAGGTCTACACGTCGTGCTAGATGCGTTACGTATAATCAAATCTCCGGGCAGTTAACCCTTCGGAGTCCAATTTAAGTTGTTTTCCACGGGAATCCGCATGCTTCTTTGCATGTTGCAGCACAACACAGTCTCGCACAAACAAAACAGCTACGAACTTGCAAACTCGCAGGCAAATGTGCCAAATGAATTTTGTCCTTAAAATTATATTTCATTTGCAAGTGGTTCGGGTTCTTGAGGAGATACAAATTTACGAAGTGAAGTGGAGAGTAAACAGATCGATGAACAATCTCATCTCATTAAAAGAATAACTGAAATACAAATCGCAAAAACCTACAGATTTCTCTCCCACGGCCTAACGGCCTACGCAGTACTCTTGGAAAGAAACTAGATTAACTTCATAGTGGATCCCAAGTACTGGTTATTGCAGCCACGCATCCACAACTATAACATCATATATAGTGGATCCCAAGTACTGGTTATTGCAGCCACGCATCCACAGTAGCTTCCTGCGATCGCGCAGATTATTTTCCACCCTTACAATCTTCTGGACAATCACAAGTATGAGTACGTTGAGCGCCCACGAGCTCCCGCGCGTGAATCCATCAACTAATACTCACCCATGAGCTGCCGGCGGCCGGCCGGCGGTTACCAGTGTTGTGGTTTGTAGGGGTATTCCAATACAGCCACTGTGGTCGTGGAGACCTGGAAGGCCTTTGCCAGCACATCCACGGGGATATTGGATGCGAACAAGTTGCGAGTAAGACCGATGACGCCAGGGCTAGAGCCACCGAACGTTGCCAGCGCATGGGCCGCCACGGTGGAGCTGGGGTTGAGTTGGAAGTGCGGCAGGCCTTGCGGGAAGACGAAGATGTCGCCCTTCTGCAGCGTCTGGTTGAAGAGCTTGTTGGTGGAGTCGACGAGGCCGACGATGAGCGAGCCGTCGAGCACGTAGAGCAACTCGGAGGCGCGGGGGTGGATGTGCGGGGGGTTGATGGAGCTGGGCTGGAAATCGAACAAGGCGGCGGAGATGCCAAGCCCGTCGAGAGCCGGGAATTGGTCGACGAAGGCAGGGGTAGGCTCGAAGGTGCCGTTGGGGAGGAAGATTTGTAGGCTAGGGCGGAAGCCAGTGAAGGTGAAGAAGGAGCCGTCGACATTATTCACGCCTGCGGGCATGGAGAAGTCTTTGGTCAGCTCAGGGTCTCTGGCGCTCACCAAGTGCACAGCGCAAACGAAGAGGACAAGGAGCATGGAGCTGGAATGGATGCTGGATGTGGCCATGTTGAAACAAACTTGAGCTGTAGATGAATGCAACAAAACGAATAGACACCAACCTGTGCTGTAGATGAATAAATGAACGAAAGAAACGAAACAATCAGTGTTCAACGTAGAACGATGACATGAAAATGCGTAGATGAATCAATGAACGAAAGAAACGAAACAATCATTGTTGAACGATGAACGATGACATGAAAATGCGCTAGCGATATTGAGGTGTACATATATATATATATATATATATATAGAGAGAGAGAGAGAGAGAGAGATGTTAACGAACGAAGCCAACTTGTGCTGTAGATGAATAAACGAACGAACATATACCTAGGTGTATTATCAGGATGAAAGAAACTTCTGCCGGAAATGAATGAATGAATGAAGGAACGAATGAAACAACGATAACATATCGAGGTGTATTTATATTCGTTGGTGTGAGCTTGTGACGCTGCATTCAGCCGGCGTTCCTTATTTTAAATTTGGACCTTCCTTGCTTTGTTCCTCTCGTCAACGCGGATAGCTTTGGTACTATAGCTTTGGCACTGTACTCTTGTAAGTTGTAGTACCCAAAGCCAAAGACAAAGCCGGTCAACTGTGTGTGTGGACTCTTTCGATTGTTCAAATTCATTTGTAGTCTAGCTCTGGATCGAGTAGAGAAAATCAATGCAACAAACTGCACTACGAAAGGGAACACGAGACCTTCTCCTCAAGTAATCGGAATTATTTGAAGAGACGGACCTTTTGTGTGAACGTCAAGGATGATCAGGAAATGAAAATTCGTGAACCCATCCTCTCAATTGCATCAACCATCGAATTTCTCGATGCATGCTTCCTTTGCAAGCGTTTGCTTGCCCCGAGAAAGGACATTTATAGGCAGTATATTCAAAAAACCTTCCCTTAGAGGGAGAAAGAAGTCAAATATCGATGATGTTATAGGTTAGAAGCGCGCCTGATCTGTCTTTTTCTAGCTTGCCTCTCTAATATGAATAACCATTCCTAACAATCGACTTCCTCTTGCAATCAAGTTTGCTGAGAAACTTCAGGACCGAGCTATCATCTTGACAATCCTTGATGAGGGGTAGAGCTCTATATTCAAGATGGTATGTTTCTTCTTGAATGATATGTTTGTTTAGCTTTGAAATTTTGGTAGAAGCGTATGCTTATCTATTTTCAAAGTTTGATGGAATAATAACAATGTTATCTCGGAGTAGAACATCTCTTTCACAATCACAAACCTTGGCCAAGCTTGAAGGTCAAAGGGTAATTGTGTAAAATCTATTCGAGAACTATAACCTCAAAAAGAGAACTCTAGGGGAATCTTCCAAAGATTTCATTTTTAAAATGTGAATTTTATATTTTTTTGAAAAAGATGGCCATTTGAAAAACATTACATCGTGTTTGCAAGAGTGCATATTCATGGCAGATGTATTTCCTTTCAAGTATTGAGGCCCACAAACCGATGGAGTCTTTCATGTATTTCCTTTCAAGTATTGAGACCCACAAACCATGGAGTCTTTCATAGGGGAGTTCATTGCCATTCATGAAGATGTAAGTAAGAAAATTCATGCTAGAGAGAAGTCATGTTCTTTACAAAAGAAGGACCTATAATGCAACCTTTATTGTTCCAAAGGGAGAGGACATTATGGGCATTTTCAAAGTATTCTATTGCTATAACTTCATGACATAGACTATAACTGTGACTTCAAAACATAAACTATAACATGTGACGAACACAAGAACAATGCCATCTTATATTGAGACGATTTCAAAGGATGTGGGCATTGCCAGGAAGTTCACATATGGGCAAGGTTATCTTGATTCACACGACTTTATATTTTTCTCTTGTTCTCAAAATATTCAAATGCATAGAACACATATTATTATATCACATGAGTTTAAGGCTTATTATATAGATCCCTTATCCATGAATGCACTATATATTCAAGAGACAAATTTTTTATGCAAATCTGTTACTTTTTTTTGAAAATTATTTTTATGTCAATTGCCCCTCCTCTATAGATATATTTCTATTAAAGACATGCTATAAAAACATCCTTCTATTGAATGCATGTGATATTCATATTTTTTCTAGATGATGGCCTCTAGAATATTATGTGGCAATGCAAAATCATAGAAGAATGTGCTCCTGATGTTTTATTTAGGGGGATTTGTTGGAGTAAGTGAGGAAAACTTCTTGTTAGATACCACATCTCATTTCAATCATTGTGTTTCTCTTTTCAATAGAGAAAGGGGACGAAAGTAAGTTACTCCAATGATGATGTCGAAGACACAGGGCACTACAAGGCATAGGCTGTTTTTCGATAAAAATACCGACCTTTTTTACACTAAAAAGTTTTTTTTTGATGGGTGCAAAGGTCGGTTTTTACATCGCTATTAACGTGGAAAAAGAATTGTTGCTATATAAATGTCGCTATATAGCGACACTAGTAAAGCATCGCTATATAGCGACATTGGTAAAAGTAAAGTGTCGCTATATAGCCACCAGTGTCGCTATATAGCGACACTCGTAAAGCGTCGCTAAATAGCGACCCTTAACAGAAGTTAAGAAAAACATTAGTGGGGCTAAACAGGGCCACATCAAGCCCTGTTTTGCCCCACTAATGTTTTTTTTTAGTAATAACAAAAGACTGGTTACAAGCATACAAGCGAGATAAAACTCTCAAACCTTGGTTACAAAATTTCCCTTGTGAAAGGAAAATCGCCCAAACGAGCTGAGAGATAGAAACATATACATGCGGAAGATATACAACCTTGTTTGTTACAAAATTTCTCTTTCGAAAAGGGTGATACAAAATCACTCAAATGAGCCGACATACAAAAGCATATACATGCCGAAGTATATACAAACTACTACTAATACTGCTACTACTACTACTCATCCGAATCGTCGTCATGGTTGTGGTCGCATTGGCTTGGATCCCTGGCCCTCATGAGCTATGCCTGATCCCTATCCCTCGTTGAAGCCGTGTAAGCCAAATCCCTCGAGACCTACCTTCTCGTCATCACCGCTCACCTTCGTTGATGGGATGTACGAGCTTGCACCCTAAGAGTGAAACCATTTAATTGGAAATTAGATTGGATCTTAAATAATAAAATAATTTAAAATGTGAGATTACAAGTAGGAGTAGACTTATACCGTGTGAGCAACCAACTCAACCCAATTGATTGTCGCTCCCATAGCCTCCATCTCAATAAACCAGTCTCCACTTGGTCATGAGGAGTCATCACCTGGGCGTACCCATCATAAGGGAAGGAAGAGTAGGAAGGGTTGAGGCTGCTGTGGTGACTCGAGGGATGTAGACGAGTCATCACACTCACATCCCTACAAGTCTCCACTTGGTCATGAGACCCAGTACCAATTAGGTCCCTTGCCCTCCCACTTCCTCTGCTACTCCTTGCTCCGGAACTGCTTGTAGTAACACCCCTTGCTCTAGCTCTGCCACTCCCATGACTCCTCCTTTCCTGCCTGAGGACCTGTACTATGAAATCACTAGGGGTGGAGAGATAATAGAAAATAAAAAGGGGTTAGAAGTGCTGGCCACCATGAGGCAGTTGATGAGCCACCACTTCAAGAGTGGCATAGCTACTGAGATTGGAGGTACCAGGATGACGAAAAGAAGCAGCCAATTATCGATTAATTGAAAAGACAATATCCTAACCCCCCAAATTGAGAGTTCAGTAACTCTTACATGAAAGAGTGCATATGTTCTGTCTTGAGGCATTGTAGGTCCAACCTTGTGAACTTCCATCACAAAGGGGAAGACTAAACCCAACTGGGCACACAAAGTTGACTGGAAGTTTTTGAAGAAGGAGTATAGGGACCATCCCGAAAAGTTCAACAGTCAGAGGGGGGCTGCAAGGAGATGGCTGGACTCCGTAGGTGCTTCACACTTTAGTGTAGGTGGACGGTTAGCGTTCGAGACATAAGTAGTAAGCCTACTTCTTCTCATTTAATTTATTGTTCTATTTGTTTTATTACATATTGCATGCACTTTATCTAGCTCTCGTAAATTGGGCCTTCCCACAGACAAAGAGGCGAGATGCACATTCCGCATAAGAGCTATGAGCATTTGCTCATGCATAAGCATAAGCATATGAGCATATGCTTATGAGCTCATGTGTAAGAATAAGCATATGAGCATATGCTCATGCATAAGCATAAGCATATGCTTATGAGCTCATGCATAAGCATACGCAAAAGAGAGGAAAAGAGAGGAGAGGAAATAATAGAGGGAGGAAAAGAGGGAGGGAAAGAAGGAGGAAAAGAGGGAAAGAGAGGAAGAAGACGAAATAAGAGAAGAGAGGGTTCCTACACCCATCACTGCAGCTAGCGCTTAAGGCACTAGCTGCAGGTCAATGCAAATCATGGAAATAAAAATAGGAAAAGAGAGGAAGCACTTTCTTACCTCAAAAAGTCTCGCTCGGTGTTTTGTGGACTGGCCCTACAAAAAGAGAGGAAACATATCATTTTTCAGATAACTAGTTAGAGAAAGGAGGAGTTTGGAGAAGCAACTTTCCAAAGGGATTGGATTGAGGGGACAAGCATAAGTCTACAAACAAGGAGAAAGCACAAAAGGAAGGAAAAGAGAAGGAACAGAAGTACTAAAAAGAGAAGAGGCGAGTCTTCTTTCTTTCACCAAATCTCGTTTTTTGTCCTTAGCCTTTGAAAATCAAGCATAAAAATTAGCACATAGGTTTTAAGTTAGCAATGCAAGGAGAAACATGCTTCAACACTCACAAAACAAAATCTCACAAAAAATGAACCTACTCTGCTTAAACAGACACACCTTGTTGAAAAAGTTCCTTTCACAGGAGTAGAGAGGGAGAAGGGTGGAGAGGGAGCACAAGTATTAGGAGAGGGGCTGGGTAGGGGTGAGGAGTGTGGGGAAGAGGTCACCAAATATAAGCTTGAAGGAGAGATTTTTGCTTTTCTTGCAATAGAGTTGTGAAAGATGACGTCGCGCAGGTTTCGGGTTTTAGCACCCAGCATCGCTATATAGCGACATTGGTTAGTCACTATATAGCGACACTTATATCCTAAAAGCATCGCTATATAGCGACAGAACAGGGCAAAGTGTCACTATATAGCAAATCGCGATGGTTCAAGGCACTTAATCTAAGGAGAGAGGGAAGGAGCTCATGGGTGGCTATTTTTAAGATCTTAATGGATTTCCTTGCATTTTGTGTTGTGATTTTGGAAGTGTGTAGATAGAAGGGATGAGTGGAAGCTTGTCAGATGATGCGCCAACGATCGGGAGCATAGAGTGGCTTACAGAGAGGTTGTATTATCATTGCACTCATTGTAAGCGAGAAGTATGACATCAACGCTGTATTGTCATGCGCCACTTGCAGATGTATGGGGAGGAGCTCGAACCAGTACCCACCGTTGGTGGTGCACGTGTTGATGGATCATCGGTAAGTCAATGGAATTTGAGTTCATGATTAATATTACATGCGTACACGACACAAAACCTTGAGAAGATCTTATATTTACATGAAACCTTGAGACAAAATGAGGAGGGTGGCGACAGTGCGTGTATACCTTCACACTTTGAGCAGCAGTATAGTCTCCCGAATGTGCTAGATGATGATGAGGGTATGGTATTGTTAGGGGCACATCACATGTACATGTGATGTCTGAGTCTGAGGCCAATATGCGAGAGTTGCATTGAACATAGTTGTACGAGGGTATTGGGATGTCAAAACTACCCTCTCAATCTTGAATCTATAAGTAGCATATGGGTGGTCAGATACAAGTGTGTCGGTCTTAATGAGGTTAGCTCTTGCATTAATTTGTCTCATTATTTGGATATTGTTTCTTTTGAGAATCATCATAGTTTCTCATTATTCAAAGCCTATGTATGTTTGAATTGCAATAGCTTGCTGACAACGGTGGGTATGGATTATGATTGTATTCTCTTTCGTCATGAGCATGGAGATTTGGCTAGTTTTTCAGAGTGTGGGGAGCAATGATATAGAGATGACTTGTAGGGTGAGAAGATTTTGGTAAAGGTCTTGAGACACTTTCCCATCATTGCTAGAATACATCACATGTTCCGATGCAAATCCATAGCAGAGTTGATGACTTGGCATGCTACACATCGGTTCATTGATGACACATTGAGGATTCCCACATATTGTACAGCTTGGAAGCACATATCAGTGGCTAGACTTTGCGAGGGAGCCACGCAACTTACATCTTGGGCTCACCATGGACGGTGTGAACCCTTTCGGGTTACGCTTGACATCTTGGTCGACATGGCCCATAGTCTTGGTGAATGACAATATCCCACCATGGCTAACAAATAAAGAAGGGACACCTCATGCTTGCATTACTTGTGCCAGGGAAGTACAAGGCCAAAAATATGGATGTGTACATGGCACCTTTGATAGAGGAGTTATTGATCATATGGAGAGGAGTGCAGGTCTTTGATATTTCCAGAGCTCTTGGACATACCAATGACATTTTGGTCAGGGGAATCGTGATGTGGACCATGCATGACTACCCAGGATATGGAGAGTGCGCTGGTACATGGTTGTGTCTTTACATGTATAATATATGATTATGCTTTTATGACTCTCTTTCGCGTGCATGTCTTATACTAACACATTCATGCACGCATGCAGGACTTGTTACAAGTGGGTACCATGCTTGTCATGTTTGTGGGCTGGGTTAGAAACTGCTTGCATGACACTCCAAAATGAGGAAATTTTTTTATGAAGGTCATGCTCGATACCTTCCATTGGACCACCTCGCGCGTGGAGGCCAGCTTGATCCACCACCACCATATTTGAAGGCAAGTGACTGGATTCACGCTTGGAGGGCAAATGGAGAGAGGCCTCCTCGTGGTATGAAGAGGCTATCCATCTTTCACGAGCTTCCTTATTGGGGTCAATTACAAATCAATCATCTCTTGGATCCCATGCATATCTTCAAGAATGTGGGGGCTACTATTTGGGCACACTTGGTTGGTTCCAAAGACTTGAGAGGAGTGTGAGAAGACTTGCGCGCTATGAATAGGATGCCTCGTTTTTAGCCCCAAGTGTGTGCTTGTAAAATTGTCCTCCCGAAAGTAACATGGATCCTCTCCAAGAAAGAGGAGGCAGCGGTCAAGGCGGACATTGCCTCTTTTCGAACACCAATAGGGTACATGCGTTGCTTGAAAGGAGCATTTTCAAAGGACAATAAGCTTAGTGAGCTCAAGTCCCATGATTGGCACAAGGTCTTACAGGTATTCTAAGCAGTAGGATTAGTGTACCGATAATTGTGATGCGTTAGTGTAATTATGATTATGTTATATTATTGACATGACTTCTTTGTTGCTTGGATAGTTCATCATCCCAATTACAATGAAAGGGTGCTTATAAGAAGATGTTAGAAATGCTATATTCAAGACCAGTGGTATTGTGAGGTATGCTCACTATCAACTCGCATTGATTGCATTTTCTTCAATTTAAGTTGAATAATTTGTAGACTATTATGAATATATCTTACATGGGAACATGAAATAGGTGGATATCTCAAAAAGAGATCTCCATATTGAGTATCGAGAAGGCTAGGGTGGACTCCATCGAAGCCATATGCTTTCTTTCTTGAGCGGTTTATGAAAACTTTTAAGGGAGTTGTAAGGCAAAGAGAAAGACCAGAAGCAAGCATGGCAGAGGGATGGCTTGTGCAAGAGTCATTAGTATGTATCATGGAGTTTCTTGCGTCCATGGATCTCGATATGCCATAGGCTTGGCATAACAAGGATGATGATCGCATCGTTGGTGAGGTTCCCCAAGGAAAAGGGATTGAAAGAAAGATGAGCGAAGAGAAATGGAGAAATTTAATAAGTTTTGTATCCTCAATAGCAACGAGATGTAGAAGTGGATTGAGAGATATGAAGTGGCCAATGCAGAAAAAATAAATGCAAGGAGGAGATTCATAGTAATATATAGGTGATCGCAACCATATCCATGGGATCTCGCCTTCTCCTCACTCACATGTCACTTGATTTCCTACAATTGGCTCTATGTAAAGCCAAATGCGATGGAGAGACAATAAACAAGTGCGAGTGAGAGTTATCATCTAGATGTATGATGCATGTAAGTTTCTTACCTCTTGATGTAATTAAGTAATTATTTGTGGCAATATACGCTATAAAATAGATGCATCCTCATTATTTTAATGATACTCTTTTGCAGTACAAAAAATACAGTGCATTATGGTCATATGGATGGCATTTTAGCATGGAACACATTGATTTAAAGAGAGTCACGTATGATTGTGGAGTCATGGCTAACTTCACATAAGATAGCCGAGCAAGTGCTTCCGATACCAATCTTCTCTCCTCGCAGTTGGATTATTGTGGGACCATATGCGAAATCTATGAAATTGATTTTAGACGATTTAGTATTTTCATTCTTGATGTAAAATGGTTTAGAACTATTTACAGCGGTCCCCATGTGACAATGAGGAAAGACAATAGTGGTTTCTTTGCAATAGACTCCACTAAACTTTGGAGCAATGAAAGTGATACTTTTGTTCTTCCCGAGCATTGTGAGCAGTTGCATACTAATGATTTAATTAATTGAAGATTTCATTTTTAAAGATCAATTGGTACATGTAGTTAAGCATAATTTCATATAATTGATAGCATTTGGCACCCATCTTCAATATAGGTGGCTTTTCATCCGGATTGTTCTAATCCAAGATGGTGGTACGTGATCCAAGTTGCACCACGAAGTAAGCAAATTTTTAAAGATAGAGATGTGGATATGGAGATGCCACTACCAATGCCAGATCCGATTGATCCAGATGGATCTAGTGAAGAAGATGAATATTACAATATGAGCCAAGAGGAAGATGCACATAATACAGAGAACTAGGCTAAGATTTTGAGCGAAACTCAAAAGATAGGGAGAAACTAGACAAGGAGGAGAATATGTGATCCAAAAGTATCAAGCTCAGGATGAGCAACAAGAAAAATGTCATTGCCTTTGTGGCTTTCCATCTCTATTCCTCTGCTGTTCCTTCACACGAGACCTACCAGGTTTTTAAACTAGTTTGCTCTCCTGCTACTCAAGCTATAATTGTTCACATATTCTAATCTGTCAAATCAAGCTGTCTTGACATGCTCAATGATGTAATCCAGTGAGAACTTTGCCATCTTTGAAGAACCATGTACCGATAGATTCCCCACACATTACATTGATGAATATGATTGGTTAGTTGTATGATAGTTAAGGCTAGAGGAGGTAGGCACTTGCAACGAAATGCATTTTTGTTGGTTTAGGATTAACTGCAACCCCCACAAAATATAACCTTTAGTAAATCCCAAACAACCACCATGCTTGTTTCAGTAAATCCCAATTAATAAATCCCAAACAAGGGAAAATGTAAATCCCAAACAGTATACTAATCCCAAACAACAATTGAGCTTGTTTTAGTGACAATGATTGTGCATGAGGGACCATCTAATTCATAGGTTCAGATTAGCATTCAGTCAGAATCCAGACTGTAATAACAATGATTGTGCATGAGGGACCATTTAATTCACACGCTCAGATTAGCATTGAGTTGGAATCAGACTGTAATAACAATGACTTTGCATGGGGGACCATCTAGTTCACAAGCTTACATTAGCATTCAGTCGGTTTATCGTATTGTAATAACGAGGTAGAGTAGGCCGATTTGGAGGCCATGGCAGAAATCAGAATATGCAGCAAATTCAAGAAAACCAGTCCTATGGACATGGTAACTTTAGAGACAGGGGGAGCCAAAGAGGTCATGGTGGATGGCAGAGAGGCCAAAATGCAAACAACAATGTTGAATGCTCCTACTATAGTAAAATGGGTCATATGGTTAAAGATTGCTATAAAAAGCAGAATGACATCATGACTAGAAAATTGCAGCAAGGCAATTATGCATCCTTTAGTGGACAGGGTGATGACAGAAATGAGCATCTATTTATGGTGTAGCACATGACCAATTCTGTGACAAGTGCAGAAGAAAGAAATGATGTGTTGTATGTTGACTCAGGTGCATCAAACCACACGACAGGTCATGCAGAATGGATGCAGGATGTAAGGAAAATGGAAAGACCAAGATTTGTGGAGACTGGTGATGATACTGCACATCCTATTGTGCAGATTGGTAAAATTCCTTTGTCTATGTAGGATGGAAAAAAGAAATACCTGTCTGATGTATTTCATGTCCCGAATATCACCAAGAACTTGGTTTCTGTTGGTCAAATGGTTGAGCAGGGCTTGCAAGTCAGATTTAATCCTCATGGATGCTTTGTTGAGGATATGAAAAATAAAGGTCGCTTGATAGCAAAAGGGAAGAAGAAGGGTAAGATGTTTATGTTGGATGCAGACATGCTTGAATTGAGTGCATCAATGTTTGCACATGGGACCGGTGTAGTTGCAGATATTGATATCTGGCATAAACACATTGTTCATGTTAATGTACAACGACTTAAATTCATGCAGGCCCAAAATATTGTTGCAGAATTGCCTAAGTTCAAGGTTGTAGAAATGCATAAGGTATGTGAAGCCTGTCAATCTCGAGTGCCTTGGTGAAGATATCACAGTAGACCAATTCCACTATCTTGTCCTCGATCAAATCACACACATAGTGATACTGAATCTCTATATGTTTTGTGCACGCATGAAACACTAGATTTTTAGCAATGGCAATGCAACTTTGATTGTTGCACCTCAGTACAGTTGCTTCATCCTCTTGCACTCCCATGTGCCATAAGATCCTCCTCAGCCACACTACTTCACAAATAGCAAAACATGCTGCCTTGTACTTAGCCTCAGTAGAAGACAATGCCACTATTGGTTGTTTCTTACTGATCCAAGAAAGATACCTGAACCTAAAGAGAAACAATATCCAGAAACTGATATCCTCGAATCAACATCTCTAGCCCAATCTGAGTCATAATGACCAGCCAAGGAAGTGCCCGTACCATAGGTGACACCATAATCAAGAGTGCCCTTTACATACCTGAGCACCTGCATCCCTACATTCCAATGATTCTCTCGGGGCTTATTGGAGAACCTGCTCAAAATGCCGATAGCAAAACTGATGTTCGGCCTGGTGTTGCACAAATAGATGAGACTGCCAACCAACTTCCTATACCTCCCGATGTCTGCTGGTGGTGAGGCATCCTCCATAAACAACCTCACATTTACCTCCATAGGTGTAGCTATCTCCTTGCACTTAGACATACCAAATGCCTTCAAGGTCTCCCTTGCATATTTTTGCTGAGAGATGAAGCTCTTGCCTGCCTATCTCAAACTCTGTGCTCAACGCCTTTCTAGTCTACTAAATCATGTCTTCATAGTCACCTGTAATAATGAGATCATCCACATATAGAATAATAATAGCATATTTTGCACCTTTCCTGTACACATACAAGCTAGCATCTGAGGCACATCTTTTGAAGTTAATTTATGAAAGAATTTGTCTATCCATTGGTACCATGCTCTTGGGACCTGTTTCAGCCTATACAGAGCCTTCTTTGGCTTACATACCTTGTTCTCAGAATGGGGAGCCTCAAACCCTCGTGGCTGAGCGACGTACACCTCCTCCTTGAGGTCACCATTCAAGAATGCTGATTTAACATCCATTTGATAAACTAGCCACTTTTTATGAGCAACCACTGATAGTACTGTGCGAATAGTGGTCATTCTGGCAGTCGGAGCGAAAGATTCATGAAAATCAAATCCTTCAACCTACGAAAATCCTTGTGCAACCAATCTGGCTCTGTACTTTTCCAAAGTCCCATTGGCCTTGTACTTTACCTTCCAAACCCACTTGGTGCCAATAACCTTTCTATTAGGTGGTTGATCTACCAGCTCCCAAGTTTCATTCTTCATGATACTATCATATTCTACTTGCATAGCATTTTTCCAATCTCAGTCTACAAGTGCTTCCTCCAAACTCGCAGGGTCCTTTACTTTTGCAATAATCTCAGCCATCCAGGCCATATTGACTATGTGAGCAGAAGCCCTCCTTTGCTCCTTGATTCTTTGAGACTGCCTTGGTCCATCTACATACTGCTCAACAGACATAGGCATCTGGTTATCATGGTCGTAGAGTTGCCTTACCCATCACGACAATGGCTTTTTCGGTGGTGTAACAATAGGTTGGTGACTTATACCTTCATCATCTTATATTTTCTCCTCCTTTATAGCTCTTGGGATAGGTCCATAGTGAATTACCTCTTCGCTTGATGATAAAGTGGAAGAGCTCTTCTCTGCCTCCACTACATGTGGCTGCTCCCTGAACACCACATCGCAGCTTGCTATGATCTTCTTTGCCTCTTGGTCATACAACTTATAGGCTTTCTTCTCATCACAATAGCCTAAAAAGATACATTTGGTGCTTTTTGGTTGTAGCTTGTGGTTGTAGCTTGTTTTTCTCTTTGTCTAGTACATGCACCTAGCATTCATACCCAAACATTTTGAAATGGGAGACAGATGGCTTCTTACCACTGTAAGCCTCATGTGGTGTTTTACCTTTGAGTGCCTTTGTATAGCTGTGATTAAGGATGTAAACCACAGTATTGATAGCCTCAGCCCAAAAATGGTTTGGCAGTCCAACACCTTTCAACATACACCTCCCCATCTCCATGGTGGTCTGCATTCGGCATTCAACAACCGAATTTTACTGAGGCATATGTGGTGTCGTCGTTTGTCACTTGATCCCTTTGCTCTTGCAAAAATCTCCAAACTCTGTAGAAACAAACTCACCACCACCATCCGATCTAATTTTCTTCACTTTTCTCCCTGTTTCATTTTCAACATTTTCAACAAGCTGTAGCCATTCTTTCAATTTACCAAAAGCTTGAGCCTTTTTGTGAAGAAAGTACATCCACACCTTCCTACTATAGCCGTCGGCAATCAATAAAAAATAGGAAGATCGCCCCAAGGCCTGTGTAGGCATCTTACTGCACAAGTCAAGATGCACCACCTCTAGAGGAGCGTTTGCTCTATTCTTGCTTTCTTGTGGGAATGCCTTTCTCTATTGCTTGCCCATCATGCAAGCTTCACACAGTTCTTTGATTTTTGCTACTACAGGTAAGTGAGCAACCATACCTTGCTTCTACATCTCCTTCAGCACTGCAAATCCGATATGGCCGAATCTTTTGTGCCAAAGTTTGCTTGTTCCCACTCCAGTGGTGGCTGTAAGAGCACTTAGCTCATACAGGTTGTTCCTCCTTACTCCTGTGCCAACAAGATTGCCTGCACTATGCTTAATTTTATGCCAAATTTTTGAAAAGTCTCGATCATTAGCATAAGCATCCTTCATAGGATAAAAAGGGTCTCCCTCAATGTGACTGAGATATTATATAAGCTAGGTTGTTGATTCAGTGTATCAGCAACTAGATTTGTCTTTGCCTGGTTGGTATTGGATCATCGGTTTAAAATGGTTAATAAAGGCAGTCCATTTTATATGTCTATTCGAGATCACCAGTTGAGTAAGGAGATGTCTAAGGCTTTGGCGATCACTCTTAATAAGTAATTCAAAAGCCATAAGATAGTGCTTCCAAATTTTAAGGGCATGGACTACAGTAGGTAATTCTTTATCATATGTGGAATAGTTTAGCTCCACTGGTTTCAACTTACGTGACTCAAAGGCAATCAGATGAGGCAATCAGATGGTTATCTTGCATAAGCACAGTCCCAAAACCCTGCCCACTAGCATCAGTGACCATGACAAAGAAAGGTCTTGTGAAGTCTGGCATGGTCAAAACTGGGGTTCGGGACATTGCCTCTTTAAGTAGTTGAAAGGCTAGAGTGTGTTTTTCTTCCCAAGAGAAAGCACGAGTCTTACATAGAAGTTCAGTCAATGGAATCATGAATGTTCCTTGTGTGCAAAATGCTTAACAAATCTTCGGTAAAAACTACACAGACCGAGAAAAGATCGTAACTCATTGATGTCTTTAGGCTGTGGCCAGTTCACTATTGCCTCTACTTTCTTGGGATCTACACGAATACCTTCAGCTGAAATGATGTGACCAAGATTTTCAATTTCAGATTTGAAAAATGAACTTTTCTTTGGGTTGGCATGGAGTTGGTTCTCACGTAAGAGGGAGAAAAAAGGTAGGAAAATAGGGTTCATCATCCAACTAAATGTGGCAGGTTCATTAGTCAGCCCAAAAGGCATAACAAGGAATTCATAGTGACCGGTTTGGGTCCTAAAACCAGTCTTGAAAATACCAGGCTCTCACGTAAGAGGGAGAAAAAGGGTAGGAAAATAGGGTTCATCATCCGACTAAATGTGGCAGGTTCATTAGTCAGCCCAAAAGGCATAACAAGGAATTCGTAGTGACCGATTTGGGTCCTAAAAGCAGTCTTGAAAATACCAGGCTCGGTCACTCTCACTTGATGATATCCTAACTTAAGATCAATTTTGCTAAATATTGTGGCTCCTTTCAACTTGTCAAGAAGGTCATCAGCTCTCGGAATGGGGTATCGATTCTTCATTGTTATTTTATTTAAGGCACAATAATCAATGCACCATCCGAAAAGTCCCATTTTTCTTCTTGATAAGAAGAACAGGTGCCCCAAATGGTGAATTGCTAGGTTGAATCAAGCCTCGAGCCAAAAGGACTTCTATTTGGTATTGAATCTCATGTTGCTTAGTAGGATTATGTCTATATGGTGCCTTGCATGGCGAAGCACTACCTGGGATAAGATCAATCTTATGTCCTCAGGTCTAGACTGAGGAAGGCCAGGGGGTAAGTCTTCCGTAAAACAATCAGCATACGTAGCTAGAAAAGGATCAAGAGGCACTTGCTTAGGTTTTTCAGTCACGGGACTAGCCTCGACCTTGTTGACCATAACAAGATATGTTTTGTCATGTTTGTGCATAGCTCTTTTAGCTTAGTATGCGATAATAAAGGCCAAGAGGGAGGGTCTTGTCATATTCCAAAATCATGGACTCAATGTCTTGAGTCACGGTAATAGTGCGTTCAAGACAATCAGGTTTGTCATTGTGATCAATGCACCAAGGCATCCCAAGAATAGGATCTTGCTCGCACAAAGGAGCGACTAAGAAATTATGCCTCTTGGCTAATGGCCCTATAATCACCTCAAGATTCTTCACCATTTGCAAACAATTGTAATGTGATCCTTGAAAAGCTTATTTGACTTTGTATTTTGTTTGATGGATGGAAGACGTTGTTCCTCAACTAAATGGTGTGAAATGAAATCATGGGTGCTTTCGTCGTCAAACAAAACATTACATTCTTTTCCATGCAATGATGCAGTCATGACCCCTACCTATCCTTTTCATAGCGGAGGACTAAGGTTACTTTGTGCTCTCTCAGGAAGTTGGACTCATAGGTATGAGGCTCCTAATCCAGCGGGAGGAGGAGCTCCTAGACTCTAAGTGAGGGGAGCCTTGTCCATTTATTGCAAGGCTTCTGGAGCTCACATAAACTGGACCAAATCTATTGGTTTCCTCATAGGGTCAGATGAGATCCAAGAGGTTTGAGAATGGGGGGGTTGATTTTTTCTTTCGATGGATCTCGAAGGGGGAGAGATGGTGAGGTACTCGGGCAGCCAAGCTGGCATTGATATCAAAGTAGTAGCTCAGCCCAATTCTAGAGAGTGTTCAACGTAAGCTCTTGTACTGGAACTCAGCCAAACACTCACTAGTAGGTAGAGCATTGGTGGTTAACTAGGTCATCCTTGCCACAACCTGGTACATTGCCTCCTCCATCAGGGCTGCATGGGACTAACTAGGATGCTTGATGTGAAACCTTCTATGGGCAGGATCGAATGGGACACATAACACCAGAGCCAGAAAGGCCTGGCAGACACTGATTATGCCAGAGGCTAGCCATCATTGATCCAAAGATGTAGAGCAGAGCCCTACTAGGCAAGCTGGTGCTGAGAGGCCTCACCCTAAGAGGGAATCATGGAAGCTCCTTCGACGGGGGCCTCATGGAAACACTCCTCGTACAGGAGTCAATGGCAGCAGTCTTACAGATGGATTTTATTCGAGGCTCCCTTCACACAGGGAAGGGCTCTTCATTGATGAGGAGCCTCTATAGAGTGTGGCAAAGATTAGCAAGGGGGACTGATTCATGCAAGGAGTATTTTGAGGGGCAACTTCTCATATGGCACCCTGAGGTCATGGATTCAGAGGGATGCATGCTAGGTAAGCGGACTCACATTGGATGGGCACAGTGGGACAATGTACCAGCCATATCCTTCAGGGCTTGGAGGCGGCTTCCCAAAGAGGTAGAGGCCAAAATGTAAGCTCTCTCTCATCTGCAGGGGGGCATGCACCCAGATGGTGGAGATTGAGGCCATGATCCCTTATTCTTAGTGGGAAGGATTATGGACCCCGCACTATTGGTCAGGTAAGTTCTCACGGACAAGGGTACCTCTCAGGATATGCTTCTTTTGGGAGTCTGTAGGATCCTACCATTACCGGTTGGGCCTGGATGCTTATTCCACACGTAGTCAGAGCCAAATGATGAGACAAAGGCGGCCTTGGAGGGTTTGGAGTGGCGCTTGGGTAGGACTTGGTATATAGAGCACACCATAGTCTTATCAATCCCAGAGGTAGCAGTATGGCTCTGGGAGGGCAAACCTCTTTGCAACATCTAGTGGGATCCAGATTCCAAGAGAGTAGTTTTGGCTAGCCCATGCAGGGCAATCAGATCGAGTGAAGGAGATCTCCTTCTTTTCCTAAACGACTCGCATTGGGCGCTGCCTGTACCTCGAGGCAGTAGTGTGGACTCCCTCAATGGAACGACATTGGATAGAGCAGGATGTCCCAAGGGAGGTTATTTCTTGCTTTTGGCCTTGCCTATGGATGAGCCTACGGCCACACAAGATCTCTTATTTTCTTTGGCTGATGCCTCAAGGGGGTCTGCCCATCAGCCCCTAGATAGAGCAAATGCAGGTAGACGGCAAATGCATGTGTTGCACGGACAATCCCCCACCGCCTATGGGGATTGATGGAATGTAAACTCACGTCTGACCACCTTGCGGTAGCCAATGGATCATGGCACCAAGGGGAGGTGTTGAGATACGGTGCCATGAGCACATAGATTAGAGGCTAAGGTATGGTATAGGAAAGAATCAAAGTAGCCACCCTATGATGTGGACTATATGATGTGAGGATGTGGATCAAGGATATCGACAAGGAGAGATGTGGATTAGAGGATCCCACATGTGTTGACTATTCCAAGGGCACTCTCTATATAAGAGGCCTATCATATATTGTTGAGTACAAGAAGAAATGCACATTCACTCAAGATTCTATTTATGAGTCCAAGCTAATCTATCTTGGAACCTAATTGACTTGAGGTACATGTCATGAGCATTCTCTTCATCATGTTTCCACATAGGTTCCATCCACCTTAGAGCGCTCCATAGATTCTGAGGCACACATGTTTTCTCAGGGATGCCTGGTCGCACAGTGGATGTGGCTAGCATCCTTTAGGATTATGGCTTGGACATTGTGGATGATGAGGGATTTCACTTGGGGGAGGCCTAGTTCACAGAGGGAGGACACGCCTTCTCAATTGATCTAGTATCACTGACATACAGGATACATGGATAGCAGGTCTCTCGGATAGAGATCTACAATGTATCTTTGCCCTCCCAGTCATGCCTGCTACCCCTACTAGAGGATAGTGTTTGGGAGACAGTGTCTTGCATTATTGCCTAGAACATTTGGGTTGCCTAGTGTAGTCGGGTAATGGGAGGCTAGCTAGTTTCCCTGGCGGCTACCCTAGTTGCCATCTAGCAAGACATCATTTTCACTTTACGTGCCAGGTGGGAGCACAGTACTCCAAGTTCAAGAGTGGCCGCTTAAAGGCGAAAACGATTCTGCAAGGTCTGGCATGCCGCAATCTTTTACACCCTTTCCACAAGGGGTATTCATTGGATGTATAGACCACCACCATGGTTGCTTGCTCCTGTTTCAAAATCTCTCTAGGCAATGAGCTTGGAGATCCAAAAACACGCTAGCTTTCCTATAGCTGGCAACCTATCTTTGTTGTGTACTTACCATCTACATCTCCTTTCGGAAGTTGTTTGCACAGTGTTTTCAAGCATTATTAGAAGTTTCTTTTCTCTCTTTTTTTTAAAAGAGGTACTAGAGCATGTCGTTGTACTCATTTTCTAAGATGCCAACTACAAATGGATGAGCATTTGGCAATGTAATGTTGACCCCCTTTTCGTTGTTTGGTGCCAATAGTTGTGAAAGGCAATTGTTTGCTCCGATATGTGACTTCTCAATCATGTGTGATTTGGAAGTTAAATTCTTAGCATCTAATATGCACCAATCTTCCTTGGATAATTGTTTTAGTGATCACCATAGAAAGCAAAGGGGTTACCAAGCAAGTGATGCTTGAATTTTTTAGTCTCACTAAATGGTGCTATAGTTGCACTCGTGGTAGGTCATCATGTGGCTAGCATAGTAGAATGGGTAATCCAATTGGCCATCCAACTATGCCGAGATGATATAATTAACCCTTAGTTATTTTTTACTGCCAACCCGAGTAGCCGAGTAACCATGTACCAAGGCACCACTAACCAAGTGTCTAAGCGAAGAACTCTCCATTGGCATGGACAAGCAAGAGGAAACCATGCAGGTGAAGCCAATTGGTGAAGATGGCTCATAGTTGATTGTGAAAAGCTTTCAAAAAGCGATTAACAAGAGCACTCAAGTCTAGACATTTCTTTTTAGATCATTTAATTGTGAATCCCGACATAAAATGATACTATCGAGCCAATGTTGCTCAAAATTGAGATAGGTTGAGGTGAGTGTGTGAGGATTTGCTCCACCAACACCTTGTTGTTGTAGGAGCATATCCTTTGCAGCTATGGCTGATTGTAACAGTAGGTGACAATCCCTTTTCTTATAGTAGTACAATTGTTTTATTCATTACATTTGTTCACTTTGTCTATTCATTCGCTCATTCACCCGTCTCCATACGGTCTTGTTCAAGCTTGTTGGCAACCCCTTTAGATGACATTCGTTTCTTTGCAACCAAGGGGCAACCAAGCATCGTTACGATGCTGAGTGCCGAGATAACCAAAGATTACAAGAGAGAGTATCTTTGTAAGCCAAGCATCTTTGCAAGCATTAAGCACCATGCACTCACCAAGAACCGAGTACTAACTAGTCACCGAGGGGTGAGGGAAAAAGGCCATCAACATTTGGTGACCATGATAGGACAGTGCTAGATGAACAAGTGGAAGAAATTAGTTGAATGAGCAGTAGAAGTAATTAGAGCAACAATTCATGCTGAGCTACGACAGCTGGTTGGAATAGCTTATTATTACAAACAAGTAGTCTGGGTGTATAAAAATGACTTACCACTTCTCAAGACTTGTACAATAATAAGTGTATGGACTAAGGATTGTTCCCATGTAGTATTTTGAGCTTTAGCCAACGTCAGCGAGACATCAATGGTATGCGGACAAGTAAGAACAACACCCACACTGAGGGAAATGAAGTTGGTAGAATCTAGCCAATTTAGGAGCAAAATGGTTTTGAAGCTGGGTTTGGATGACCGACAGCATAGAACGGGAATAGTAGATGGCCCTCAACAGCAGAGAGCATGAGGAGTGAGAAGACCCCACCATGTACACAAAGAGATGGCATTTGACTATTATGTTAAAACTAGGAGTGAGCTAGTCCTTAAATTGCGCAAGGTATGCCAAGGAGCTAGCTATGGAAGGGCACTCAAGGTGGGTACACGAAGACTTCGAGAATTTGTCAATAGAAAGCTAGGATTTAGAGTCCTTGAATCTATGTGTGACGTGAGCGATGAGCAAGACAATCGACCAGTTAGAGTGCAAAGGCAAGATGCATAGAATGTCACCTAACCAAAGGCAAGCCTCAAGCAAGCCCTAAGAGCAAGGGAGACAGTGTAGGACCCAAGCCTACCCAAGATTATATTGAACTTCAAGCCCCAAATCATGATAGGATTCCGATTGAGAGCAATACATGTGACAAGAGCCATGATATTCCGAGTCTAGGTGACCATTTGACAACTAGAGGTGCAACCGGCTCGAGGAAATCGAGATGCGTTCACTCGAGGACATGGTGGCAGACAAAAGGCAAGAAGACGAAGCCTAGGAGTGAAGCATGTCCAAAAAGATGACTACGAGCTAAGTCGAGTCCCGAGCATGGGCCAAATGGCCACACAACACGTGCAAAGCAAAGTTTGGAGTCCCGAACGAGGCAAGTTGCAATGATCAAGACCAAGGACACCCAAGGTAATGCCAAATTCAGTTCATCTCATCAAAGTAAAATTCCAAGACTTCAAGGGGACTGAGGAAGAAGACACTTATAATCTACAAGTTCACAACATCAATGGGGCACTGACCGAGGAAGAGTAGATGAACTATTTTTTGTGTACCTTGGTCGCTACTACCCAGAGATGGTTCAATCAACTTTTGCTTGGCTACTTCACAGAGTGGAAGCACATGTCCAAGACATTTGGAGAAGATTCAGGTAGGTAATCATTAAGGAAGATATCTAAACCAATTTAGTGACTTTGAGTAGAAAAAGGATGAGCCCATTAAGGATTTCATTATGCATACGTGGGCTCTCGTCAAATCAATTGGGTACATCATGGGATGATAAATCCATACGCGTCTGGCTGAGTATCGACTAGCATATGGGTTTACATTCAGTCCAGATTGTTGGCCCAACCAAGATGTATGAAGTGCACCTAAAACAAACTATTTCCTTGGAGAAAGGTGGTGCAGCAAAATCCAAGCTGAAGAAGCAAAGCAAGGAAGATGACCCCTCAATATCAACAAATAGAGACAAAGTTAAGTCCAAGCTTAAGGACTTGCAATAATGCAATAATGGTGAAAGTTACTATGTTGGCTAACAAGGGTCTGCAAGCAGCCTTTCTATGATTATTTCTTGATTGTGTCAGTTCGCAAGCAATACCACTATTGGCTTTCTTTGCCATCACCTAGCCAAAACATAGGTATCTACCCAGTGTGGAGCATGATAAGTGATTGAGTAGCTACTTGCACTTTGAAAATTGATTATACTCATGTAATGTATTCCTATGATGACAACTCATTGACCATCAATATTACTAGATTTAGCACTAGTGAGGTAAATTAAATGGTCCACTGATTCCTAAAGATGTATCCCTTCGATATGAAAATCAACAATTAAATTGCATCCACCACCTCAGGCGATGAGAAAAGTTAACATAACTTAAAAGGTTGGTGTACAAAAAATTGAGACAGACCCATCCTAGTAGTTACTGTTTCATCACAAGCCCTTTACTGCCTGCTTCAACCCATGTGATCCCTTGCAAAGGCCACTTGTTGACACTTAACAACACATGCAAGTCTAAGGCCAAACAAGTCAGCATTTGTTTCGTTATGTCTCTTGTGAGGACTTCAAAACTAATATTACAGGCCCCACTACTACAGCCCTTCACTGAGCTTATTCTTTGAATTGCTTCACTGAATTCAATCATTTCTTCCCTCCAGCTTCTTTCTTCGTATATTGTCTACCAGTCTTTTATTAAAAAACAGTAATCAAGCTAGAAAATTGGCATACAAAAGACAGGCTCAGTCACTCACAATTGATTGCTGCTTGATTGATGACAAAAGCTGCCCAACGTACGTGCATATGTGCGTGTGTTGCTGCCGGGGAGAGAAGGGGGGGGGAGGGGGGGGAGCTGAAGAGAACAAAACTATAGTAACTTTTTACCCAGTTCTTAAATATGCTATGCTTAGGTTGTTCAACGTAATCTTATGCTTAACTTGTCAACCACTGGGTTGGGAAAAAAGGGAATGAGCATTGCCAATCCTTGTATATACATACTATTTGCTTGCAACGCTAGGTTGTAGCCAGGGCCCCAGTATAAAAAGGCTTAATCTTAAACCATACATAACCTTGTGCTTTCTGCTTCCTCAAACAGAAATCACTCTAGGAATTTCATTATATGAGTCCTTTCCATAACTTTGACTTTTCCTTAAACTCATGTACACATCACCTTGTAATGACTCAAAGCTTCTGTCAAACAAGAACAGAATTTGAGAGTGTACTGTAAGTGTTGTAGGTGATAAGCAAAGAACTGCTTCAGGGGTCACCTTTTGGACACCCATGCGTAATACTTTTACCAGACAAAATCTTACAGTAAAACAAGCAAAGTAATACTACAGCAGTTGTAGCCATCTCAATACATCCTTGTTCAGTAAGATACAACTAGCACCGCACCACTGCGACCAAGATTCACCTCAAGATGACCCTTCACCCTCATCTGCCTCTGCCTCTGACTCTTCCTCCAGCCCAACCACGACCTGCAGAAATGGCATACACATTTGAATCAAGCTTCATTCTGTGAATTGATAATGCAACGGGCATGCATAAAGCAAGACTACCAGCTAGACCCATTACCCACAGAAGACAAACGAAGGAGCAGAGGGAAAACACTTCAATCTGTAAATCAATAATGCAACACACTAATGTGCCCTTCAGCTTTCTTACTGAACCTATCTGCAGAGCAAACTCCACGGGAAAACCTTCAGAAAATCAGTATCATGGCTAACAAAACACATTTACAGGTCCTCTGATGTCGCTTGCTGATGAAAAGACATGAAAGATCAGGCAGTTTACTTGCTTGGGATATTCTAAAACTTCAATGACCAAAAAAATTTCCAGAATCCTCCATCTCAGAGATCTACTTTATCTACATACGTAGCATAACCTTTAAAACGTTGTGTACTGTTGGCTACACATGGACATCTCTACAATGGGATTCAGATAGTCGTTACACACATCCGTGTATCAGCATATTAAAAACACCCCAGTGGTAAAGAACGGAACCAGCCATAGTCGCACAACACAGTCAGCTCTACTTGCAGACGCCTTACAATGTGCATGTTCTGTCACATATTCCTGCGAAGTCGAAATTGGATCTGTTCAAACCAACTATACACAGGTTCCTCGCTTACATACCTGAGAAATTGTAACTCACCATTGAAATAAGAGCAATCACACATAGCCACTGATTTATACCCTGTACACTGACATGCCAGTAGCTTTGCAAGCAAGAACATGTACTATCATGAAGAACATGACAGACAGTGGCAGTTTTTCATGGCTCCAGTAAAATATCCAGTAGGACTTACACAGCACTGACCCACTTCCTCAAATGCACGCATAACCAGAACGGTATCCCCCCACAGCGATCGAGTAGACGGAGCTGTAAGTGGCTTGAAAATATAAAGTATCATTCACAACCACAAGATTACTCAGCAGCATCATACGCACAATAATAGGTCTGCCAAATTCCAGTATACACGAGGCAGAAGTAGGTAGTTTTATTCGTAACAGGTCTGCCAAAGTCCAGTATACATGAGGCAGAAGCAGGGAAGTATCATGCTCCACAAAAAACAGAGCTCTATAGGATATGGGTGCAGAAAAATCAAACGCTGAAGGAATCCTTATACATCCAAACTATATATCCCAAAGAACACACACAACATGCCTAAACTCATCATGTGTAACATAACTGTAGGTGCCAGTTTTAGCCTCTGCATGAAATCTTAGAAAGCATTGATCCCAGCACCCATAGCAGGGACTACATACTATGCCCACCTGCTCTTCATCCAAACAGTGAGCTACATCAGCTTAGGAAGACAACTTTCATCGGATGCAGAGAGTTCTAAGGTAAAAAGTATGACAAGTCAGTGACTGTAATTTGGAACGTGCATCTCTACTGATACAAGGGAAAAACATTAAAAGATGGCATGAGCAATGTTTGCTTACTACAAATAGCACTCACAAGCAGAAAGTTAGCATGTCTGTTCTGTCGTGGGTAAATTGCTATACTATTGAAAATCAATGTGAAACAAATTGCTAGATTGTCAAGAAACTTTTCCTAAATATAACAATCCAACCGAGGAGATGTCATTCATTCAAACTTGAACGTGATGTGTCAGCACTGTCATGAAGTATTGCAAAGCAAAGGCTACACATGATTCTAAAGCACATAGAGTTTCAATGGAAAGTCAATTACCTCGTCCCCGAGGAGCCATATCCCTGACACCATAACCACCATCATTGTATCTGCCTGTGTCAGCCTGTGGGAAACCATCGCTGTACCCTCTTCCACCTCCACCATCACTGTACCCTCTTCCACCTCCACCATATCCTCGACCCCTCCCACGGTCATTGTATCTACCTGTGTCTGCCTGGAAACCATCACTGTACGCTCTTCCACCACCACTGTAGCCTCGACCCCTTCCACCATCATTGTATCTGCCTGTGTCCCCCTGCATGAAGCCATCACTGTACCCTCTTCCACCTCCACGGTATCCTTGACTCCTTCCACGACTTCGACCTCTTCCGCGATTCCCATTTTCATCCGCAATGTTGTAGTAAGCACCAACAGCAGCAGTCACATTGCCTTCATAAAACAAAAGACATCAACAGCTCATAGGGTGGTCAAGCATACATCAAGCATATATGCTTCTATGCATCCTGCCATTAATGTTTAGCCACAGTACCCACCTCTACCTCTGCCTTGACCACGGCCACTAACACGACCTCTTCCCCGAGCCCCACCTGAGATGAAAGCATACAAAACCAGATAGGAGACGTGCACAAACATGAACATAGACAGCTTTCAAAACATGAATATCATATTAAATAACTCACCTCCTTCATAGTCAAAATCAGTTATTGCCTGACCCCGTTTTACCGGCAGCGGTGGTTGATACCTGAATTGCAATACCATGAATTGCCAATAATACAATATGAGGATGATCAAACCACCTAGTTGTTTGTTACTTACCCGCTAGATGATGCATCAAGCTCCCTTTTAGAGAGTGTGATTGTGATCATGGAAACATGTCGGGTCGTCTCAAGACTGCCATAAATAAACTGTAAAGAAAGTCAGGCACTTTCAAAGTGATAGAACCAACAGAATGCTCTTCACTTTGAACCAACAGAATGCTCGGTGCTTCCTCTAGAATAAGATGTCAATAATAATGAGCCTATTACCCATGGACAAGCTTAAACACATGCTGGAAAATTACAGAGGCATGTCATAGCAGTTGCTTACGGCAAAAGACCTTCTTCAAGGGGCTCCCACATGTCCGTGATGTCTGTTGAGCTTAGGACAATATTTTGGTACAAGCCTGCAATTCTTTTCTGAATGCTTTCCCAATCAGCAATGAGATACACTTGGAATAACCCTTGCCTAATTGCAAGCAGAACATTGCATTAAAAAAGATTACTTCAGATATTGTCTGTACCTTGATTATTTCTGTTATCATCACTGCCTTGTTTATTGCTCGTCCCATAGCCTTGAGGACAACTTCAGTTATCCTTCTATCCTACAACTCAAAAGGAAAAGAAGAGACTATTGAATCTGCAAGATAAGTACACTTATTTCCACCCTCTTAAGTAAATATAGCAAGAGCATCAAAACCTTATGCAAAGAAGGGTATGTTCTCTTAGCCTAATCTTCTCACTTAATACCTCAGCACCATCATAAAAGTTCACATGGCTGCCTTTCCAAGCATTCTTGCTCGGCCTTCCTATTTTGGAATGTCAAAACAGGATGCTGACAGGGCCTCCTGGTGTTTCTATACCAGAGGGCATTGCATGTGTGTAGGGCCTAGATGGGAGTTTACCAAGCTTAGAGTCCATGAAGCTGCAGGGTCTAGATGACAGGACATCAAGCTCAAAGATGTTTTCCTTCCTAGTGGACAGCTCAATTAACTGTCTTATAATAAACTTATGCTCGCTGCCTTTGCTCTTGCGTTACTTAAGCCGTCAACCGCAACGGGAAAACAGGTGCGCAATGAGGGATAAACACCTCTGGAAGTGTAAATGTCAAGCATGTATCGACGATGTATTAAGAGCTTAGGGCACCTTTTATCGCAGGAATGCGAGGGTAACTATGGTACAACTCTCCATCGAAAAGGTGAGAGGAGGTAGCTACACAGCAGCAAGTGCGCAAGATTGAAACGACTGCGGCATGCCAAGAACACCGAGTGGAACGGACGTCCCAGTTTTGACTATTCTAGGCTGACGGTGGCCGCTTTTCTGGAGTCAATTCTGTTATAGCTCCACAGAAACGGGCAAGATTACATGTACCAAGAACAAACGCACCGGTTAAGTTACCCCTCCCAAGGTCTTTGCGAGCCGAACAGTCATGGCAAGCGATCGAAAAGCTTAAATCAGGTACGATGCATGCAACGGAGGGGAGGTACCTGCAAGAGACTTGAGGCGTAGGTGATGTAATTGCGCATCTTGCCCTGAGTGGTGATGCGGACCTCATTTTCACTGATGGAAGACTCGGGCCGAGGTTTATCAACTCGCTGGTATCTATCCATTGCAGCAGCGGCAGCTGTGATCGAGTTCGATGGCAGCTTGAGAGTGCAGCGGAGATTGATGAAGAAGCAAAGAAACGATCAAGAAAAGGCGAATCAAAGTAGCAAAGATGAGAAATGAAGAAATGAAGGGCTTACCAGCACAAATGCTTCTTCAGAATCCTAGCAGCATTTCTTGAAAAACACACAAATGCTCCAAGTCTTTAGGGTTTTTTTTTTTCAATCCTATATTCTAATCTTGACTCACACGTAATGGCCTTAAAACTTCTCCCCGGTCCTTTCACGTTTGGCCCTCGCCCCTCTCCTCTCCTTTGGTTGTGTACATAGTCTTCCATTCACATCGCCCGCCCGTCTCGCCCATAAAAAACAGTTGGGGACCGATCGCCTTCGTCTTCCCACTTCGACCAATGCCACCACTTTTGTAAAAAAAGCTGGAGAAGGAGGCCCTGCCCACTTGGACTAATGGAAAACATGGGTCTCGACTTGTTTCTCCAGAGCAGTTGTTGGCATGTTCCCACTTGGTCCTCTACTCGGGTCACTCCACCTATGCAAGAAATTGCGAGCTTTTCATTCCATACACCACCCGCCCAACCACCCATTGAAAAAAGTTGGGAGGGCCATCGTGTCCCACTAGGACCAATGGAGAACGTGGGTCCGGCCCTGTTTCTCCCAAAACGTTGTCTAGCATGTAGAGGCCGCTACCCACCCGCTCGGGCGCTTGGATCCCTCAAAATGTGCAAAGTGGAGATCACACTCTCACTGCCTGACACGATGAGGCTCATAAATTAAATGCAAGCTTTTTGAAAATATCTTATCTACGAGGTGGTGTGAACAAGACACCTGCCCGTCCTCCTCTCTTCTTTAACGGGCGGGCAAGTGGTCTGAACCCACCCTTACAAGCAAAGAAATTGCCTTGATAGAAACGTTTTGCCCTTCGAAAGTTCAACCTGGCCACCTCCTAGCGTTATAGCATGGATTTGTGTGCTACACATTGTGTTTTTTGAACTCGGGTTTTTCCCTTCTCTCCAATCCCTAAGTATTAGACATACATAATCCCTTGGTTGATAAATTGACTACTTGTACAGCCCTCAACCAAAAAGATGATGAATCTCTCAATGATTACATAGCCAAACTCAAGCACTTGAATGCAAGATGCAAACCCAATGAGAGGATGAGTAATGCACAATTGTTACCATGATTCTTGTTAGGGTTAGGGGACTCCAAATTTCATGACCATTGATTTGCCATGAATCTCACATCATTCAAGTTACGTAGTACGCCGACCATACAATTGAGTGGCAAGATGATGGAGAAGTCTTCTAAGGAAATATTATGTCATCGGGATTGGGAATACACCCATGCTTCTAAGGCATCCGCTTTAGGTAGGGCCAACGAGGAGAGTGTAGGGTCAAAGGAAATGAATATGGAGGAGTTGGATACCAACTTATTCAATCAATTGAGCCAACAGTGGAAGACAGGCACAGGGAAAGAGGCTCCCTCAAACCCTCCTCTATTCCCTCAAAGAGATTTGGTATGGTGTGTCATATGCAAACAATATCATGCTAGTGTGAAATGCCTACAAATGTGACCCTGACTAAACCTATAATGTGCACATTATGCGAGGTTGGGAAATCATGAAAGAGATCAATGTCGTTCATCCAAAGAGCCCCAACCTTAGCACATATCCATCAAGACAACCACGGGCCCAAATGGACCCAATATCCCTTACAAAACATCAAGGGTAATATAAAACTCATGTTCCCCTATTTCAATCCCCTAACAGTCAAGTACGTGAATTGAAAAATAGCACAAGTTAGTACACACATAAAGATCCACATATATTTTGTGAATGTATGTGTATGTGTATGTGCATGTTCATATATCTTTCAAAAAATGAATTCTATGATTTAATA
Organism: Dipteris shenzhenensis; assembly: GCF_047967505.1. Classification (NCBI taxonomy): domain Eukaryota; kingdom Viridiplantae; phylum Streptophyta; class Polypodiopsida; order Gleicheniales; family Dipteridaceae; genus Dipteris; species Dipteris shenzhenensis. The sequence goes on along the minus strand of NC_141610.1, from coordinate 29,551,101 downwards.
TGTATAGTTAAATAGTGTGTGTGTGTGTGTTTGGATTAAAGTGTCCCATCAATAATTGAGCCATACAATTAATTCCATCAATTAGATAAAAAGTTAAAAAAGAGAAAAATATAAGGAAAAAATGCTTGAGACATCTAAGTTGAAAAATGCAACTAGAGTTTGCAAAATTTTGATCAAAATTAAGAATTTTTAATAATATTGGGTTTGACAAACATAATATTGAAAAAAGATAACAAATCCTCCGGCACCACCATCCAAACAAACAAGGTGTTAGAACATCATAGTTACGTTTGGGTAGACAAGTAATGCCTATTTTCCCCGGCTTGTTATCGCTTTACCTAGGAATATAGACAACCATATGGATTCTTAGATAATTAAAAAAACAATTTAGCCACAAGTGAAGTTTAAGTCACAAGTGGAGTAAGGAGTGAATGAGTGCATGGGTTAAGAAGGGATTGGATGAGGTATGGGATGATTAGTGGGCTTGGTATGTGGTGTGGTTTTAAAAAAATATAAAGGAAAGATTTCACGGGGGTACATAAAAGAATAATTCATAGTTAGGAAAGTATTCATGTGTGTGTGTGTGTGTGTGTGTGTGTGTGTAAATATTGTGTGTGTGTGTTTGTCCTATCAAACATCTATCCTACTATACTACTGGACCAGTTTTCAAAGTCAAAGTAAATCAAATGCAAACATCTACTATTGCCCTTTTCAAACAACTAGTGAGAGTAGTCTGTTAATAACCAACCTCTCAATACCACATAAGTGAGAATAATCCATATCATACCATTCCTCTTAATAATGTGTCAAAATAGGAGTCAATTATTATACTCGCATTTAAGTCAATACATTGCAAAAACTACAACGATATTGATGATTAGTCTCCAATAGAGAGTTCAATTATATTTAGCAGTACTTGGAGAAAATCCATTGTAGAGTGCTCCTCGAAGTTGCCAATACTGTGTCTTCATGCCTTAGATTTTCTAATGCAAACTTGATGGAGAGGTATGCCGACTCACCTGGCGCCATCACAACATAATGAAAGTTAGAACATTTCACTCATGCTGTGGAAGCTAGGCTTCAATGCTAGCACATAGTTGTTATCCATGTCACTCTAACTAGATTAGCATTAAACAAATCCTGGCATTCTCAAATTTCAACGGCAATTACAAGTTGGCATCTACATATAATCAATGTTAGTCTCCAGTTCAAAAAAGGACAAAATGAGTCTCAAGTTTAAAGAAAGTAATGGAGTATTACTTACCTACAAATAACTGTCAACATACTCCAATAATAATGAGGGTACTTAGGAAGAATTCAAATTGAAACACCTTTTTTCTTTTAATTAATTACACTTACTTCCATACCTTCCCACATAGAGTGGGGAAATCAAGGACTCTAAGGCCCATGTTGCGCCTTAGTAGTAAACTATTCCATGTCATAGTGTCATGTCCAAAGTCTCTTATCATTGACACCTTCTAATGGCAAATAGCCCAATCCATTCGAATAGACCAAGATCATAAAATATCATTAGGCTTAAAGTCCCCTTTTTCTTACCTTGGATCCTAAAGCATCTTTAAAAAACCAAAGTGGTCATGTAGCAATCTCGGTAACATGTTTTCCAAGTCATGGCCTCATATCAATAGCAAATTATCAATGGTATATTCCCGTGTAATAATATCCCATCTATTCATGGAAATCATATAGAGTATTGGCCCAAAGATAATGCCCCAGATCTCTGTAGGTGTGAAGCAACGCCATCATATGTTAACGTGACAACAACCATGCAATATAAAAGAAATTCTAGATAGCTCAATTATACCATGAATTTCAAGAACAATGGCAATAAATCATAATCAATAATACTCCAAAATAAACTAAAATGCTCCCCACCTCTTGTAATGTGGAATAATGATAATTTTATAAAGTGCTTCTCATAGTGCAAAGTAAATTTCTAAGGGAATACATGGAAACTCCACTAGTAAGGGGTCGTAAGATTAAGCACAAAATCTAGTATGGGATCATGAACATGGGTTTTCCTTAGACTATAACTCTAGGAAGCAGCAGCTATTAGTAGAGCATGAAATTGAGTATAGTTAGAGCAGGCACACACATCAAAGATTAGCTCAAAAGTGGTTGTGGAAGGCATGGGCATCTAGCTTGTGCATAATAGGTGCACACAGTGAGAAATATATTGGTCACCGAGGACCATTATGAAGCGAAAGGAAATTACACTATGGAACAAAAAGAGCTAAGCCACTATAGCTCCATAGCCATCATGAACCTTCTGTGAGTGTATCTAGGGAGTGCAATGCAAGAGATTGTTTGGTGAGTAAGTGCTCTATTGGTGCAATGCAAGAGGCATTTTGATGCTTATGAGAGTCCAAAAGGAGTCGAAAAACCAGTATTCCACTACGGGATGGGTCCATTTTTTAGAGATGACAAAAGTGAGCTACAGCAAAGTATAATTAACTCGACTGGGTCATCATAGAGTACTAATATAACCTGCACTTTTTAACGTAACTCTAGAGCACAAGGCTAGCATTCAATCTCCTAAAGCAAAGGGGAGGGGGAACAAGCCCGAGCCTATAAGCTAACAAAATAACCAGGTGGAGGCGGTCTGTCGATATATTATCCAAGGTATTGGGACTAAGATCTGACCTGGGGAGTGCGCCTCACTACTATACATAGTGTAGAGTGATGCGCCATGAGTCTGAGCTTCAAAAAACTATGAAGGACCTAGGGTGACGCCATGAGTATGGTAGTCCCTCCATTAGGGCAACAAAAAATAGGGACTGTTCTTTACGTGGAAGCATGGAAAATAGGGCTGTCGGTTAGCTAGGTTGCATGATAAGGTTCAAGCTTAGAGTGTTACAATGGACATACTAGAAAGTTCACAGTGTTCAAGCTATAATGAATAGCCAGCCCCTGTGAGGAAATTGGAACGAAAACCTGCAGAGGGAGTGTGATGCAGAGTACTTCAAGCTATGTGCAAGCATCCCTGTAATTTCACATGTTGTCCTTGTATAGGTAATTTTCACATTAGCTCTCGAGTGTCTGCTGCTCTGGAGTCTATTAGTCGAGTAATTGAGCATAACCAACATTGTTTGGCATCCGTTAATCTAGCACATAGCCTAGACACAAACTAAGGAGTCTCAAGACAATCATAGCCATAAACATGCTTAAGAGTAGGCATTATTAGTATGTTACACGCATGCATGCCAGCAGTGATTGTGAGCTAGTATCCACATAGAAAAATCTACTTACCAAATCGGCTTTGTTGTATATGATTATCAGAGTGTTGTTCCATTTCTCTAACGATGGTCATTATGCCTGCGATGCACCCCAACCTCAGAATTATGTGAAAGTAATTTCACGTGTATGCGGCAATCAGAAGCTCTTCCTTCACGATCGTCATTCTTTCTTTCCAAGCATATGAGAGAGCTAGGTACGTATCACCACTTTATATAGCTTTCTCAGCCTCGTGAGAGTACTACTACCCATTGGAGTGCTATAGAAGTCAACTGCTCGAGCCTATAGATGTCCATTGTATGCATAGTGTCACGCAATGATGAGGAGGAAGAGTAGTCGATAAATCAATTATTGGAACATACCATTTCTATTTCCATAATGGCTCCTCTGACTTCAAAAATTCATAGCTCTCACCTCACAACTCTGATTCACTTCAAACTCACAGCAACATTTCTCTAATTTTGCCTATGAAATTCCCATACAACTTTGCCTCCCTCCTCCCTCCTTGTTATCCACCTCTCTTATGGGATTGGCTCCTATTTCACTCCTACGAATTCAATTAACTAATTTGAATTGCCTTTCCCTAATCTCAAAATTAACCTAAGCTTTAATCTATTATCTCGTTGCTTGCCCTCCACCCTGCCTCTCCCTGGCTTTGCCCTCTACCCTTCTCTCATTCTCTCTAATGGCAACTACGACCCCCCGAGTGGCTGTTGCATCTTGAATAATAGGGACCCAAAAATGGCTGTTTGCAATGTTTCTAAGCTTCATTTATCTTTGTTTTGCAATGTTTCTAAGCTTCATTTATCTTTGTTTTGCAATGTTTCTAAGGCAGTTGAAGCCACATTTAGCTTGCCTTCCCATTTAGGACTGACAGGTCAATTGCTTTGGCTTAGTCATTTGACACTCATATGCTCGAAGGCGGGAGACGAAGGCTGTTTGGCTTGTAGGAGAGATCAATAGATAAGGATGGAGGATGATTTTGGCCCATGATTTCATCAAGTGAGCCATGGAATTGCTGTTGAGAGTTCACGCTCAACATCATGTGATCATGTGTGCATAGCACCATCACGTGATCATATGTGCATAGCACTAACCTTATAGAGTGCTATAAAGGAAAGGGTTAGATCCCCTAACCCTAACCCTAAAAGGGTTTGTATATATTCTATTTTTTCAACTAAATCTAGTGTACAGTTAGTCATTGGTGGTGTGCTCTCTAGCTGTGCCCTCTCTCCTCATCTCCACTCTTCTCCTCTCCCCTCTTCATATTGTCATGGTATTAGAGCATGGTTTTGCCTTCCACTGAGGCGCCATCCTTCTTGTGAGAGATTAAGAGATTGAGAGATTGAGAGGTTTCTATCTTTCATTCCGTTGATGAAAGATTTCCATTTCCTTTGAAAGAAATTTCTGTCATTGTTCTTGATAGATTTTCGTTGAGAGAGAGTCCAAGACCTTGGCATCTTTAGCTCTCATTGTAGAGCTCTTCTCCACCTTCATTTTGTTTTAGAAAGTTTTCAGATCTGATATCTAGAGCTCAAGATATGGTGTTGAAAAGATTCGTTGGTTTCCTTGAGTGTTCAATGAGAAAGAGACTTTGTTCTCTGATTTTTTGAGAGATTCTCTGTGCATTCCTTAAGGTATTAGGAATTCTGTAAGGTCTAAGAGCAGCTCAGTTAAGAGCTCCGAGTAGCAGCAGTTCAATTGCAACGACTCCCACAACTCTATCAACCACGAGAGGTATCGCCCATGCAAGCCACCTTTACACAACCGGCAACGAGCCCCTATAACAGCAACCACGGCTCCTGCAACAAACTCCGGCTCTGCGTCAACTCTGCGTCAACTCTGTTTAGGGTTTAGGGTTTAGGGTTTTAGGGTTTAGGGTCTAGGGTTAAGGGTTTTAGGGTCTAGGGTTTAGGGTTTAGGGTTTTTGTGTTTTAGGGTTTAGGGTTTTTAGGGTTTATGGTTTAGGGTTTAGGGTTCAGTGTTTTTAGGATTTAGGGTTTCGAATTTAGGGTTCAGTGTTTTTAGGGTTTAGTGTTCGGGTTTTAGGATTCACAGCTTAGGGTTAAATAAACCCTAAACCCTAAACCCTAAACAAACAAGGCTCTATCAACTATTGCAACCCATCGATGGCTCTGTCCATCTCCTGCTTCAGCGATCTATCCGCCATCGTAGCTCCCTGCAAACCCCAGCCACAACGGGCTCCCAGCGACCACTACCAGCTTCACTTCAGTCCCCTGATGCAATCTCAAAGCTTTAAAAATGGCTTGTAACGCAGGAGTCTCTCCCCTTGGTTTGACGACGGGGTGCTTGACACGACTGGTCTCTTGCTTAAGGCACTCGTGTGCCTCTCATTGCCATCTACAGCTATGTCTACGTCGTGCTTAACACTTATAGGGCAGCTGGCTTCAGACTCGATCAATGGTACGCGAAGCTGATCGATGCAAGGGAGGACAAGTCGCTTACTACACAGCTCGATAGCCCGTGAGCAACAATCTCCACAGCTGAGACTCTCCAACACGCCAGCAGTTCACCACCCGGTTACAGCCTCCGACGTCTCCAACGACCATCACGATCGCCTCTCCACAGGCGGCTCCTTCAACAGCTCCCGTTGTGTCTAGCCTCACTCCATCGCACTCAACGAGCCCTGCAAGGCTCCCAGTAGCCTCCAACGAGCTCCTACGCAAAAGTCGCCTCACCAGAGCTCATGGGCTCCCTCGTCACACAACGCTCCTTCAGTGAACTCTACAGCTAGCCCACGCACGGGCAACAACCAAACATTCCTCCAAATGGCCGACGGAGAAGATGACGAAATCTTAAAGATTCCGTCAGCACCTTAAAAGATTTCGGCTGACCACGTAGCGACACGTTGCCAGGTCTTATCCTTAGGGTCACCACACCCCAGGGCTTGGTCAAGGACCAGCCACATGGTAGACCTTATATGCCACATCACCAGTGCCAGCTCAACAGTCCACATCATCATCGACTGCCATGTCATCAGCTGCCACGTCAGCTTACCCACATCATCAGCCACGTCAACAGACACATCATCCTACCACATCATCAGTGACACTTCATCATTACCATGTCACCTCTGCCACCTCAGTAGTGCCACATCAACAGTGCCACCTCAGCAGTCTAGTCAGCATTGACCCCTGCCAGGCACACACAGTGCTCCACAGGCACTTCATGTGACCACTCCTACCACCTCAGCACAGAGCTTCACTGGCACACCTCTTGCTAGGCACAGTGCCACATCATCACTGCATGTGACTCATAGTGACACATCATCATTGAGCACCCTTTGCACTCCTTTTGCCCCTCCACTTAGATCAAGTCATATCTCTTGATCCAGGAAGAATTTGAGGGCGGTCCAAAAAGGAAAGTCGCTCGTTTTTTTGTGCTCCACGCGCTCATCATATCATGCGCACATTTCAGCGCAAGTTACACTCACATTTGAGCCTCACCGTCAAAACCACTTCCTTCATGCACATTTGTCTCTACATCGATGCATCTGACCCAGCACTTAAAAAGAACAAAAGAAAAGGAATTATTTGCTATTCTTTCATTAATCGACGGTTGGTTTAGATCTAGATCAAAGTAGACTAGATCGCCATAGAGGGGACGCTTTGAATTTTCCCAAGTTGCCAATCGAAGCCATGCTCGAAATTCTCGACTAGTACCTACTCGGAGTCGGTCCATACACTCACATATAGATTCACATCATTACATTACCTGAAACCTTACGTTCATCAATTTAGTGAGTAGACTTCAGAGTTGAGAGGCATTGCAGATTGATTCAGTGGGCAAATAGCACTTGATTTCACACACACATGCCACCATTGTAAAGCCTATTTGGCTATCTCACGACATCGTGCACATCATTTTAGCCTTGTAAAGCCTCTTGGCTATTCCCGACATCATTGCCACAAGCCTTGTAATATTGATCAAATTTTATATATTGCAGTTCTATCTTCACCGATGGTACAAAGATTTCACTTGGCATATTCAGTGTATTTGTAGTTGATTCATACAGAGATTTTCACGACACTTTTGAGTACATTTCTTGCACCATGTCGACTAGCAACCTCAATCTGGAGGCATTTGCTAAGTTAGACAACTCCAATTACAGTACATGGAAATACCGAATGGAGACCATTCTTGTGCTTTAGGACAAATGGGAATATGTCGATGGGTCTACACCTAGACCGTTGGACAACCCAGCCACCAATAGCTCTACTCCATCTATTGTCATAGCACCAGCAATGGAATCTACATCGGGATCTACATCTACACAAATAGTTTTCACACCAGTAGTAGATCCTGCCATTGCCCAAGCTCAAGCAAAATGGGATAAGAAAGACAAGTATGCCTATCACCTGATCAAGCAAAATGTGCAAGATGTCATGCTAGGACAACTCAACACAGTCAAGACATCAAAAGAAGCATGGGATATGCTCGTAGCTCTCTACAAGTCCAAGAACACATCCAAGATTCTCACCTTGAGAAACCAGATCAACCAGAGATTCCACAACAATAGTGAAACCGGTCATGCTTATGTACTCCGCATTAAAGACTACAACAATCAACTTGCAGCAGGAGCAGAGACTATGAACCCCGCAGAAATGGTTCAAGTCATTCTGAATGGACTAGGAGAGGGATACGAGAATCTAGTCTAGACTATTGCCATCCAACGGCAAATTCCAACACTGGAAGAACTTCAGTCAGTTCTACTTGGTGAAGAACTCATGACTCAGGCCATTCAAGCACGTAAAGGTCATTCTAATGATTAGGCATTCACAGCTTCAGATAGAAGCAAAGACAAATGCAGAAACAGAGGTAGATCATACCAAAAAAGTGGTCATCATCAACAAAATCAAAGTTAGAATCAGCATCAGCATCAGCATCATCCTTAGCAACATCAGAATCAGCAAAGAGGAAATCATTCCAACCGAGGAAGATTCCAAGGACGAGGGAATGCATCCACCAATGTGTCAAACATCCAGTGCAACTACTGTCACAAGTTTGGACACTATGAAAGAGATTGCCGCAAGAAGTAGTACAACCAAGGCAGTCAATCCAGCAGTAATCGTGAGGGAATTCTCGAGGAAGAGGAAATCATCGTGGTGGACATTCTAGTCATAGTCATTTTGCAAATGAACATGGAAATATGTTTCTTGCAAGTGAGGAATTGCATCAGACTGATACAATGCACCTAGACACTGATTTCAATTCTAAAGAGGATTTCAGCTATCAAGTCGACCAAGTGGAACATGATCCTTGGTACATCGACAGCGGTGCATCATCTCATATGACAAATCATCAAGAATGGTTCACAAAAATGAAGCCATTAGAAGGACAAAAAAATGTCATCTATACAGCAAACAATACACCAAATCCAGTTCAAGGGACAGGTGTTATCCCTATGAACAATTTCACTGGTACAAAAGGATTAGTCAAAGATGTGCTCTATGTTCCGAAGCTTAGCAAGAACCTTTTGTCAGTAGGTCAAATGATGGAACACAACTACAAAGTCATTTTCGACGGTGATGAATGGACTATCAGAGACAAATCCAAAAGATGTCAGCTAGTAGCAAAAGGTGTCAAGGAAGGATGCTTATACAGAATGCTAGCTACAGTACCAGATAAGCATGCCATGTTAGCTCAAATGCAACAGATGCCACTATCTGCAAAATGGCACAAGAGATATGGTCATGTCAACTTCAAGTACTTGTTAGATCTTAGGAATTAGAATATGGCAATTGGGATTCCGAAGCTACAGTTTCTTGGAAAAGTTTGCAAAGCATGCTGCTTCGGCAAACAAAAGCGAACCAACTTTGTCAGAAGTACCTCTCGTGCACGAGGTATTCTTGATTTGATACATACAGATGTATTGGGTTATGCCCAGACCCGCAGCATCAATGGTTCACTTTATTACTTGACCTTCATCGATGACTACAGCAGATATTGTTGGGTCTACTTTCTAAAAGAAAAATCTGAAGTGTTTTCTAGATTTCAAGAATTCAAAGCCATGGTAGAAAACCAGACAGGCAAAAAGATCAAGGTCATAAGATCAGATAGAGGAGGTGAATACATGTCTGCAGCATTCATGAATTTTTGCAGAAACCATGGCATATGAAGACAATTCACATGTGCAGATACTCCTCAGCAAAATGCAAGAGCTGAAAGGAAGAATGGGACTTTAGCAGACAGTGCTAGAGCAATGCTTAGTGAAAAGCATCTTCTGAATCAGTTTTGGGTAGAAGCAAAAACTACAGCTAACTACTTGCTTAATCGGCTTCCTACCGAACTGATACAAGGTATGACTCCGTATGAAGCATTCACTGGACACAAGCCACGCATTGGGCATCTCCGCATATTTGGTTGCATAGAATATCGCAGGAAATTGGATGCAAAGTCACGCAAATGCATCATGGTTGGCTATAGTGAAGAAAGCAAAGCATACAAATTGTATGATCCCATCAACTGCAAAGTCATTATCTCCAGTGATGTAATCTTTGATGAGGAATGAGAATGGAAAACCTCACCCACATAGGAGATAGAAGCATCGACTTCACAGTCATTTACAGAACAGGTTGATGAAGAAGAGCAAGAATTGCCAGCAACACCTCAAGCAGAGCCACAGCAGCTCAGACGGTCTACTAGGGAAAGCAGACCACCAGCCAGATTGACATATGCTCAGAAAGGCAAAGCAATTCAGGTGGAAACCACCAACTATGCTCTTATGACTACCATCAGAAGAGCCAGTGTACTTTGAAGATGCAGTAGACAAGCCAGAATGGCAAACTGCTATGAATGAAGAAATGGATGCTCTGTATAAGAATAACACCTGGGAATTATGTGACCTTCCACCAGGAAAGAAGGCCATAGCAAACAAATGGGTATACAAAGTGAAGTACAATCCAAATGGAAGTATTCAGAGATATAAAGCCAGATTAGTTGCAAAAGGATTTGCACAACAATATGGTCAAGACTATGATGAGACTTATGCTCCAGGAGCAAAGATGGATTCCATACAGTTCTTGATATCACTAGTGACACTCAGCAAATGGAATGTGTATCAGCTTGATGTCAAGAATGCATTTCTTAATGGTTATCTAGATGAGGAAGTCTACATGCAACAACCAGTAGGTTATGTTGAACCAGGAAAGGAGAAAGAGGTTTGCCATCTCAAGAAAAGTCTCTACGGCTTAAAACAAGCACCCAGAGGTTGGTACAGTAGAATTGACAAGTATTTTGCTGATCTAGGATACATGAAATCCAATGCAGATCATACTCTCTATTACAAAGTTCAAGGGAAAGACATTACTATTGCACTTTTGTACATAGATGATCTGATTGTGATAGGAAGCAAGGATAGCTTCATCAAAAAATTGAAACAAGACTTATCTGCAGAGTTCGACATGAAAGATCTTGGACTTATGCACTATTGTCTTGGAATTGAGTCCTGGAGAGATTCAGATAGCACATTCATGAGTTAGCTCAAGTATGTTGATAGTCTCCTAAAGAAGTTTCATATGGCAGATTGCAAGTCTTAGATTGCAGCCACTCTTATGGAACAGAGTTTGAAACTTACTAAAGATTCAGAAAAGCCTACAGTCAATGACAGATATTACAGGCAGCTCATTGGATCTCTTATATATCTGACAATCACACGGCTAGATATTTGTTATGCAGTAAGCTCACTAGCACAGTTTATGGCAAATCCAAAACAGTCTCACTGGAATGCAGCCAAAAGAGTCTTGAGATACATCAGAGGTACAAGATAGTTTGGGATAGAATACAGAGGAAGTCATCCACAATTGCATGGATACTGTGACAATGACTATGCTGGAGATCATGAGACCAGGAAATCGACACAGGGATATGCATTTTTCCTTGGTCAAGGTGCTATATCATGGTTGTCAAACAAACAACCAACTGTTTCTTTGTCTTCAACTGAAGCATAATATAGGGCATTCACTACAGGTGCATGTGAGGCTATATGGCTCAGAAGACTATTGTCAGAAATAGATTACTTTGATGAGTCAAAGCCAACAACAATATACTGTGATAATCAATCGGCTCAAGCATTGGCCAAAAATCCAGTATATCACTCCAGGACAAAGCACATTGATGTTAGAGAGCACTTCATCAGAGAAAGAGTGTTACTTGGTGACATCACACTGTAGCATTGTGATAGCAAAGAGAATGTTGTAGACATCTTTACCAAACCACTCGGTAAAGAGCTATTCGAGAAACACCGACTAGCTCTTGGTTTGACGCAGAGGAAGGACATTCCCATTAAAGGGGTGTGATGGAATGTAATGATCGGTCCTTCTTCGATTCCCCAGGATCATCATCTTGAGGGAAGGCCTACTTCATGATGTTGATCTTGAGGGAAGGTGTTGAGAGTTCACGCTCAACATCATGTGATCATGTGTGCATAGCACCATCACGTGATCATATGTGCATAGCACTAACCTTATAGAGTGCTATAAAGGAAAGGGTTAGATCCCCTAACCCTAACCCTAAAAGGGTTTGTATATATTCTATTTTTTCAACTAAATCTAGTGTATAGTTAGTCATTTGTGGTGTGCTCTCTAGCTGTGCCCTCTCTCCTCATCTCCACTCTTCTCCTCTCCCCTCTTCATATTTTGTCAATTGCCATTGCAGACATTGTGATGGAGTTGGATAGTGACAGAGAGGCCTCCATAGTCGAAATGGGTAACGTACAATGCAACTTTTGTCTAGCGGTAGATGATGGTGGGTGAGAGGAGACAAATGAAGAGAGATAGATAGATAGATAGATAGAGAGATAAATATATATATATATATATATATATATATAGAGAGAGAGAGAGAGAGAGAGAGAGGCAGCTGCTCAGACTGAGGACTCAGATTGAAAGAGCAAGGAAGGGGAGATATCTATAAGGGAGAGATGGAGGCAGCAAGGTGGGAGGATCACGAAACTTCTGGAATGCCTCCTTCTCGAATGCTTCATGACTACTGTTAATGCATCTAATTTTGTTTGTAATGCTTACGTTAATCCCTTAATTCACATCTCCCATGCTCTGTGTTAATTCAAATACCCATTTTTTGAACATCGTGGGCACCTATTCTCGTATCAATTGAAAAGATACTACACCTCTAGTATTCATGTGATACCTTTATGATGGAGAGTAGTTCATAACACTGAACATAGTAGTAGCTGCTTCATGTTTGAATATAAACACATATGGTTGTATGACACTCGGGCTGCTCGTGAGTATTACTACGTATCGTAGCATTGCAGATGCTATCTACTTATGCCTAGGGTCGCCCACTGTATGCTCTATGTCAAGCAATGCTTAGGAGGCAGAGTAGTTGTTGATCCTTCTAGCTCGTGAAGACCTAGGACTTGATGGTTATCTTAGATGATTTGTTTGTCTTTATATAGTGATTTAGTTTATTCCAACTAACTCAATCGGTTCCTCTGCTCCTGTCACCTATGTGTGAATAACTCCATGTCTTGATGTGAACTGACTAAGCATAGGACAAAGCTTGATTTATGCATGTGATATAAAATAAGCATTTTAAGGGACTCTCCTTATCACATGTCCCACCCAAATGTTTAGAGGTTGGTCTTGATTTTAAGTCTTTAGATGAGGGGCATTGCTCTTATTCAAATCAATGTGATCCTTGCCATTGTAGAGCAGATCACGTGAATAGAAATCTTGACCATTTTTAAGTTATTTATGTAGAAGGCATGTAACTCAGCTTGTTGTAAAGATTTCAACATTAGTATTTAGTTTAGATAAAACCTATATGCTATATGAGTTCATAGTTTATCATGTCTAGACGAATTTTTACCAATGGCATGTATAGTCATAAAAAATGCCTAACAAGGTCCAATCTTATGAGTGTTGGTTGAAATCATGTCGTAAAAGTTTGTGTGGTATAGGCAAGTCAAGTATGGGCCACAAAACTTGCTTTAATCCATACAACTTATTTACAATGCTCACCCATTCTTTTCAAAGATATAATTCTCTACTGAATGTAATCCATGAAGATATGGAGCTATATAAAAAAATGTCAAGGTCTAGCAATGATAGTCTAACCAGTTCATATCATGTAGATACAAGCGTTTGTGTGTGTGTGTTTAGATTTAATAATCCCATCAATAAATGAACCATACAATTAATTCAATCATTTGGATAAAAAGGCACTGGTTGGAAAATATAAATAAATGAAACTAAATAGAAGTACCTTTTGACAATATTGAACGCCAAAACTTTTATAAAAAAGACAATAGGCAAGCCGGCAAAAGAATTTTTCTTTATATCGAGTTTGCTGACTAGAATTAGTACAAAAAATGTCGAATCTATTAGGTAGTCCAGGCACCGAGGTCAGGGTCCACTTACCTGCCACCATCCAAACCAACCAGTTGTTAGAACAATGAAGTTGAATTTGGGTAGACAGGTAATGCCTATATCCCCTGGCTTGTTATCACTTTACCAAAGAACATGAATAAACCTTCAGAATTCTAAGATAAAAAGGAGCCTTAAAGGAATTTATGAACATAGCGGGGTTTACATTCTAAAGAATTACACGATAAAGTGTAAAAATCCTAAGGGGGGGAATCCACTCCCTTCAAATGATTCATTACCAAAAAAGTTAACCATCAAGATTCATAAGGCATAATGACAAGTAAAATGATAGAAAGGGGTTATTTCACACCTATTAGTGCAAACATTATCCTCTTTGCAAATGCTAAGGGGGGTAGTCCACACCCGTATAAAATTGACTTCAAAATTTTTTAGAATTATAACGAAGGGGGGTATTCCACTCCCCTCAAATCAATTCTTTTTATGAGAACTAAACCATCACTCAAGTAGAGGAATTCACTTATTAAAAAAAAGAAGGGGGGTTTTAGGAGGATTAGTATCAGAAAAGAAAGAAATTAAGGTAACAACATGGTTTTAAATTAGATAGTAAATTACTTGAAAATGTTTTTGCAACATAAAGAAAATAAGACAACGAATAAAAAACTACTTGTATTTAACTAAATGTTAGATACATATATATATACATATATAAGTTCCATAAGAAAAGAAGGCATAAAAGAAGTAATTAACACACTTAGAAGGCAACCAAGATGAAATGAAATGAAAGCAAAACACAAAAAGAGGAGAAGTTATAAAAGTTTAGAAAAGGAAAAAAAGTAAAAGGAATAAAGACGAAAACTTACAATCCTAAAAGCCCATGTAAGCCAAAGCAATAATAGGCTAAGAAGAACCTAAATACTCAAATAAATAAATAAATATTAAAAAATATATAAAAGTAAAGCAACGATTAAAGCCTTAGAGGCGACAAAATGCAAAGACGGTCCGAAAAGAGAGTACGTAGAAGAAGGAGGCAGAATAGAGGAAGGAGGCGGCTAATTGTGTAGGAGAAGAAGCCAAACAATAGAGTTAACATATGTAAATTCGGAAGGGTAGAAGGAGGTGCAAAGACAGAGAGCACGTAGTCATGCCACTGCAAGTTCCGAGAAGGAGAGTGTGTAGTCATGAGCAAGCAATGTGAGCAATCATTAGGTAACTAGCATGCTTAAGCATCACATAGTTTGAGCTTTCACGATCGTCGCGAGCTAGCTAGTTTAGTGAGTCAAGAACAAAGAAACGTCCTTAGCACAGGACTAGTCAGACACTAGAGTGAGCAACCAACCAACAGACAAAGGCAAAGTGTGGTATCGACCTTGAGAGGTAGACTTTTTGCAAGCTTTGCCAAAAGTAGGGCAGAAACCTACTAGTAGCCGGGCAAGGGGCTGTGTGAAAAAAAGAGGTTATGAAGGAAGCTAGCAAGACGGCGAGGTGGTAGATCAGTGAGAAGAAGAGCAACAAGAAGTTATAAAAAAGGGGAGGAACAAGCAAGGGCGGTGGGTTGTGTAAACCAATGTAATGTTCACATGTGGGTTAGGTAGGGGTGGCTAGGTACGGTGTAATTGGTTAGGTAGGGGTAAGAATGGGGTTGGGGGGTTTGCATGTAAGGGTTAATGGGAAATTAGTTAGGGGGTTTAAAAAGTTAAGGGAGTATATGACAAGGGGGGTTTAAGGCATTGGGTTGACATGTGGTTGGGGTAAAAGGGGTTTCAAAGAGACTGAGTTGTGTGGACCATAATTAGGGGGTTAGATAAGGTTGCGAATGTGAAAGAAAATACAAATAAAGGGGGTAGTATAATAAGAGAGGGTGTAGGGGATTAATATAGTATAGTATAGGGGCATAATGAGTATTAAGTAACACTTATGATTAATAGCTATCTAAGGGGTACTAGTTAGCAAGGGTTATTAGTTAAGCTAAGGGCAATAGTTATCTAAGGGGCAATAGTCTAGAAATAAATTAAAAATAAAATCTTCTAAGTAACCTTATAATACACTCAAGGGCATTAACCAAAATGAAGACTCTATAAAAATAGTGATAACTCAAGATGCCAAGTTTGATGATGAATAGGACACAATGAAAATGCTAATCAAAAAGATTTGTTCAGTCTAAAAGTCATGACTCTGAGCTTGAAGGTTTGAAAGAGGACAAGGGAGCAACATTAGAAAATCAAAAGTCACTAGATGAAAACTTTAAGAGGCCTAGACAATTCTATAGACATTGAAGGATAATAGTGCATATGATATGGTTAAATCTAGTTAAATCTAGAGAAATGTAGTGCGGTATGTGGGATCAAAAGGTCCATAGACCATAAGAGAAAAGGAAATGTATGATAACTACAAGTAAACCCAGCTATTACCTTCGACAAATGGGTTAGGGCAATAGAGAGAACAAAGATATTCTTTAAAGGAATTAAAAAAAGAGTGGAAAAGTCAAGACAGGAGAGATGAGAGAAACCAAACTGACTGGGCCTTTTTGGTAAGGAAAAACATTAAAAAACTCAAACCCGCTAAATGCACGCACTGGAAAAAAGAAAAGAGCAAAAATTCAAGAGCCTAAAAAGGCACCCTGTTGGCTCCTTGACACATTAAAAGACAACAAACAAGATACTCCTCTGCCAGCCTGTACGAGAGCAGCTGTCCGAAAAGAGCATGCTAGTTTTTTTGCTTATGCTTTGGTTGCTACAGCATGCAATGAAGAGCCCTTAGGTCATCAAGATGCCTTTCAGAATGATTGTTGGATGAAGGCCATGGAAGCTGAATTGGATTCTATCCATCAGAATAACACTTGGGAGTTGTGTGATCTGCCTCATGGCAAGAATTCCATTGGAAGTAAGTGGGTTTACAAAATCAAACGGAAAACTGATGGATCAGTGGACCGTCCCTTCCCCTCTTAACCCTCTCCTCTCCCTCTCCCTCAACCCCTCCCTTCCCCCCCTCTCCGCCTCCCCCCTCCCTCCCTCAACCTGCCTACCTGCCCCCTTGCCTATGCCCTCTAGTCCCCTCTTCCCACACCCTCAGCCCGCCTCCCCTCCGCCTTTCTTCCTCTCCCCCTCTCCCCCCCTCCTCCCTTGCCCTTAGCCCACCTCCACCCCCCACCCCTTCTCCCGCCCCCTTCCCCGCCTCTCAGCCCCTCGGCCTTTCTCACCTCTCTTCCCTCCCCCTTCCCCTCTTCCTATCCCCTGCCCCTTCAACTTGCATCTCCCCCCTTTTCTTGCCTCCCTCCTCCCTGCCTGCTTCCTCCTCTGACCCCTTCTCCTCCTGTCTCCTCTTCCTGCCCTCTTCGTCATTCTCCTCCCCGTAGCCTTGTTGGAACGGACGGAGCTTTCTTCTGTTCGAGTCGACCTTCTCATCTCGATTGGCGATGGATCCTCCCTCAGCCAATCCTTCTCCGCCTCCACCGGCCACGAAAACTATCACATTTTCAAAAGATGAGTTTCAAGTTGAAGAACTTTCAACAACTCAAGAAGGATGTAGAGCTTGAATGCTTGACCACTTTGATCGCATGCATTTATGGATCTCGCCCTTCTAGATCACACGCTGAACACTGGATGCTTGTGGTGCTTCCCCCAGACCTCACCCCTCGATTTAGAGATGTTTGCCTCTTCGAACGAGGCTTTTTCCAGGTTGTTTTTTACTCTCCAGAGGCTGCGAACTCCATGCTCCAAGCCTATACCTGGGACACAAGAAAATTTTCTTTAGTGCCTTCTCTCTAGGCTCTGACCCTATGGAGGAGGATAAGGAGGTGTTTTTGCTCTTCATCAAGTTTCTCGGGCTCCTCTAGGTCTACCATCGCCTTCTTTAGGTGATTGGGGAGCACTTTGGTATGGTCATTGAGGTCCCACCCCTCCCTGGGTTGCCTTTGACAGCTATCTCTGCAGAGGCAACCAAGTCTGACGAGGCCCCTAGAGTTAGGATCCTTACGAAGGACCCTAACATTTCAAATAATCATCTTTCTCCAAAGCCCGGATGGATTTTTGTTTCGGTAGAGAGTGGAGGTCGCAGGTAGGCAGGACCAGTGTAGGATCTGCAGGACCCTTGGGCATTTCGCTAGGGATTGTTGCCCCAACAAGAAGAAAAGGCCCAAAAAGCCTTCTAGTACAACAGCTCACTCCCCTTCGCCCTCGACAGGGGGTGGGACAGCTCCTGCGCTTGCTCCTCGACCTAGGTAGGGTGGTGGTACTGCTCCCCCATGACAGAGCCTCCCCCTCCATAGAGTGCCCGCCTCTTGCCTCTAGTGCCTCACATCCCCCAGCAACACCCGCAACACTTCATTCGGTCGCAGTTCGTATGCAGCCTCCACCCCCGATAGTTCAAGAGGTGGTCATCCTCAACTACACCTCCTTAGGAGCTTTGGAGTCTCATGTTCTGGTTGTTCCTAGTGTTGCACCTCACGCAGTCCAAGACACTTTAGCTGCATTTGCAGCCCCGGTTGCAGCCTCTCACCTGGACCCAAAGGTTGCCCCTCTCCCTGACCTCGCACATTCTCTGGTTGGAGGGGCCTCCGCAGGTTTTTAGACACAGGGCTCTTAGGAGAAGTCTTCAGCTCCCCTTTTGGATAGAGAAAAGGTGGTTGGGTACCTCATTATCCTCTGAAGGGATCCTCCTCACCCCTATGTCGGGCCTGATTCATAGGAACTCCTTTTCAGCCTTGGCAAATTTCCACGAGAAGGACTTACCTTTGGTGAGGTAGTGATTGGGATTCCTATTGACAAGGCATCTTCTCCTTCAGGTGAAAAGGTGTTTTCTCATGTTGATTTTCTGCCACTTGGTTCCATCCCTCGCTCTTTGAGTAGGAGGTCTTCCCCTGTTGAAGGGTTTGTTTCTGCCACTAGGTCGAGTAAGATGCTCCATTCTACATCCTCCCACTAATGAAGATTGTTAGCTGGAACATACAAGGCCTTGGTGGCGTCCCTAATTGCCACCGCATACACCTGATTCAGAATCAGCTTCCTCTAGGTGTTACTGGCGGTTCTATTAACGCTTTACTCTTGCAGGAGCACAAACTGGATGTGAGTGATTGTACAAAGTCAGGCAAAGCTACTTTCAGGTCACACCTTTTGGTCATGTGCCTTTAGTACTAGGGGAGGTACTTGTATTTTAGTTTTGGATTATTTTCTCCCCTTGGTTGTCAGACATGGTGTGATCCTCATGTGATCTTATCCTCTAGTGGGTTCTTCTTTTGATTGGGGGTCACAAGGTTGCACTCCCTTTATGCCCCTAATAATAGAGGGGATCATGTATTGTTTTGGAAGGGGTTGCTCTCCTGGGCCCCCATTGCAAATTCATGGGTCATAGGAGGGGACTTCAACATGGTAGAGTTACCCTCAGATAAAAAAGGGGGCAGAGAGGGCGGCATCCATTCTTTGGAGAGGGCAGCATGGGATGCCTTCCTCTTCAGTTTGCGTGGCAAAGATGTTTGGCTTGATGATGCTTTTCACACTCAGTGACACAGTCACTCTTGTTTTCTTGCTCCAATAGGAGGACGTAGATGCCTGTCCATGCACGAATTGATCGATTTTATGTTGATGATTGGGCCTTGGATAGAGGAGGATCAGTTTGCATTGCTACTGGGGTTTCCACTTCGAATCACTTTCTGGTAGTCTGATGGTTTCCGAGCCACATTTGAGAGGACTTTCTACCAGCATTAGGATTCCTGATACCCTTTATGTAGAGGAAGACCTCTCAGAGGCAGCTTTGCAGATCTGGGTTTCTCATGTGCAGGGTGGAGTGCCCTCCCCTTCACATATGGCGATAGCCCTCTCTCATATTAGCAACTTTTATCATCTAGTTGCTAGTACCAGGAGACGTGAGATTCTCAGATGAGAGATTGGTGTTCGCCAGCAATTGGCAACTTTGCAGAGGGAAGAACAGAAGAGGCCACTTGATGCTTGGAATCAGGAGCGCCTTGCTGCAGCAAGGGCTCATTAGCAAATTTTGTTGGATCAGAGAGCAGAGTTTGCCTTCCATGCATAAGAGTCCTTTTGGATATAGATGGGAGGTAGAGTCAATAAGTAGTTCTTCTCTACTCATGGCCCCAGACATAGTAGAGAGAGTGCGTCTTAGCTTATTGACTCAGACTGAGTTTTGCAGTCAGATCCAGATGTCATCATGCACATAGCTACACATTTTTATGCCTCTCCTCTTTCAGTAGTTCCTAGTAGTGTGGTTGTAGATGATGGCAGACAGGTCATTTGGCATTGTATCCCTAGGTTGGTGAGTCCAGATATGAGAGTCTCTCTTGATGCACCTTTTACCAACCTAGAATTCAAGATTGTTCTTCTTGCCCTTCATACGTGAAAATGCCCAAGTTCAGATGGGCTTACACCCTCTTTTTTATTGAGCTTTAGGGATATGATTAGGGATCACATCACCTCAGGCCTACAAGGTGTTTGGGACTCCAGTGAATGCCTAGTTCACTTATGGAGGGTCTCATACATTTTATCCCAAAAGGGAGGTGTAGAATTTAGTATCATAGTGAAGACCCAATTGGGAGATTGTTACAAAATCTTGGCGAAAGCAATCTGCCTGCAATTGCATCCCTTACTCCCTGATCTTATTCATGATACACAAACAGGGTTTGTTCATGGCAGAAGCATTTTTTATAATATATTCTCCTGTTGGGAAGCTTCTGAATGGGCCATGCAGAGCAGTCAAAAGCTTGCAATTCTACTCCTGGACTTTGAAAAAGCAAATGACAGGGTAGATTGGGTCTTCTTGGAGGGCACCCTTCATCACTTTGGATTTTCAGATGCATGGATCAGAGGGGTCTGAGCCTTGTACAAGCCAGCCCATATTTCGACATCAGTCCGTCAGGGATGCCCTCTTGCCCCTTTCTTTTTCCTCTTTGTGGCTGAGGCTATGAGCATTTTTCTGAGGTCTCAAGCTGACATTCTTGGGCTTAGACTTCTACTCAAATGGGAAGAGGACCTCGTGGATTACGAGTTAGCGGATGACACTGCTATCTTCTTGGAGGCCTCTCCTCATACTCTCACTTCCTTCAGGACAACTTTGGATTTGTTTTGTAGTGCAATAGGTGCTCACACCAATTGGAACAAGTCCAATGGCTTTTGGATTTGTGATGATGACAATCCATATTGGGGGGCTAATTTGGATTTCACATGGTTTTAGAGGGGTGTGTCAGTCAGATACCTAGGATGCCAGGTTGGTTTGGGCATCTCCTCTTTGCAGCAGTTTGCTCCTGTGTTGGAGAGCATTAGGAGGAAACTCCTTTTCTAGATTCAGCGAGACTGGACCACACAAAAAATTAATGTATTCACAATAGTACAAAGGTAGAGAGAAAAGCTCAACCCAAGACCACTCAAAATATAGCTCATGAGGTGGGAGATAAAGTCAATCCTAAAAAACCCCTACTATAAACAGTAGGGGTGGAAAAGCAATTTCATCCTAAAAACCCATCACAAAACCCCATCAATGCAGCAGAGAAAATCTCAATACACAACCTTTTTCATCATATGAAAACCTATATTAGAGCAAAGTGAAAAGAAGGAGAATGATGATGTCGTTGAAGAGGGCACCACTAAATGACTAGAAATAGAGCAAACATGAAGATCAAGCATGAACTTTCAACTAAGTCAAGCATCTACCAAGAACCTCCATGTGTTGATCGGGAGTGGTAAACACCCTCCATTGTTGTAACAAGAGCCGATTGGAAAGGAAAGGGGGAACGACTTCCAAGTAGAAGGCTACAGGGGAAAGGGGGAAGGAAGGGGGGGTGGCAGTGAACAAAACTTAGCACTACTGCCCCCACAAGCAGTGAGTGGCTAGTTATAGAATGAAAGAGGAGCTATGCCAAATTTCACTTATTTTGGGTTCCTTCATTTATAAAAAAAAAATTCATTTGCAAAGTTATACAAGAAACGTAGGCAAGAGAAACTAGAAAGAGAAATTGGTCAAACTTCTTTTGGGATTTCAAATCCATACTATGTCAAGAAACTCAAAAGTAGGAATGTTTACTATTGCATGCTGTTTACATAGACTTTGATAAGGTGTTTATTTAGGCAAGATAATCTTGAAACAAATATTGGTCAAACTTCTAGTGGGCCTTTAAAGCCATACCATGTCAAGAAACTCAAAAGTAGGAAGGTTTATTGTTGAAAGACGCTTTTGGTAAGATGTTTATTTTAAATAATAGAATCTAGAAATAAAGAATGTTCAAACCTCTTTTAGGACTTTTAAGAAACTCAAAGGTAGGAAGCCATAGTATGTCACAAAACTAAAAGTAGGAATGTTTATTGCTGCAAGATGTTTACGTAGACTTTGATATGGTTCGATAAGATTTGGATGACATGAGATATGGATGTAGTGGAGTGGCGAAAAGTGCATTAATGAAGGCCAACGGAACTTTGAGTATATCAGAGGAATATTGGGCTATTATTAAATTTATGATTGAAAGATAGTGGCCAAGATAAGGATAGATAAAGCTTAGACAAAGGAGGCAAGTATGCCTTGAAGAAAAATTTGAAAGTCAACACATTTTGATTTTCATGTGTAAGTATGTATTTTTACTTCTATACCATGGTTGACTCATGAAGATTTCATTCGTAACATATATATAGAAAAGACTACAAAAGGTAACTAACAAGTAAGGATATATAGGATAGATAGCAAGAGAGAAGGTACAATAGATGTAAGTGTAAAAAAAAAGGTAGAAGTGAAATTGACAAGAGCAAAGACAAGATATAGGACATCATCTATATTACTAGAAAAATTTGCATCATAGCAGTGGGCTATCAAATTCAAAATCCTTGCTATACCTCAACACATTCCATACATACCCTTATAGTATTGTAAGATTTTCTTCATAGCTCTCAAATAAGATTGTCTTAGTTCTTATTCAAACCCCATTAGTAAGCAAACTGCATTAAGATGACTATGTTTCAAGTCAATCTAACCTCCCACCAATTGCCCAGATATATGCATCCACTTGTGCAAAACCATCAAACTTGCTTAGTTCTCAATTGGTTTCTATAATTGTTTCCATGGGCTTGCTATTTGTCATGTTGTCCCTTTCAAAAGCCCATTGCATATACCCTCAACAATAAGAGACTGCTTTAAATATGTAGCACACTACTATAGTATGCCATGCAATACGCACATGCAATAATAGCATGCTTCAGATCTATAGCACACTCCTATGCCCATGCAATGTGCATCCACCCTAGATTTGCCTATGTCAAATTACCTTTATTTCATCCACCAAAAAATGATCACTAAGAAACCTTGCGTATGTTTAAACAAATGCAAGTCTAGATCAGGATCAGTTTTGAGAAGAACTTTTCATACATATTTAGTTTGTGAATATTAAGGTCTAGGTGCTCGATTGAGACTGTAAAGATCCTTCTAATTTTGCATGCAAGTTTCTCTTATATTTTCTTTAGGATTTATTTTGAAATCATTCTGGCTATATGATGTAGGCTCGCTCTTCTAATAAACCATTAGGAAATGTTGACTTATCATCCAAATGATCTAGTTTTCACCCATAATGGGAAGACACTGCAACTTCAATGCTTATGGTTGTCCATTAAGCAACATAAGAAAATGTCTCATTATAGCCAATCCATCTTACAACTATTCTAGCTTTCTACTTGTCTATACTTCCATTTAACTTGTAGTTTATCTTGTAGATCCAGCTACTACAAGTCATATGTTCTTTCCCTCATTGTGCCATTCCACCAAATTTAGTTGTCATTCTTGTGGTTTGATTATACTCCCACATTCTTTTTGCCTTGAAATATCTTTAAGGTTTGTAGGATCATGCAAATCTACAACTTGTGCCATCAATGCAAGGTTTACTTGTTTTTCTTTTAAAACATAAAGGAGGGTTTTATATTAACAAGTCAAAGTGAATTGTTATAGAAAATACAACTGTTCCTTTCAGAAACTGCAACCATCACTGCTTAGAGAATCTAGTATTCTTCCTTTGGGACAGACATGCCAGGGCAAAAGGTAATAGATACAACAATAGTGTTAGAAGGGCGGTGTGTCTATTGTGCATATCTTAGCTCCACATTGCACTAGGATTCACCTTGTCTCTAAGGCATCTCTTGACACCCATTATTTGACTTCTAGTAAGGTTCCAGACTTTGGTTGAGTACCTACAGCTCATGAACAGATGGGGAATGTCCTCTGTCTCCCTTTTGCAACGTGCACATTTTTTGTCCCCATGCCAAATTCTTTGGGCTTTGCTGGTTGTTCAGACTCATTTGTGAATGATGAGCCATAGCAAGCAAGACCCTTTCTCCGAGATTTCCTTATCCCACATCTTCTCAAGCCTCCTTTCCCACACTGCCACTGGGTCTCATCTTATCCATTTTCAATTGAGATGTGCAATTAGGTCTTCTTGGTGATAGGAACTAGGCAGAGTTGATTTTGCCCCGCCCATCTAAACTCTCTGATCGAAGGCTTGGCCCTTCCTCCCATCCATGTTAGGAATTCAACATCCCAAAGATTCTGTCGCACCTTGATTAGGGTGGCATCAAATCAATTGAGTCTGAATTTTGCCGCTACAACCTCTTCGCTCTTCCACCTTTTGTTTAGTGTGTCCCACATGTCTTGCCAGCATCTAATTCCTTTTTTGTTGAGGCGGAGAGCCGCTTTGACGGCAAGTTTGTCTGTCGGGTATGAATTCTAGATGACTAAAAACCAAACAGAGTCCTGGCTGGTAGAAAGTTCCTATTTTCCTCGAGAAACCTTTTCAAAGGAGATGCAGCTTGAGAAGTTCCCATGCTTTCCACATCTCCTTCCATAGTTCCGATCCTTTGGCCACGAAGCATTCCCTGCTGGGGCTGAAGGCAGCATCACAGGTGATCTAACCACACTTTTTACAAGTGCAACTTTGTCTTTTGAAGTTTGTATAAAGAAACAACATCATATACACAACCACATGTACATAGTCGCTACAACCCATCATCAAGAGTAAGGACTTGTTTTCCTTGTATTGGTGGCATAATATCTCATTGCTTAACGATGACCATAACTACAACTGGACCTCCCTATTGACCCTTCTTTCTAGGAGTTGACCCCTACCTTGGAATGGCATTAAGTAAGATCTCTTACGTCAAGGTCCGCGGTCGGCTCGAATTTTCCAACCATCCGAACCATGGCACTTCCTTCAAGGAAGACTCAATCTGTGGACGCTCACGTCAGAGTCGAAAGCGATTCCATGGCTTGCTTTGTTGGCTGTTGGAAGTAAGTTCTCGGGTCACTATCACATTTGAAGATACTTTCAAGGCTTGTCGCGGGGCCCTCGACGTACAAGAAAGCCTCAAGGGTCTTGGGAGGCTTTTCCCCAAGATGAACGGCTGGAGTTCTATCCATTTTCATCTTGGGGAAGAGCCTCGCTTGAGCTTTTTCCCTAATACCCAAGGAGATCAAGGGTGGGTTAAAGGGTTGGGTTAATATAGTATTTAGGTCTGGCATGTTGGGAAATCCATTTTGTGCAGATCTTCTTCTTTGGCAGGCAATTATTGGGTGCCTTGGCATTGGGTGCCTTGCCAGGGACGGTGGATCGATCGCCCACATCAGGTACGATTGCTTCCCCGCTCTATTCTCATTCTCTCCGTCCAGATCTCTTCCCGCCTGCTCTCTGCCGGCACCCAAGGTTAGGTTTTGCATCGTTGGGTCGTGTGTGTTTGTGTGTGTGTGAGAGAGAGAGAGAGAGAGAGAGAGAGAGAGAGATCAGATGCACTGGAATGATCACGATTTGATGCAGCGAGCGGTAATACGGTGGGATCACTTGCTTCAGATTTACATCTTCCATTACTGGGTGTTGGTTTTATCTTCCCTGTGTGTATGAGACACGAGAGAGAGAGAGAGAGAGAGAGAGAGAGAGAGAGAGAGATTTGAATTCCTTTAGACGTAGAATGAATCGATCGAGAGCATGAGTCTGAGATCTGTGACAGATGCCATTTTGGGTACGTCCGGCTTTGGCATTTACTAAAGCAAAATTTCAAGTAGTGACAGCTCAAGAACAATCGTTCTTTATTTCTCGCCATGGTTTTTGTTTGCGAAGTTTTGATATTGGACCTGAATTGGGTTTTTTTTGGAATAAAGCAGGTCTTGAGAGCCGTCGATTGGTTGTTTGACGTTGCTGAAGTTTGCAAAGGTGTGTGTACGTAGAATTGTTTGCTGCACTGAAAATGGACAGCAACAAAGATGCCGCACAGAGGTGTGTGGACATCGGCAACAAAGCTTTGAAGGACGGGGATAAGACTCGTGCTTACAGATTTTTAGCAAAAGCCAAACGGCTGGACCCCAATCTACCTTTGGAAGATGTGTTGTTATCATTGTCAAAGGAAAATGAAGAGCAAGGAGGCTATGATAGGGACTTACCTCAAGATAATCAGGCTGATAAGGACTTCGGGGAGCATGAGACAAGTAGCTCAGGTGTGGGAATGAACCGTTGCAATGGTGATTCTGCACCGCAGACAGCTTCAGAATTCACTGCTGATCAGATTGAGATTGTTCGTCGGATCAAGAGGACCAAAGACTATTACCAGATTCTAGGACTGAACAAGGATTGCTCAGCTGAAGAAATTAGAAAAGCATATAGGAAGATTTCTTTGAAGGTCCATCCCGATAAGAATAGTGCTCCTGGGGCAGAGGAAGCTTTCAAAATTGTTTCAAAGGCATTTGCTTGTCTAAGTGATCAAGAACTTCGGAAAAAATATGATCAATACGGCCCGGAGGAAGCTCATGAGGTAGCTCATCAGAGAAATTCTAGGCGGCACAGCAACGGCTTTGTCTACGAAGAAATGTTTGATGCAAATGAGATTTTCAATTCGTTTTTCTTTGGCACGCCCTATGCAAGCAGTGGATTTCAACGTGCACATTTTGTGAGGACTCATAGAGCAGCTGGACATCAAGGTGGGGGAGGCCAAACCCGAGAGGTACATTCTGGAGGTTTGCTAAACTTCTTACAGCTGCTACCTATTCTGGCCTTGTTTTTAATTAGTATTTTCCCATTTTCCAAGCCTATCTACAGTTTAGAGCAAGCTGCACCGTATCAAGTTCAATATCAGACCAAAGAGCACGGGGTGCCATTTTTTGTGAAGTCGCATGATTTTGACAGAGATTATCCTCTTGGAAGTCCATCTCGTAGGAGTGTTGAAGCCCAAGTTGAAAGAGACTACACAGAAATTCTTGCTCATAACTGTCGTAGAGAACTGGGATTGCGGCAATGGAATCCTTCAATTAGAATGCCCAACTGTGACCGGCTGAAGGATTTCCGTGTTTACTGATGTTCTTGTGTACACGTGCGGATGGGCTGGGAATCTTCTGTCTCTGTACCATCATTATTCTTGAAAGGTCTAAATTTAGCCGTTTGACAATGGCAGCTCAGTAATTCAAAGTTTGGGGGCTATTTCATCTTTTAAGGTCTCTGATGGCAGATATGATATCTGTTCTTTTAATTTAATGGGATAATAGATGGCATATTTGTGTTAGTATGTCTAATTTTTCAAAATACTTTTTTTGGGTGGAGAAATTGAAGCCATTGTGAGTTTCACAGCAGATGTGAAAAGCGATTGGCGAACTTGGGAGCATGAACTGTAACTGTAAGCACGATTAGGCGCGTTGAGGGTCTAGCAGACTTATGCAAGGCCTTAATAAGGTCTAGTTGTAATGATATTAAAGTTAAGACCAAGCTTCAACGTAGTGGAGTTGAATAAAACTCCCGTCGAGGCTTGCACAACTTTTTGAGAATAAATACAGAAAAAGGGAGGGGGGGGGGGGGATCTCTGAAATCTGGTGTCTTTGCAGACAAACTCTCTGTGTTTTGTTCTTGGTCTTTATGCACTAGTTTCGTTGTTAATTATTAATCTTCTTACTTATGTTGTCCTCGAGAAAACTGGCGATTCTTTGTGTTACAAATACATAGTTAATGGGCCGTTGCGCCTCTCTTTGTCAGTGTTTCACACTCAGAAGACAGGGTATGTGAGTTACTTTTCAAAGAGAAGGTTCTCTGTATTTGGTTCTCTCTTATGTGTACAATTGCATGGGTTCTAGAGGGTGGATGATCTAGACATACACCGGCTGAATCTCTCTCTCTTTGTGCCACTCTTTGTCAGTGTTTCACACACACAAGACAGGGTATGCCAGGTACTTTTCAAAGAGAAGGCTCTCTGTATTTGGTTTCCTCTTATGTGTACAACTGCGTGGGGTTCTAGAGGGTGGGATGATCTAGACAATCTCTCTCTCTCTCTCTCTTTCTCAGGATGGAAAGGTTTATTTGTGCAGGGGTCCCTTTGCCCCCACTATGCATGACACACCTAGACCCATGTGTCCATTTATGAGTCTGCATTCATTCACTGAATTGCATATATGTAGGTACACATGACAAAAGTTTCTCTGGCTGGGCAAGAGTGCATCAAATCACTCTTTAGGGGTTTATAAATCTCTTGCTGCCATAGGGTATACTGCGTGCAAAGTAGTGTAATGACTTAAAATTCTTAATCCTGGGTTTAATTATAATAAGCATCTTCCTTCAATCATCCTTTTCCTTGGCGTGGTCTTCCAAAGTTAAATTGTTCTTGTTGGTGGGTGTCTTCAACTCTAAGCAAGCAGATAGTGCTCTGATACAAACTTGGAAGAAGAGTTTTGTTCTGGCTCAAATGTAAGTCGATAAGGCGGCAAGAACATGAAGATATCTCTCCATTATGGTACTTGTTTGCCTTTTATTTCCTCTGCTCTTTATGGTAGTTTGTCTACTGATTTGCTATTGCTTTTTGAGCAATTATAGACCCTCAAACAATTGGGTAGACACCTTATTCAACTTCTTTGACTCAAATAGGACTTTATGTAGTTTGTCATTACTCATTTGCCATTGCCTTCTGAGAAAGAATAGACCCTCAATAATTTGTTATGCAGTTTATTGGACATCTTTACGAATGTGACTTGTGCATGATTTTGTGCATTTGGCAAGTGAGATGGTTTGAAGCTTTGGCTTATTGTTTTATCTGCGTGTTACCTGCTTTGTCAGTGAAGATGTGAAGTCCTGAGATTTGGGCTTGGTTGAAAGCTGTTTGTCCTAGCGAATTATTTTGGTTGAAAGCTGTTTTTCCTAGTTAATTGTCTTGGTTGAAAGCTGTTTGTCTTAGCTAATTGTTTGAGTCTTTGGCAATGCAGCTCCCTAAGTTGCTCCATTGTGAGTAGTTTCTTATTGCTGTGTTTTTCTGCAATGGTGTCTTTAAAGAAAGCTTGACAGTTGTTAGCTTTAGTATTAGTGATGGTTGCATGTCTTTAAATTCATTTTGAGGTTGTCTATAACGTACCCTCTTCTTGCAAAAGTTCCTTCCGCTTATGTTAAATGTTTAAACTACATTTGGAAAGAAAGATGGGACACAACGTAGCAAATACTGCGATTGACATAGACACGGACTTGGAAAAATTCTCGAATAATTAATGTGTTCTGTTTTGCATCTCCTAACTTGTTAACTTCCACATATCCACTCGATTCTTCTTGACATAGATAAGCCTCACACAGCAAAGCCAGCTCTCAGAACAAAACAAAACAAATTGATAAAGTCACAAAGTGTTGATTTCTTTTGTTGGAAAAACTACTTTTTCACGAATGTGAAGTTTGAATCCATATACCCAAATATCATGACCTTCGAAGTGTACCTTCACCATTTGTAAAATGAGAATTGCATTCTTACCCCTTTTGACTCTTTTGCCTTATCTGCATTGATTGAAACATATGCGTTCCAAATACAACTATTTTGTGAAAATAGTGATAAGATGTATAAAAACTATGGAAAATGTAATTTCCTCAAAGAAAACGTATGAATACAACTTATGAAATTTCAAGAGCACTTGAAGAAAAGAAAAAGATGGTCAATACACATGGAAGAGAGCTTGAAGCATTTGGCATTACGAGAAGTAGAAACAAAAATAAAGGAAATTATGGTTGCTATGCAACAACAATACCTATCCCACAATCTTGCATCAAGCGCAAGGTGGCAAACATAAGGAAATGTGCAATTAATATAGGAGACAAAAAATCTGTTACTGCAAGAAACTGACATCAGCTCGGAAAGCATATCAATATAATACCAAACACTTGCAAAAAGAAAAAGCAAAGAATATGTATTGCCGATAATGTCACCAATCAAAAATACATAGAGATGTTTGGAAATTCATCGAGACATGTGAAAAAATATATAAGAGAAATAAAGGACACTCCTTCATGCGATTGCTTATCATGAGAAAGAATGGTCTTCAAAATACAAAGTCTCCCATTCCAACCACCAATACCCAACTTCCCCATGTAGTTGATGGACCCACACATGTCCAATTTGACCCCCTCAGTGCATAAAAAATAAGTTCATACCTCTGTATGGGACAAGATTTGGCATGGTGGCTTGGTACTGTATTTATTTAGAGTTACACCAGTATTGTCCCATTATAAGATACAAAGCCCTACATTTAGCCTCACCGTACTAAAATCCATCAACAAAGCGTGCGGTTGGCAAACACATATGCACCTTAAAACAAGGCCTTGTCCTATTCCAAATGCAACAAAACCTAGCATGAATATTTGTCCCATTGTGATTTAGGGGCTTAGCACATGGGAAGAAATAGGATGGGAATGGGAAAAGGTGGTCCCAAGTGGTCCCATGCAGATTTCTATCCTATTCCCATCCCACCATGTGCTAACAAAAAAAAAAACTAGGGATGGGTTTAGGTGGAAGAGGACACATCATTTCATGTGTTTAGGAGGTGGGGACCACATGGACACATGTCATCCTCCCATGTTTTGGAATTCCTAAAAAAGAGGAACCCAATTTGGGTGCAAGGGTCTAGAGGCCATGGTCCAAGATGGGAGAAAAAGTGGCTACTCCCATTCTAAATCCCTCCTAGACCATATTGGTCTAGGATGGGAGTAATGATGCCAAAAATATTCCCATCCTAAAACCATGCTAGCCTCATCCATGTGCTAAGGCCCTTAGAGGCGTATAAATTTTGGTCCCACTCCAAGCACCAATACCCAAACATTAATGGCCCAACATGTGCCCCCGTGCATGCCCCTAGGGGTATAATGAAAAAGTGCATATGCAGACCTTTGTATAAGACAATATGTTTGCATGATGCTCATTCCCATAGTGCTCTTAAGGCACACCAAGTATTGTCCAATTACAAGAATGGAGCCCCGCACTTGGCCTTACCCTACTAAAAATTTATCAGTGCCGCGTGCATGTGCGTGCTAAAACAAGGCCTTATACCACTCCAATCCTAGAATGAATCTTGGTCCCTACATGATTTAGAGGGCCACCAATTGTGGTTCAATTTCTAAAACCAATGCCAAACTTCCCTATTTAGTACCAACGTTGGTGGATTCATGTGTCATTCAAATGACAAGATTAAACGTTCAAAAGCTAGTCATTTTGTGCTTCCCATTTGCTAAAATTCCACAACAAATACATGTCTTCAGGAGGGCAAAAAAGGGGTTCTTCCATAGCCTCCAATGGTATAGAGGAGAAGATGTGTAGACCCTCCACAAGGGAGAACCTCCTATGTGAATTCACAAAGGAGAGAGAGTGGACACCTAGCTCCATATCCATCTCTCATTATACTTTGGAGGCTAGGGAGAGGGAGAGTTTGCATCATGAATGCGCTTGCATGGGATGTGGAAGTGTACTACTATGAAAGATGACTCCCAATCTTCCATGAATCTAATGTTGACTTTTTTGACCAGAAGGATCACCCCTAATGGATTCACGAGGTAAAAGGGTCATCACATGCATGCACTAGCTATGTAGCTCTGCATTTAAGAGAGTTATGGAATTTTGGCACCAACCTAGAAAGAAAAAGGATTGGGATTTAGACTCATTGAGGTTGAATTACCAATGCAAAATGAGAGAGACTTTTACTCTCATTGGATGTTGAGTAAGATGTCTCAAGTGCTTAGATCACAAAAGAAAAAGAATTGGGATTTAGACTCATTGAGGTTGAATTCCTAGTGCCAAATGAGAGAGACTTGTGCTCTCATTGGATGTTGAGTAAGACGTCTCAAGTTCTTAGATCACACAAGGATTAAATTTGTAGGGCAGTGTGAGACATGGAGAAGGCAAGCCTACTTGGGCTCACGAGGATGATATCCCAAAAAGTATGAGCAACAATGAGGGGCAATGGCTGTTAGGATGGCTGAAGTGGAACAATCCTAGCTAGGTTTAGGAGGCAAGAATACCTTCAATGAATATTTTGTAAGTTTAGTACTCTTTGTCTTTTTTTAGTATGTTTGGATTGTAGCTTCTAAATTATATGAAGTAACATGTATCCTGATAAATGTTAGGATATCAAAATTAATAGTGCATCTATGGAGGAAGAATATACATATTCATTGGACATTAAAATGTAAGATCTCTTTTGATACAATGTGGAACACATTAAAGAAAGATGCTCTTTTGTACCACCCCAATCTAAATAAGCCATACCTCATTTGAGGTAATGCATTTGAAGGTGGACTCGGCTCAATTTAATTGCAAATGGATGAAGCCAATCATTGGAAATCAATTGTATATCTTATTTGATCATTGAACGCTCTAGAAGCAAGATATGTGGCCATGGAACTTCAATGCCTAGCTGTTGTGTGGGCTATCACAAAATTGCATCCTTACATTGATGGCACAACATTTGAAGTGCAAATGGATCATGCCACACTAACTAGTCTATTGAAGAAAAGACATCATCACGGCTGACTTGCCAAGTTGATTACAAATTTACCATTTCATATAGGCCAAGAAAATTGAGCAATGTGGTGTATGCTTTCGCCTATTTCTATAACACAAGAAAGTTTTCAATTACCAATAATGTCAAGAACTCCTCTCCCTCTTCCTCCCAATGACATTCACTCTTCCCTCTACAGTACAATTGATTGATGTTTAGCTACAATATCCTAAGGTATTAAAAGTGGTACAATAGATACAAGAAAGAAAACCTCCTCTCTATTTTTGGATAGTTGAAGGTTAATTCCAGTATGACAAGCCACCTTTCCAACCATGCATTAGTGTTCCATCTAGATTTTAGGATAAATACTTGCGTCCTTTCCATGACGGAATGTTCAGAGGACATTTGGGTTTCCTCAAAGTGTTCGCAAAGTTGCAATCAAAGTGTTTTTAGCCAAAAATGTGACATGCTCTACACATCTATCTTCAATTGAGTTCTGGATCGTGATGATCAATCTCTGTGACCAATAGTAAGGCATCTTCAAGTCACCGATAAGTAAAACCATCTAGTGATATGTGATGAATATCTATGCCTCAACCATTCAAGTTCGTCGCATAAGGTATCACGGGACCATGCAAACATCTGGTGATATGTGATGAATCTCTATGCCTCAACCATTTGAGTTAGTAGCACATGGTATCATGGGACCATTGCTAACATCTACTGATATGTGATGAATACGTGTGACTCAACCATTTAGTCACATATGGTATGATTGGACCATTGTCCACATCCTTAGTAAGAAATGATTACATCATTATTTATGATTATCTCACAAGGTGGACCATAGCACATCCATTGAAAAATGGTTGTGTGGATACAAAAGTTGTAGATTTTCTTCCACAACACTTGATCAAGCCACATGGATGCCCAAAACAAATTCTCTCTGATCAAGGATCTAATTTCAAATCAGAAGACACAAGAATTGTTATTGATTGCCTCAACATCAAATAGCAATATGCCATCACACATTACCCAGATTTCAAGTGTTTAACCAAATTCCTCAATGCAATGCTTACTTTGTAGACTACTAATATTGATACAAAGTATTAAGCTTATCATCAATGCTTTTTCCTTAGTTTTTATTTAAAATTTGTACCATCAATATTCAATTTTGCATTTTAAAAAAGTGATCACTTGAAGGAGCAAATACTTTTGCCAAATTAGAGATGAATCTTGAACTAAAACCTATCATGTCGAGGAAACATTGAAGACTTCTTACATTTGTTGGTGGTAAGTAATAATCCAAATAATTATTACAGTTTGTGGATCATGTCATATGCTTTCTTCTATAATGGTAAATTCCAAGTACCTTTTTTTTTGCAAAAAAAGGAACTTCTATTAATGATTGAAAAGCAAAAACATCCTACAGGTCAGCTTCCAATGGAGCTATTAAAGGTGAATGCAAGAGAGGAAAATCAACTATTAACCAAGGCGAGTTTCATAGGGCCCAACGCATTGCCTAGGGTCCCCCCCAGAATCGAGGCTAATGGCCAGGGTGGTGGTCTACACATCCAGTGAATACCTCTCACCAAAAGAGTGTAAAAAATGCCTATAGCACTATCACCTCTCAATGGTTGTGCGTGAGCCTAGCGTACTGCGCTCCTAGATAGCTTGTAGGGTAAAGATAATATCATACCAAATGGCAATGAGTGTAGCCGTCACATGGAACTATTGAATTCCCATACCTACATACATGCCTTGTAGTAATGATGTCCACAGTCTCCCAAACACATAGAAATAATCAGCCGAGCTCGCAAAGGGGGAACTGCATCCTCAATCTCAATCCAAGAAAACTCCTGGCCTCTAATCCTGTATGTGAGAGAAATTGAGTCCATGGAGAAAGCATGATCCCCCTCTGTAAGCCAGTCCACCATCCCCCATGTGAAGTCCCTTTGCCTCCTTTGTGTACTGCCTGACTGCTATTGCCCAAATACTTTGTGTCGCTATACAATCCTAGAGACATTGTGGGATCATCTCAAGCACTCCCTGTGTACAACAATGACAACGATCATTCACTTGCATTTGCTCTAGCCTAGGGCCAATCGGCGGGCCATCGTGTGCTACCA
Organism: Dipteris shenzhenensis; assembly: GCF_047967505.1. Classification (NCBI taxonomy): domain Eukaryota; kingdom Viridiplantae; phylum Streptophyta; class Polypodiopsida; order Gleicheniales; family Dipteridaceae; genus Dipteris; species Dipteris shenzhenensis. The sequence goes on along the minus strand of NC_141610.1, from coordinate 29,516,615 downwards.
TCCAAAACAAATAGGGGATCTTCCATGGTTTGAGGCTGGCCCATAGACACGGTCAAAAACGGGAGATGACCTCTCGTGGGACATCTTGCTCCAACCAATGGTGTGCTCTCAAAGGTGTCCAAGTCACTACCTCCATCTGAATACAATGTTGTATAGGTGTCATGCAAGTGTACCTCCTCCACCCTGTCTAATAGCCCTACATGCATTGGCTAGAACCACTCTCTCGAGCCACTAAAGAGTGTCGCCCCTCTCAGAGCCAAAGTTGCTAGACTACTTGTGTCGGCTCTGAAAGCATTGAAATTGGATCAATGTGCCACTCCCTGCCTAGATAACCCACTCCGTTGATCGTCTACCACTCCAAACCATCTAGGAGCTCCTTCTCCTTTGGGTTTCTATCTGTTTATAGATCGCCTCCTAGACCTACTCCTAGACCTACTCTACAGAACCTATGGTGGAGGGATCCAAGGGACTATAAAAGAAATGTACTCTGAGGGGGAACGCCTATCCTTGAGAACTAACCAGGCTAGTAGTGGAGGGTTTGGGATCACTGCATCAATCTTTGTCATGCAGATGGTTGCCCCTCTTAGGTGAGCCAATGCTTGCATCATGTCCTCTTCTACTCCTAGTAATTACCTCTAGGCTCCGAAGGACCTCACAGGGCCACTATCCCACTGCAATGTATGCGTTCTACTCCAGCATGCAACCCTTTGCATCTACTATCACTCAAACTCTTCACTACATGAGGGGCTAGCATGAATAAGTCCCTCAAATAATATTTGGCAGACTCTATAAAGATGTTGCATCAGTGGGGAGCCTTTCCCTTTGAGAGGGGCCTCTGAGAAGATCCATTTGTGGGACTATTCCCACTGCTTGTCCATGCGGGGGGGTTCCCGAGAATACTTCTGTGCAAAAGATGCTTCCAAGGTTCTATGCCTAGGGTGAGACCACAAACCACTAGTTTGCCCAAAAGTGCCCTGCTCTACATGTTTGGATCAGTGATACCCAGTCCTACTCGTGGTTGTGGTAGATATTAGAATCACTAGTGGTCTACCACACAACTAGGACTCTAGTATTTCGCGTGCCATCCAATCCTACCCAAAGGAAGTTTCAAACCAAGTGTCTAAGATGTCCCATGCATTACCCTTGAAAACACCAACAAGAGGCTATATACGAGGCCTTGTCAAGAAGGACTCGGTCGACAATAAGTCCTCTGCTTGCTCAAGAAATTTTGGTGGAGATCCAATATAGAAGCTTGCACCAGAGACTCTTTAGCACAGGGGCTATCTGTTTCTCTACAGAAATGTCAATCCCACTTGACATCCTAGGTATCTCGCTATTTGCCTGCATGGAATCCACTAGAATCCAAAGGTTGCTCCCCAATATCAAACCTCTTGCTCTGCCATCATAAGAAAAATATATTCCTTCACCATGCATTCAAAGACAACGGGAACCCACTTCTCTCCTCCTATGGAGGCAAAGTTGCACCCCCAAAAAGGCTCAAGTGCGGGACCGCACAGCACCAATTGATCCCCCTTTGCAAGGCTACAAATTAATACCCATCATCTTAAGCATAATGGGGTACTCGTCAGGGATCTCCAAGTAATTCCATAGCCTCTAAAATGCCCTGCTCAAGGGTTGCTCGGGGTTGGGCTTGTATTTGGGGACTAGAAAACAAACAGCCTATCACTAGAGTTTACGAATGAGGCTAAGTCCTGCAAGATCATGGGAAGGGCCATGGTGTTTGTAGAGGAGGCCTCAGCTGTACAGGGGGAGGACGACCTTACTCGAGGTCTTCGAGGTGAGGGATTATCGGGGGGGGATGAGAGGAAGTAAAGGAGGGAGTGCTACAGAGCAGTAAGGGCAAGGGTGGAATGAAGGGAGGGAGGTGAGAGTCACTGCAATGAGAAGGGCAGGCACACGGGGAGAGGGGGGTTGAGGGGGGAGGGCACTGCGGGGGTCCAAGGGAGTAAACAATGGAGGGAAAGGAAGGTTAGGAGGAGGGGGAGGTGGAGGGGGAGCAAGGGCCACCTCCAAAGCTAGGGGGCACCAAGGACCTACTAGGGTGCATGTGGCAATGCACTCGGGGTTCCTATTGTCGGGGGGATAGCCTGGAAGAAGGTCTCCTCCTTTAGAGTGTACAAGTGGTGAGTAGGCTCTCCTTTTGAATGCATTCCCTGTTTGCGATGGCTCTGTATCATCCTTTGTCATCTTGCTCTCATGATGTTTGGAACACCACCTATATGATTTTGCCTGGCCCTATTGCTAGATCTCTTACATTTCACCTTGGTCCAAACCCCCCCAGAGGGTTGCAACCAAGGGGTCTAGGACTCCTATTGACTAGAATCGTGCGATTTGACACATGCAGGGCTCTCTCTGGGCAAGCACATGGTGCTTTGACTCCATGTCCTCGATAGTGAACCCATGATACCACAAAATGAAGTAGACCAAGTATGGACCTAAAGGAATCAAGATTCTCTCTATGAGATCCTAGGAAGTGTTAGGGCAGCTTAGCTGGAGGAGGCAAATACCCCTACCATAGATGGTGGCCTCTTGGATGTGGACACCCTCTAGCACTTAACTTGCCTAGATCCAATCACGTACCTACCTTCTCAAAGGCGTCAGCCCCACTATCTTGCCCATTACTACTCTATCTTGAAGATGTTGCATCGCTTTCTTCGCTTGTTGTCTGTCTTTTCGAGATAAGCGAACCTTGACAATTGAGGGAGTCGAGGATGTTGCCATTTGAGCTCCTCTTTCCAAACCAATGGTCACTGCTGGAATTCAAAACCTAGGATAAGAAACTTGCTCTATGCTGCTTGAATGAAAGAAATAAAAGGAGGGAGGAAAGGAAATCCAAAAGCCCTTCAAGAACACCATCGGAGTGCTCCTTGGCCTTGAAAAGGATCCTCGATGATCAGTTCAAAAATTGCCACAGGAACCCTTACAAGGCCAAAAAAACCTGCAAGTAGCCTCAAAGTTGAGGAGGGCCAGATTGGATGAATCGAGCCCGTTGTTCACCACTTGAGGTTGTAGGGGTCTTCCTAGCTCACCTGCTAGGTACAGGGGCTGAGATCAATGAGTAGCTTCCCAGTACTTCACTTGCTCAAGGGGTTGCCCTTGAGGTCCCCCAAGGGCACACAAGAGAAGTGGTTGGAGGGAGGCCTCTAGCCTCTGAAGGCATGTCCTACAGCCCTTGTTGGGAACAATCAGCAACTCCAATGGGGGCATGAATGCAAACACAGGGATGCAGCTAGGCAAGGTGACATAGCCCATGAGCTTATGTAGCCCATGTAACCCAGTAGCTCCTACGCAGGGCAGGAAGGAGGGTTCGATGTGCCAGAAGGGGTAGGAGAGGAGGAGAGATACGAAGGGGAAGGAAGGGGTGCAGAGGCAGAGGGAGTGGGAGTAGTAGGCAAGGTGAGAAGGAGGAAGGGGGGGCGTGAGCACGGGAGGGAGGGGTAGGCAACTCGAGCATAGGTGAGGAGAGTCCTTTCACATTTTCCTCTCTCACTCCAAATTCCAAGTATTTTTATTTGTATTGTGCCCATTTACATGTGTGGATAGAGTTGATGATTATTCTTTTGAAGTAACCGTAGAGCTTATTGTAAGACTTATTTATGTTTCTCCCAAGTTGTAGTGTGGACCAAAACATTATCAAGATACACTAACACCTTTCCTTGAATGATTAGATCATGAAGAACAAAATTTATCAGTTGTTGGAATGCATCTAGAGCATTATTTGATCCAAATGGCACAACATTAAATTGATAAAGATCAAAAGGAGTTCAAAATTTTGTTTTAGGTTGATTACTAGGGAGAGTCAACTCTTCAATATGGGTCATTGTTTGCTTGGGTGTAGCCGCTTTTGGTGAGGTTCACGGACTTTTCTGTATACGGGTATCTTGCATGACCCATAACTTATGCATTGCTCACCGGAATTTGGCAAGTTGTAGTACACATTCCAAACTTGAACATGAGAGAAAAAAATTCATGGAATAAGGATTTGGAATGAGACCGTTAAAGCATTATAAGTGCTATGTTGCATGTGAAGCTTGCATCCTAAAAACTATAGGATATAGTAATTTATTCAAAAACATCAAAATTTTGTTCTATACATACATGCAATCAAGTAATCATTCTAAAGTACACTACGTGAGCTTCTCCTCAACCCAAGGACACACCTAAATGAGATCATTATGCATGGGTTAATGGGCCTCCAATGTTGTGCTAAAGTGATGCATACCCATTTGAGGGCACACTCCATAACTTTCTTTTGATTTGTTGAAAACCAAAACGGATTGAAAATTTGGAATCCAAACTATTGGGACTAGTGCATGGTGGCCTTAATGTTGAGATATGGTGCCATGTGCACATAGATTAAAGGCAAAGGTATGGTATAGGAAAGAATCAAAGTAGCCACCCTAGGATGTGGACTACATGATGTGGAGATGTGGATTGAGGATATCCACAAGGAGAGATGTGGATTAGAGGATCCCACAGATGTTGACTGTTCAAAGGGCACTCTCTATAAGAGGCCTATCATGTATTGTTGAGAATACACATTGCAAGAGATATAGATTTGCTATCTCCCTCTCATGTCTTATTTAGTGTGCTTTGAGCCTCCTTAGTTCTTCTGCTGATCTTGTGTGCACTAGGTTAGTACGATCCACACTTTGTCATGGTATTAGAGCTTAGATCTAGTGTCTTAGATTAATTATATGCATGCCTTAGGAACTCATGAGTTCTCCTAGGTTAGTTTTAGTTTTAGATTGAGAGAATTCCGTCCATTGAATGAAAATTTTGCTTTGAGATATTTCCATCATTGCATGTGAGTAATAGAGAGGGAGAAAGACCTTGAAGCTCTATCTACAACCATCCTTCAACAAATGACTCTTGCAGTAGTTGCGCTAAGCATACAAGAGGCATCGCCATAGCAATAGCTTCAGCAACCCCTACAAAAGCAACCTGCAACAACAAGCCTCATAGCCTTACAACAAGCATAGTGAGCTCTAGCGGCTCCTACGACTTCATCAACCATAGGTTTGCTACCTCTATGTATTGCTATTCATAGCATAGTCGAGAAGTGTCAAGCAAAGAGCCACAAGCCTCCAAGCAACTCAGCAAGGCAGCTGGGAAGTGGTCTCCATGTCTACAACGCAAAACAAGGCCACACTCCAGTTGGCAGACAATGTGACTTCGGCCATCAAGCAGCCTCATGCGTAGGCTTAATGCTCTCCAATGATGTAGCTTGCCTTAATGATCTCCAGCCAAAGGCAGCCAAAGCTTCATCAACTTAAGCTAAGTGCTATGCCAGGCCATGTCGACTCATCCAAAACTTGGCTGGCCTTTGGTTCTGTTGCCATCCCTGTCACGGCAAAATATGTAGACACGGCTCCGATTGCTCTTCAATGACAACGCTCCCTATGTCCTTGCGAGCTCCAATGCAGGCAGCTGTCTCTTGCAACACAAAGCGGCTCTTTCAAGGAGCTCATAATACGGCTCACAGGCAATGACAAGAATATTTGCAACCCAGCTCCATCCGCCACCAGCTAACCCTACAGCCTCCTACGCCTCCTATGGCTAAAGCTCCTATGCCTGTCCAAGTCTGTTGCTTAGCCCAAACGGCTCCTCCTATCGACAACTACTCCATGGACAAGCCAATTGCCAAGCAACGTCTGGCTCCTCCTATCGACAACTGCTCCATGGACAAGCCAGCCGTCAAGCAACGTTCGGCTCCAGCAGCTCTTCAACATAGCACCACAGCTACCGATATCTTCTAGGCACAGGCGTAACAACATCTCAATGGCTCAATGGAACATGGCTCATGGCTCATGGTCTATCACCCTCAAACAAACGATGCTCCAAGCCTATCAGGATACTCCAAATGTAGCAACGAGTGCCAATGCCTCCTCGTAATGAACAGCGCTCCTGCTACCCTGAGTGACCATCACATCTATGAACGATGCCTTTGCAATAGCATCTGCCTCCAACCATGTCGCCGTTCAGCAAACTCCTCCACAACATCGATGCAATTGGATCGCCTCTCTACAAACCTTATTCTTCCCAAGGTTCACCATTAGTTGACATGTGGCAGATCAGATTTAACTAGGGTTAGTCAAGTAAACCTTGGAGGTGAGGTTAGGTAAGGTTAACACATGGCAACTCAACCCACACTAAACCATGGCTAGGGGTGGTTAAGTTAGTGGGGTTAGGTTCAATTACTTTGACCATAGTTCAATTTCTTAGCCTTGGGTTAAAAGACTACCACATGGCAGTCATTGCCAAGTATAGCTTGCAAGCTGTATGTGAACAGCCTCTGCCACATCATCGATTGCCCCTCTTCTTCATAGAATCTTCGACAAGCTATAACTTCCAATCCAGGAAGAATTTGCACACGCTCCAAAAAAGAAAAGTGATCAACTTTTTGAGCTCTACACGTTTGTCAGCTTAGAATCATTGTTAGCAATTAGACACTACCAATATTGAAAGATATAAATTGGTAAGACCTTTGCAACAAATGACAAATCAATGCATGAATGAAAAAGCATGCCAAAAGCACAAGTGCATGAGATGACCATAGCATAGAACATGGCATCCACACATAAAGCATTGCGGCACATGGAAGAGCAAAACATCATGCATCAAGCTACATCAAGCAAAGAAGAGAATGCCATCAACAACATGTATTGAGAAGCAATAACCTTGCCACCTTCAACCCATATGTTTGTAATCAAACATGTCTAATTGAGAATAGCCATGTAAGAATCCAGGGGAGGATTTGATCTTGTAATGTCCACACTTGACCACCTTAAGTAGCAATGTATGCACTAAGGGGAGGTGATGGAATGTAACTTACATCTGACCACCTTGCAATAGCCAAAGGATCATGGCACCAAAGGGAGGTGTTGAGATATGGTGCCATGCGCACATAGATTAAAGGTAAAGGTATGGTATAGGAAAGAATCAAAGTAGCCACACTAGGATGTGGACAACATGATGTGGAGATGAGGATTGAGGATATCCACCACAAGGAGAGATGTGGATCAGAGGATCCCATAGATGACTATTTAAAGGGCACTCTTTGTAAGAGGCCTATCATGTATTGTTGAGAATACACATTGCAAGAGATATAGATTTGCCATCTCCCTCTCATGTCTTATTTAGTGTGCTTTGAGCCTCCTTAGTTCTTCCACTGATCTTGTGTGCACTGGGGTAGTACAATCCGCACTTTGTCACTTAAAACATTCATAGTTGTTGGTATTAGTATCTAGATTCACCCTAAAATGGAAGAAGTTGGAAAATTGCAATTTGTGCATGTGCAAAGATATTTTAATAAATTCGAGACTATTTACAATTTTGAATTATTTCTTTTTCCATACACTGGCATGGCCTATTTGTGTTTTGAAGCATTTTAGGCCACATTGCACTTGTTTGGGATATCCAATTCTGCTAACGTGTATCGTTAGAGGGAGAAAAACTGATAGCTGAAATTTTGCTATTCTCGTGAATTTTAAATTTTCACACCTCTCGCCCATTAAATCTTGGAAGATTTAAGTACCTACAACTTGCCCCCACCTGCAAACCCCTGCAACCTGCACGCACCTCGATGTGACCTTGCGCAAACTTTGGTTTGCCATTGTCTTCTTTCGGGTAAGTTGTCTTCTATTCTTTGCTTGCCTCACCAGCTAGCTTCTCTGGGTGTATTCTGGACTGATCGTGGCCATGGCATCAATGGCAACATGCAGCTCGCCATGGCTTGCAAGAGAAGCAACAAAGGCTACGAGATAGGAAAGCCAAAAAGCTAGGTCAAGGCACAAGGAATAGAGTGCGGGTCAAGGAAAGCACTGGTACGGCATCGAATTGGCAATGGAAGACACTTTTGCAACATCTGCGAAGGGAGAAACAACGAGAACAAAGAGGACTCCTTGTAGAGCAGTAGCAAGAAGCGGTTGTAGATGCACTCATTTGATCATTACCATCGGAGTGAAGAACACAAGTTGGGTGTAACGGTTGGAGCATTCGAGGCAGCAACATCAGGCCATTCAGGTGATTACCAGTCTTGAGTCTTCACAAGCTTTAGCTTGCACCCTAAAGTTTGTAGAGTAACAACCCTACCAACACCTCGAGAGATGCACGCCCAAGTGGCGATGCTCTCTAACCTAAGAAATGGCCTACAGAAAGGGAAAGGGGTGCATAGCTTAGATCAACTAGTTGTAAAGAGGGCAACATTCGCTATGTTGGTGTCCCCTGAAACAAAGGAGAAATAGTTTGCGTGCACAATGTTGAAGATGTTGTTAATCAGAAGGACCAATGTGGCTCTAGCATGGTTAAACGTAGAGCAGAAGCAATGCACGATCATTTCAATCCAAGAAGTTTGTGGGCTTCAACAAAACACAAGAAAAGGAGAGATATCCTAAGTGCGGATGTCATTGCTATAGTGACGACCTTTTGGCATGAAAATACAAGAGTTTCTCCAAATAGAAAGGACATCTGTAAGAAGCGGACGGGACGAGAGGTGTTTGAGGAGCACATCATACACATGCTAAATACAATGTAGGTCAGTGGTTCCTAAATGAGCTCGATGGTTGTTTGTGATTGAGCTTTGAGATAGTTTACTTGTTTCTTTTCTTAAACTAGGCTTGGACTAAAGTGATTGTCCTAAACCAACCCGGTGGTTGGAACATCATGCAACCATAGGCTGGTTCATCTCAATTGCCAGTGATGTGATTGTCCTAAACCAGCGTGGTTGAATAGACAACATTAGTTATTGTCTAGCCCGGTGGCATGGTTGAGCAAAAATTAATAGCAATATATTTCACAATATATTGTTATTTTACTAAACTAGCCCGGTGGTTGGAACATCATGCAACCGTGGCTGCTTTAGCTCAATCACTAGTTATGTGATTGTCCTGAACCAGTGTGGTCAAATAGACATTAGTTATTGATCAGCCCGGTGATTAAAATTATTGTGTTTCTTAGTACTTAAATTTGTTAAATTTAATTTCTTGCTATTTGGGTCATATACCACTATTAAATTGTGGAATTCAGAAATGAAAAGTAATATATTGTTATTTTCTGATGGTGAAATTTAGAAATGAAAAGAAATATACTTGTTATTGTCTGATATGTGAAGTTGAGACTGCTAGGCTAAACCATCCCGGTGGTTGAAACTGTGACAGTGTCCTAAACCATCTCGATGGTTCAAATTGTGACTGTCCTAAATGTGTCCTAAACTAGCCAAATGATTGAAATTGTGACTGTCCTAAACCAGCACGGTGGTTGAAATTTATTTTGCTTCATTATATACTTTAATTAGACTGTGTTTTGTATTCTTTTAGTAGTAGCAAAAAGGGGGCTCATTGTTCTATTGTTCCCACATGTTGGGTCAATAGATGGAGTTGTATCTCAAGTTTGTGGATCAGAATCTAGACATTTCAATTGGGCAGAGGAGCTTTGAGCATTGTAAGCCTTGGTATGTCAGGAAACTCAAAGACAGGAATGTTTGTTGTTACAAAACACACATAGACTTTGACTTGGCCTAGCAAGCTATGAATGACTTGAGATCTGGTCGTGTTGGAGCATTGCTACATGGGGATCAATGCCCATGCCTCCCCAATGAATGCGCACTTTGTAGGCCACCTGGATCGTGTTGCAAGGGAGGGTAGGTTTGGCAGCTTGAGGTCTCTGTGGGAGCCAGTGGAAGGGAGACTGTGAGTGGCATAGAATTGAATGCATTCGTGGCACATGCAAGCATTGTAGTTTGAAGCTTAAGAAGAAGACATTCAATGCCTATCCAAATGAAATGAGGGAAGACAACCACGTTGCTCTAAAATGGAGGAGATTTGAAAATGTCAATGTTGAAGGATCCCATAAAAAGAGATGGCTATTGTCATATAAGAGCACCTAGCCAAGGGAGCTTATAGGTCACGTGGTTCAATCCATTCCAAAATATGTGCTTCATAATTTCACGACCAGCTAGCAGAATTAGTTCAGGATGTGCCTTGCCAATTTTCCCCGTGACACTATTGTATCTATCATAGATTTTGCAGAAAATTATTCTTTTCAAGAACAAGATGAGATACAAAGTGCTCACTGGTACAACAAGCAGATAACAATTCTTGTGCATATCATGTATAGTGATTTGCTTGATTCTTCCATGCCTGATGCCAATCTGCTTGATGACTCACAGGAGTCCAGGTCAGTGCAACACACTTACCATTTCTACATTTCATATGATACGGAACATGACACCCTATTTGTGCAGCTTGCTTTTCTACTGCATTGGGAATGGCTGAAAAAGGAAAATCCCCATGCAGAAAATATAAAACAACATTGGGTGTGGTTAGATGGTGCTACCTCTCAATTTAAATCAGCACGTGGATTCTACTTCGTCTCAAGGTTCAAATCCCTGACCAGCGGTCTAGACATGATGTGGAATTTCTTTGGATCTAGCCATGGCAAGGGTGAACATGATGGATGCAGTGTTGTTGTTAAGCAAGCTCTGTTTAAACATCAATTAGCATGCCATCAAGAAAAACTCAATGATGCCCATGATGTGGTAACATGGCTTATAGAGACAACCTCTCCACAGGAGCGCATTCAACATACAGTAAACAAATCCTTAAGAATACTGTAGTACACAGAGTGTTCCATGAAGTGAAAGTGGATGAAGTGCAAAGGAGAAGCTGACACGATTGCGAGAAAGTTAAAGGAGTTCATGGTCTGCATAGCATATGGGGCTTTTCAAACAACCAACTGATTTAAACAAGAAAACTTTCTTGTTTCTGTAGTGCGTGCATCATACGGGATCATGACGATTGTGAGAACATTGCAACTGTGAAGACATGGGATCGAGTTCAAGTTTTTCCTCTATGTTTAGATGGAGTCACAAACAATGGAGAGACAAACGACTCGCCACAATTTCGGGAGAGTTTCGATGACCTCACTGATTGTCTAGAAGAGGGGATAACTTTGCAATTGTTGCAGATTCTAGGGAGAACGAGGAAGATGACCCATACTTTCTATTGCAATGCACAAAACCTAAGTACAAGGTCAAGGAAACATTTAAGGATAATTGGGGAACAACCTATGAGAAGTGGGATGTAGTAGTCGGAGCTTTTTGGTACAAAAAAACATCCAAGAGAGGCTACAATTATGAACTGCTACCTTAGAGTCCACAAACATGCATGTACTCTCATCTAGTAAGAGCTATTAAGTTTTAGATGCAACCTGTGCCACAACGAAAGAAGGGCAAGAGTGTCTTCAAATTGGATTTAGACACACATGAGCACATCTTGGGGTGTCTTGGAGCAGTGGACGAGGATGACTGAGATAGTGCCAAGAAAATGTATGTAGTCTCATTGCAAGGAAACAATATGTCCATTGTCCTACAAAATGGAATTTGTATTGAGACTGCTGCTTATATCCCAAACAACCACCATGCTGGTTTTATTAAATTGTTTTTGTAAATCCCAAATGGTAAAACCCATGCTTGTTTTTAGTATATCCCAACAACCACTGTGCTAGTTTTCCGTAACGAATCCACACATCCTTCAAATCCATTCATCTTGTAATAATAGAAGCAAACCACCATGCTAGTGGATGTTCATATCCTAGTACAAACCAACCACCACGTTGGTGATAACTTATCTTGCACTACTACCGTGCTATCCCTACACTTCTGCCATGCTATCCCTACACTACTACCGTGCTATTTCAAAATTTGTTGCATAGTGCTATACTTAAATAGTGCCCTTTAGACTATTTGTCGTTTTGTTAACCATCAAATTTCATCCCATGCTTGCTTTTAGTATATCCCAACAACCACCATGCTAGTTTTCCATAACGAATCCATTCATCTTGTAATAATAGAAGCAAACCATCGGGCTGGTGGCTGTTCATATTCTAGTGCAACCAACCACTGCACTGGGTGATAACTTATCCTGCACTAATCTTGCACTACTACCGTGCTATCCCTACACTACTACTATGCTATCCTAAAATTTTTTGCACAGTTCTAGTGCGCTTTATATTGGTTATCATTGTTAACCGTCAGATTTCAACCACCGGGCTACTTAAAACATTTAAGTACTAACATGGAAGTAGGTCGATACAAAATCGGGTATCCACAAGTTCAAGAAATGTCTGCAAGATTTTTAATATTTCAAGGAAATTCGAGACTCCCAACTATCTTATCAACCTCTCCATAGCAAGCATCTTCCAACTCTAGAGGCCAGTCTGCTGCACTATGTTAGACCTCTTCACACACTCGGATCACACACTGCTTTCTTGACTCTGCCAACTTATACGCCCATAGTAACTCCTCCTTTCACTTGGGGTCCTCTTCATCCTGCTCTTTGCGCTCTATACATCTTCGAGCCTCTTTCATGTCCTGCCAAAAGAAACCTACATCATGAGCTTGACAAGTACATTAAAGAAGTAGAAAAAATAATAGCCAGGGAAATTAATAATCACCGTCTATGCCAACTCCAAGTAATACACCTTCCACCAAAGCATGTCCTCCTTGTAGCTATTTTCCTCCTTTTACGGGTCTGTTTCTGTGAGGATGCCATCCAACACCATCCAACATCATTTTCAGATAGAACAAAAGCATTCCAAAGCCTTTTGGGTATGCCATAGATTCACAGTAGGTGGATCGGTGTACAGAGTTTAGATCAGTGTACAGAGTTTGGGGCTAGATTTCGTAATGGGCTCTTAGTTGTGTCTGCACTGCACTTAAATAGGGAGAGATTTCATTGAGCCCGACCTTCTCATTCTTCTAATCTTTCATCTCACATTAGTTGTCTAATTGAAATCTTTCATGGTACAATAGTTCACTAATCAAAATCTTTCAGTCTCACATTAGTGATCTAATTGAAATCTTTCGTCACATTCCATGTCAAATCAAAATCTTTCATCTCATTATTATCACCACGTTGGCGTGGATCACTAGCATGGATCAAAGGACACTATCTAGTCACTTAGCTGAGAAAACATTGCCCAAGTAAACTCTAGAGAAGATTAACAATTCAATAGATTACACACAGATTACATAGATTACAATCTCAAAGACTCCTTCCCTTCATGCCGCTTCCTCTTTCCTTGATTTGAGCTTCCTGGTTGCAGGCTTAGCCCTTTTTGGTCCTTTTCGGAAGGGGTCTGGTTCCTCCCTTGAGGCTCCTTTTCCTCGCAGTCAGTTTTGATCTTGGCCTTCTTCAATTTGAGCTCCTTGTCTTTAAGATCTTTTGCCCAAATGGCAAATTGATCTGCAGCATCGAGCTGCAGCATCTACTTTCTCATCATAGATAGCTATAGCAGGTAGGCACATTTGATCTAGGCAATGGCAAATGGCATTCTCCACATAGCGATTTTGTATGCACCCACACTCCAAAGCAAAAAACATGCATAGGGTAGTAGGCATGCAGGCCATCAGATACAGTAGTCATCTCTAATGGGGGTATGGCAGACCATGCAGGCATCTATTTAACTATTGCAGCCGTCAATACCACAGTCTTGCTCTGTACATGACGAAGTTGCTTCTTGATTCATTCCTCCCTCATCTTAAGGCTGTGGATGTTCTCCCTCATCTCCTCCACTTTTTGCTCACTCTATGCAATAGCTGCATCAGAATCCCTTAACATTTGTTGAACTTTTGTAAATTTCTAAAAAACTTCTTCATGGGCGATTTCAAGATTTCCACTCTAGTTTGGAAATCTCGCAGGGCGACGGAATGCTTTTCATAACTATCAAAAGCCACGGCAAGATTGTGCAAACATCTATCATGATCTTCTTGCAGGGTATTGTGGGTTGCTTTTTGGACTTCCAATAGTGTTTCATTAAAACAACCCTCACCATGGTTGCTGTAAATTTCTCCACCGTGGTGGCTGGAACTTACTCCACTGTGGTGGCTGCTCTCTGCATCCTTCTTGGCCTGGGGAGCTGCCTCGTTGTCTTCTCCATCCCGGCTGCTCTCTGTCCCATTCTTCCTGGCCTCGAAGCTTTCTCACAGTTCCTGCATCATGTTTCTGGTTTCTGCATTCTCCCTTTTCAACTCCTCCATCATCTGGTCTTTTTCAATGTTCAATGAGTTCTGCATGTTGCAAAGCCGTTTGTAAAGACCCTCCTTTTCAGCTCTTTGATCTTCAAGGTCCTTTCACATCTTTTCTAGCTCCTTGTCTGCCGTCCATGTCATTTCTCACTTCTTCAAGCCTATCTCGGAGCTCCTTCATGCACTTCTCTACTTCTTCTCTTATATGCCTTTCCACGTCGACCAATTTTGTGATGGCCTTAGCTTGGGCCTTAGCTTGCTCTTGTGCTTGCAAGGCAATTGCTTGTGCCTCCTCTACCTTGGCTTTTGCACCTTCCCTGAGACTTTTCTCAAGTTGCGCTACCTTTGCTACATCGATGGCTTTCTCTTGTAGAAAAGTCACTTTCTGAGACATCTGCTTCTTGTATTGTTCAAAAATCCCTTTGAGGATGGATGCCATCAGGTGCATTGCAACTCCAGCAGATTGAGATGACAATTGGGATTTCCCATCCATGCAATTCTTCAGGTTGGTTAACACGCTCTTGGAGATTGCCCTTGAGAAAGATACATCACGTCCTTTCAGTTGCTCTACTACTGCTTGAACCTGCTAGACCTTGCAGGTTCCTCTCGTATTAGGAAAGAAGTGAATTGTCTTCTTTAGTACATCTTGGAGGTCTGTTGGCAAGCTTGAAATTTTGGACTCCACCATCTTTACTAATCTGAGCATTGGGGTATACATCTAGAATATCCTGTCTCTTCCACTGCTTCTTGAAAAAGTGTGCTTGCATACTTCCTCTAGAAATTCCTAGAGCCTTTTCAATCACGCTTTCATTGATGGCAATCTTGTGACCTTGATAGACTAGTTGCCCCTCCTTCACATTCACCTCCTGCACCATCCTGGTGAAGTTTTGGAGAGCATCCAAATTGGGCTTTTGAATAGCGACAGAGGAGCTCCCATATGTCACTATTTCAAGATGAGGGGAGGAGGGGCTCTGGCACTATGCTGCAGAGGGCGAGGAAAGATTGTGTGAGGAGCTCCCAGACTGTGTAGGGTCCCTTATGAGATGGGATAGAAGTTGCAGAGAGAGTGCAAGGAAGAAAGAAATGGTCAAGAGGGATAGAAGATGAAGCAGTGAAGGAAATGGAATAGTGGAGGCTTGAGATCAAGGTGAAAGCCACCATGGTGGTTGTAACTCGACTACTATCAAGATGAGAGCCACTGTGGTGCTTGGCCCAAATTTTGAATAATTCAAGGCGGTAGTATTGACTTGCATGGTAATGAATGATTAGAGGTGGTGGCATCTAAGATTCCCAGCCACGTCTGTGGTGGCAGCGACTAAGATCCACCGGGCTGTCAGTTAATTACCAACCACCACAGTGGCCCATAATTACTCAACTTTTAGTTACCACCACCGGGCTTGCATGCATGATTACTACGAGTGCAGTAAATTACAGTAATGAGGCATTAGAGGTGATAGGCTTCATGATTTACTTTTGTGGGAATTACTTCCCGATGGTGGTGGCTATCATCAGCCATGTCTGTCATGGCTATGATTCCACCATGCCACCGCTCACCCACCACCGCACTTTAGCATGCATAATCACTACGAGTGCAGTAAAAGTTACTAGTCACTAGGATCACATGCTTAGTAGAGAACTATAGTGCATGGTAATGAGTGATTAGACATGGTAATGAGAACTACTGCTCGATGGTGGTGGCTCTATTAGCCACGTCTATCATGGCTAAGTTAATTACTAGCCACCAGAGTGGCACCACATGGCATCTTCTTCATGATTATCAACCCATCTGGGGGATTCCACCGTGGTGCCCTATAATTAATATGGATGGAACCCCGGGCTCCAGCCACCACGGTGGCTCAAACTTTATATATATATATAAGATCTGTGGCATTTGGCATTTTACTATGTTGCTCTGTAAGATCCTCTGTTCAATTTTTGCTCGGTATAAGTTGATAATTTTTATATAACTTTTTATTGGACACAAATGTACATTGTAACCTCTTTTGCTCAATTTTCACTCAATAAATTATACTTTATATTTACTGCAACAAGGACTAAAATACCAAGAAAGGACTACAATTTCCTTGGTTTATGACCAAAATAGTGCTAAAATAACTCCAATGACCCACCATTGTGGTTGCATGGAGATACATCTAGAAAAATACAATTAAACTTTCAAAAAATGCAATTGATGATATGGCCCTTGAGGGGTCCCCTTTAGGGGCAAGGGCCATATCGACATGCCATTTATCTCCAGTGGCATTCTTGATATCATATAATGCATGTAGATATGGCCCTTGCACCTAAAGGGGACCCCTCAAGGGCCATATCATCAATTGCATTTTTCTTGGTTGCACAACAGAATACATTTTCCTTGGTACACAAATATATAACTCCAAGAACTAATGCGGTGGCTTTCATAGATCTCCTCCCGTAATATGTAAAAATACGTAATGGAGCTATAATTCCAAGAACTAGCGTGGTGGTCTCTCCAAGACAACCTTGAATTCTGGGCGATGATATATGGTCACACCAGAGACTGCGCTAAGGCGATGCTCATAATGATAGATTGCATTCATTATTATGCCAAAAACTAGTGCTGTGATCTCTCTAAGCCAACCTATGATTTGCATGGGCTATGGGAAAAGAAGCAGTAAAAGGCTACATGATGATAGGTGGTCAGGCCAAAGATTGTGCCGCGGCAGTGTTTAGAATGATAGATTGCATCTAATTATTACAGCAAGAACCAAAGCATTGGTCTCTCCAAGCCAACCTTCAATTTTAATGATCCGCATGGGTGCGTGCCCAGTGACAGGTGGCAAAGTTGCAACAAAAGCTGTGCAATAATAAGTGATCAAGCGGTGTAGGCCAGAGACTGCGCTGCGCAAAGAAGTGTAGAGATGCCATGTGTTGAGCTATGCGGTGTTCTGAACAAATAGATTGTATCTCATTATTATGCCAGTGCACCTTCATGATGTCGAAAAAATTTTCGATGAGACGGCGAAAGTGCGGGTCCGCACAAAATTCAAATATTCACCCTGAAGCGCATCGCGTTACGGCCCCAAAATGGCCCTGAAAATAGTTCTACGGTTGGCTACACCCAAGCTAATGTTGACCCATATCTTGATTTCAAATCCAAAGGATTAAGAATGTCATCAAGTCAGCGTAGAGGGTATTCATCACAAACATTAACCCTATTGAGTGGTCTAAACTCCACAAAAAATCTATATGAGTCATCAAATTTTTAACCCAAATGAGGCTCACAAATCGATAGGCTACTGTCACCTCTCAATAGTGTGTCATCATGTTGCCTAAGAATTTGCACATATTTCTTAGATTGGCACCTCTGAGCTATAGTGATTGGCTTGATTTGATAACAAATATCTCATGAAAGATTCCTACAATTATTTTCATCAATTGACCAGACGTGAATGCTTGAATTAGATAGGATTTTTGCTTGTCAAAGAGGATCTATCTATATAACATAGAAGAGATAGTTGAAATAGACTAAATTTTGGAATATAGCCAAGGAAGAGGATTTTAATTGAATAATTGTAAACACTCATGCTTGAAATTAGTAGAAGCTACTCTTTATAACAATCAATCACAATCTAATGTGATAGGGAAATTGTGATTTGGTAATACAAGAGTAGGAACGAATTATGTGGAATTGTGATTTGGTAATATGAGAGTAGGAACAAATTATGTGGACTTTCTTATTTGGATTTCTACTTTGGCACCTACAACAAACTTGATTGATGAGATATTATCTTTGAACGTGATGTTACTATTTGGAAGAGGATATAAAGGGATGTTGTGTTTGTGAATGAAAGGTTTGTAAGCAGAGGTGACAAATCTACCTGAATAAATTAAGATTAATAATGGATGGTGAGAAAATAGGCTTCGATGATGAATGCAATTGAATTAGGAGGATTATTGACTATTAAATGCAATTGGATGATGAATGCAATTGGCTGAGGAGGATAATTGACTATTAAAGTTGGATCCTCCATTGCAACTCCAAGTAACCTTTTCTTGACACTAGGAAATTATATGTCTTGAAATTGAAAATTTTGAATGGAAATTGAGCAATTGGCAATGTTAACGTACATAGCCATAACAACTACCATGAAAACAACAAGGATTTCCTTTTGCATCATAGTTTAGAAGTTTTTTTTTTCTTGAAGTAGTACTACATTTGCATGCATAGTGTTAGGCCACTCTGCAAGAATAACTTGATGGTTGGCATCCACTTCCCATCATTTAAGATTGTTTTTTAGCATCACGAGATGCTCCTACCACAGTTCGCATTTGATCTTGGTGTGATTGTCTTTCACCATGGAAATAACAATGATCCTTGATCTTCGCCTTCATCATTATAACCTTTTCCTTTTCCTTGCTCAAGCCTCCATGGGCATCCATCTTTAGGCTTAGCTTCTTGTGGCATCTAATGAACATCTATAGTGTGCTTTTTATTATACCAATAGTCAGAATCATCATGCCCAAATTTGCTACATGCATAGTAATGCTTAGTTCGACACTTATCCTCAATGTGTCCTTTCCGCGAACATTTATTTCACCATTTTTCATTTGAACTCGACTTGCCTAGAAATTGATTCTTTTAAAGACTCGTTGAGTTGGAATTTAATTTGTCTGGTTTTGAAGAGTCATCTTCCTCATCACTCCCTTCGGCCTTTTTCTTTGACTTGTTGGCAAGCCCACTCTTCTCTAGGTCTATCGCTTAATTCAGCAAGTCTTCATAAGCCTTGGTTGGATTGATAATCTCTAGAGACCATAATTTGATCTGAGTATAATCTATGATTAGCGAGGCATGGAGTGATTATCATTCGGTGGTGTGCTCAATTGATTGATAAGGGGCTGCATTCTCCATACAAAGTCTTGAATATATTCATTCTCTTTCTACTTCAATTGACTAAGATTTTTGTAGACATCCTCCTCATTTATTTCTTATTTGCACCTCTTGAGAAATGCCTCAAATATTTTTGCTACCAATCTACAAAGTAGCTAATTGAAATTTGTGGAACTAGCATTGTGATATCTTTGTCAAGAGTGCAAGGGAAGAAATTCATGTAATCCTCCTCGGTCAGATCCCCATTTATATGGCATACCCATAGAAAACTCCACAAATGACCATATGGGTCTTCATCACTAGCACACTTAAGTTCTTGAATGTTGACTTTAATAGGCTAAGTGGCCTTGGCTTTAATAGTTGCTAGCTTAGGCACTGTGTCTACTTGATCAAGATCTATAAAGTTGAGTGTCCTTGGCATTGGTTGCACAAGTCTACCCCTATGATCAACAAGTGCAATAGGACCAATCGGTGATGGAGTTCATGTTTTGGTTCTTCATGCTCGAGCTGAACTACATGACTTATGCTATCCTCTTGTAGCTAGACTCCTTGATTTTTGTCTTCTTACTCCACTTGGACTTATTAATATATATGTCATTACCTTAGATGGGCTCTTTGATTTGGGTCTTCATGTTCCAACTAGACTTTTGATTCTACCTTCTTTGCTCCAATTGGTGCTCCGAGACGCTAAGGAATTTATGGATATGGTTGTGTTTCTCTAGGCCAAATGAGCTTTAGTGCTCTAATTTTAGTAGCTCAATGACAAATTGCAGTCGAGTATCCACATGCTCCATGCTAGCAACTATCACCATGAACATGGCCTCTATGTTCTCATCCTTGATTGTAGTACTATGTGGCTGAATCAGCATAGATGATTTCTTAGACTCTCATGCATCTTATCGAGTGATCATCTTCCATTAAGAAGTTTGGCCGATGCATCCTACTCATAATGTGGTCCATCTCTATCTCTTTCTCATGTGTAGGTTGTCTTCTCAATTCCAATTCCAATTCCAAGGCTCATTTGGCCTCTAGATTGGAGTCATGCCTTTGAGGCCAAAATCTCGATTCTTGTGCCTTCAACTCATGGATGATTCATTTGAATGACCCAAAATCTTGTTTGTTTATAGAAGAATGCTCGGTTTCTTCATACCACCACCAATCTTATGCTCCTTGGGTCGCCTTGGATGAAGCTCAAGAATAGGTTCACTTTAGGTGTCAAGTAGTGGTTTGTGACCATCTCTCCATGTGCATGGCCAAATATTTTCATCATCTAGTTCTTCATGGCTGGTATTCCCTTACTAAACTGACTCATTCTCGTCGATTTGTCCATTCCTATTTCTGATTTCATGCCAGCTTCTCTGACCATATTACCTCGATGCAGGTACTCCTCTCTCTTGGCCTGCTTACCCTTGTTGTCTCTTGAGCATGTATCAAAATTTTATCAAGGCCTAAATTCTCTTATTAGTTTCCTAGGTACACTTCTTTGTCTAGACACTCGTTTTCAGATAAGATTTCAAACACCTCAACTAATATGCCAATTCGAGCAACAGCCATGGCTCATTATTTATCAACATGAATTGCAGGCTCTCTATACTTGGTTATAAAGACCACTAAGCTCAATTTGCTAAATTCCCTAACTGGACTTTTTGCACGTATATCCCCACCAACACGATCTCCAAATGTTGACTGTATTTTTCTCACACCCCTCAGTTGACCAATGTACCCTCTATCCAATACTTGGTCTAAATGCTCAACATTAGACAAGAAGGTTCCATCTCTTACAATCTTGGGACCTATTGTTGCTTAGGATGTAGAGCTAGGCATCAAGAGAAAACTAGGGGTTTTTGCTACGTGGTAAAAACTCTATGAAGACAGGTGGTTGAGTGTGTGCAAAAATGACATAGGCATTGCCCGAGGGGCCCCCTAAGAAATATGTAAGTAGCACTGCGATCAATAGAAGGAATATTTATATTTTATGGATTTATAAAAAGTATACATACATAAGGGGTTTTTTATTTCAAAAAGAAATTTTTTTTACATAAGGGATACTTTAATCTTTTGAAAATTTACAGAGGGGGTGTATATAGGTTATAAAAATCCATAGGTAAGGGGTATTTTTAATACCACTTGATTGCATGTGCTATATGGGGCTTTTACTTAGTGGCCTTCTCAGAGGCATTGTTGAATAGAATGGAGCTTAAAATAGAAACCCAACATGTTTTATTTCAATAGAACTCACTCAAAATACAAACTGTCATAGTTGTAGTCTTAGAACACAAACTTTTCTCTCACTCGCTGTGTTTTTAGGCACCACACTCATTGAGAGATAACAAGGCTAACTCCTTTTAGCCTCGCCTGATACTAACAAGACAAAAATAGAGTCCACAGACAAATCCAAGGCATGCAAACTCTCAAGATTAAGCCTAGAACTAAAATACTAGAGCGATCCCATTCCACCTCAAGATCTAGACATAAATTCCCAAGCCTTGACTTGGACTAAGGAATTTGAGTAATACTACCTTCCTAAAATGGACCTGGGGATCTATTGGACCGTAGCCTCAAATTGGCTTCTTAGCATCACTTGTCTTGGCCTTTCCTCATAGCTTCGGGTCATGCTGCTTCACTATCAGTGTTGGATCAAGACCACCTAAATGCTCTTGATCTGAGCTAACCATGGTTATCTTGCATGCATGGTCTTGACCCAGAGTGGTCATGTTAACATCCACAGAGTACATCCGCCAAACAAATATAGGGTAATCAATGAGTGAAGGTGACCAAGCCGAATGATCTACTTCAACAGGACAAGCTCAAGGGAGTTTGATATCCAAATACACCAAGGTCAATGATTACAAGCAATTTGCACATGAAAGGAGTATAGCTCAAACTCAGGGAGTTTGATCCCCAAATACCCAAAGTCCACAAAAGCAATTTGGAGAATAAGGAAAGCTCACTTGCTCATTTTATTGTATAATGTCAAATTACAGCCATTGAAAACCAATCTCAAAATCAAGTGGAATGGGCCCAACAAGCTTGTGGAGGTCTTACAAGGACAAGTGATGCGTGAGCTCTTCAAACAGCAGCCAAGTGAAACCATACTGAGCTTCAACCTTGCTTCAATTTGTTTGGTCATAGTGTGTAGACCAAGAACATATGGATAACTATTAAGTGGTGAAAGGGCTTATAATATCAAGTGAGCTAAGAGGTGGACTTGCAGATTTCTCCAGTTGAGGCACCAGATGCAACAATAATTTCAATAGTGCAGCCTTGCCAACAACCGGTTGCTACATGTGGATTCAAGGGGCACTTCAAAATCTTTTGGGTGACACATAAATGTATTTTCATTTTTTCTAACCTTTGTGTGCCCGTGAGGTGTCCTTATCCTCATCTACTACCCTTTGTTGCCCTCTCCATTCTTTACATGTCCATCGTCTTCATCATCCTCTCCATTCTTTACATATCCATCGTCTCCATTTTTGGTCCCGAGATGGCCTCATCACCTCCCCCTTCTTATTTTGGACACGAGGAGCAACTGCCAAGCATCATAGGGTAACTTCAAATATGTTCGATCCTCATCTAATCAAGAAATGGAGGCCGGTAAGAAGATGATGAAGAGCAATGATCTATGTGTGTTTGCCAATCTGCCCTAGCAAGAAGTTTGGGATTCTGAGGTAGGAGAGGAGTTGATCAAGGCATACAATGTAGACAAGCATTGCCTCTATCAACAACATAAGGTTCAACTCAACTGATGGCTCTTTGCAGAAGTGTTCAAGATGTCTCATGTACTAGTAGGTACTTTTTAAATCTACCATCAGTGCCTAGTAGTGCTCATTCTGATAGATTCTTTGAGATAAAGAGTTTTCCATAGTTGCAAGGGTATTTGATAAAAGTAAGGCCATCTATGAAGACGTGCAACCGTTCTTCAAGTTTGTATCAGAATATATTGGCCTAAAGAAACACATAGGGTATATCCCCCATGTTTACATTGCAAAGGTTGTGGCTGTGTATGAAGGCCAAGTAACAATCGATATGGCTTGAAATCTTCCAAAAAATTTTCAATGCACAACTCCAAGACATTTGTCAGTAGGGGCAAGTGCATTGCAAGACCAAACCACATCTGTGCATGATCAAGCATAGGTTACTCTGTGGAGAAGTGAAGTGTCTAGGAACATTGCATTTGGAAGGGCCAACTCTAAGGCTTTTTTTCCCCTAAGGCTTCTATTGATAGGATTATATGAGTAGCCTGGCATCTTGGCCAGACGAGCATAACATTTTTGGTGAGGTGAACATTTTTGGGGTCTCCTTCTATGCCGTAGCCCTTTATCAAAATCAAGAAAAACAATTTATGAGGACAAGGTCCTTCATGGTCCACTGCAAGTGGCATCCTTCTCTAGCCGATGAGCCTAGCCAACCCCCTCCTCCTATAAATAAGCCACCACTACATTCTAATGAGCCACATTACCGTCCTCTTGCTACTAATAATCCTCCTCATTTACCTCTTGGTCTTATTAATCCAGAGATTCCTATTCCACAACCCCAAAATGTAGTTCTCTATCCTCCCCATGACAAGCATCCCTCACTAGTGCTTGCACTTGATGAGCAACACACTCCTCGAGCGCTAACTCGATATGTATTATGTTCCTAACCTCATCCAAAATCTAGGGTATGGGGGCAAAAGGCTCATATATAATATGCATGGATTTCCTACAAAAGTTTTAAATATGCAAGGGAAAGATATGACAATCTATAGTTCTCCCTACCACAAGCATAAGGCAAAAAATATGAGAGTTTTTAAAATTTGTACATATTCTTCATAATATGTGAGACCCAAGGGGGGGGGGTCTTTTGGATGAGGGGGTTTAAAACAAAAAATATAGTAAAATATAAAAACCCAAGTTCCAACTCCTTTCAAAATCTTGTGACTTTTTCATGTGTTACCCAAATGTCAAGGTGTAAAGACATATTTGAAGCTCCTTTAGTGTAGAACACAATCATGCTAATTTGACTAACTTTTACTCATGGCATATTGCTAAATTCATCTCATACTCAAAGTTCACATACATATTCTTCCTGAAGGGAGTTGGCGCAGGAAAACACCATAGAAGAATAAGGTCACAATGCTTGTTTCGGTGAGCACCTAGGCAAAGAAGTGTGGGCATAGTCTCATACCAACTAGTTTTAGTAGTAGAACAGAGGGATAAAGACCTCGATGGACCAACCAATTGACAAGGAAGGCACTACAGGCACTGTGGGAAGAGCAGAGAAAGAGTAGAACAACAAGAGTGAGCATAGAGTTGCCGAGTAGCCTCTCTTGAACGACATTAACCAAGCTACTACGAAGACATAGAGTTATGAAGAAGGCCAATCACCTTAGCAGCCATGCTAAGACAAAGAAATTGGCACTAGTCAATTGGGTGATCCTATAGTGCAAATGAATGGGGGGGAAGTACAAGTCACTGCCAAGACATGGGACCCAAAGCGTAAAACTATCGCAGATGATCTACCTAGTCTGAGTGTTCCACTATAGGAGTGAGAGATCGTCACATTGCAAGTTTCCCCCGAGAATGTAATTGTGCCACAGGGTATCAATCTTCAAAGAACATGACCGTTCGACCCAAGCACTGTAGCCGTCGGCCATCTGGAAGCTTTATCAACCAACTCCAATAGGTGCCGAGAACACCCTAGCACATGTGAGGAACCATCTAAGTCATGTAAGTGCCTCCTTAACCCTCCATAGGTTGTACCTATGCTTCTACATCCTGGCATGTAATACAAAGTGAGGGTAGGGTCCTTGTTTTATTTTGAAGATACATTGCCTACAGATATTATTTTAGCAAATTGGTATCAAATCCGAAAGACAAGATTGGAAGCTGCTTGAAAGGTGCAACTTATTATAACACATTGTGTTCCACCCCAAGCACTATTGCAGGAAAGGCGCAAGCACAATAAAGTCATCAAGGGCACCCATGAATTTTATCATGAGCTCATCAAACTCCTAGATGGAAAGCAGTTGGTAGACGAAAGATGAGTTAGAAAGACTAAAGGTGTCACATGCCCAATTACAAGCCAAGCACAAGGAATCGTCATAGTATCAAGAGGCCATGGGATTGCTTCGAACCTCTCAACTTACCATGGATCCATAGTGTTGGGTGATGATGCAACGAGAACAATGAATCAAGTCGCTTATCGACTTTGCTGCTAAGCTTTGACATGTTCGTGAGAAAAATGCTACCTTGTGCAGTAAAGTGGCCATGATTGAACAAATTCAGGCCTCATTGTGACACTTAGAGAGCATCCGAGCACACCTACTGTGCTATGCATCGAGAACAAATTCAAGACTTGTTGTGACAATTAGATAAGCCCCAGGAGCATCTGAGCACACCTACTATACATCAAGATCTAGATGTTGAAGAAGTCACATCCAGGGTAGGTGGTCAAATTTCAACAAAGGAGCCTCTAAAGAAAACAAGCACAACCACCCCATGCAGACGAGTGGTTTAGAGACCTTGGCTGAGGGACAAGCTCAGACCACCACACAGGCCGTGGGAGCAAGGCTGGAAGGAATGTACCACAACACAAGCACACCTACTTCTCAACCTCAGGTTCTAGCCCTACACAAATTACTCTTTTTCATAGGGATGGTGGATGGATCATAGTCCGTAGACTTCACCTCTGCATTTTTTGGAGACTGCAAGACATCCTCGGAGAATTCCTTTTTGGGTCAGCATCTTTTTGAAGATCAAGAAGAGTTGCCAGCCTCACCTCTTAATAGCCCAAATGGCATTTCGGAAGTTGCTCCCAACCAAGGCATTTTTTCCATTCCCTGTAGACCTCTTTATTCACCACCAGTAGGGAATACTTAGCTTGAAGTGCCAGCATGGACTACTTGGTTTGAGGCAGTATATGGATGAGTAGGAAATATGACAGCCCAAGGTGGTGGCTGAATATGAGTGCGCTACCAATGCATACAATATGGAGAAAACCACCAAATAAAGGGACGCCGAGCATGGGGCAATAATAGGTAACCTTATGAAGCTCTTTGACTAAGAGGAGCTGACCTCCATGCATATTATACACCATAGCTACAGGTTATAGAGCAACCAGTCCAGTGGCTCTACTATCATCAAGACTACACCTATTTACGACAAGCAGCCTAGGGATATGTTTGGGTTTTCTCACTCCCCCTTGAGCCAAGTGTCATGAATCTAAGCCCTTGATCTGGTTTCATCTTATGCCCTTGATTTAGTTTGTTGATATGCTTTCATCTTATGCCCTTGATTTAGTTTGATGTAAAAGCTAAGCTTTTGATTTTTTATTTTTTATTTTTTTGATCAAAAGCTAAGATTTTGATTAAATCACCAAAAGCATATAGGTGCTTTTCACAATAGAAAGACTATATAAACGTTTCAAACCTATTCGATTTGAAGAGATGGTCTACTTGATTTGCAAGTTTGGGCTTATTGGCATCGATTTGAAGAGATGGTCTACTTGATTTGCAAGTTTGGGCTTATTGGCATGAGAAGCTTTGGAGAGCCTCGCAATGACCTTATGCTCTACTTTCACAAGCGTAAAAAGCTCGACTTACTACAGTGATCAATCTCCCATTTTCCCAAGTGGAGAGTGAGAATGTTACGTGCTCTACTTCAAACTTCCTCTAATGATAGTTGTCTTTTTGTGTTGTCCAGAGTCTATTGAACGATTTGAGAATGTTGGAATCATCCGCTCAAGGACACACGTACATCCTTTCATGGTCACTTTGGCAAGTTTTTTGGATATTGTTTCTCAGAGTTTGACTACGATTACGACTATTGACATTTAGGTAATATGCTCGTTTCTTATCCATTCACAAGACTTACCCTCGACACTAATATTCTCGGTGTTATCTCGGCACCTAGGGAAGGGCCCGTTCCCTCGGATTATAACTCTTTGGGGAAGGAAGCGTGTCGCCTTCCCGCCCACACTGTGTGGTTATAATAATTATATATTATATATTATAATATAAATATTTTCAATTACTAGTCCCTTCAAAATTTCATGTTTTTAATATGAATTCTTACAACATTCCTCTTGTTTAATGCATGTTATTGATGCGAGGGAGCAAGGAAAACCAAGGATGCAAGATTGAAGGATGACTACACCTTTATTCATATGGTTGTAGTCCATGTGACAATATGGATGCAAGATTGAAGGATGACTAAACCTTTATTCATATGGTTGTAATCCATGTGACAATATTGTAAAAAATGCAACGAGGATCAGTTATTGTATTGTCTTATTCATGTATTTGTTGGACTTCAGCTTCCAAAATTGTTTGCATGATAGTTTGAAGAGTTCATTCACCCCTGATAAGCAATCGGAGTTGGCACTATTTGTGCACCGTCTTTATGTTTCTTTTGCATACGTGAATTATTATTTTTTGTTTATGTTTTTCCTTGCAACTTCAAAAGCATGGTGCATGGAAAGATTTGGTCATATGTGATGAATGTGTTCAATCCCCAATACATGGAGTGGAAGGACATTTTTGGAATAAGATATATGTGTATCCAATATCCTTAAATTCCATTTTAACTACCTATTTTATCACATTAATAATCTTTTTTATTCCATTAAGTGGAATGCATTTGTACTAATATGTAA
Organism: Dipteris shenzhenensis; assembly: GCF_047967505.1. Classification (NCBI taxonomy): domain Eukaryota; kingdom Viridiplantae; phylum Streptophyta; class Polypodiopsida; order Gleicheniales; family Dipteridaceae; genus Dipteris; species Dipteris shenzhenensis. The sequence continues at coordinate 29,489,064 of NC_141610.1, read as the reverse complement.
TGTCTAGTGAAAACATACTAAATACCTTGCCTCGAAGATTAATAGTAGTGAAATCTTATAATGAGTCAATCCCCCATCAATATAATACCCTGACATCACAAAATAAATAATAAATCACCACCCTTGACATTTGCAAGGAGGATCGAGTTCTAACGGACCCTGTGTGACCTCTCATGTCCACTATTTTATTCATTCTCTTTTTTCCTTAAACAATTGATAAAATAGAAGGACTCAACTTCAATTTCAAGTTAGTAGTTACTTGCTCCACGATGGAAAGGCTGTCTGCCGCAAATCTAGTTTAAATCATGTTTTGATGGTTTGTAGAACTTATCTAGAGAAATAGATGGGACCCCTTCCAATCTTCATTGCTACAGGTCACATGTCGATCACATGTCGACCATATGAATTTCATCCCATCGATACATTACACAAGGAGCAACAAAAGCATGGATTAAATAAGGTGGCAACCAGATGTTAGTGGACTCCATCCTTGGCCACTAGTGCCAGAATCTAGGGAACCAAGACTTGAGGTTTGAGTAGCACTAATTGGCACTTCAAAAGCTCTTTGCCCCTCCATTGCTCCAAACTTGCTCAAGCAACCCCCATTGTCCTTGCAGTGCAAGAGGTTGGCCCCTAAACAAAAGGAAACTAGCTTTGTGCCTTGCCATAGCCAAAGTCTAGCAGCTAGCCTCCAACTTTTGAGCAATGGCTCATTCATGAGCCAAGGTAGCTATGAGGACATAACAGATGTGAAGCTGAGGCAAAATTTTGACCTCAGGTTATCTCAACCACCATGGTTTAGACCATGCATGCATGATAGCCATGGTTAGCTCAGATTGAGACCATTTAGGTGGAGTTGAGTAGACACTGACAATCAAGTGATGCAACCTTAGTTACGCCAAGACAAGTGATGTTGAAAGACCAATTGAGGCAACGATCTACGGGATCCCTAAGTTCAATTTAGGAAGGTGGCACTACTCAACTACCTGATTTTGAGTGGAAGTCTAGATTTTAGGTGTAGATCTCAAGTTGGAATGGGTTGGCTTCCGTATTCCAGTTCTAGGCTCGATCTTGAGAGACTGAGTGCCTCTTGCCTATCCGTGCACTAAAGTTTTTCCTTGTTAGAATTAGACCAAGATGGAAGGAGTTGAGTCTTGCTATCTCTTAGTGAGTGTGGTGCATTGAGCCGAGGCAAATGAGGGAGAAATTTGTGTTTTGAGATTGCAATTATGACTATAATGTATTTTGAGTGAGATGTATTGAAATACAAGTGTGTTGGGTTTCTATCTTAAGTTCCATTATGTTTTGCAATGCTTGTATAATTTTTGCACACGCTTGACCACCTATTTTCATACAAATTTGCCCATGCAGCACAAACCCTTGTGTAAGTTTTCTCTTGATGTCTAAGTCTATATATTGAGCAACGATAGGTAACGCTTTCCAAGCAACCCCAAGAATGCGAGAGAGGGCATCTCCTTATTATGTTGAGCACTCACACTAACCAATGTGTAAAAGGTTCACTGATCAGCTGAGGGGGGTGAGAAAAGATCGTCAACAACACTTGTAACCAATCACTGGAGAGATAGCTCAATCTCTTCCATCTTTTGAAGATTTGACCAACTATGATCCTCTGCCAAGTTAAAGAAATTATCCAATGACAAGAACACATCATCTTTGGCGACTCTTGAAAACACAAGCATCATGTCCTACATTAGAAACTTGTTTAGACATCAAATGATGTGTGAGATTTGCAAGGTGCATGTTTGATTGCGCCAATTATAGTGAGGACATCTAGTGTCACTTGTTGTTGGGATGGGGAAACTTGTTCTATTCCTTCGTATTCCATCTACCCAATGTCTCCACCAAGAATTATGTAACGATCAAGAAGGAAATAATGACAGAAAAGTCAACTATCTTGACTCTGCTAAAAAGTCAATTGTCTTGACTTTTTGCTAAACTTGTATAAGGTCTCTTTGCTAAAAACGATCAAATTGTCTAGATTGCATTACCACACACACTAGTGTTTTATAATGATGGAACGTGCAACTGAAGTCTTTGTTGGCCATGCTTTATTATCCTTTAGAGGAGAAAGAAATTAAAACACATTAAAGATTCTCATTGCATCTCGTTGGACATATACTAGCAAACATTGTTTTTCTTTTGCGTGAAAAAATTTCTTCATTACTAGAAATTAAAAAGGCAACCTCATCCTGAGGTATTTTACAACACATCTCGAGAGCTAACCATCTTCAAAAATACTACCTAAAATATCTCATTTATACTCCTAGACTGTAAAATGTAGATCTAAGAGATTCCTCTAGATCTTTGTACCAAGGAATACCCCTCCTTCTTTCTTGGAAAAGCAGAGAATTGCAAAACCATACACAGTGTAGAACCAACACTCTCATGAGCAAGCATTGTTGATAGGTTGCCACAATAGTTTTAGCACATATTGTACTTGCCCATTAGGAGCGAGATTGCCAAGGTATATAGGTTTTTGTAGTTGTGAATCTCAATGGGAGTTTGGATACACACTCCAAGAGAACAAACACCATTGAGGAATTAAAAAAGGTTGGGCTTGCACTAAAGATGCTCCATTGTTGATTTCAAAGCAAGCTAGGTGAAACTAAAAAAAAATGTAGAGGCCACTTGCAACATTGTTGGAAGTGGGAGACACCAAGGATGTTTTTGTTTGAGAGCTGCATCGTTGATTCCTAAACAAGCTACAAGACTAGGCGAAACTGCAAAAAAATGCAGAGGCTCATTGCAACATTGCTAGAAGTGGGAGACACCAAGGATGTTTTTGTCTCAGAGTTGCATCGTTGATTCCTAAACAAGCTACAAGACTAGGCGAAACTGCAAAAAAATGCAGAGGCTCGTTGTAACATTGCTGGAAGCGGGAGACACCAAGGACATTTCTGTCTGACACAAAAGATGTCCCCCAGTGAGAAAAAACACCCAGAAAAGAACATTAGCATATTTTTTGAATTACAAGCGGGTTGATAAATGGGAGACACCCTCGGACAAAGAAGAAGCGTCCAAGCCAATAAGAAACCCCCAAAAAAGAATATTAGTAAATTTTCTAAATTATGGGCGGGTTGACAATGGGAGACACCAAGGATGTTTTGTCTGACGCGGAAGAAGTCTCCAAGCCCAAAAAAAAAAAGGAAAAAAAAACCCAAAAAAAACAGAGCAGGTTGACACACCAAGGATGTGTGCTTGTGCGACACATAAGGAGACTCAAAGCCAAAAAAAAAAGAGTACATTTTCCAAAGTACGAGCAGTTGGCCGATAGAGGATCGACATGTGGCGGCAAAGCAACATAGATTCTGCCACCAGATGACGTGGACGTGCAACGTGGGAGACGGGCTGGAGCCGGTGACGCGGTGCTGGAAGTGCCCCTGGGCGACCGGCTACAGGCGGTTAGAGGTGACTTTGGCAGGAATGCTAATTTTGGAGGTCTGGACAGTTTAGCTGTGTATGTAGTGGGTAAGCGTTGACAAGATAGAGACAAAAAATGCATCTTTCCGTCCTCTCGGCCGTCCTCTCGCACTCCGATTCCGCGTCGCCCATTCGTCTTCTTCTTTCGCCTTCCAATCTGCAAAATGCGCTCTTTGATCGCCTCCTTATCCTTACATCCCATGTTCACACATCGCACACCATTCACCTCTTGCTTGTTTTGAACGGAAATCCTTTAGCCCTCATTCATCTCGCTGTTGCCGCAATCGCATCTCCTGCTCCATGACGAATTTTTGAGCTGCACACAGTCTCCGTATCGCCTGCCCTCTGCGATTATCCATTCATCGATGACAGCATGGGCGAAACAGAGCGATAACTGCAGCGATCGAGTGCGAATTTTCCCAATGCGGCAGCAGATTGCAAGCCGAAATCCGTCTCCCATTCAGTTGTAGCATTGTTTGAATCCCTGCTAATTTGTACCAATCAGCAGCTGCGATTGATTTGCAGAAGTAGCCCAAAATGCCAGCTGCCGTACACAACGAGCAGCAGCCCCTTGAACTTTGCCACACATGCTCCACTCGTCCTCTCGGCCGCCGTCCTCCTTTCAATGCCCTCATTGTTCTGTAATATCCGGTCAAGGTCCGTATGTGGTTGCCTTATCTTCAAGTCATTGTTTCGTTTCCATGAAACTCAAACTTCAACTTCTATAGCATTTTCCTGCAGTGGTGAACGACATGCGAGTGCCCAAAAGCACAGGGTATCATCAACAGAATATGGAAAATATGTGGGAGCGCACGTTCGGGGACCTGGGCAAAGAGAAAGCGGAAGAGAGAGTGCAAGACCCACAAGAAAGAATTACTTTATCCGAGGAATATGTGTCTCTAACGGAATCTTCCGGCGAAAAGACAGACATCGGGAATACAGTTTGGTCGCCAGATGGACAGCTACTTTACAAGAAGGCAAGAAACAGGTCAAGGCGTCCGAGAACAGATACATTTGTGCCCATTGTTGATGCTTATTTATCAGAGAAGCCATTGTATAATCCTCCTAGGCGTAGGAGATCACCGTCTCCTTTGCCTAGCAGAAGCAGAATCTACTCAAACGACATCAAATCAGAGGCAGACCCCTTGCACCTTCCTAGGATTGAATCCGATTTTGAGTTTTTCTTATCCCAGAATTCTCATGTAACAGAGCCTTCTAACCCACGGAGTACGCAAGGTTGTACTAAAATTGGTCGCAAGAAAGAGCAACACCCTATGCCCGCTTTGCAAGAGATGCAACTTCCTAATACAACGTCTAAATCATGTGACCCGGTTCATAAGGATCGAGTCAGAGCTACTCAAGAGAATAATGAAATGCAAACAGGAAAAACTGTCAAGGCAGTGAATCCGGAATTTCTCAATTCACCCAGACGGACAGGAAGTGAACCACAAAGCACAGATGTTCATCCTTTCAAGATTGTATCAGAAACATCGAGCAGGATGGCCATCACAAACAATTCTCAAGGTGCTACAAACAATCAACATGAAAGTGTCGAAGGAGTTACAATTTCCTCTCAAAGTGAAAACCCATTTGGGGCTAATCTCCGTTACCTTGAAATCTGGGATGAAAGATTAACAGATAATATGGAATTCTTAGATGCATCTCTTCAAGACTGGCAGCCTTCTCTACGTGACAAGTCCAGAGATGGCTTCGAGAAAATCAGAAGTTCATCCCATTTAAACACTATTGTAGAAGTTCTGGATAAAAGCTCAGCACCTAATTCAGACATCTTTACATCTCCGAGAAGTGAAGATGCATCAAACCCAAAGTCACAGGCCTTTCTAGTTGATAGGCACACTGATGCGTTGGATACCAATGTGAAAGTTGATAATCAAAATCTGGCATCCGATTTATATATGTCTATGTATCCAGAATGTAAGCCCGTAGATGTGAACGATAAACAAGCCCAAACACCAGGGGAGCAGAATGGTTCAATATTCCAACAAAGAGTACTTAAGGCTTCGACTATTGATTTGAGCAAAATTGATGCCAGGATTACACGTCAAGCAATTGCAAGCATGCCCCTGTCACAAAGGACTGACCAATTAAAGGAGGAAATGATTTTTTATCATAATGAGCACAAAGTCAAGGTTGATGTCTCAGAGATCCTTGAGTGTGTGGATGAGATGCATATCGAAAGGTCAAACGTCCGTCAACAACAGCTAAACAAATCGAATTCTCTTCCCATGAGTATGGAAATGGCTCCAAGCATGTCCACAGGTATTTCTTTTCAAGGGAATGGATCTGGAGGCCATCACCTAATGATTCCTGATCACTCTCGAATTCCGAATGTGAGAGATGAAAGAACACATTTGCGAAAAATCTGTTCGACTCCACATCCCGTCAATGTGAGAGATGAAAGAACACATATGCGAAAAATCTGTTCGACCCCACATCACGTCGATGCTTCTGTGAGTTCACAGTTCCTAAATCGTGTGCCAGATTCCGATTTCCAATATGAGCCTATGCTGAGACTGCAAGAAATGAAACACCATACTGGAAAGTTGACCCAAAAAATGAATGGCGTATCTGTAAACAAGAGCCGGTTCTTGAATTCCCAGTCACCTGAGCAGTGTATATCTATGCAAGCAGAGTGGAAGGGTCAGAACCATGATTTGCAAAATGGCCAACCTATATCAGGGAAAGAGACTGCACACATAAACCCAGTTGGTGGTTGTCATGGTACATCAGGAAATGCTCTTCCTTCTGATAGAAGTGTCAGGGTCCAACAAAGTAGTCATGTATCATCTGCTATTGGCTTATCAGCACCAACCAGAGATGGTCACACTGTTGCATTTCCGATCTCAGATTCAATGGTGCCAGCTTTAGTCCATGAGCATCCATTAGGCTGTTTCCCCAAAAGTAACATCCATTCAAGCTGCACTTTCTGTATCCATCAGCAGTCTAATAAGCCCAATCAGCAAGTATTAGAAGGATCGATGCAACCAGATTGTAATGCCTGCCTACGGCAATCTACATCAGCAGTTCATGAAGCTGTAAGGCATAGGTCATGTGGTTCTCTACATGTACAATCCTGGCACCACCCAGAGAAAGGATTCTGTCAGTTGGGTTGCACTGTGCAGCTGCCATGCAAGCAGCACACAGACGTTGCTCATCCTGCATCCCAACTTCCAAATTGGAAGTGCTGCCCCCCACTGCCACAGAAAGGTGCTGCCCCATGCGTTCTGTGTCAACATTGTCATCAATTGCTCCAGGTTCCTGCTTATCTTCCTTTGACAGTAGCGAATGTTCAAAAGCTCCGGTGTGGTGAGTGCCTAAAAGTGTCTAAATTTTCTACCCTGTGCAGTCCTTACCAACCCTCGTTCAAGGATCCCTTTATACCAAGGAATAATTTCAAAAGTTCGGTGAGTGAAGACTTAAGTATTGCACACTCTGCTCAGTACCCATCTGCAAGCAAACATAGTTTAGATGCCGCCAAGGGTGTCCAATTAGCCCAAGGTTCATCTAGTGTTCATGGTGAGCTTTGTGCTCTAAAAGATCCAAGTGGAATTGAGTCTGGAACTGCCAGCGACCATAGTTTAGATGCCGCCACGGGCATCCAATTAGGCCAAGGTTCATCTAGTGTTCATGATGAGATTTGTGCTAAAAACGATCCATCTGGAATTGAGTCTGGAGTAGAGAATTTTCAAGGTCAAACGACTGTGGACTTTGAGTTTCGTTCACCCTCCCTGGACGATGAATTAGAGAACAGCTTGCTATTTCAGCTAAATGCAAACGCGTTAGTTGGAAAGAGGCCTGATGAGATTCTGCCTTCCTGCCTATCAAATGGTGGTCATGAAGATCATGAGGTTACCATATGCCAGGTAGAACTGTTTCAGCCTCACAAATATTTTCAGAATCAGATTGCCAGTGATGAGCTCCGTCTTTTAGCTTCGCCTCCTCCCTTTGTAGCTGCTTCGAATTCCTTAGTAAATTTGTCTGACCATATTTTGGCTGAGAATCGAATGCTAGAAACGCATTTTAAGAATATAGGAAGTGACTCTCCGAAAAAGTCTTCAGAAAAAGAGCAGCATCCCGAAACTCCTTGCCGGCTCACCCTTGAATGTCCAAACGAGGACAATCTGCGTAGCAAAGGCCCCGACGTGAACGGTGCACCTGCGCCTGGCGCTTCACTTCTTGAGCATTTTGTTTACGACACTGAAGGTGTATGTCCCCTTCTGCAGTTAAGGGCTCGCGCGCCCGGATCAACAGTCGATGATTCTGCCAATGGCTCACAGAAGAGGCTCGAGCAGAATTCTTACCAAGGACAAAACGACAGTGGAAGGGGACTAGAGACCCCTGTTCTGATCTCTAAAGTTACAAACATGCTTAAAAGGAGTATAAGTGAGCTGGGAAAGGCGAGTCGAGGAAAGCGGGTGTTTATCAATGGTCGATTCGTACCCGATGCTATCGTGAAGCGAGCTGAAGCTCGCGCAGGACCAATCCTTCCAGGATCTTACTGGTAGGTATCTATTTGGAGGACATAGTTAAATCCGATATTCAAGTTGGAACATCGGCATCTATCTTATCGAATTCTGCATTGCTTTTGATTTTGTCGGACAGGTATGATCCACAGGCAGGATTCTGGGGAGTAATGGGCGGTCCTTGTCTCGGGATCATTCCGGTGAGCCTTGCATTTTCTTCATAACTCATGGTAGGAGGATTGTCCAATCTCTTTGTGTTAAGCAAGAGGAATGTCCAGAACTCATCGTGGGAGGATTGTCCAATCTCTTTGTATTGCAGCCCTTCATTGACAAGCTAAATTTCCCGATGGCCGAGGATTGTGCGGGCGGCACAACCGGGGTGGTGGTGAATGGACGAGAGCTACATGAGAAAGATCTGAACGTGCTGGCACGAAGGGGGTTACCCAAGACGCCAGGCAAGGTATACAGGATAGATATCAGTGGAAAGGTGGTGGACTGCGCGTCAGGGGAGGAGGTGCAGGCTCTGGGCGATCTAGCTCCAACGTAAGCAGCAAGCAGCAATGGTGACGGTAATCCAAGCTCTGAGGAGGAATTATCAGCTGATTGGGTTTGCCTGTGGTGGTGATGCAGGTTACAGAGGACCTTGTGCGGCCATGGCATGTTCCAGCCATTGGAGACCGGTTTGCAACCTGCTTCTGGACGAGGATGAAGCTTACCTGAGCTGAGGATGATTGATGATGCTGCCCAGCTTAATGAGCTCTGCATTGTAGTCTGTATATGGTGTTGTGGGAAGACGATAAGCTTAGGTGAGCTTATTTTTCAACATCTGTTGATGATTCTGGGGAGCCTTAGCTGGGCTTGTTATGTAGAAGTTTTCTGTAGATGGTTCTGCTGGGGGACATAAGCTTGAGGAGCTGAGCTTATTATTCAAAGGTCTGTCGATGAAGCTGTGGGAAGACATAAGCTTAAGGAGCTGAGCTTATTAAGACACAGGATGTTCGAAGTTTTCTGTTGCTGTGGGGAACATAAGCTCAGGGAGCTGAGCTGCTTTTTATGCCGAGGAGGTCTTAAGTTTTCCATAGATGGTGCTATGGGAAGAGGATAACTATATACTTGAGCTTATTATGCAGAGGAGGTCTGAATAGGCCCCCAAGTAGTAAAAACCACCCATTAATTAATTAGTTGCTGTGGAGGGGGAGCGTGATGGCCAATTAAGCTAAGCTCGGTGCACCCAAAAAAATTAAGCGTTAAGTCCTTAATCGAAAAGAGTTGTTCGAGAAGCTTTTGAGCTCTAGAATGCTCCGCCACAAGAGGTATATATAAGGGAGGAAGGGAGAGAGAGAGAGGCAAGGCAGCGAGAGGGAGACTGAGGGAGAGGGGAGTGGCTGAGAGGGAGGAAGAGGGAAAGGGTGGGCTGACAGGCGTGGGAAGCGCGCCACGTGTCAGATTCTGACTACGAGCAGCACCCACTGCGCGATGTTCCAATCTCCGCCCAACTTGCCTTGATGGTTAGCGGCCCTTGTTGCAGGGTCGGCACGCTTGACCCCTCAGGCTCCCTACTCAGAGTCCCGACTCAGCCCAAATGGTTCATAATGTTTACGCAAGTGGAACGCGGTAAGGGTAGCCCATCCAAGAGCTTGTCTTCCCTATGCTCACCCGATTCTGAGGTCACAACTGATGCACTCGCTCTCAAATCACATCCCCAACACCAATCCTCTATGCTCTCAAGCCCAACCCGCACCATTTACGTTTCCAGTGAGTGCACACAATCATGAACGCAAGGAAGACAAGGAGATTGCATAATCAAAGGCACGTGGTATTGCAACTGAGAGTTACAAGAATGTTGAGGCTTGTTCTCAGGTCGCAGAAAACATAAGAGTTCATCACCACGTATGGGAGACCTCACTAGCTCCCAGATACTCTCTATGGCCTTGAGAGAGCTTGAGCTTCATCTCAAGCGTGAAAGTTCTAGTCCAAAGCCTAGCCCTAAGCAAGATTGACTTGAATGGGTGGCTACATACACACACACAAAGCCTAACCCCTATTCAGGAACGGCTTGAACGAGTGGCCATGCACTGGCTAAGCTACTTACCTCGCTTGAAAATTCATCATCTCCTCATATGGGGCGCTTACACTGACGAGTCAAAGTTGAGGCTACACCATTCTTGTTACAAAGTAATTATTTATGATGGAAATTACAAACGCCTAAAGTGTGGATACATCATTTGAAGAACATCTTAGAAATGCCTAGGAGCAAAGAACTTGTTTTAAATAGAAGCACAAGTCCATGCCCGTGTAGATGATTCTTTGAAACATGCGTTTGGACTGAGGAGTTTGAAATCAACACACAACCAAGAGAGTGCCTCCTGTGACTAAAACTTCCACCCCCCGTGTATAATATGTACAAGCTACGGCGCCAGTCCGAAATTTCCAACCCACCCACATCATCAAGTTGCAATAATGTCCCTATGGCGAGATCTTTGCCATTGAAGCATCGATGAGATGAGTACACTACACCAGGCCAGTCTTTCCAATCTGCATACAATGTGACATTTAGTGGCTTGTCCCATCGAATCTATTTCATTGAAGGACCTATTGAACACAACATTTCACCAAGCCAGTGCTTCCAACCTGTTGCCAACATTATGTTCCAAGTGGACACTACGTGACATAAATGTATTCGTGCGCGCAACGTCAACTGTTCAATAGGCCTTGCTTCCCATATCTACATTGGGGAACCTGCTTTGGATGCTACCCCAATCCCTTGTGTGAGACTTGAGAGCAACATCTTCTTACCTGTGTTGACACTGCATCTAGCGAGAGTATCCCACCGCGTATACCACCAACTTTCCTATGAGCCTAGTTGACTTGATTTGGGAAGTTAGTAGCACACGGTTCACTTGTCCTCTCACTTGCATCCAATGCTTTGTAGAACAACAACCTGTCACCACGGTCCCTAGGTGAGGCATCCAACTGCTTCAATGGCCAAACCTTCCATTGGGCCCACAATATTACATCATCGTGCCCTCTAGGAAAGTTCATACATTTGAAGCATCGTTTTCCCTCCATTGTAGGCATTAGCAAAAAGAAGTTTGGAGGTTCATACTTTGGATCCACCTCTAGACCCGTCTATGGTACTTGCTTCTTGAGTCTTCTTTGGTTGGATCCAACATTGGTGCCTTCTCACCTTGACGGCACCACCGGCTCATCTCCGGTTGTCTTTGCAACTTCTAGGACCATCCTCATGTTCTTGGACCACGTCTCCTGATCTCACTCTTGAACTCTGATACCCTCTTCATTGACACCGACTTGCAGTCCTTCCATTCCTTGGCCTACTCTCTAGGTCTGCCTCCACGCTACACATCGCCCCTTTTCTTGACCATGCTTGCGGCTAGGTCCTTCATAGCACACATCTTCTAGGGCCATCCTCATGTTCATGGACCATGTCTCCTGATCTCACTCTTGAACTTTGCACCCTCTTCGTTGACACCTCCTGGCGGTCCTTCCATTCCTTGGCCTGCTCTCTGGGTCTGCCTCCACACTACGTGTCGCCCCTTTTCTTGATCATGCTTGCAGCTAGGTCCTTCATGGCACACTGCTCCATCTTGCGGCTCACACTTGTCCTTCCATCCCTTGAACTGTCTCTCCTTGGTTCATCCCTTGAGCCTCACGACGGCTTGTCCTTCATTTCCAGGCCCTCTGGCCACATAGCCTGTTCCAACTGTCACCTGTTCCTCCTAGACTTCTATGCCCAAGAATTGATTTGCTACCCATTCCCTTGGTTGTGACTCAAGTGACCACTTCTCTTCATGGCATTGACATTGCAAAACTTTTGTGTAGCTAAGTTCATGTTCACTTCTTCGGGCGCAATAGTTTCACTTCGAGACACGCTTCGTCGCAACCTCATCCTTCCCATCTTCATCCCTCGGCATTGCAAGCCGGTTCTAGGTTCATCCCAACTGACAACCGTTTTACATTGAACGGCTCATCTAGGCCTACCTTGCCCACCTGTTCTTTGGTCTATCTGGCCGTTTTTCCTTGGTACACTCCAACCCTCATCAGTTCCAACAAGTCTCTCGCACGCTTTTCGCTCATTCCTTTGTCACCTACACCTTTCTCACCCAACCGTTCCTCCGTTTGGTTACCGGCCTGCTCTAGACTCGGCTTTGCCTTTTCATCATGTGGTTTTGCTTCTTTCCTTTATGCTACCTTGTGCACGACTGTCACCCTTGCAGTCCATGCTACATCCTCTTCATCATCCAAATCATCTTCATTGTTGCCAGCTCCTCGGCTCGAGCACGGCTGCTATGTCATGGCTTCTTCTTGGCCGTTTCCCATTGTATCTTCATCCATGGAGTTACTCTACGGCTCAGTCTCAGAGTCATCCTTTGATTCCTCTTCTGTTCCAATGGATGGTCCGAGCTCACCCCTAAGGTGCACATCATAGAGGAAATAACTACTATCGGATCGCTTAACTTTAAATGTGATACACTCATCTGATCGATGTCAAACTAGTTGTGAATATGAGTTAATTTTGAAGACAAAATTCCTATATGCTTTATTCCAATAAGAGTTTTCATACAAGACTTGGGCGCACAGTATTTAACCTGTAAATATGATGGAGCAACATTAAGCTTTTAGAAAAGCATGACTATTATAAAATATTTTTAAATCACAAGTCCAAGCTTAAGCTACTACAAAGGCACGGTTTTTAACTCATCCGATATGTATCCCATATTGGCCTTTACAAATAAGGGGAATATATTCAAGAACATGAGGCAATGTGTTGCTAATACTGTCTGATGACTCTTCCATCACAGTCTCCTTTCTTGGCCTCCTATTAAACATTTCAGCTTCTTGAACTTCAACTGGACCGCCTATCTTCACACTAGGGGGAGAAGCTTCTTGAACAATCAAGGGTACATCAACTCAACTTCCAGTCTTCACAGTCGAGGGAGAAGCCTCTTCAAGAATCTCAAAGTATTTTGGAGAATACTCCACGATACCCTTTATATGTTTCTCACTGTGTAGCTGTGTGCATCGAGCATCCACACTGAAAATGATTGAGTTTACATCATTGGGCATAACAGAGTAGGGAGAAACCATGCATTTCCAAAAACTTTGGACGCTCCATATCCATACCGCGAACTTGGAAGGGGATCATCCACGAAGCAAAGGGATAGTATAGAACACTCTGCAACATCTTCAATACACATTTAGTAAATGGGATTCCAACTCGACATGAGAGCTTAAACTTCCAAAACAATAATGAGGATCAAATATATTCGCACTATTAAGACAAACCCGATTCTTCATCTCATCAGGCCCATACCGCATGTATAGCTCTACTCCCAATTGGAGGTCCTCAGCGCTCACGTGCTTCGAAACAAGCATGAAGTGAGGTTGCCCAATGTCTTTTTAACAATACCCAAGCATACCGTGAAAGGTATGCATGTTCTTTTGTCGCAAAGCTCTGCACAGAATCATGCCCCCCACAGGTCTCTTGTCCCACCCGATGCATTTTTGTATCAATTTTTTCCTACCCTACATACTCTTGGCAGCTATTCATCACACCAGCTGAAGATGCAAATGAAATAGAGAGCCTCCCCTCTCGACCGAACAGACAACATGAATCAAGAAACTTATGCACACCCTCTATAACATCTATGTCAATGTCAACACCTCCCATGCTAACCGCCACACTCACCTCAAGAACCTTCGAACCATCCACCTTCCGCGATCTACCTCTACCCTTATTCACCACCTCACACCTGCAAAATCCATGCTATGAGCCTAGCAACCTAAAGCGCATTGACAGAAAGTTCTAAAAATTTGTCGCATGCACAAACCAACCTCCGTGAAGCTCCTTCTACAAGCCCATCACCAACCTCCTTCTCAGGCTCAACCTCTCCTCAGCATTGTGAGCTATGCACTTCACATTCATCATCTCTGCTCATCTCCATCTCCCCCCCACCCACCCACCCACCCTCCCTTGCTCTAAACACTACATGCCAATCAATGCTCCACTAAGCGTGATGGAGTAACTTATTGCTCCACCTCCATTTCCCAAGCCTCGCCTAGGACATGTGTCATGCATATACCTTCTAGCAGCTTCTAACTAACATTCCACTAACCTTACGCACTACCTAATATTGGTATTTATCCCAAATCACTAACCTTACCCACTACCTAATTATTGTTGCTTATCCCTGCCCACTAACCTTGCCTAATCTTGCCCTTGTCGCCCCTCATCTAATTAATCCCCCCAATAAAAGTCATCGTGGGCACCTGCTGAGGTGTCCCACCCTTGAAGGCCTCCTACAAAAAGTGTAGAGACTCTTGAGGTGATGTAGAGACTATTGAGGTCCCTTACAAATTGTGCAGGGACCTATACTTTGTGAAGAGACCGGCATGTACAAATATCTCTAAATGTGAAGAAGCTCCCACTCTTTGGGGTTCAATGTTCAATTCACTTTTGTGTTCATCTGTTTGATCTCCTTGTGTCCACGTGAAATCTCCCATCCTCATTCGTCCTCCTTCTTGCTCCTCCTCACCCTTGTTATTACTCTTGAGCCCTCAATTCCGTAAATCTGTGAAGGAGATTAGCTCTCCACTCCACAACTCTTTCTCAACCCTCAACTCTTACTAGACCCAGCAACTTACTCTCAACCTTAAGTCCTGAGTTAGTAGATATCTCAAATCTGCTGTCCTCCTTCTAAACTCTATAACCCTTTCCTAAAATCTTGAACTCCGATGGTCCGATGGAGATGAAAACTTCAATTAAATTTTATAATCAACAATTCTTTTTCACCTAAGCATTGTAGGTGATTGAATCTTCAAACTTGGAAATGAGAGGAAGAGAGACAAAACATACATACATACATACAACACATGACTTATTAGCCACCAATTCAAATGTTAAAGTTGGCTCATTGTTTTTCAAATTCCATAATCACTACAGTATCATTCTTTTGCATTTTCTCTTTCACAGCCACATCTAAGAAAGAGACTCGTGGTAATGACTTTAGTCACATAATATATAAGGATACCTATTCTTAATAACAAACCCCTAATTTGATAATTTCTTATAAATAAATATTATCTTTATTTTAGTTCATGAGATGGCAAATTCTATGGCATTGGTGATGTAATAGGGTGTTGAATCATCAAATTTCAAGGCCTTTTAAAACGTTTGGCCATAGGTTAAAGGAATCATTCGTAATCAAGTAGTTGTATCTAGTACCATATATTTTGACATGGACATGTAATATAGTGAAAGTTTATATTTTTATACTGGGGCTTGTAAAGGTTCAATCATGCATCTAATAGGAGGCTCTGTAGGACAACTGAATCCCCCTAGCATAAAGCTTCAAATCTCAACACCTTTGGCAAATGTGTTCCAAATGAAGTGTCTTCTTCAACAATACTTCTAGATTTTATAGCAACATAAATGACTTGCCAACAACCTCAACCTAATAATGCTAGGGATAAACAATTTGCAATGCTTAATGACTCAGTATCCCAATGCCTTGATAGAAAGGGCCTAACATTCATATCCTCACATGTAGCCTTCGATACCATATTCTTGTAAGCAGGAGACAAAACCACTCTTTAAACTGCAACCAATGGTTTTGTTCCTCAAAACTAGTCTAAGTCTTAGCACATGGTTTTGATCAATGTGAAAGCCAGGCATGGTCAATTGGCCCATAGAATGGAGCAATCTCATTGGTCCACCTCAAATCCCTCCCGCATAATTGTACATTAACACTAAAAACACCAATAAGCATATACATTGCATTAGGGCTTTTTTTACATAACCCAAGTTAGGGTTCTTGCATATTGCATTGTTGCATATGGGATCAAATATAGGAACAATAAGTTGCAGTTACCTCCCATCGCAAGTTTGATGGAAGTCCATGTGCCATAGAAAGACTTGCCTTAACCACTTTGATCAACTGCCCAAGAATAATCTAGATTTGAATCCTCCTAAGAAACTACCCCACCATGTGGGAAGGCTTCAAGGGATGGATTAAATATGCAAGATGTCCCCCACAACCAAAAGAAAGACTTAAGGATATTTCTTTAAAATTTGGTGATCAGGATGACATCCTAAATGTGACCATCCCTTTGGAGCATAAATCATGTTGCCCATGTCCAATCATTGTGGATGGTGGGAAAGTAATGAACATCTTAGCAAAGTAGCTCTATGATGAGTGGGAATTGTTGCCTATGAGGCTGGCCCCATTCAACATAAGGCTTTCCCATCACACAAAAGTCAAACCCTTGTGAATCATAACCTATGTATTGATGAAGCTTGCTAAGACGGACATTCATCGTGCAATTTACCACATTGGATCCTTTGTAAATATCAACATCTTACCAAATATTATTGGCAAGATTAAGGCTTAGAGAAGCATCAATACTCTATGATTAGGAATTGATAGGCTCATCATCTAGGAAGTAAGAGAAATCAAACCCACTCTGCCAGAAACATTGATGACAAATACTCTACCACAACTAGTAAGCATCTCTTTTGGCCATTACAGAACTCAAGCAATAGAAGGTGACACCAAGAGTGACATCAACAATTGATAGTTGTAAGACAATGCATCCACTATTGCTAGAGCTACATACAAAAGTGACCGCTAGGATGGGTACATGTTAAGATGGACCACTTTTTTTACTATTATTGTACTACAACACCTCTTAAAAGTTGACCACTTTTGTTACTAATAGAATACACCTTGCATTGGAAGGAGAAGAAATGATCACATGGTATGGATATCCCATAGAAATTGTGTTAGATAGAGGCACACATTCATCAATGAAGTGATCAAGTAACTTTTTGTTGGCTTCATGGTCATTTATAGAAGAAGGGCACCTATAGTAATATAAAAGAGAATCCACAAACAAGATACTCTGCTATTTCATCACCGAAATAGAGAATCCACAAACAAGATACTTTGAAGTGATAAAGGAACTTTTCATTGGCTTCATAGTCATTTACAGAAGAAGAGCACCTATAGTAATAGAAAAGAGAATCCAAGTGGAATCACCAAAATATGCCGCTATTTCATCACCAAAATAGTGGAATCAAAGTGTTTTGACTACAAAAAGAATGTTAAATGTAGCCTTATGGGCATATTAGAATGTGTCAAACGTTAGTAAGATTTATGACTTTTGAATTAATGTACAGCCTTGAAGAAATGGTCACCTAGAGAAATGCATAGTGATAAGGTTAAGCACCACCATGTTAAAGTGTTTTGAATATAATGACATTCAAAAAGAATTTTGGTGCCTAATGTCATTATTATTCAAGACACATAATCTTCCTTTATACAAATAATCTTCCTTTATAGATTAGCTAGCCATTTACAATACTATATTTTTCTGACTTGCCTTGATCACCAGCACGTGGTGTGTTGCCATTAGATATGACTCCTCCAAGAAATCTCCTCAACCTTTTGGATTCCTCTTCAAAAAAATGAGTATCATGCTCACATTTTCCTTTTAAGGACTCTAGGAAATCATTTTGAAATTAAGGAAAACTCAATTCATTAACCATTGGCTTTCTACTTAAGGAATCTACTACCACATGAAACTTCCCATTCTAATATGTTGATTGAATATCAAAATTTTTTATTAATTCAACCTATCTAGCCTTTTTCATTCAAGTTCTAGCTTATTGCAAATCCATTTGGTATTTTCTTGATTAAAGATTATCTTACATTTGGCACCATAGAAATAGTGCTTCCATTTCTTTAATGTATATACTCTAGAATATGGTTCCTTCTCATATTCTAGTAATTTCATCGAGTGTGGTCTAACTTATTATTCTCAAAAGCTATTGGCTGACCCTTTAAGAAGTACCACCCCAACCACAAAATCACCAGCACCGGTTTCAACCGCAAATTGTTCATTAGGATCCACTACCTTTAAGATAGGGACTGTAGTTTTGCAGCTACTTTTCATTTTCAAAACTCTTCCTTTTAGGTTCACCCAAAAAAAGGTACCTCCCGCTCTCTTAAGTTGTAGCTACTTTTAATTCTCAAAACTCTTCCTTTAAGGTTCCTAAATAAAGGTACCTCCCTCCCTCTTAAGCTGTCCATCATTGAAACAACTATTTTAGCATATTGATGGATGAACCCTCCATAAAACCTAAATAAACCTAAGAAAAATGTATAATTCCCTTGAGTTTGTTGTATGTGACCTTTTCGATATGGCCCTTAACCTTTCAATATCCATATGAATTCCTTCTTGAGAAATGATATGTTCCAAGTATCGGACTTGTTTTGCAAAGAATTCAACGTGGATTATTTAACAAAAAGAGAGTTGTCTCTAAGCAATTTGGGAAACTTTTCTCAGCTGTTCCATATGCTTCTTTCTTGTTTTACTACAGATAATGATATCATCTAGCAATACTACTAAAAATTCCTAAATAAGGCCTTCAGACTGTTATGTCAACGATAATTGCAGATGCCAAAGCCTTGGTTATGATGAGGCAGGAAGCTAGAGGGCTTGACATCACTTACATTTAAATAGGTATTTGAAGATTTGGGTCTAGGTTTATTCTTAGGCCTAGGCATTAAGAGATGAGTGCAAAGGGGAGCCCATGAGACGGCTTTCATGCTAAGGGTCAGGGGAGGCTGAGAGAGAGAGAGAGAGAGAGAGAGAGAGAGAGAGAGAGAGAGAGAGCTTCATGAGATGAAAGAAGTGGAGAGAGAGATACGAGATTCGAGAGTAGGGTCGAAAGCACTCTCTAGAGGCCGTGGCTGGGCGGAGTATCATACGAGACCCCTCCTTGTTCGTGAGGATGTAATAAAGACCCTATTCATAAATGTCATAAAATATTGCGAGAGAATTACTTAAACCCAAATGTAATAAAGACCCTATTCATAAATTTAATAAATATCCTATTCATGAATGTCATAAAATATTGCTACAGATAAAGCGCAACAACCTATGCATAAGCACATAGTACCATCCTTTTCCTTTAGTAGTAAACTTGGGGAAGACCAAGGTGAACTACTTGGTTGAATTCAACCTTTTCTAAAATATTTATATAAGTGTCCCTCTATTACACCTTCTTTTCTTGGACTAAGTCTATAAGGGGATTTACAATGTTCCCCTTGACTATGGAAGACTCTACCATGCTTTTCAAACATGATGGAATGTTTAAATAACACACCTTCTTTTGGACTAAGTCTATAAGGGGATTTACAATGTTCCCCTTGAGTATGGAAGACTCTACCATGCTTTTCAAACATGATGGAATGTTTAAATAACACACTATAAGCTATGACCAAGACTATAAAGCCATTCTTGACCTAGAACATCATCTGCTCTATGGAGATAAATAGCCTTGAATTTTCAACTCTACGTAATGTATTATGGTGTCCGAAACTTTCATATCACTACCCTTTGCACGAGAGACGTTTGTTTGTTGAAACTTTCATATCGCTACCCTTTGTCCGAAACTTTCATATCACTCACCTTTGCACGAGAGAAATTTGTTTGTCGAGATGCATGATTTGGAAATCCAAGGTATCTTGATAGCCTTGAATGTCCACCTCTACACCATGTATCATGGTGTCCCAAACTCTCATCACTACCCTTTGCAAGAGAGACTACATATTTGTGGGCAATTGGACCCTTAGACAACTTCAAAATTTTAACTAATGAGTACTTTAATAAATTATGTATGGCACATCATTGACCATTATTCTTAGTTTCCCCCTGTTGATATTTACATGAATCCTCATTAAATCATGAGAGCAAAAAGTGGTCTACCACATTATTGATGTGATAAGCAACCCCTAATGTGTGCTATCCTGATGATAAACCTCTACTCTTGTGTACTTTTAGAACCATTAAGTGGTAGCACCTACACCGCATATGCTTTTCTGTGTTGAGGTTGAGGCTTTAACTCCCATATTTTGATTCTTTGGGTAGTTCCAAGCAGAATGATCTTTACGTAGACATTTAAAACAAATATTTTCTTGCTTAACTTATTCATAGTCTCCTTTCTTCAAAAGTGTATACCTCTAAGTTTGGAGTTTCCTAGATTCTTTTCTAGATAAAGCTTTTGAATTTTTCTTTTTAAATTGGAAAATTTATTTAATCTAGGAACAAAGCGAGTTTGATACATAGTTCCAATTTTAGATCTTCCCATTATATCAGATCATCATATCATAGTGTGGGCATACTTGATAACTTCTTCAAAGGTTTGGAAGAATTTCTTCTCACCTCTACCTTATAATTGTCCCAAGCTTATAGTGGGCTTGGCCTTTGGCAATCGTGTGGAACTGTGACTCAAAATTCTTAGTAAATACACCAAATGAATCCCTTTCTTTCATATTTTCAAATTCCACTGGGGGCTTAGCCACTAGGGTCAATGGAACATTACTTGTGCTTTTCTTAAGCCCAATGTATTAAAAAAGAAATAAAGAAAATAGGTAGATACTTTTGTCCACTGTCTTGTTGATTAGGTAATCCAAGGATGTATTATAGCTCCCCTTGTGGATCCCTCATGAAACCTCTTATTTTTTGAAACTCATCAATGCATCTTAACTTGAAGATTGGACTAAACAAACTTCCCCCATAATACAACTATCCTAAGCTTCCCATGCCCTTTCAAGCTCACTTTTAGGCATATATTCTTTTAGATGCTTATTCAGACTTAGACCAACACTTCAGGATCTTGTTTGTCTCTCTAAGGCTCATTCACCATTTATAAGCTTTATTGCCAAGGGAAAGACTAGCTTCGACAACCAGATTTTTTGGTGTATTCCTACGTCTACATAAATCTTGCCAATTTTGTAAGAACATAGCTATACTCTCTTATTCCTTTAAAGTCAAATCACTCTTCCTCTGACGCTTGATTTGTGGTTATGCCTTGGTCCCACTTCTTCGACATCAACTCTTTTGATCTTGACCTTCAAAATTAGATCCTTTCAATATCCTTCTCCAAACTATATGGTTATCTTCCAAAGTCTTTTGTAGATCTTTGCCTTAGGAAAGGGACCTTGGCTTACTTTATTACTACAAATCTTCCAAAGTCTTTTGTAGATCTTTGCCTTAGGAAAGGGACCTTGGCTTACTTTATTACTACAAACAAGAGAAAGAGGGGTAAAACTAGACTACAAGAGAAAGAGGGGTAAAACTAAGTCTATGATGTGGCTTTTTTCACAAAGATTTGGACTTTGTGATGATGTGGCTTCACCCTTTCCTTTGTATACTTTCTTTATGTAGGTCATGTTGATGGTCGACAACCAAATCTTTTCGGGGCAATTCATAAACAATCAAATTTTCTCTTGTTTTTGTATGCCTTTTTGTTAATAGATTCCAAGGAAGATGGTGCTAAAAGATTCATTATGTGAACCATGTGAACCAATCACAATCATTAGCAAATGGTACTCAAAAAATAGGCTGTCCATTTGTTCTTGAATTGTTAGCAATCATTAACAACGTGGCGTGTCCATTTGTTCTTGAATAGGCTTGCAAATTGAGCTCTCCACCCGTTTTTGAGCCTTACAAACCCAACCAAAATGTTTACGAAACCTTGCTTCACACAGGACTATTCAACTAAAAAACATACAGGCAATACTCAAGTTGCACCTTTTTCCCTCACAAAGAAGAAAATCCTCATGGATCAATAAGCTAGATCAAGTTGAAGAAGAAAGCCATCAAGAAACTTCCTTGGCTCAAGTCGCTAGCTGCTAGCTACTACAAGATCTTTGCTTTTGCAAATGCTCACATAAAAGCTTAGTAGGTCTCTTGCTTGTGTTGTTCATCCAGTAGACAATCTCTACTACTCATCTTTTGTGGCTATGCCGCTGCTGCCTTTACTTGCCTCCACAAACCTCTTTGATTGTAACACCACTTCCAAATTGCCTAGCTCATGCCTATGAAGCCAGTCTATTGAATGAGCACTTAGAATTGCTACATACAAATTGCAAGAATATGTCAATCAAAGATAATATTCATGGGTTTCAATGTGCCAAAGTGACTAGATTTATAAGGCTATGAAGCTTTACTACACACCATTATATACTCCATTCAAAAACTACACATAATTGGTTACAACAAAGGTTGGGAGAGTGATCTCCCCCACAATCTCCGCAAAAACCACAAAAAACCCACACAGTAAGAGAGAAATATTCCATCCTTGCTTGTGGAAAACCCAAAAAAAGCATCTTGAGGTGGAAGAATAACTCAATCTCTAACCCTAGTGAGAGATAACCAAAAGACAAAGCAACTAGAATGATTAAAGGACCACCAGTACCAAACCTTCTCCTATAACATAGAGGCCTTTTTGCTCTTTAATTCCACCTAGCCTCAAATTCTCATGCTCCTGTGCTCTCCCGTCAACTTCATCACACCACCCTTAGCTTCTCCTTTTCGACCTAGGGCGGTGTTGAGGTTTTGGCTCAACACCATCTCCCTCCTCATCTCTCCCCCCTTATGGCTCCTCTAGTTCAATTCAACCTCAATTGAAGGGAGGTTGCAAAAGCATCTTTTCATTTTCTTAGCTTATCAGCCTTTGGGCTCTAATAACGAGGGCACGTCGTCACTCCTGTCAACCCATCGGTTGGGGCTTTTTGGTGTGAAGCCCTCTTTAGTTTTTGTGTTAGGTTCACTCGTCTCATTATCCCTCCCAATAGTAGGTTCAATAGTTTGAGTTTTTAGACGTCATCATCGCCTTGTTCGAGTTTCCCTGAAGACTTCCTCGTTTTCTAGCCTAGAGAAGCAGAATGCGTAAAATACACAATACGGAAAGCGAATAGAATGGAAGAGGAAGAGAGATATTGATATACATAGTTCACCTAGTGTCGAAGAAACAACCAGTCGTGCTTTTTTCTTGTCTAGCCAATGAGATGATATAAGATACAAGTACTCTCATGCTATGTGAGCTGCACGCTTATTTTACAAATTTGACAACACAATTCATGCACCAACTTTTAAGTATTATTGGCTTTGAGGGTGCTGCCCCCAAACCCCTACCAAGGGCGGCCTAAATAGTTGTCATCGACCACCCTTGGAACCCTCGACGATAGTAGTAGGGGGCGTTGCCTCCCCTTATACCCCCCCCCTTTCATAGAGTGAGTATAAACATGCCGCGGTCCCCAAAGCACGGTTAAAAACAACCTCTAAAAAAGAAATAGGATCCACATACAACACCCCCCTGTGGTTTATGCTAAATGCAAAGCGTTTATGCCGAGGAACACAAAATATGCTCTGATTGTCTAACACAATAACATCTACTCTCATTTCAATATTCAATTATACAAATCCTATAATCAAAGGACACAATGCTATGTTCTTTCTCAATATAATTGCCTGCCCAGATCTAGTTAGAAAGCGTAGTTGTAGCTATTAAAATGATCACCTAAGATCTTTGACACTTTTGCCCTTTCATAATTGTTTGGCTATGCTCAAAGATTACACTTAAATAAAATATCATTAAATGGCCTAGGCCTGAAATGTCCATTTGTGAAATCTCCATATCTCTCAAGAGATTTTCAGAGAGGTCGCTACATTGTGGTGGTTTTGTTGGGAAATGGGAAATGTAATGCCAAGGTGGCATGTGGTCCTTCGCCTACTTTCCCCATTTCTTTTTCCACAAAACAACGAGCTCTTGAGATCAACTTTATGAAGCAGTTGACATAAATCATGGGGAGTTAGGGTGGGTTCACACCACCTCCATGCCATCCTCCAAAAGGTGGTGTGGACGGCTACTATCCTAGTTAGCCCAATAGGAGAGATGGGGGCTGGGACACTGACACAAAAGATTTGTCTATGGCACATGAAGGCTGCCCACTCCATGGCAAAACTCGATTGGCCCATGCCATCTGCTACACCAATTGGGCACCAATCACACCCCGAGTAGCTTGTTGTATTAGACATGAACGTCGGGCCGTGTGTGAACCAAGTCATTTCTTCCACTATGGGCGGGCAGGTTTTAGTCTAAACGCACCCATACAGTTGTTCGATAAAGAGTAATTAAAAACCCTTGTCATTAGGGGTGACACGCGGCAAGGCCAGGTAGGCATGACACGTGGCAGGCGGTAGGTCGTTCCTTCTCGAAAACACGCATTCTTGTAACACAAAATTTCACCAGCAGCTCATCAAATTCCACCGTCTCTGATCTCTCTGCTCTATCATCGCAACTTCGATTCTTCTCGCATTCTTCCAGGTTAGAAGATCTTAATCCCCTCCCCCCTTTCTGTCGATTGTATTATGCATCAGATCCGTTTCAACCTCTCGTTTCAGAGCCTTTGATTCCATTTTTCACACTTGATTGAGATCGGTGCTTGCACAGAATTGCAGCCTCACCCCTCCTGTCCTGTATCTTTTAGCTTGCCGCGGTTTCCAAGGGTGTGGCTCTTAGTTTCGGAGAGCGAAAGCCTGTGCGTGCATCGTATTTCCTTGCCCATTTAAAGAGTTATGCGTTGCTTGCGCTTTGCAGCTGCTTCTTCTGGTCGAATTTCATGAACTGTTTTTTAAAGTTCAGCTTTTGTTCCTCAGAAATTTTCTTAGGTAACCACAACCTTGCCGTGATAGTCCTGCTTTTCACCTTTTAAAAACAGACAGCATCGGTGCTATGTCCCGTAATGTCGTCACTTCCATTATATTCTTCTCTATGCGCTTACTATTGCGTTTGATTGGCGTCTCCTTTATGGTTAAAGAGTGGATCGTTGTATTTTGTGTTGATCTTAAGGCTCCTCGTTTGTCATTCCGTGCCTTCGATGGTTAAGATTGGATCTTTGTATTTTATGTTGATGTCTAGATCTTAAGGAAACACCGAGATGGTGAGGAAGCTTACAATGCATGGCAATTTGGAGTTTGCTGATCCTGAGGTTAGTATGGCTTTGATAACCCATGTTTACTTATTTTCATGTTTTTACCCTATGAAGATTAATGGCACGAATTGCACATCTTAATTGCAGGCCATTTTCTCTCATTTGTTTGGGGATGATGAGTTTATGAAAAGGTATCACAAAAAAATAAACCATGATCCATATGCTGAGGCATCCTGCTGGAATAGAAGTGGCGAACGGGAAGTAAAATACATTGCTACTTCCGAGATGCCGAAGCTGATTGCAAAATTAGCTGGTATGGACTACTTTTCCAGCTCAGGCCATTTCATTGATTAGAATCAAGGTTTTAGTGGTCTCGTTCAGGATTTATGTTTTGGTATCTTATAATGTTTTGAATTTGAACGGGGAACATATACAATCAAGGCTTGGAAAAAAATAATTGTTCATGTTGTTTTTGCTAAAGTTAATGCAAAAAGTAACGTAGTAGGTTTGATTTTTTCATTGACAGTTCCTGGAACATTAGCCTTCATAATGCCCTCCCCCTAAACAAAGTTATCTTTTATATTGTTGATAACATGGAATCTTTAAGAGTCCCTCTGGTTTGTTCTGTTTGGAATGCATCTGTTTCCTTAAGCCAAAGCACATGTTGACAGCATGATTTTGCTAAGGTCCAATAGGCGTTCTCAAACCTAAGACTACCCTAACTGTACTAGAGGTACGTCACGTCCTAACTATCCAAGTGTTAGGTTGCCTCTCCCTAATTTAACTAGCCATGTTATGTCCAAACATGGACATAGTTTTGTCCCTTCCTTATTCAGAGAAGGACTGAGACAAAAACTTTGGGAATTGGCGTTGAAGAGAATCCTCTTTTGAGTGATCCCTCCACTTAACCTTCACAGTCTTGTTCAGCTGTCATTTCCTATATATAGTCCAGAAGACATTCTGGTTCATGGGGCACATAACTGGTTCTGATTAGCATAAAACTGCGGTCTCTCCTGAGCATTCTTTTGCAAACCTTATCTTGTTGTCCTTGCAAGCTATATCCTGCAAGCCAACTACCCATAGGGATCTAGGCTAGAATCTATAGATCAGCATGAATGGAGCGATTTAGGTGGCGCACTATTGTAAGAAAACTCCATTTGTGGAAGATACTCTTTCCAATCAGAAAACTTTTGGGAGACCTAAGCTCTCAGTATGTCTGATTGACTTAGTCTTTCAATCCGATTTAGGATGATGAGCTGTCTCATACTGAGTTGAGTGTCCATTTTTTTGAACACAGCCCTCCAAAAATGCTCAGTAAACTTAGGATAGCTGTCACTAATTATTTCAGCTGGTAAGCCATACAAGCTAAACAACTTTTCCACAAACAAGTGTGCAAGCTGTGTGGTTGAAATATTCTCTTTTGTTTGAATCAAGGGTGACAACTTGGTGAGCTGATCTATGGCTATCTAGATCCGTGGTAATCTAACTACAAATTCCATGGAAGTGTTTACTAGGGCCCACAATTTGCAGCATATGAGCTGACATAACCTTGTGTTTCAATCGATTGAAACGTTCATCAAGCTCATTTGTCCACACAATGGGTTGTAATTATTGTACTTTCATTTCCATCCCTTTAGACAAATCTGTGGGGGCTAATGCAAATGTAGCATTATTTGGCAAACACAGAAAGAAAAGCTGGAATACTTGCTGTCCAAAAACACAACAAACTGAAATACCTCTTTTGCTCAAATGGACAATTGGATCTGGAGGGTTCTGCTGTCTTGTTTGACAGCCATCCAGTTCACCAGGTAAGCCTTCCTGAACTGGGGTGCTTCCTTGGGTGGCTCTTTCAGCCGGAGTAATGTAGAACAACCATTTCAGCTGTTCAGGTGGCTCACGAGTTTGTGGACTACTTGTTTAAGTTGTATGGTTTACCCTCTGACATAGTCAGTGACAGGGACTCAAAGTTTACAAGTAACTTTTGGACACTTGTTTTTGAGAAGTTAGAAACTACTCTAAATATGAGTTCCTCAGATCATGCACAATCCAATGGCAGTACAGAGAAGGTTAACCAATTGGTTGAAGATATGCTTCGGGCATATGTATCTAAGAGACAGTCTTCATGGGAAGATTATCTACCTATGATAGAATTTGCTTATAACAGTGCAAAGCATTCGGGTACTGGTTACAGTCCTTTTATGCTTATGTATGGGTTTCAACCTAAGTCACCAGTTATGGTTGGGTTAAAAGGGATTCAAAATGATACTGCAAAGACCTTCTTGCAAGACATGCAGGAAATGTTGCAGTTTGCCAAGGAGTCTATTAGAATTGCCCAAGATCGGGACAGATTTTATGCTAATAGACATTGTTCACCTAGAGAGTTCTCTGAAGGAACGATGGTATATTTGCGAATTCCCAAGGAATCCAAGAGCCTAAGTACTGGTTTGGTTCTGAAATTATCCCCCAGATACTGTGGTCCGTTCAAGGTCATTAAAAGAATTGGACCAGTTGCATATCGACTAGAATTGCCTCCTGATGTTAAAGTATATCCAGTCTTTCATGTCAGTAGACTGAAAGAAGTCTTGGGTGCGGATGTTCAACTTGTTTCTCCTCAAGAGATAATAGAAGTTATATATATGACTTTTATTCCACACGAACCTGAGTGTATTCTTGAATTTCGTGAAAGACAGATTTGAAATAGAACTATCACAGAATACAAGATCAAGTGGAAGGATCGTGTTGAGGAAGATGCAACATGGGAGACATTACAAAACCTCGAGAGAACATTTCCGGGTTTTTTAGCGAACTCAGGAGTGAGTTCTTAGAGGAGGGGAAGTATGTCATGTGCACGGATTGGTATCTGACGTGTACTGGGTACACAAGACTAGCTCAGGTAGCCTGGGGAGGCTTAGAGCTAGGCATGCTTGATTCTCGGGTTGAGTGGCAAGGGTACGAACCAGTTAGAGGTCTTCGCTATTTTTGGCGCTTGGGGCCTGAGTCTATATAAGGGGCCCAGGGGTTCAGTTCTCAGTGAGTCGATGGGAGCAAGTTTCGTTCCCAGGTGCTAGGTTTGATCTTGGATTGAGTCGCGGACGCGCACCTGCATCATAGCGTAGCCCAAGGCCCAGTGGCAGATCACAGGCTCCACAACGCCACCTGGTGGTATGGGACACCAGGCTGGTTAGGATCTGGTTGGGAGTTCGTGCCAGTAGCTCAGCTCGTGGCTCGGAGTGGACATCTCCTGATTCGGGATCACATCTCGTAGATGTCATGGTTGGGTGGTGAGCAGCCTGCTCAGTTTTCTCCCGTTGTGTGTGTTCTTGTGTTTGCTTACAGATCAGAGGTTTCAGGAGTGCTGGAATGTGTCACCAAGGGTGGGACAGCTGCACCAAAGGGTGGCCATATAAGCCCATATAAGCCCCCTACACAGGCCTGACCAAGGCACCTCAAGAGGACCTGCACTGCCTCACAGCGGGCGGGTACTACCACAACATCGGCCCTCACTCATCTACCCTAGCCTCATACTGGGCAGGCACACCCACAAGCAAGGCCCTCTCTCTCTAGGGTGACAGCAGGAGATGTTGCCCTCCAACACTTTGCGGGTCACAGATGAAATCAATGAGGTGGCATACAGGTTGCAATTGCTAGAGCATTGAAAGATTCATAATGCCT
The DNA here is from genome assembly GCF_047967505.1 of Dipteris shenzhenensis. Classification (NCBI taxonomy): domain Eukaryota; kingdom Viridiplantae; phylum Streptophyta; class Polypodiopsida; order Gleicheniales; family Dipteridaceae; genus Dipteris; species Dipteris shenzhenensis. Next base: position 29,460,665 of record NC_141610.1, on the reverse strand, counting down.
TTCATGTGACTCTTATGAAGAAATATCAAGGGCCCAAGCCTACAAAGCCCATAATGGAAGATGCACCAGAAGTGGATGAACTAGAGGAGATCCTTCAGTGAGAGCACATCGTGTACCATACGGTACACAAGGGACCTCAGGGCAAGGTATTTTATAGATAGCTTGTAAACTTTAAAAATTATTTGGTATTGAATGCCAAGCTGATGGATGAAGTTATGTTGTCTGATTATCCAAAAGTTTTGGTTATTTACAAAGAGACTTTTCAGTTGAGATCAACTGATTAGAAGCCGAAGGGATGTTACTAAGCTGTAAATATCCAAGTAAAGTACAAAGTTGATCATTTATTTGATTATCATTAAAGAGTTCTTCATTTAGTTTTAATTATGGTCAAAGAGTTCTTTTAAGTTGTCAAAACATTGACTTCAATCGAAGACACTTGAGTTCGGTCAAGAAGCCTAACTTTGATCGGGGAGACTCGGTTTAGGCCAAGAGGGTTGACTTTAGTGAACCAAGATATTCCAACGTCAGTTAGAGGGGTCTGGTTATAATTAAGGCACCTTGACTTTAGTCAAAGCCCCTTAATTGTGGTCAAAGAGGGTTGACCATAATTCTCTGGTTGACCTTGGTCAACCAGAGAATTAATGTTTGGTATGCACTTTGGTTTGCTTGATGGGGACACCCACATAGGCTAGGATTAGTCTATAGATTATTTTTGCATGCAAAAGCTAACGGTTAATGGGTGCCACAGCGGTGTGCTTCATTAATTTGATGTAGGTACCAAGAGGGGTCAAAATACCCTATTTTCATGGAGCTAAGGGAGATCCTTACCAAAGCAAGTGATCATGGGAGTTGGAAGGCCTAGAAGGACTTAACCCATGGCCTGAGTTTAGATAGTGGCTAAAAATTTGGCACTTGCCAAGAGCAGTTCTTCTCCTTTGTATTTTCAGATTTTCTCATGTTTAGAAGAGCAGCCTCTCATAGTTGCCAGGGAACGCCGTTCCATAGCTATGGAACGTTGGAACGGCGTTCTCTTCACTGAGCTTGAAGAGAACGTCTAGTCTATGGAATGGCTATGGAAATTCCACATCCCTTGTGGAACGTCTAGGGAACGTTCCCTAAGCCGTTCCCTGCATGCAGATCATCCAGATGATGGAGATGATGAAGAGGATGAACAGGGCAACAACCACAATGCTGCAGATTTAGATTGATCATTGATGTTGACAGTGTTGAGTGGATCATGCATGTAGCAGCTAGTTTTTTAAGTTCTAGGTAGTAGGAGGTCTCACTCTCCTTTTCTTGTATCCAGATTCAAGATTCCAAGACTCAACATAATCTCATATGCTTGTGCCTTGTCTCTGATGAACTTTGCTTTTGTATGCCATTGGTAAGCTACAATGATTTATCTAGATTCTATTATCAATGATTATACATGAATCATGATTCATTATAAGATTCAGTATTGACTTTATGTCCCGAGTCTTGAGTCCTTACTCCAAAAGCAATTGCAACATTTTTGAGTTTTGGATTCTAAGTTTAAGCTTTCTAATGTATAGAATAGTATGTTTGTTTATGGGTATGGTGACGTGGCGTTCCCTTCCCGTTCAGGTTCCCTAGGATTTGGGCGTTCCCATTTCCCAGGGGGTCGACGTTCCATTGCCGTTCACGTTCCCTAGTAACTAAGCAGCCTCTGGCTGAGAACATTGTATTCATATTTTTCACTGTGAAATAAAGACCTTTCGTGGGGGGGTGGGGGTCCAGCCTCTTGGTTCAGGGCCCTAGTCTGTGTGTGTGTGAGAGAGAGAGAGAGAGAGGCTGAAGAAAGTCCTCGTCTGATTTCTCACGAAAAGAATGAAATAATTGTCAGACTGCTTCCATCGATTGTACAAGGCACCAAAAGGGTTGAAGATGTTAGTATCCTGTCACACTATACAGGCTTGCTTCTACAGCCGAATTATCCTGTTAGAATATACAGGCTTGCTCGCTACAGCCAAATCCCTCAACACTTGCCTCAACACTTGCGGCTTACCTGGTCTGTATATGACCCCTCAACACTTGCGGCTCTACAGCCCTTAGGTTTGGTCCTTGCAGGGCCCCTTGGCTTTACAGATGCCTTCCCCTTGTTTGATCTGGGAGCTCACTTGGTTGCAAATATTTACAGATTCTACTCTTTCCAGGTTTCTTGTTCCAGTCCTTGATTTTCTACACCATCAGGAATCGATTTTATTTTTGTTCGACACTTGGAAGAGGAAATTTTGGAATCGATCAAGTTGCCAGGTATCTAGCACTTGATTCATCTAGGAAATTCACAAAAACAGCCCCTGATAAAATTACAATTTACAAGGAACAGCCCCAGATCAATTGTGATTTGATTGCGGATGCTATTGTTGTGTTATGATCACACCTAGACATTATCTGGTCTTGCGTTTGACAGATTCTCGCCATCTGGTTGACGTTCCAGGACTCAGTTTTCCACCTAAGTTGACAATTTCATGTCAGAGCACCTTTTGACACCGTCTGGCTCTTTTTGGGTGATGAATTCATTGCTGGTGATTGATTGAGGCTGTTGGAACAATCTCTATTGAACTACAAAAGATCTCTCAGTATTTGTACCCCAGGTTTCAATAGTGGGTTTAAGTTCCTAACACTTCTAACATGGCAAGAGATGATGACAGTGTCTTTGTGGTAGGAGGATGAAGAAAACATGAGGACTTCTATTTTCAGCTTGCTTAGCCAAAATAGAGATTCCAGGGATATCACCAAGTTTGACTACATGGATTACACCTTTTGTTGTTCTGCATATGGAAGCATTGTAGCTCCCTCCTACATTCTTAAAGGAGTGGTTTTTAGATTTATGTTCTCCTAGGATTGTAGAGGTTCCATCCTAAATTCCAGAATACTACTGTATTAAGTTTCAGCATTACCGAAATACAAAAATATACCAGGTGCTTGAGCCTTGGCAGGGGGTTGATCCTGGTTCGCACCTCGTGCAGCCTCGCCTTTTCTGTGTTCCATTATTTCAGTTATTCAGTTTTAAGATTGTGTGTGATGAATGATGTGTGGGGGTATTAATTTCCAGTTCTCGGCTATAAATTTTTTGTTCCAATTAAATAAATCCTTGGAAAAACGCTTCCGCATAAGCACGGCTCATAGAGTGGCACCAACCTTAACAACCAAACCAAGCATTGGCCAACAAAGCTTGGCTAACAACTACCACTCTAGAGGCTAGATCGAGCCTGGTTCAACAAAGGAGTTGTTTCCTCCGAATATTCTGCATTACGGGGGCAAACTGCTGAGATGAAGAGATGCCTATGCCAACCTGACACCCAAATATCTAATTTAAGGATCTCTGTGAATCCAAGTGAAGCCAAAATCCAACCTCCAGGCAGGAGAGTCCTCATCACCGATCCAAAAGCCATTGATTTATGCCACTGAATGTGTGCCTTTGTTGCTGCAAGACAAAACAAAAGATGTCCAGGAAGCTGTAAGGGTCTGAGGAGAGGCATCCAAGTAACTATTGTATCATTTGCAACCTCCATTTCTGCGGCAATCTCTAGACTCTACCTAAGGCTATCGTGTCTTCTGTCTTGGCAACATAGTGATTAAAACCACTAATATCAGAAAGGCTACTGCCAAAGCAAGAGGAGAGCATAACCCATCCTACAAGTAGGAATTCCAAATCTGCATAACTACCACTAATAGATCCTTCTCTGCATAGAAAACATCTGGAATGATGCATAATAACCAAATAGTGGTTATTATGCCTGCAAGTGGTACCACTGCTATCCAATGTCCAATCCTCCGTGGAAAATCTGCAATCCTTGCATGGATGGGACTTGAATGTCTCCTTTTGGACCAAGAAAATAGGAGCGACTTTGGCAAGGCATGAAGAGCATAATCAAACAATATCTGCCTCTGAACTGAAAATGAATGCATCCCAGGAAGTTCTCTCAAGAGAGTGAATGCCACCTTCTAGGCAACTCCACCATATTGAAGTCACCTCCAATTGCCAGGAATTAGCAATAGGAGTCCAAGAAAACAGATCCTTCCAAAAAAGAGCTCTTAATCGGGAGCAGAGATTGAGGAAGCCAATCTTACATCCATCTATCAACAAAATAATCCACTGACCCCTAGATGGAATGATGATATCATGTGCAACCACAAAGGGGATAATGGAGGTTGAAACTGAAATGCAAGTCCCCCCTCCCCCCCCCCCCCACCGCGGTGCCAATTGCATCAGACCAAAAAATATGACCTGAAAGCAACCTTATCTAATTTACTGCAATCTCTAAAATTAAGTTTGTGTTCTTGAAGGTCCTCGTGAGACTCTAAGATAAAATATGACCTGAAAGCAACTTATCTAATTTACTGCAATCTCTAAAATTAAGTTTGTGTTCTTGAAGGTCCTCGTGAGACTCTAAGATGCAACTGATTACAAATCAGCTATCTTTGGATGAGAAACACAACCAAGGTCAGGGTTAACAATCCCCCAGTCACAAAAGCCGAGCAATTCATCAATAAGAGGACCTTGAAAAGTGGACGTATGAAGTCAACTGACTACGTGGAAGACGAAAATTTTCAAGCGATAGTTGGATTGAAATAACCTTGGGCTACAGAGTTTTCATGCATCTTGATGTCATTCTGCCAGCCTCTCTGCTGCTGCCTCAAACATGGGTTCACATAGCTAAGAGCTATCTTTTAGGGAAATATTTTTGTGTTGGTAGGGTGTGCACTCATAATGCGGAACTAGCCTTTGCTTTTGATTTGTAAAGTGAATAAAACGTAGTTGAAACGTTTCAATTTCTTGATGAAGCCACACCAGGACTTTCTTACTATCTCCTTTGAGTCCTTTTTTATAGCTGAATTGAATCATTGCTTTTGAATGTTCATAATTTGTTTTTTCATTCAATAAGACGACTGACAGTCTAGGCATACGATGCTTCCAGCTTGGAAGATTCTTTGCTATTTGTGGGGTAGATGAAACAGCAGGCTTGTCATTGATGTTGTTTCCAATTGCAGGTTCCGATTCTTTTTCAGTTAAGGAGAAGCAGAAGTGTATCAGAAATGGTGACATTTTCACTATCAGCTGTGAGCCTGTGATTGATTCCCCAGGTGGGGATCGTTTTGTCACCCATGCTGAGACCATCCTGTCCCCTGATGAAAAAGGAGGTTGTGCTATTACCTCCAATGTGATGTTGGAATTCAAGGGCGGCCTTTGGGGTGTAGAAGGTAAATATCATTGGGAATCTGATCTCTTGTATTCACATTGTTCCTAGGTCTTATGAAAAGGTGGTATGAAGCTCTTATGAATGGGCATTGCTCAATATCTGGCAGGGGCTGTAGAAAGCTTCATGGAGAGCAAGGCAAGGACGACATTCGATGAGTGGATGGCAACTGCAAGGGTCTTCTTGCTGGAAAAAATGGGTGTGCTGAAGGCTGGAGAAGATGAAAAGGAAGAAGACTATTTTGATGCAGCAGACGAGATTGCAGGGATTAATCTAGTATCATTGACACAATCATCTGAAAATCCTACAGACCTTGGTCCTGTGCTTGGAATTTTCAATAGATTCAGGGCTGCTTTCTCTGGAAATCAGGAAAGCTCCCCCGGTTTGAATATGTTTTTCCTCAAAAAAATCCTAAGGGAGGTCGATGACATCCAAATCTCTTGTGCTGCTTCAAAAGGTCATCTGGAGAAATTGAATACAAAAATGCTGAAAATGCAAGATGATTTGGCTTCTGTAAAGTCTGTATTAGAAAGGCAGCAAGTCCAAGTTTCAAGTGGGAATGAGTTGGGCATGTTTGGTTTGGGTATAGCAGCAGGGTTGGCTTTAGGATTTATGTATATGCGGGCGCAAAGACAGACCTAAATCGATTTGGTTTGTGGTTGTTGCACGCAGAGGTGACCTTCCTTAAGTTCACATCATGCAGCTGTTAGTGAGGCTGTAGGATGTATGTATTTGAAGTTAAAAACACAACTACTTACATCCACTCTAGACTAAACTTCCAGTGCACAATCATTTACTGGCAGCATCAATTATAAGGGAGATTACCCCTTTTTTGAAGTCTTGCAGTAATTGTTACCGCTCTTGCCTAGTCAACGTAATGATGGTTAGCTAATCAATGGGTCTAAACATGTAGCTTGTATTCCAAATATATACTGCTGCTGGGAAAAAAGTATGATAATTAAATTCTCTCTCTACTGTTCACAACCACCAGTTATAAGGAAGTTGGAAATAAGTAAAATTTGCGTCAGTCATCATGTTGGCATATATCTGAAGTATGATGTGATAATAAAACAAAGATATAGGCCATTTCAAGAGGAATGAATTAATATTTGATGTGAGCATTGGAAATCATATGTTTAAAAATGAAAACATAATTAGTGGAGCTTTCAAAATTTGGATCAAATTGGATATTGGGTCGCATTTATATGTTCTTAAATATGTATATTTTTTTAGCCAGCACCTCCATCGTATGCTGAAACTCTAGCTAGAAGTATAGGGAGTGGTTTCTGTGAGATTGACGATGAAGTTGATACGAAACTTCTGCCGGCAGAGGCTGAGAGGCGAGTTAGAGAGGTAGTTAGGAAGGCTTGGTTCGAGTCTGGTAGGAAACATGCAGTTACATGTTAGCTCGAGTTCGGACATGTCAAACCAGAGCTCACACACATGGGTAAGGGAGGAATCTCTCAGTTTTTCACGGGGCAGAACAGGAAGAATTCTTACATTTGAATGTGATTCCTTGGATTGGCTATGCAGCAATTTCTATGGGAATCTTTTTTTTGGTTCGGTTGGCATCTGAACAGCTGTGCAATGAATTGGTTGGATGATCCTCCCCTTTAAGCCATTTAACTCACTCAAATTCATATTACAAAAGCATGCATAAGGTTTTAGTTCATCCAATTATTTAAAATCAAATAAGCTTTTAACGTTTATAAAATAAAAGTTTTGCAAGTTCATCACATCAAAAGGTCTTTATGGATTGAGGCCGCTACGCATTTCAACATTTCATTACATCATAAGGCCGTTACACATCAAGATGGTTAGATAGGATACATTTTATTACATCAAGCCGGGAGGCTAGATAGGATTTGTTTGTGGATGTGTGTCCCAAGGAGGAGTGAATATCTTGTCAAAACTTTTTGGTCGGATCATGTACCCCTCCTTTGGTTAGTGTGTAGCGGGCTGTGGGCCGTTCATGAGAGATTTCCAAACTAAAGTGGAAGTCTTAGAAACAGCCCATCTTGATGCTATTGATCAAAATTTGGAAGAGTTTCATCGGAGACAAATTTGGTTGTTGTATATACATGTTATGGTTTGTGTTGAGACCTAAGACCATCATGTACACAAAATACATATGCTTCCAAGACGTGAACTTCCCTTTGTAAAACCTCTGGACAAAGTCCGCATGTGTGCATTGTGAAGTCTTAATCTATAGTCACATTGTAAGTATTTCTAGAAGGATTTGTTGCATAACTTTCAATTTGAAAGAAAACCTTCCTATTTTGGTTAATGATTTGCTCCCAAACAACCGTGTGGCTTTCAAATCATTTGCCTTCTTGATCCTATCATTTATTGCATTGGACATTGTTCTTCTTTGTCTTATTATTAGCTTGTTGCAATCTCTGCGTACATCATGAACCTCCAACATGTAACCTCCTTTGTCCAATGCATCCACTTCCTTCTGGCTTATGTTAGTTCGATTGTGAATTGGCCAATGTTGATGTTTGAGTAGCAATGCGAGTGGATTCACAATGTTCATGTTTTAGTGGCACTATGGGTGGATTCATAATGCTCATGTTTGATGCCACGTATAAGTTGCATCATCAAGATAGAACACAAAGTGCATGTCTCAAGCACGCTTTCCAAATAATCTTGAGGCCACAATGTTCTCCATATCCCTACCCATGGTGATTGCCTTCCCACGCTACAATAGTTCAGCTCATTTTCGTTACTTTTTTCAATGGAAAATACACTAATTTTTTTTTTCAAACTCTAACATATGTCGAAAAAAATGTCTATATTAGTGTCGATAAGGAAGCGTAAAAAGTAACAGTGTTATTTAAGTCAAAATTTCCATTGATATTTAGACTTTTGATGCTAATAGCAACGTTTATATCGATGCTCTTATCGACGATTATTGAGTTTTCTAGAGCCCTTTTTCGATGTTTCTTTCGGTGGTAATATCGACTTTGGGATACAAGTTTTGACGACAATATTGACACTGTACAAAATCCCAAAGCCTTATCGAAGCCAAGCCCTAATCTGCCCTTAAAATATTTGTCCACAAAATCAAACATCATCTGCCCTTTTATAAAGGTATGTATTATTACACTGTAATGGCCATTGTATTGTTTAGAATTGTTCATTATAAAATTGTCCCATTACATCATATGAGGTAAAACATTGACGCTATATACAGTTTTGCACTGTCGCCGTATGTCCGTCATCAATAGGTAGATGGGTAGAATGTACTAACTAGTCCTCGTTGCTCCCATCCTCATCCTTGTCTTCTCCACTTGCACTGGCATCCTCTCCACTATCATCACCCCCACTGGTGCCTCTCCATGTGCTGCAACATCCTCCTAGCAAGCATCTCTCAAGTATTCATCTCCGTCATCCTGTTCAACCAGTCAGCACACGATTTGCATGGTTAGTCTATATATCTTTGAGAGCATTTCTAAAAAAGTAAATGTAATAAGGGCTTACATTGAGGAGCGGTACGAATTCTCCTCTCTCCGTGAGTAGGTTAATTAGAGCTTCTGTGTTGTTGTATGCATATCTGTACTCCTCATCCGTACATTCCCAGCCCATTTTCATAAACTAAAATCATAAGAATACAGGTTAGTTTTATTAATTGACATGCTACCCAAAGTTATAAAATAAAAGAGCAAAAGAAGAGGCACTTACAAAAAAGTTTTTGAACACGGCCCTCCCGCTGACCCAAATTCACTCTTCCTCACCGCAACCACTTTCTTTTGTTGAGTGTATTTTTGCGGGTACTTTAACTCCTTTTTAACAAGTTTCTAATCTTTTGAATGGACCCAAGAAGGCTTGGATTCCCCAGCCTTAGCCTTCCTGCGGATTTGATCTTTTCACGACTTCAGCATCTGGGCCATTTTCTTTAGCATCCAATGGTTGTTGAACTCAAGGTCCTCAAATGGCATAGGGAACTCTTCCTTTAATGTATTCTTTTGTGGATGCTTTTGCAAAAATCCATCACCACCCTCTTGAATTCAGAGGATACAAGCCTATGCATTTGGTTTATAACCCGGGTACCTCTCGAATCCATTATTATTTCATACTCCCTAGTAACCTCGTAGGGGAGGTTGGTGGAAGTTTGGGAGTCAGCTTGACTCCCCCCTATAGCACTACTTGTACCAAAGCCCGATCGTCTATGTCGATGATGGCTCTCTCTCTCTCTCTGTCTCTCTATCTTTCTCTCTCTCTCTCTCTCTCTCTCTCTCTCTCTTGGGCCCTCTCTCTCTCTCTGTGGATGTGTGTGTGTGTATGAGAGAGAGAGAGAGAGAGAGAGAGAGAGAGAGAGAGAGAGAGAGAGAGAGAGAGAGAGGTATATAATATATATAAAATAGATAGAGAGAGAGACATAAATATATAATATTATATATATTATAACACACAATAATATATAATATATTGTATAATAGATTTGAGAGAGAGAGAGAGAGAGAGAGAGAGAGAGAGAGAGAGAGAAGTGTGTGTATATATATGTGTGTGTGTGTGTGGATAATATAAAAAATATATTATATATATAGTATATTTTGTAGGGTAGTTACCACATGGCAACCTACCATTGGATGCACCGAGTACGAGGGGGTCTCATGCCCTTGCCTCGTAGCCACACATAACCTGCTTTAACCCCCAACAAAAGGCCTACGGGATTGAAGGAGGGTCCATCTATTACATCCTATATACCAAAGAATTACCAATTCACCAGAGTATGTGGGATTTTTATCCCTTCATATATCCACGTGTTACTTGTGCATCAATGGGCCCTAATACCCCTCCAATACATTCATATTACCAAGGGTACCACGAGTGGCGTTTGGACCACACACCAAGGCCCATATTGCCAACACCCCCTTGGGCCTAACCCCACGAGTAGACCTGAGGAACCAACAAACTTTGACCACTCATCGGATTAGACTAATACGATGACCACCCACAGGTAGGGCCCGATCAACTTTCAATTTTCAGTTAAATCAATCAATCAATCATGCAGACTTGATGCGGGTCATCACCTCCCATGTCAGCCGCCCACATTTCATAATTAGCTTGACACATTTCAAACTACGCCATGCGTTCTGTTGCTGCCCACAGTTACCACAGTCAATGTTAGTTGCAACTGCCACAATCAAGAACTTTGTCTCGTGTAGATGCCACGTATTCACACCACAGTCCACAGGTCGCCCTGCTTTGATACCACTGTAGGGTAGCTGCCACATGGTAGCCTGCCATTGTATGTGCTGAGTACAAGGGGTCCCCACGCCCTCGCCTCCTAGCCACGCATAGCCTCCTTCAGTCCCCAGCAAAAGGCCGACGAGACTGAAGGAGGGTCCATCTATTACCTCATATATACCAAGGAACCACCAATTCACCATAGTATGTGGGATTTTTATCCCTTCATATATCCATGTGTCACCTGCGCATCAAGGGGCTCCAATACCGCTCCAATATATTCATATTACCAAGGGTACCATGAGTGGGGTTTGGAACACACACCAAGGCCCATATTGCCAACATATTTTATATTTATATAATAGAATAAATTGGTGTATTTTACACACACACACACACACACACACTCCTCCCCTCGAGGACCCTTGTGATCCTAGGGTGTGCAAGGACCACGAAGTTCATCTAATGGGCTACTAGTAGGTCACGTGCTATTCATAGGCCATGCACACACACACATCCATCCCCGTGGAGACCATGGTAAACCTATGGATATGCCTATAATTGGCAGACTCTCAGTCTGGTAACCTTGTGGCCACAAATGTTAGTTGCTTTATATCGATTGGAAACTTCGGATACACTTGGAAGATATGCTTAATAGTTCTGTTTGATGCTCTCCTTAATAGGCGTTATAGAGCAATGATTTTAGACCCATCTTAAGTATTGGATTATTTTGATGAAGAGGCACAAGGTAGGGACTAGAACTCCCATGATGTACCATAATAATGCCTTGTGTAGGATTATGCCTTATGTATGTTTAATGAAGGAAATGGCATTTCTCAAATGATGCATAATATCGCTTAGGTCCTCTTCCATCAAGTCCATTATTCACTCCATCATGGAGTAAATGACACAATAGCTATATTTCCCCCCCCCTTCTTCTATCATGCCAGATGCCCCGAATCCCTCCCCTTCCCTGTACTGTGACCTTGGAGACCGTGGAGAACTCTTGGCCATTGAAGACCTTTAACTACCTTCGATTCCACCTTCAGTGGCCCGTCCTGACGCCTTCCACCAAATGGAGCCACCGAAGCCTCACGGTCATCAGCCCTTTAGGTGAGTCCTGTTTTTGATTTTCATAAGCTTTGCAAGCCCGGATAGCTTGAGCTGTGCTCATGGAAATCCGTGGGACGGAAGGACTGCCCACTTTGACTTAGGAACGCCCCTGCAACTCAGAAACTCCTTGGGAGAAAAACTTGCGACGGAATTTCTATTTTCCACAGATTTTGCTCTAGACCAGTCCGCAAGCTCTAGATCAAGATACCTGTGTTTTTTTCTCGCTTTGGATGTACATGATCTGGATGTTGGGGATATTCGACGTTCCTCCTCTATGCAGCAAGCGCTGGAAGCTCATGGCGCATAGAGCTTACATGATTTGCTGCTAGTGTCCAAGGAAGGACTATGCTCTCTTACCTCCTGGTCGTTTCTTACACTCACGGGCATGCTTGATACATTCTTGCTCTAGTCGGCTAATGTAAATTTGATCGTGATATTGTCTTGGACACGAATAATCATCTACATCCTTAGGTCCGAGGTCTTTTGAGCAGGATAAATACTCTCGACGGAATTGAGAAACTCTTGCTTCATTACATACATTGGCTATGATATTTGCCGCTATGGACTATTACTGGAGCCTGGGATTCTCTACAACGTTTATAGGTCTTCACGATGGCTGTGACACTATAGATGGACAGATAGGGTCCTTCACGATGCTCTTACAGCCCAGCTCTAGAGCTTAGAACAGCCGAGATGCCATGCTAGGCACGCGCTTGACCTGGAGAGACCTCGAACACCAAGCTAATAGGCATGCAGACAAGCTTTGGATGCCCATGATTAGGGAACCTTCAAGTGAGTATGCTTGCTCTTAAAAATCTACTGCGACTTGAGTGAGCAGCTCCCCCTAGTTCTACCGCATCTCCAATGCTCTTTCCCTTGATGATGCTCTATAAAATCAGGATTTCGAAGAGAATGTGGCCGAAGGTTTTGAGAGAAGTGCTTACTGTAGCTTGAGCTCTCAATCGTCGGAGTCCAAACCAACCTTTGTCGAATTCGTGCTGAATTGCAACCTCTTTACTACACTTTGAGAACCTTATGTGCACGTTGCAACTCAAGCAACTCTCCCGCAGCACCCTTTACAAACCAATACAGAAGCAAAACCCAAGACACTGTGTATTCACTGGCATCCAAGCTTACTTATTATTTCTTTCACACAGGGAGACTTGGAGGAGCAACCGGGCTCTGAGGAGCAACCAGACTCTGAGGAGCAGCCATTTTTTGAGCTTCCATGACTCGCTCTTGCTATGAAGAAGGACTTGCCATGGTAGAGAGAGGATTTCGCTCTCTCATGCTGCAAGTATATACGGTGCCAAATTATTGTGCTAACTACTCCTATAAGATATCTAATCGACTAGAGATGCATGCAAGGAGAAACGGTGGGGTAGTCACAGAGCTTCTGACAGGTCGATATCCTTGCGAACATTTGTTGAGCATAAGGCCTAGCCGCCTGAACTTTGGACTGATTATAGAAGAGGACAGAAAGCTTTTCTAAGGTTTGCATGGAATTGGATATGAAATCCTAGAGCATGTTTTATACGGATGGCCATAGCATGTGCTATTGAAGAACAAGCATGGAGATCCTATATCTTGATTGTCTTCGCAACGGATAGTTTTTATGTGGAACTTGCAGGATGGTCTACGGCCCTTTGGCCATAAGGAATGGTAAGGGGAATATAGCGTAATGTAAATATTTTGGGTTATTTTATACATAGACTATAAGGCCTTTTACTAGCTTTTAATCCCCTTTGGGACCTTATGGTACTCGGATAGCACTCATAGGATGGTCTTGGATAGTCCCCTTTAATAATTGGATTACCCACTTGTACTAGTCAGGTAATTGAATTGATCACCTCACGCTAAGGTTCCTGCAAGATCCCCTTAAAAATGTTTACACTTATAAAATCCCCTAGCATATTCTTTTAAAATAGACTATGGTGTTAGGCAGATTCACTAACCTTGGTTGGACAAGGTGGATCCCATCATCCATGGATGGATATGGGGACATTTAGCTTAATATGATAGGTAACACACGCACACGTACACACGCACACACACACACACACACTTGCCGAGTTAAAAGAAAGAGGTCGACAACCCACGTGAACAGTATGGACCCACACAGCAAATGGGAGAGATCTATTCCCTTGGGAGTTCACGAAAAGGGGTGACCTGACATAAAACACCTTTGAAAAAAGGTTTTGGAAGAGCACATGGATCCATCCTCGATAATTAACCACTAAGGGAGTCCCTTAACCGTTGGCAGGGATGAGTCCAAACTAGAAACAATGAAAAGAAAAAGGAGGGACCTTCAAGTTACGCCATTGGCCGAAGGGTGGTAATGGGCACGGCATGCTCCCCCACCGCCTGTACTCCACCGCATGCCACACACAATCAATGCATCCCTTGGCGCGTATCGAGGGCACGGGACCTCAAGCCCCATGACCAACCAAGGCCCATCACGAACTGCGAGGAACAGTCTCCTCCAGCTCGCTGAGACATGCAGAAGAAGACAAGGGAGAGCTGAATTTGAAGCAGCAGCACCCCCAAGGCAAACAGCCGGAACATGGCGCCAGACCTCCTTGACGACTTGAGTACCTCGGGAGGAGCGAGCAACGGGGGATCTCGAGAAAAAGAAGAGGGAGCAGCGACGATGGAGGGGATCCAGGTAAGGAGACAGTACTCATCCAAGAGAATCGCATGCACCCGTTATCCCTGTATACAAGCCAGCGTAAGTTTAGTAAGGAGCTCGCTTGTTTTTCCCCCCCAAGAGCTGTCCTGTCGCCCCGATCTCCCTAGACGGAACATACGTTCACCCCTCGATCCTGTGCGCACTCCCTTGCTCTAGGCTCAGCACCCAGCAAAGCGAGATATAGAGGACGGGTGGGAGGAGGAACGCGGCTCTATAGCCGTTCTCCCATGACCACCGAACCACCATATCGCCCCGGGGCAACCCAAGGCACCACTCGAACGACTTTTCTTACTACACGACGCTTCCGGGAAGCACATGACACAGTTTCAAGTAATACTGTGTGCATGTAGCTCACCAAGGGACGTTTGGCAAAAACTAGCATATATGTAGCGTTCTACGAACGGAGAGTGTAACTGCGATCTACGTGAGAAAGGTTGGCCAATAACCTTGTCTCACACCCTATGAAAATAACTCTGAGAGCCAGGGTATAAATAAGTGCAATAATGACTCTTACTGAGATCTGGTGCCCTCGAGCTCGCTTCAACAGCTTGCCTTCATTATACAAGACCTCTATTGGACTCGTAACCTCGATACTCAACTCAGATCCGTTCCACTCGACGCGTAGCTTGGATAGAAGTTCCTATTCACCCACTTTCGTAGGAATAGAACAAAACCTATAATTCATACTCATCCACTTGAGCAAGAATAGAGACATACCTCCTAGTGCAATTGAAAGACATTAGAATGTTCTCCTGTTTCTCCCCTATCATGATACTTCTCTTTATAATGTATGGGATGTGCAAATATAGTACTTTCATTATTAACAAGACATGAATGGTTAAAGTTTTTCGAGAAGTACCTCCTTGATTACTACATTTTTGAAATGCTTCGTATGGTATCCCTCACTTGTTCTGGTCATGGGCGTCTTATGGTGGCAGCCTGCATTGTTCTGGTCACATACAATTTTTAAACCTGCAATGTTTGGTTCGCATGCACCTTAGGAAGACATGAATAATTTGATGAGAACTAATACTTTAGGTAAATCAATGGGGGTGAGGATTGTACTCCCATGGCTAATGGAGATTCATACACCGTATAAATATTGAGATTTTTTTGGAGGAAAAATATGTTGGATACCCATTTAACACTAAGATCTCTCAAAAAGGCCCTTGGGGCCCCCTAAAAATCACTTTTAATGTCTTCTTACTGATCAAAAGAGTTGGGTTTGACAGGGATGACAACCGTAGCTGGGTTGTGAAGCCTGTAGTCCCACATTGCATTGTAATCATGTCCTAACATGCTGTGCTTGTGGATGGATGTAGGTGAGTCTCGCTACTTATCCCAATTTTGTGATTAAAGAGAAGGAGACTAATGAGACACGCATTGGCAACTCAGACCGCTACTTGAGGTTCCTTGGTTTAGGAATACTTATCATGGAAAAACCCTTTATGTTATCCCTAAGAGGATTTTGACACCTTTTGATGTCTTTTGGGAGGTTTCATACAAAAAATGCCTGAGCGTATACCAGGCTATTCATTGTGAGAAGCCAAAGCATAAGTAATGGATAATCTATTTGAGACTTTATTATGGACAGACTGTAATTTTTGAATAGGAAGATTGTATGGAAAGACAATGTTTAAAATTTTGCAATGTATAAGTGTTATGCAGGTTTAATACGACAATATTATTCCAGATATGTGTGTCCATAGAAGTACATCTGAACATCAATTTTAGATGCTGGATACAGCACCCTAACGCATGTCTTACACAATAGTGTACATTAACAACTTGGGAATGAATATGCTTAGGATGTGAAGGACAATCTCATGCATAGGAACCAAGAAGATGTAGTAAGGAGATTGTACTATTTCAATAGGTAACACACACACACACACACACACACACACTTGCATCTCAAGATAGAAGGGACTAGATACAGATGGAGTCCCCACAAATGGACCAACTTGCCTCCGTAGATGAGATTGACTGTCGCAAGTAGCACACCCGCATAAAAGGAGGGTGCTTAGCGGGAGAGCTAAAGACATAAACTTTTGGTTAACCCCTCCAAATGGCCAAAATTACAATAATGGACCCAGATAACCGATAAGCTTATCAAGCATATCAAGAAGCCCACATTAGGGGTTTGATGGTCAGAAGAATGAAAAAGGAGGAGAGATTTGATTGGAATAAGGGGTATAGGTAGACCTAGACCCTCCACATTGAACCCTCCACCGCCTAGACCACAAAACCCCCCCATGAACTTTGTAAATGTTGGAGAGACCCAAAACGCATGGCTTGAATAATATATGGTAAGGTCTCTATCTAGTACAAGGTACTTGGAGACCTTGGCACGTGCCTAATGCCCTTCCCGCCTTCCCACCTGCACAACAGGCATTCGAGGACCGTGCACTTGAGAGGATCCAAAGGGCATCGGGCCCAACATTGGGAAAGATAGAGAAGCTCTAACAAGCCCGGTTTTCGCACTTACTCGCACTCTTGGGAGGAGGTGCAGCAGCCTAGCGTGATGGCCTAGGCCTGACAGCCGCGAAGGCTCATCGAAAAGCGCACCTCTAGAGCCACCTAAATCAATGGAAGGCCCCTAGGTGAGAGGCATGAGCTCACTCTCCAGAATCCCCATCCCTCGCCCAGCCTTTCTCTACCTTACTCTGGACAAGCTTACAACTTCACCGTTTGTGCACCGAGCCCTTGATATTGCGGCTATAGAAGCTCTTCCCTGCCCTTACGCTCCCCCACCGTGCTAAAGCTGAGAGCTCACTTGAGCTCACGGAAGCTACCTTCCTCACCATCGTGCAGGGAACGTAGTATTCGACCCATGGATCCCGCATGGGATGTAGTCTCTAGAGCTGCGGGATACTCTGTGCACCTCACTTCATAGTGAGAGTGAGGGAGAGGTGCAAGACCCTGGACGAGCTCCCACTTATCCTCCACAATGCTAGAACGTTCTCCTCCCTCCTTGATAGGAAATTACTGAAGCACCTCACACGGACTCGAGTCACTTTGCATGTTGTCTGTTTTGAAGTGATGCAAGCTTTCAAATAGCCACATTTTGGCATTCGTGAACTACATCGCTATACCTCCGAGGGGCTCTATGACCAAATGAGGTCAGTGACTGCATGCGAACGTGCACGACCATCTACAACACGTAGAAATCTATGGTCGAAGCTCCGACAGACAACACTCACAAAGGTAGAGATCGGTATGCAAGGCTGCCCAATGAATATGATCTTGGACAGCGGTCTACGATTACGTTGGAAGGGTCTTACTATACCCTTTGAGTTGATCCTACAAGTTGGAAAAGCTCCCAACGTTAATCGCTATAGGAAGATTGATTATCTAGGATCATTTCATTGGATTTCTGACTCTCTGTGTCAGTTTCTGTGTTTTTCTGCCCAATCATTTGTAGATCTATCAGTTCCGATGGACTCAGGAGGTCCTAAAACTTCTATGTTGCTCATCATTCGCACTCTGGTGGAGTTTACAAACAGCTCTATTTCCAAAAACGTTTTTAAGTCCTTGTGTTGGACCTAGTGATTGAGACCACGGTTTCCAAAACCGTCTGTCCCATTGCGTTCAGGCATGGAGGCGGTGGTCCGGGAAGTGCTACATACCCTTCCAAGTCTCGACTACATGTAGGATACAAGTCCTTGGCCAACTGCTTGATTGTTATGAGCATAAACACAGAGAATGTAGCATGGAAATGATAGCATGGTGCCATAGACCCATCAATGATGGGCGAGAAACCTCACTCTGACAACTTACAATTGGTTACCTTAATTATTGACATCCCCTGCTTTTACCATTCTTCTCTATTTTGCTGCTATGTTTGCATGAAGGAAAGTAGGATAGCCCATGGTTACCTTACGTATCTACACTCGAATGCTGGAAACTTTGGCGCTATACTCTAGCTTGGGAAATATACGACGACTTATAAGCTACTTTCACACTCCTATCAAGGGGTTATGTTGGAGAGCGCATTCTTTAGGGGTGTGGCGTCTTCATCTAAAAAGCCTCACGTACTACGCCTTTCAAAGGATCATATACTATGTCAGCTTTTAACCCACCTTTGTTTTACAAAAAGAAAGAAGAGGGCAAATCTTGGATAACTCAACTGCTGCACAGAGACATGAGGAATGGAGACAATCAGAGACTTTTGTGAACCACAGGTGGATATATAGAGCTTAGGAACTTTGTAACAAAATGTACAATATATAGCTCAGTAGAGCAAAGCAGTGACTATATTATGTAAAATTGCAAATTCAATACATGCACACTTAAGTTCCTAGAGTAAATCAGTGGGGCTATATGATGCAAGGTTTGAAATTCAATACAATTACTATCAAAAGCAAAGATACAATATGATTCATAATCAGTTGCTACACTTTGAAGGAGTTTGATTCAAAGATACAATCAGCTACTACACTTTGAAGGAGTTTGAAAGCTTACTAACAATAAAATGTTTGTACAATCGCTATAGTCAAAACAATGACTATATGATGCTTTTTTTCTAGATTGTACTAAACGAACTTTCTCTAGCTAAGACCGAAGGCCCTCTTTGCAACTTTAATTGCTAGCATCTTTTGAAATCTCATTAGCAGGATTGTCTTGCACCTTTGCCTTTTCATCTTTTGTTTGCTCCCTCTCTTGCCATTCAATTGGATCGTCTTCTTCATATTGAAAGGCTTTATGCACTAAACCCGGCTCTCTAAACCTGAGAAGATGGTGTTTTCCATGAACATCTAAGTTCAGAGGGCTTGTAATGCCGCCTGCAAGGGCATAGGCAGTGTAAGCAAGATAATATCCTGCCCTAGAGCAAATCTTGCTAGGATAGTAACCAAAAATATTGTAAGTAGAGAATTTTTTCCAGAAGAATAATCTTGTCCTTCTGCTGGTTGATTTGATCCCCTCCCAAGAACTCTAACAAAGATTTAAAGAACCAAACAACTATCTCCCCATCATTGCTTAAATATCGGTGATATATTAACAGATTTGCAGAAGAGAGCCTCTTAATATACTGAGAGAGGCTGGCAAGCTAGCTAAGACCTCTCTCCCTGGTCCCATCAAACCTCACAAGGAAGGAATCATCTTCAACATAGTGACTGCACAAACCATTAAAGGAAACATGAGAACAGAGATATCAAAAGACAAGATCACTCAAATGAAAATGAGAGTAGGGTTACCAAAAGACAAGATTACTCACCTTTGTATTCTCATTTGCCTCTAGATCCTTGTCCTTCCAAAGCAAGATGCGGCATTCTAAATTAAAGTATTATAGACCAGGGTAGGAGTTAATGATCTCATTGAGATGGGCTATTGATATTATAGTGTGACTTTTTGTTCGATGTTGTATCTTAAAATTTTGTTTGAGGGGTATAAGTGGAAAAGTCGTGTACAAATTTTGATTTTACAAAATCTAATATAAAAAACCTCATATTTGTGGGCATGCCTTTAAAAAATATAAAAGTATAAAAAAAAGGCTAGTGCAGGCATGTCATAAAAGTGGCCTCATTTGCCCAATTACTTCTTCCTTATCACTCCCTCCTTCATAGATTTTCCATAATAATTTTGATTTCCCTCCCTCCCTCCCTTCCTCTCTCTCTCTCTCTCTCTCTCTCTCTCTCTCTCTCTCTCTCTCTCTCTCTTATCACTCCCTCCTTCATAAATTTTCCATAATAATTTTGATTTCCCTCCCTCCCTCCCCCCCCCCTCTCTCTCTCTCTCTCTCTCTCTCTCTCTCTCTCTCTGCGTCGCCCCTCCCTCCCTTCCTAATCCTCTCTACTTTGTCACCTTGATCATAATTGCCCTCTAACTTAGCCTAAATATTTATGATTAAGAATATTTGAGTAAATCCAATCATATAGTGTCCAAATCCATCCTTTAAAAATCGTAAATTATAGCTCCACTTAATATACAAAAAAGTGACTTGGCCTTGCTTGATCTCATATCCCAAGTCGACATGCTATTAGAGGTAGCCTACATATCCATGATTACAAATATTTGAGTGAATCCAGTCATATATTGTCCAAATCCATCATTAAAAGCTCCTAAAGGATAGCCCAATTTAATAGAGTATACTACTTTCAGTTTAGCACTTTTTTTTAATGCTAACTTTTGTAGCTGAGCAAGATAATTTAAAAACCCATTACTAAGTCCTTTGCCTTTGGTAGGCAAACAAGGTGCAAATTTTACAAAGCTCAATTAAATATTGTATACTATTTTAATTCAATGTATCTTTGTAATGCTAGTTTTTGTAGCTATGCAAGATATTTTTGAAACACATTACTAAGGCATTTGCCTTTAGCAAGAAAACAAGGTGAGACTTTTACAAATCCTATTACTATCTCACTTCCAGTAGGCACTTTCAATAGAAGGAAAAGTCTTGGCTAGTGTCAATGAAATCAATGTTAAAGGATTCTAAAAAATACGAAAGCCTATAAAATTAATGGGTGAAAATAATTTCATGGGCATAGGATGAGCAAATTAGTTGTAAGCTTTCAAGGCAAGATTTGTGATGCATAGGCATATTTGGAGTATCTATCTACTTACTTCTTTAAGGAGAGAGAAATTTTAGCGAAGTAGGGACGATGCATCACTATTTTTAATATTGGATCAAAAGGGGCTTGTAAACATGGAGAAAAGGGAGGATGATGATCTCCTTTAGCCATTCAAGGATGACTCTTATATGCTTGTTGAATATTCTACTCCAAGACCTCCTAGGGGCCTTCCCTATCCTGTGGGATTGTCAAGGTTTTTGGAACTTGTTCTTCTTTTTCTTTTTTGAAGCCGAGTTTCCCTGGCAACCTTACCTGTCCTTGACTATACGAGCTACAATGAAATTGAGTTTGGTAGAACCACCATATTGCTCACAGACACTCAGATTTTGAGTGGTCCTAAATTTCACCCACTCCTTTTATACAAGGGAACTGTTGAGAAAATCATTGATTTTTCTCAGTCCCAAAGAAATTGCTTCTGTCAATGATGTCGTTAGTTACTATCAGTCAGGGGAGCTTGTTTATCAACCTTGTGCCATGAAGTACTACATCCAATTTCTCTATTGGCATACAATCGACGTCCTCATGTTTTTACATCTTCTTCATTAGTGGACCTCCTCTTGTTCAAGCTCGCATTCTACATTTTCATCATGCACATTGCACATGAATACAATAGCAGAATGACTATTTGAAATTGTTGTCAAAGTTGAAAGGGGCCATGTTTTGTTTTTTCCCATTTTATTACAAAGGATGCACATGCTGGCTTGATATTCTGCAGTGGTGGTGACTAATAGTGTGTGCACTCTTGCAAGTAAAGGCTATGTCTCTTTGTCTAGAGTTTGTCTACTGAAAATTATAGCACCCGGTCTAGCACCAACAATTGATATACCTCTTGTATTGACATCTACAAAAGGAGCTAGCAAAGATGGGATCCCTTTGAAACATTCAAGCATAAAAAAGACTGCAAAAAAAACTTTGAAAACTATTTTCCATTGGCAATTGAACAAGCTTACACCGAAGGTGATTTTTTATTTGCAACCACTTTTTCTTTAGATAGTTATTGTTGTGTCAATTGAGTATGGACAATCTTTGTTGGCTAGTCCGAAAAGAGCTACGGAACAAAGGTTGTATTCACAAGATGCGATGCACGATAGAGATGGAGATTGTGCCACCATTTGTCAAGGAGAATATTGAATCCAAGATCATAAATGATTAGTTTTTTAGGCACTATGAAGCTACTAAATGGATTCATGTTCTCATATTCCAAAGTTATGTTTGCAAGCATGGTGCACGGAAACGTTTTTGAATTGATAATTTTTATTTGGGTATGTTTGGGGAGAAATCGTTGCTTATGTATTTTCTATCCAAAACTTTACATTGCATTTTGAAGCATAAGAGCATTGTCATTGATGAGATTACAATAGCTTAGCTATTTTTAAAAATCACTAGGCCAAGGTAGTGGTGGGAAACAATTGTTTTAACAACACTAAGACAAGCAAACTTTACTTACTATCATAAATTTGCGATTTTTAGCAAGCTCAAGCTTATCACATAAGGTCAATAAAAGCAATCCATGCAATCCCAACAATCAGTTTGATGCAACAAACAATCCAAACATCAAAGCACAAGAAGTTAGCCCAGTAGTCCCTATAGAGATAAGAGTAGCTCATCCCAACAATCTCCCATTTCTAGCCATAGACTCATTATCAGAGTTTGTTCCTTACCGATTTGCTTTATAAGGAAAATTTTTGGTAGAATATGGCACGTTCAAAGCTCAAGATGTTACCTATCCTATCTTTGTGTGAGTTGACTCGATAGATGCACAATGTTGCGAGACCATCACTCTACATGTTCCGCATGCATATGCGTCATGCATATGCGTTGCGCTAAAGGATGTATTGCAAGTTGATAGCTTTTTTAGGGTGGGAGGTCCAACCATTACAAAAAGAACCACGGTAGAGGCTAGGACTTCTTTTGTGTCATTGCATATTGACGCAACAACAACAATTATCAAGGGTGAACCATTTGATGGAATTATATCAAATATATGCATCTTGGGCAGCAAATCAAGTAGAGACAACATAAGCTTCATTTGTATCATTGATGGAGACTGTGGCCTTCATCGTTGTGAAGCTAGACCTTGATGGGCCACCATCTTATCAAATCATTGTTGTAGATGGGCCAAATGCTAAAGATTGTACCACGGTGAGTACATTACAAAGTGTTACATGCATCATGTATTGTTTCCATGCAATAGCCTCCCTAAAAGAAAAATGTTGTGCTTTAGTTAACCTTTGTGGTGGCCGAGGGGAGACACACACTCGCACGACTAGTACAAGAGTGCATAGACAAAGGAATTGTCATGTACATTGCCAAAAATATCTCCTTCATGTGGGCTCAACATGCCCTGGGAGCTTTTGATTTAACCATCCTCATGGTGGTTCCAAAGGGAAATCTTCAAGCATCACTACATGAAACTTTCACGAGCAAAGTGTCTCAACTAGGCTATGGGAAAAAGGTATAGAGACATTTAGTTGGATTGGATTGCTACGAAGAAGCAACCATGCTCACATGTTTTTTTGGATTTGGTTAGGTCACAGGAGTACTTCACTTTGTCGGCTTGAACAATCCGCTCGTCGAGTTCCATTGCGAGGCTTGTGGCAGTCCACATTGATGAGACTGGCAAAGCTAACCTGAAATGCCCTTATAGCTAAAACCACAGCCACATTTTCAAACACATAGAGAAGAAACACAATCCCAATATAAACTCAATTCACCATAAAGTAGAAAAACACCGAGAAAACAACATGTACTAGTAGCTGCCAATAACTATAAAACACACAAAGAACATTGAAGCACATATAAATCACATCCTCCTAGAAATCATGGACTCATAAGAAGAACCCCTTGTAAGATTAGAAAAACTTGCTGCCAAAATGATTGTTTGAATGCCTTGGAGCTTGGATGGACTCTCGGGCCTTATATGATCACATGAAATGACTCCTTGCTTGTTACCTCTTCTCTATCACTGGTTTCCTATCGAACCCTGTATCTACTCCAGTGCTTCCCACCACAAATGAGTAGCCTTTGTTTTCCCAAGCTCCAAGCATATATTGCCAACTATTACCTTATGCCATAACTCATGATAAGGCTATTTGATGCCCGCCCTATTACTGCAACTCCTGTTACTTCTTCACAATCTATGCTATGAAGAACTTCCAAAACCTCAAGAAAGATATAATGGACCTATGTGAAGAACAAAAGAACAACAAGTTTAATTCTCCAATTGAGTGCTAAGCCACCTCCATGGCAAGGTTGACCAATTACTTGATACATGAGTGTGAATCTGGTATTTTACAACTTAAATATCTACATGGATTATTTGATTCCCATGAGTTTATCAGACTTTTTATGGAGATGGGCTACATCTCCTACTAGAACAAGATGGCATTCATTAGTAATCAAGGCGAGAGTAGTGTTGAAGCCCACTCCAAGGGCAACACCTATAATCAGGCCTCTCTTGCCATACACATCAAATATGTTGCCTCAAACTTTAGATGGCATTGGAAAGAGAATCTTTCATGATTGACTGCAGCCTTTATATTGCATGCTGACTCCAGAGACATACAATAACCTATCCACCATGTGCAATCTTGCTCACGTCCCAGGATTAGCTCCAGCTACTATCGACCACTACAAACAATAGCCTCCTGTGGAATGTCCACGAGCTCCATCAAATGACCAAAGAACTCTTGAACAAGAAAAATTGCAACTAACGATGATTACCTGCCTCCACAAAATAATGGCGTAACTCTTTCTCTGTTGAGCTCCTTTGAGCCTTGAGATTGAACAAGGCTTCCTCTATAGGACAACCAAAATAAAAAAAACCTCGAGCCCTTCAGTAATTCTCTTCCCTCATCGAGACTATCAATTAATGAGCCGAGCCTACGGCTCAGACCCAATTACTTTCACAAACTGAGACTATAAAAATCTCCAAACGTAAACCTGGCAACTCTTTCTTGTTTTGGGCATACACACAACTATTTAACCAATAGCTCTCCCAACAATATTGGCCACTCACTAGACTATGGTGCAACTAACAAGCTTCCATGAATTTAGTGATCACTGGAACAAAAAAAATGTAAACTACAATGAGAAAATAGCTCATGGAGACATGATCAATTGCCCTCTGCTAGTTGAGATGAGCTAGGAGATGGGCTCAATCCAATCTGTCTATCCTTCTTATGGATGGCTAACTGGTAGTTTCTTTTCACCTTGGGGGGTTCACCTCCAAAAAATTTAGTGTACCACATGCATTCAAAAGGAGGGATATTATAGTCCCACTTTTGATAAAAATTTAATAGGATTACAATAACATTTAAAGGGGGTTTTCAATTCAACTTTAGGAAAAAATCTATTAGTTCTTCATAAGTAAAGAGCAGTGGTTTTATTTGGGGAAACTTTTTAGTTGAGGTGGTTTTTAAATACCCCTTGAACACATGTGATACTGAGGATTTCTTAGTACTACACCCCCCGATCTTTTCACTTCCTTTACTTCTCATCCCATGCTTTTCCATACAAATCCTTGGCCATCGATTAGTCCTTTCATCCACCAATGAGAGCTTAACCTTTTATCTCACATTTCCACCCTTCTTTATGGTCCTCTACCTTTTGTTGTGGGCATGCAAAGTACTCCTTACCTATAGTCTCTTTAAAAAATGTACGGGTTCTTCTTTCAGTGCCTTGGTGACCACTC
The DNA here is from genome assembly GCF_047967505.1 of Dipteris shenzhenensis. Classification (NCBI taxonomy): domain Eukaryota; kingdom Viridiplantae; phylum Streptophyta; class Polypodiopsida; order Gleicheniales; family Dipteridaceae; genus Dipteris; species Dipteris shenzhenensis. The sequence goes on along the minus strand of NC_141610.1, from coordinate 29,435,183 downwards.
CTTTCACTACCCCTTCACATCTAGTGCTCCTCTAGTACAATTCTGAATCCATTGATGTCGATATTCCAAGGTCCACATCCAAGCTCCAATGGTTATCCAATCATCTCATTGGTAACAAAGTCTTTATCATCATTTCCTACAGCCATGGTTCTCCATACAAGCACATTTATTAGGAAATATACTGTTAACACAAAACATTGAAGAGGCTACTGCCATGCTATATACTAGCTACTATCTCCTACTCTATTCATGCTAGCTACATGTGTGCCTATTAATGCTAGTCCCTCCTATGCATAGGTGCTCTTACAAAAAAAATATGAGTCACACTAAAAAAGCCCATCACCATGGACCTAGTGCATCCATTTTGCTATAGCTGCATTAGTGCACAAAACATTTTGCGCATTCCTTCTTTAAAAGATTTCGTGGTAAACTATGATTATTGTTGGTAAGTAGCCCTACAAATCTGTGAAAACCATGTCGACAATATGCAAAAACTTTGCCAACCTTTCATAGAATTCCATAGACAAAGCGTTCTTGCCACCCGAACCATGCTTTTTGAGAAAAGACCATCTAGAGAGTTCATTATGAATTATGCCGGAATTGTAACTGCATTTGCATCCAGTGCGTGATAACTGGAGTGCATTTTCCTCTATTGTTCATAGTCTCTCCTTTGATTTTCTCTTGTACAAACCTTCTTGGGTTTTTCACCCTGCTCAAATAACTTGCCAATGTTTGCACGGTCCCCTACTACGTGGAACAATGGCAATGACTAAGTAACACAAGATCCTTTACCTCATAAATATGCTTTCATGACCAAACATTTGTAAACTTGCATGGTTGATGTTGAGGTCATTGTTTCTCAGCAAACAAATTACAAAAAAGCAAGCTCCTTCATTTTGTAAATATGCTTTCATGACCAAACGTTTGCAAACTTGCATGGTTGATGTTGAGGTCATTGTTGCTTGGTAAACAAATTAGAGAAACCGAGTCTTGAGAAATTTTAAGAATTAAAAAAGAGGAGGGTCAAATAAAACAAATATGGACTTGCCACCAGAAGTTAGCCCATACTACATCTTGTTAAACGCTAACTTCATCTCTGAAAGGCTTGCCAACACAGATATCTTTGCTTGCTTGCTCATATTATATCCAATAGATGAATACAACACATTGTTAGACGTGGTACAAGACCACATTTCCCATGGAAATATTGGTCCTACAGCTCGCCCTATAGTAGGTGGTTGTGACCTCGACAGCCCCGCAATGGAGAGGGACAATTGCATAGAACACAGAGAAGCCATCAGAATCTTTTGCAAAACACTTAACAGTGATGCCCCCTCATCGTCGAATGCCTAAGAATTTTCCATGGAAAGTTTGGCGATTCTTTCAAGTTGCTCATATTCACTGGTGCTCAAGCTATTGAACAAATAAACATCAGCCGATCGAGAAAATCCAACACACGTACACTATTGCTAAATCAATCGATGCTACCAATGACAATCACACAATTGCTTCCAAACGGGAAGAAGCGCACCTACAACATACAAGCAACAAACGATGAAGAAGCCCAACTACAACTAATCAAATCATACCCCACTGTGCCCGCTAGGTAACTGTAGACGTTTTCCAACGAGAACATTGTCCTAGAAAATATAGCAACAAAAGTGTATGCAACAAAATATACATGACTTGGCCAAGCATCACCTCTTATGGCCATCTACAAACCCAAGGCCCTGACTTGGCCTCACAAGCCAACATTGCTAAACATGTACTCCCAACCATCAGTGGCCATAAAATAAAGTGTGCAAGAAAAGAAACAAGACCAAACAAAGCACAAGCACGATACTTCACCAAAATCAAAGACACGCCAAACCTTGCGTGCTCATGATGTGGTTCTCTTGTGTTTAAAACAAAGATGAGAGCTACAAATAGTGAGAATGAGTTGTTCATGCATGAGGAGAGGCTATGGGAGCATGCCACAATAATGGAGGGGCAATACTTTTGTTCTCTCTACCATGACCAAATCAAGAAGAAAATGGTACCTAAATTTTGTTGCAACAAAATGTGATTTGCTAATAGAAAGACAAAATATACATCTTCTTTGAACAAAGTGGAGAAACGGCTTATCTCTATAAGAATACCTTTGAGATACCTTTTGCACAAATATGTTAGTTGACATATGAGGGCAAGCTTAGCTTGCATGGTAGTGTTATAAATGTATTTGCTAATGTCGAGCAAGCCCAAAAAATATTGCCTCATTTCATCCATGACAGTCGCAACAATAAAACGTCGACAACGCTACAACCATGTAAGCTAGTAGTAATACCCTAGGAAGGGTTGCATCAGTTGTGTCTTTGTGTGATTAATATTTGAGTAGTGCTTGTTAGATATGCTCAATGCCCCACCCTCCTGGTAACCACCAGTGGTCCAAGGTGCTCAAGTTGTGAGGCCCCCATATGAGGAGAAGACATGTGTGAGCTCGAGACACTGGATGGATCTTGACTTGCATGTCAGATGAGGTCTATCATAATGTCGAGAAAGGCCTGACCTTGTGGCCATTGTACGGCATGTTTACATGGCACAAGATATCTTTCTTCTCCAACAAACTCCATTTCCATGCAATTGTAAGTACTACAGGGTAAAAAGGAGATGTTAGATCTTTCATTCTTATTGATCTTATGATGTATGACAAGATGAAGAATGACATGTGATATTTTCTCTTCAACTTGACATAAAAGAGACCATTTGATATTTTATTAATTCTATTCTTTGGTGGTTGTAGATATTTTTCCTTCTAACTCTGTAGAGGAGCAACCATTGCAAAGCCTCACTGGAACATTTCAAGCATTCCAAGCAGACATTGGTCTGGCTTTGTTTTGTGATAAAACTAGCGTGGACCTTGTTAAGGAGAAGATATTCTTTTATAGCATTCTTACATTGTTCCAAAACATGACGATGGGTTTGGCAGGCTACAATTCATTTCATCTCCTTCCCTCTCATCTATTACTGCATGCTTAGCCCCTAATACCACAACATTTCTATTCATGAAATCGAAGATTCATTGTGACTTACACAAATCTTTGAAATTTTCAAAGCCATCTTGATTTGTGGGTCTCAATTTGGTGTGCTTGATTCATTTATTTGCTTCAATGTTCAAACGATTCAATCTCACAAACACCTACCATGTTCATCTACAAAAAAGTAACAATAGTGGACATGGATACCCTACTTGAGAAAAGTGGGACGTTGTAGAGGGGGAGCACAGAAAGATATTTTCAAGTGCAATATAAAGGACTCCACTATGTCATTCAAGTATGTAAAGGCTCATGCCACATTGTATATCCGTTTCTCTTACGAGCGATGGATGAGAAAAAGCAATTGTTGGATTCCATTACAAGCAGATGAAGAAGTTGTTTTCTTTAAAGGTATAAAGCATGGGGATGGTCTTCCATTGTTCGATTCCATTGCAAGTTGAGAAAAAACAATAGTTGGATTCCATTGCAAGCAGATCAAGAAGTTGTCTTCTTCAAAGGTACAAAGCATGGGGATGGTCTTCCCCAATATTTACAAGTGGTATATTTGAAAAATCAAGCATCCTCTTGTGAGGGCTTTGAATCCATCTTCTCTTTTGTATCTATAGTTTTTGCCTCGGGTCCTTTGGTATTTGGATCATCCCATTTTGAGGGTTGGGTTTGCATCTCAACCTATTCTTGGTCTCCAGCTTTCTCGTCTCCTTGATGTCCTTTAAATTTTCTCTCAGTTGGCTTCTTCTCCTTGCCAAGATCAAGCTTGAGTTCTTTTTTTTATTTTTTTTCTTTCTCCTTGGTGGTCTTTTCCTTGGAGTCTTTTCTGTGAACTTCTGTGTTTGTATGCAAAAAGATTTAGTGCAAAATGTAAAGGTCTTTTATTTTTATTGGAAGGGGAAGCTTCATCACCCGGAGCTTGTCTTGATGGATGAATTGGATTGTCTTGATCATAGAGAGTAATAGCTTTGTCCAAAATAATTTGTATGGATTTTGCACGTGTACTCCATAGCTAAGATTCAAGGTTTCCAAGTGTCTGCTGGATTTTAAAAAAATCTCAAGTTAATGATATTAAAGAGAGATCACAAAAAGAAAACCTGACTTTAAAGAAAGTAGTTTCAAATATTAAACCTACATTTCTATCCAGCTCAGTGTACTTTGATAGAAGAAACTTTTAGATGTTTGCAATCACATGCCAACCACAAGAGGTTGCATCTGATTTTTGCAATGGTACTGGACAGTTGAGAAATGAATATTCTCGAGATTTGGATGTCTTCAATAGTAGCAATAATCTAGCAATAGCTCTTTTTGATGCATTGTAAAAATAACAAACTCTATTATATTGCAAAAAAAAAAAGAAAGGGAAAAAAAGAGAAGCACAATTTGAGGAAAAAAACTTACAACTTGATCTGCCCGTGTATTCTTGTTGTGCTATTCATGAAAATAACACTCCTTTTGGGAATGTTGATAGCAACGGCACTCCAATGTCCTCTATTAAGTTTTAAAGAAAAAGATAAATATTTGCAAATGAGAGAGGAAAATTAAAAAAGGACCAACATAATGACAAAGATCAACAAAATGAACAATAAATTGCAAGAATTTGCAAACCAATTACTTCTCCACATAGGGCAAAATAACATAGCAATTGTTGTTCATTCTTCTAAAGTAGTGTTCAAGCCGTGATGTCTTGATTGAAAGATTGACTAGTGATAAGGATATGACAAGATCACATATAAATATCTCATGTGCCTACTGCTCTAGAGACAACAGCTTCAAAAGTGCCCTGCATAAAGATACTAGAAAAGTATTTAGACAATTCTTTGCTATTATTAATCTGATTGGTAAAGAGATTTGATAAATTAATACCTTATACACATGTACATGACACTGTCACTAATTTCCTTATCCTTCCAAACTAGCATCGAGATGTCTTTAGGAGAGATAGACAAGAAATTTGCCTCTTTTGTAATAGATACATTGCAGATAAGTTGTCTTGGAACCTTGGACACCCTCTCATCATTCTCCTTCTCGACCTGCAACCATTTGGTAGTCTCCCCTTCATCTTCAACAATAGCCTTTCCTTTTTTTACCAATCTTGTGAATTTTTGACTTAGAGTTGTGACTTGTTCAATTTTTAGACCAGTATCATCATCCTTCCTCTTGATGGTGGCTGGAGGAATGGTCAAATTTTTGAAAGCTTTTTCATCTCTCATGGGAAGAGGTTTTAAAATTCTGTCAAAGCTGTCCATGACCCTTCTGTGAACGACAACCATGTCCTTGTCCATGAGAGTAACTCTTCTTGCATTGGCAGCACAAATGTTGTTGTCATTCAAAAAATAAACCAAAAAGTATTTACATGCCTCCTGGAGACTTGCTATTGTAGCACTTTGCCATCTGTAAAATCCAGGACCCATGACTTTATCACATAGCTCCTTTACTGTCCTCAAGAAAGGAGCCTTAGAAATAAGCAAATGGATAGTGTTTTGTGCCTTCCTTATCTCAATGAATAGATTTTTTTGCCCCTGCCTCAAAGTGAGTAGCTTAGAAATGCTCTTCCCTTGTGAAATTGGCCTCTTTACACTTTTCTCTAACGTCTCCTTGTGAACAACCTTCATAGTTTGTCTTACTCAAGGCATGGAAGTAGGACTATCTGCAACGATATAAATACAAGCATCATAAATACAACATTTTGAATTTGAAGATCAATCCAATGTTGGATCAGAGATGAAGGTCACGGATCTTTGTATACATCCCAAAATTTTTGTTCACGGTGCGATATATACAATCAAAGGCTAGCAATAATCTCAATCACTCCGTGGGCAACATGCATAGAACTATTCACCACAATGGCATGGATATATACATGTGGACAAAGCCGGCCCTTCCATATCGCTCTGTGAGTGATGTAGAGTGATTTTTTGCCCATGGCATAGATCTACTAGTTTGGACGAGCCGGACCTTCCATATCACTTCATGAGCGAATTGGGATGATTATTCGCTCATGGTACAAATTTATATATTAGGACGAGACCGAAACTTCCATATCGCTCTATGAGGGACTCGTATGGAGAATTCAACTATGGCACGATCTTGGGTTAGCTGGCCTTCCATATCGCTCTGTGAGAGAGACTCGGATGGATTTTTTGTCTATGGCGTGGATCTACTCATTTGGATGATGCTGGACCTTCCATATCGCTCCGTGAACGAATCGGGCTGATTATTCAATCATCATTCAAATGTATAAATTAGGAAGAGGCAAGAACTTCCGTATCACTCCGTGAGGGATTCATATTGAAAGTTCAACTATGGTGCGATCTTGGGTTTCAGATGAGGCTAGACATTCTATATCGCTTCGTAAGCGATTTGATAGAGTATTCGCATATGGATGAAGGCACACCTTCTCTATCGCATGGAGTATTCGCATAGAACTACTTTCCCTCAACGTGGATTTGCTTAACTACTTGACAATTAACAAACTACTCATCCAAAAGGTCCTTTGAGTGTTCACAGTGATATAACAACGATCCGGGTGACATATAGGAACCGAATCGCTCCATGTCTTTGTTCATGAATTTCTTTCAAACCACTGGCAATAGCAACAACAATGGACAATTCATGATAATAGAACAACCTTGCTCACAACCTGGTGAGTGGAGAGTTCTAGTCAAAGCGAGGTTGTTCTTTGGGATGTGTGGTCTTATCCCATCTCACATATGTCCCGCAATGCTAGGGAGACACATTAGCATATCATGCACAATTCCACCATTGAAAAATAGAGTGATGACCGAGAGCTCTTAGGTGTGTGATTACCCCAATACTCAATAAACAACTCTATGGAAAACTATCATTGCTAGCTCATTCTTTAGTGCAAGATGAGCATGGGCATCGTCTCTATTACTCTTCTTCCCAGCATACCATGATGTTGGCCTAAGATCTGGGACACCCATAACTTGTCTCCTGAATACCTTCCCTTCTCCTCCCTTGCCCACTGGTTCGTGCAACGTTAATGCTTGCAATGGAAAGTGTATTGTGTGGGTGCAGTACATAGTTCTATCTGTTCTCTCCACGTAAAAATTTTGAGCTTGCATGGGCACGAATTTCTTCATCACTCAATCCTATTAAGTGTTCAATCATTGTCTTATGGACAAGCATCTAGATATTAATCTTGTGTTGCCATCAAGGATGGGTGTGTAGTGATCTAGTGCATGTAACAATTGTTTAGTAAGCACTCAAACTTCAAAATAAAGAACATCCGAAATACACATGCAAATTAGCAATGCTGGTGTAATCTAAACCACTCAAAAGCAACATGTAACATGTAACATGCAACATCATTAGCGTTTCTAAATAAATTTCACACGAGTCATGACTTTCGATCCTTATAATAAACTACTAACTTTCCAAGGCAATGGTATATTACGTCAAGTAATTCATATCTCATGACATAATCCACTACTATAGCAATCACTACGTGATCTACTATTATAGAGTGAATTTCGTAAAGTCACTATCGAGTGTCAATCTATCAGCTAGTGGAGGCAAGAATAGGAAACATATAACAACATCACGTAACCAAGATGATCTAGGTTAGCTTTGCCAATAACACATCCGGTTGGGAAGAGTTTTATTAGGATGAATCGACTAGCAAAAGCGGGCCATCATTTGGATAAAGCCCAGCTCTACTGACACCTATGTACATAGATAGATATGATATATATAAGAAGGTCGAATCAGGGGGAGCCGAATGGTAGATGCAAGCCATCACCCGGCTTCGATCTTTACTATTACAAACATCAATCAAGGCGAGGCGAATCTGATCGACCAAAGTGGATCATCTCCTGGCCTGACTGAGACATAAACATGCATCTCTTCCTCTCTCTCTTTCCCTCTCCCTCTCTCTCTTTTACTCTCCCTCTCTCTATTTCCCTCTCTCTCTTTTAATCTCCCTCCCTCTCTTTCCTCTCTCTCTCTCTCTCTCTCTCTCTCTCTCTCTCTCTCTCTCTCTCTCTCTCTCTTTCACTCCCTCTCTTTCCCTCTCTCAAATAGCCTATTGATAGTTAGCCAGGCGAGGTGAGTTCGACTGGCTAAGGTAGGTCATCACCTGGCCTGGTTGACTAACATTAAAGGCTATAGAAACTCACCCAAAGACTCAGGTTAGACTACGAGTAGAAAGCAACAAGTAATTAGCAAGGTGGTAGTGGGGTGAGGGCGGGGTCCTTTTATAGGATTTCATCGCTACACTGCATGGTACCTTCCTGCACTGCGTGGTATGTCAACGTTCGAGATTGTGTATCTTTCCAAATCAAACGATCCAAGATGTCACACATGCCAATATGATATCTACTACACGATATAGGTAAGTTACTGTGCAATGTCTTGTGGTGCCCTAAAGAAACCTATGCGATGTTGATGTAAGACCATGCGGGGTACATCATACCGCTTGGTATGGCTTGACACTGTGCAGTAATCCGGACATTTTACTGTGCAGTAAGATTATAAACCACATCGTATGCTCCCAATCAACAGTCCGTGTAAAGAACCATGTTTTTTGGCGTTTAGGGCATTAGGCTATGTTCTTTAATCAAAAAGTAAGTATTTTTATTTTTAAAAACATACTTTTCAAACCCTTGGTTGTAGTGCTCTGTTGAGTGTGTATTACTCCAGTAAATCGCACACCACTACTGATTTATTGTGCACACCCTTCCCTCCTTTCGAGGTCTTTTTAGGCTTCTTTTCCTCCTCCTCCTCTGATTCATCGTTGCTTTCTTCCGATGAGCTTTCTGCTAAACATCTGTGCTTTGTCATTCTTTCTTGTAGTGCTTCACCCACCCGGGCCGAATTCCCTCACTGATCAGGTCGTTCAAGGGTAAGATTACCTATCCACCATCGCCACTGTAGTTCGCACACCCTTTGGCTAGGCCATTTTTAAAATATTTATTCAACACCTCCACTGCCAGTCGTTGAACCACTGGAACCCTTTGCAAAAGTTGGCGGTACTGAGCCACATAGTCCTCCACATCTTGATCACCTTGTCTCAAGATCCTCAGCCCTTCAAGTGTCTGCAGAATCTTTTTCCTTACAAAACCTCCACAAGAAAGTGACCGTGATTTCATCATAATTTTGGAAGTGGTCTGAGGCATACTCCGCCAACCGATGTGATGCTTTAGCCTCCAACATGGACTCAAAAACTGCCTCCTTCTACATTGGATCCACCACACCAGGCACATTGAGAGAGTAAATTTTATCAAACTGGCAAACGTGGACATCTAGATCATCACAAGTCTTCGCTTAGAACTTTGTATACTTGACATTTTCTTGTGCCATTGCGATTGGATTGGCCGGAATGACCAAGACAATTGGTACCTGCGGCACTAGCCTTCCAGTTGTCGTCGATACTCACACAAGCCCCATGCGTGGCCATTTCCAAGCTCCTACCACTCCACTAAGAGTGCATGAGCTGTTACTCACTCCTCTGCAGCACTCTGCAAGGCCGCCTCTCCTTCACAGCTGCTTCTATTGATGATTTGGTCACGACCTTGAAAGCTTCCTCCACATAGTATGAGCCGGTCATTTGGGAGCCAACTGCTCCTCCAAGCTCTTGGTTGTTCGAGAGCCGCCTTTGTTGGTGTCTAGTCTCCTCAGGGTACTCGCTTCTTTACTTCTCCATGGAGCTCTATTTCGTAGCTTCCCCTTCCACTTTTATGAGCTCCTTGCAGCTCTTATTGTATACAGTGGCACCTTCTAAGCTCATGGGCTCGGTTCTCCTCCCACATAGCATCTACTGCTGCGACCTTTAGAGCTCTTTCATCGATACTCATCAATGCCAAGGCACCAATCAAACCAATGCTCTTCTGTGATCAACTGTAGGATCGCCAACATGTTGTAGCTTGCTACAACATAGAGAAAACATTGAGATATGGAAGGGGGAGGAGACGGGGGGAGCACCGGAAGAAGGAGCCAGTTCCCCAGAAAGATACGAAGATACCCCCAAAAGTTACATGTGCACACTCTCCAAGATGCCCCACAACCCATGACTATTGTAACTTTCTCCAGTGCTAGGACCTTTGACCAAGACCCCAGTCATACTGTATGTATGTCCTAAGTGTGGTATCTAGATACCCCTCAACACCATGCTAGTGAAGACCTCACTTTCCAAACGTGCATGGGGATACGAGGTCTATTTATCCTTGGACTTTTTATGCCCTCCAAGTGCCCTCCACAGCTAGTTACCTATTTGCATAAGGGACAATATTATTTTTCTTTATCCACGTGGAATCACCTCTTGTGGGCATATTTTTTCATTTCTTTTCTTTCTACAAGATGTTGCTCAATGAATGCTTCTTGACCATCATGTCGTATAATACAGCAAAGCACTTTTGAAATAGATGGAATCTAAAAGTTATGCTGTCACTTTTCTTGAAATCTATAAGGATGCAAAAGCTATTTAGATTTGCAAGGATCTTAAGCCCGAGACTAACATTTGCTAGTAAGGGCCATCAGGATAATTATTTTTATATATAGAATGAATCTCTTAGTGATAGTGTGAGGGTGAGTGATGCCCACAATGACTTCAATGTGGCTGACCATGTACTATTGCTTGGCGAGATGGCATGTCTAATGGATGGTCACATGGATTGGCCTACGGTATACTGAGAATGTCAGACATTGTGAGAGTAAAATAGTGATATTTACTACTATAAATAAAATAAGTTTGATAGATTAATTTCCATTATGCATCATTGGGTTGGGAGCCACACTAGCAATAATTCAACATATTTTCCAAAAAATAATCAAGGGAATGTGTGTCATCATGGGTGTCTAGTCGTGTAGTGATAAATAATATATTGTTTTAATTTAAATATTAATTGTGTGCTCATTTTAGATATGACACATCAATTAACTTATCCTCTTTTTGGATGCATGTACTCCACCAACAATGTGTAATCAAATTTGATAAATGATAAACATGATATGCATGAAATTTTAAGGGAAATACTAGCTTTAATGTCCTCATAGTCTCAAGAATATACAAACTTGGGAAATTATTAGTGAACACTTGTCAATCTATTTCCTGGATTTCAACTTATAAATAATCACCATGTATCTTGCCTGACCATTGCCACTTGATAGTGCATGTATTGTTTGGGATGTGCATATAAGTGCATTTGCATATAAAGGAACCTCCCTTTCCTTGTCTTTTTGCTTAGCAAATTATTTTGTGCAAAAGATCTTCTCGATAACATTGTGCAGAAGAAAGCAATGAGTACCTCCACCATTCCCCAACTAATCCAAGTCAATGAACAATCAGATATAGTCGATTACAAAATTATTTTAGGGGGTGGTTTTGGGGCCATGATGCGATGCGCTGGTCGGAAATATTTTGAATTTCGGGCAGACTCGCGCTCTCGCTAAAAAAATTCCCGATGTGATGATTGCCTTATTGGCATAAAAATGAGATGCAATCTATCAAAAACTTGATGTTCTAAACACTGCATAGCTCAACACATGTCACTACATGGGTAGTTCTACCCTCCTTCACACAGCCTCTATGCTGCATCTTTGTGCATCATACTATCAACAGTTTGCCCTATCATCTACCCATAGCTCACCACCTGTCATCTACTCATAGCTACCATCTACATGTAGCTTTTACGCATTGATCTAGATTCATGACCACCATACTAACGTTGGCTTGGCATGACCACCGTGTTGGTTCTTGGAGGTGGTTGTAGCTACTCCTAATTAAACCAAAGAAAATGTATTTACTTTAATTGGTTGGGTCATGTGAGACCCGTGTTGGAGTCCCACAACTGTTCATATGTTTTGCATCGAGGAGTCCCCTTTCTTCTTAGCATGCCATCAGGCAGGTTAAAACCAATCCGGTGCTTGGAACAGCAATTTGTTATAGTGTAATGAGAGAGCAATTGATAGTTTAAAACAAGCGGTTAAAAGTTAATCGTCCTGAACAAAGAAAAAAATATGTCTTTGGGCAACCAACACATTGGTTCTATTTTTCACAGGTTGCAATTAATCCTAAACTAAGGAAAATGTATTTCCTTGCAACCATTGCATTGGTTCTTGGAACTATTTCAATGTTGCTTTCAATTAATCCTAAACCAAGGAAAATGTATTTCCTTGTGCAACCATCACGTTGTTTTATTTTAAAGCGGGTTGTGAAGAAAATGTATTTCCTTTATATCAAAGTTTCAAAAGATATTACACCCGCTGAGTATAACAACTCAACCATTGCTAAGAGCAAAAGTTGAACAAAGAGATTACATCGAAAGACAATTAATAACAACTCAGCAATTTTTCAGAGCCTCATCAAGAAAAAATTGAACAAAAGAGATTACATCTACATCCAAAGATAGTTTATTAAAAATAACAACTCAGCAATTGTTGCTGAGAGCCTCATGGAGCAAAATTTTGTCTTTGATTGACCACCGCACTGGTTCTTGGAGTTATGATACAGTTATTTTTAGTTAGGATTAAGTATCTCCTTGTGCAACCACCTGGACCATTGCACTGACAACGTGGTGACATTGGCTTGGAGTGACCACTGCGCTAGTTCTTAGAGTTATTTTATTTTAGTGCTGCTTATAGTTAAGTCTAAACCAAGGAAAATGTACTTCCTTGCCCTTGAAGGATCTCTTTCAAGTCTATATAGACCTTGTGGGGTCCCCTTTAGGTGCAAGGGCCATATTGACAAATATGGCATGTTGATGTGGCCCTTGCCCCTAAAGGGGACCCCTTAAGGGCCATATCAATAATTACTTTTTTTAATACTTAATTGGATTTTTCTAGATGTATTCCACATCACCATGGTGGTTCTTGGAGCTATTTTATTTCTAAACCAAGGAAAATGTAGGTCCTTTTTTGGAGCTATTTAGTCCTATTTTAGTCCTTGTGCAACGATCACACTAGTTGTAGTAAATCCTAAACGAGCAAAAGTATGCCATTTGTGCTTCTTTAGAGCTGCTTTAGGACCATTTTCACTATAGTAACAATAGTTTCACAAGTGTATTTCCTTGCAAACAACATGCTTGTTGTTGGAGGTATTTTAGTGCTGCTTGCCGTTAATTTTAAACCAAGAAAAATGTATTTTCTTATACAATAATTGATGTGCAACGTCTACACCAATTGCAGTAAATCCTAAATGACGGAAAAAGTATCCCATTTGTGCTTCTTTAGAACCATTTTCAATACCGAAGTAACAATAGTAACAACAATTTTCATAGTATACCATAAATGAGGGCAGTTTATGCTTCTTTCAAACCACTTTCACTACCCCAAAGTAACAGTATAACAATATTTTTTGTGAATCATAATAGTATTATAGAGACAAAAGAGATTACATCTGGAACAAAAGTTGAACAAAAGAGATTACAGCCAAAGAGGAACGTGTTAGCACTTGTTATGTATTTGTGGCACTTCTTTTGGCACTTTTAATAGTAGTCAACTCAACACCACCATGGTGGCAGGACCTAGTGCTTTTTGCCCTTGTTAGCACTTTCTTGCACTTCCTCAACTGACAGCAGAATGTAAGTATCCCACTTCCCTTACCTTTTGGGACACTTAGTCCAAAGTTGTTCGGTCAAAGTGTCCCTTGAAGGTGACGAAAATGGAAAAGCCTTCACTTAAGCATTCCAACATCTTCATGAAATCTACTCAAAAGTGGAAAAACCTTGATCAATTATCTCAAAAGTGGAACCATGATGGTATGAAAGATGCCCAATATCTTTGACATTTCCCTCACCCTCTGGGTGAAGAGGAAAATGGAAAGGTTGCCTAGTGCCTTGGATCAACCATTCCCTTTTGGAATGGTAGCCGATGATGGGTCTGCATGATAACCAGAAGATGGGTGCACCTTGTGTGCTCCGCTAGGATGTGGTTCTCCACCTCTACATGGCAGTCCTCCGAACACAGTACCAATTCTATCCAGCCTTGGACAACTCATTAAGACTATTCCCTTGGCTCCCCATCCTGCAACTCCCCTTGTCATGGCTATGGCTAGTGGAGTGTTACAAGATTGAGATCCAAGGCAAACAATGGACTTGGACAACATTAAGCAAAAGGGTTGTTGGGGTTGTAGCAGAATATTCATCACATGGGTGGAAGTGACTTAGGAGCATGTAAGGGGGTAGGAGAGGGATTTTCTTGGGTGCAACAAATTGTTTCTCTCCCCTTAAGACCTTTATATGGCTAGTTTGGAGGACTTGCTGCCCTCCCACTCTTTTCCCCTTCGTTTCTTACGTTAGTTCATGCAACTCTAGGTGCCTATAGCTATTATGATCACACAATCCACCTCTAGATTTTACTACGATCAAAAAATTGTGATACTGGCACCACTCCCTTAAATGAAACCTTATCAAGATGAGGGGGGAGGAGCAGTGGCACATGTAGAGTCCCAATTAAATATTCCAGCTAGCACCCACCTTGCTAGTAGCCTAGCCTAGTGTAGGCAGTCTTACACATCAATGTTTGGCTGACTAGTGTATATTTCTTGAACAATGCTAATCCGAGCCTGCAGTCTTGAGTGCACAGTCATTGTTATAATAAGCTGATGCAAGCTAATCTAAGACAGAGAATTTAGGTGGTCATGCCCACTCTCATGTAGGGCTAGTTTACACAGTGGCTACAATTGTCCAAATGAACTTTGATTGTCCACAATCTTAGATCTACCCAAGAATGACATTAGTCCGTTTCAAGACATTTCAAGCTATAATGTGGATATTGAAAATTTGAGCTTGCAAATTAGATGGTCCCTAATCTGAATGTTGATCTTCAAAATCTGAGCCTACACATTAGATGGTCTTTTAGAGCTACCCACGTGGAATAGACACCAGTCCATTTGAAGGATGGGACTGCAATGTGGATTTTTTGAATGACATGGTCTTGAGTCTACAATATGAATCTTGAAAATCTGAGTCTGTGAACTCGATGGTCATGAGTGATGTCATTGAAGGCATTATAACTAGAAATTCTAACATTCTAATTTCCTATATGTTCTTACAAAACAATTTCAAACACCTGGCTGGTTTAGGACAGTCATATATAATCAAGCTACTAGTAAAACAAAATAATTTCAGTTTAATCAAGTTAATAATTAAACTAATCAAGCTAGTAGTAAAGAAAAAATCGGGTTGGTTCAAGATAGTCACAATTTCAACCACCGAGCTGCTATTTGACCTAAACTAACTTAGTGATATATTGTTGTACGTGCAAAAAACACAATCTGGTTAAACTCCTTGTTGTTTTGTTGATTAATGAATATTCTTCCTATGTAATATCGCTTTTTGTTGTAGATACATGTAACCTCTCTCTCTCTCTCTCTCTCTCTCTCTCACACACACACACACACACACACACACAAACACACACCGCAATCTACGAGGGGCACAACTGCTTGTAGCCTATGCTGATAGGTAGCAAGGGTCTTCTCTCTCTCTCTCTCTCTCTCTCTCTCTCTCTCTCTCTCTCTCTCTCTCTCTCTCTCTCTCTCTCTCTCTCTCTCTCTCTCTCCCTCCCCACCCTTCTTTTCGACTTTCTGCTCTACCCCCTCCCTCTCCGCCCTCCTTCCCCACTCCCCTGCTTTGTCCCTCCCTCCCCACCCTGCTTCACTGCTATCACACTCTGCCTCACACCTCCTTGCCCTGCCTTCCTGCTCCCTCGCTTTGTATCCTCCCTCGCCGCCTGACCCCCCCCAACCCCTCTTGCTTGCTCTCTCTCAGCTCCTCTCAGCTCCTGCTCATTGCCTCCTACAGCTTTGCCCCCTCCCCTCCTCTCCGCTCCTGCTCGTTGCCTCCTGCAGCCCCATCCCCTCCTCTCCTCTCCTGCTCGTTGCCCCGCTATAGCTCCACTCCTGCAGCTCCCTTTCCTCTGTTGCGCCGCCCCTCCTACCTCGCCTCCTCCCTGCCTGCTACTGCTCCCCCCGCCTGTTGCAACTCCCTTTGCTACGCCGCCTCCTCCCCTCCTAGTTTGCCTCTGCTGCCCCTCCTGCTCCACTTCTGCAGCTCTGCCTCCTTCCCTCCTGCTCTAACCCTCTAGCTTCGCCTCCTCCCCACCTGCTGCTGCTCCCCCCACCTACTGTAGCTCCCTGCCGACTGCTGTAGCTCCCTTTGCTGCACCGCCTCTGCCTCTTCTACTCCGCTTCCTCCACTCCAACCACCTGCCACCCCTCAACTCCCTGCCATCCCTCATCCACACCCTCGCGACCCCTCAGCTACTCCCTCGTGTGATAGGAGGGAAGAGACAGGAGCATCCATGCTATACTAGAAAGGAGGTAGTCTGTCCATGTGGAGCCCTAGTCCTACAAACCATCTCTCTATGTGTGCATACCAACACCTCTGATCTCCCCCTGCTGCAAGTGCCATAAAAGAGGATAGTGCTAGCCATGGTATCCTGCTATGCCTGGATGTGTAATCCCCATACTCCCTAACTCGGTACAGATATGTAATGACCTAAAATGCAGCATCTAGCTGTAATGGGGGTGACCCAAACTCTGCCCAAATGATCTGTGAGGGACGGATGGCTTACCACCGATCATCCGTGAGATAACATGAGAACCTGTAGCCGCTCCACCTTGGCCCACTCTATATCCGACAAATCTGGCCCCCAGCATGGGTTGCCATACATCCTTGTTGGGCAGACTAAGGAGTCAAAAAGCAACCCTTTGGTTTGTGGATCTTGAAAGTGAGAGCGGAAGCACTGTCTCTCGTCTATCCAATGAAGCATATCCTCTGCTTCAGTGTGCCTGCATCATCGCGGGTCTCATGGTGAAGATGGAAAAGATGACCCCAAGATAATCCCCATACTCCCTGACTCGGTACAGATATGTAATGACCTGAAATGCACCATCTAGCTATAATGGGGGTGACCCAAACTCTGCCCGAATAATCTGGTGAGGGACGGATGGCTTACCACGGATCATCCGTGAGATAACATGAGAACCTATAGCCGCTCCACCCTGGCCCACTCTGTATCCAACAAATCTAGCCCCTAGCATGGGTTGCCATACATCCCTGTTGGGCAGACCAAAGAGTCAAAAAGCAACCCTTTGGTCTGTGGATCCTGAAAGTGAGAGCGGAAGCACTGTCTCTCTAGTCTAGCCAATGAAGCATATCCTCTGCTCAGGTGTGCCTGCATCGCGGGTCTCATGGTGAAGATGGGTCCAGAAAAGACAACCCCTAGATAAGTGTATGATGAAATTACCTCAACAAGGGACCCATCAAATGTGAAATGCTCATCGTACATGACGACTCGAGATGTATTGAAGATCATAACCTTGGTTTTACCCAAGTTGACCTTCAAATCATGAGACTCACAAAAGGATTGTAGTGCGTCAAGGTGTCTCTAGAGCCCCCCTGCTGAGGAAGACAAGAAAGCCACGTCATCTGCATAAAGTAATATCCAGATCAGCATGCTCGCGAGAGAGTAGCCTATCCCACCCTATGCCTGCATCACTGTCTTGAGCTTGTCGATGTAGAGGCCAAACAAGGTAGGTGCTAATGGGCACCCTTGTTTGACCCTGATAGTGCTCATGATCTCATCTGTCCATCCAGATGCTGTCTGGACTCTGCCTGAAACTCGCTCATAAAGTGCCATGACAACCCAAATGATCTCTTGGTCGTAACCCAGATCTTGTAGGCGTCGTATGAGGCAGGCTCTCGGAACGGTGTCAAATGCCTTGCGAAAGTCCACAAAGCCACATTAAACCCTCTGCTTCCATGCCCTTGCCTCCTCAATGATATATCTAAGTGCGAGAATGTGGTCCATGGTCCCATGATCTTGCTTGAAACCGGCATGTCCCCCTGCTCTGAGTCCTCGACACTCCGCAAATCTGCTGACCTCAGAATCAAGTACTAATGCATAAATCTTGGACATGACATGTCCAATCATAATGGTCCTGTAGTTCTCTGGGTTCATGGGATCCCCTACCTTGTGGATGGGTGAGATAGTGTTGATGGTCCAGGTGCATGGAAACCCCAAGCAAACGGCTTCATTAAATAGCTTGGCTAGGGTGCTAGGAGGTTAATCCCATATGCAATGAACTCAGTGCATAGTCCCTCATGATCCTTCACTCGGCCATTATGAAGTTTCATTATGGCATCCTTTATCCCCCCCCTAGTGAAGAGGGTGCAGGATGTGGAGCGTGGCATATGTGATAGGTTAGAGGTTGGCTGATTTGGGATATCATAGAGCATGCATGCATAATTAGACCACACCTGAGTGTTAGTGAGTGGTGGGGGGACCATTCCTTTAGAAATCTCCACCAAAAGTCCTTAGAGTTGTTACTGAATAGAATGTTCAATAGCTCCTCCTCGTTTTGACGCACAAAGTCAAGTTTCTTCCTATGTACCAGATGGCGGTACTCGCATAGCATCTCTGGTTCACTCGGAAGGCTGTTTTTTGTTTTGAATCTGAGCTGACGACATAAAGCCTTACACTCATCATTGTACCAGCTATTACAGGGTACAGTCCTAGGAGGTGGTGGGTGAGTGGAGTGAGTCGTGTGGGGAAAGGCGGGTAGAGCAGCCTCGTGTAGTGACTAGGGCAGCATGGTCCTCTAGTAAGGGTATCAAGTCAATGTATGCGAGAAGTATGTATAGACGGCCAGAGTAAGTAGGTGAGTGATCAGGATCAAAGCGTATATCATGGTAAGTGGAGTAAGAGCTCAATGGGGTAGAAAGTGTTGTGCGACGGGGGGTAGAAATACTAAAGAAAAGATAGGTATGATCAGCCCCTGGAGGGAGAAGTGCTTCGGTAAAGTCAGTGATGCGAGATGCGAAGGCAGGGGATCCCATGATGTAGTCCACAACACTGAAGCCTCCCCCATGTGGAAAGCAAGTGAAGCCACCTGCTGATGCGGGCCATCTGTCAAGACCATTATAGATAATGAGATCATGCATCCTGTCGAGGTCTAATAGGGCCTACCCATAGGAGGATGTGAGCGGGGTCCTCGTCTATCAACCAGAACTCGTAGCATACCTGCCTCCTCAAGGTCAATGTCTAGCAGTAGAGTGGAATCATCCCTGAAGTCGAGGAGTGGTGCCTGACAAGCGCATGTTCTCGCGTTGAAGTCCCCAATTAGGAGGACTTCCCCGCGGCTAGAGAAGTCAATGATGGACTGATAAAGAGCAGCAAATGGGGATGTCTCATCCTCTCCTTGAATATCTCTGGCAAAGTGAGAGGTCTCGGGGGGGAAGTAGCAAATTGCAATAAACAAATCCCGGCTATCCATGTGTCGGATCCGAATCCAAAGAAACCTAGAGTGTGGATCTCTCTGCTCCACTGAGATGGTCCCCAAAAGTGTGGATCTGTAAAGGACTGCGACTCCTCCTGATCCTCGAACCCCTCTTGTATCCCTCGTCTCATCTCTGTAGGCAGACTCCCATGAATACTTGCTGACTGCTAGTAGTGGGCGCTCTGGACTTTGATGTGTCTCTGTGTAAAAGACTATGTCATGACCTATATAGGATTCCGAGAAGTTTCCTAGTTCTCACCATAAGGTACCATTACAGTTCCACATGGTATAGGATAGGGTCTCGGATGTTTGGGTCTCATAGACCCTGCCTCCTTATGCGAGAGAGGTGGGTGCCCGACGGGGGCCTATAAGGAGTCGTCCATCTCGTACTATTGCCCACTTCCCCTCTTTGCAAGCCTGATCTCGCTGCTGCAATAGGAAACGCCTCTCCTCAACCTGTAGTGGAGTGAGGTCCTCGTCCATGGAGACCGTTGGATGGTCTCGTAAGGTTGACTTACGACGTAAAGCCGAAAGTTGTGCCTGGGCATCATGGAAACGGATGATAAGGTGCTGCTCTCGGTTGGGGTCCCTCCCAACCCGCCATGCTCTCTCAAACCTATGCTTAGTTGCCCCTAGGGTAGTGGTCATGAAGGCATGCACATCTGCCATCGGGGTAGCCTCAGTGCAGGGAATCCCACGTACTCTGATGTTGAGAGCCTTGCTGGCTCTCTGCTGGTGCTCCAGGAGGGTAGCCGAAATGGTTACCCTTGTAGGTTCCCGTTTGGCTACATCGACCCATCTAGACATCTCCTTAATGGCAGATTGCATGCTCACAATCTGTGCCTCCACAACTGGGGTGCTCCCTGGGACTATACAGACATCAGTGATGTCCTGTCCGAGCTGTGAGATCTCCTATTTGAGCCCCTGAATAAGATCATCTTAGACTCGGAGAGCCTGAGACCGCTCCTGTATGAGTTGTGCCTACTCTTGGGTGAAGCGTGTTTGCTCTTGTGCGAAGCGTGACAGCTCCCTCTCGCGCTCTCGGATGCTCTGGACCTCTATCAGCAAATACTCCCAAGCCTCTGATGAGTCACCTCGTTCGTGCTCTAATGAAAGCTGATAGGACTATGGCCTGAAAGTGTGAGGAAGAGACTGGAGGCTGGGTGATGACTGGGTAAGATGGGTGCGGTATGGGGATAATGAGGTGATCCCAGTAGGAAAAGGGAGTGTGGCCTGACTGAGAGGCAGAGGAGAGAGAAAGGTCGAGTAGTGTGGAACAATGTATGACCCCTCCAAAGTAGGTGTCATAATCGGAGAGAGAACTGTAGTGGGAGAAGAAGGGAGAGATGGAAGAGACGGTGTCAGTGACAACCCCTCTATCCTAGGGGAGGATGGGGAAATTGATGTCATGGGTAGGGGTATGAGGGGCGCAACTGCTTGTGGCCTATGCTAATACGTAGCAAGGGTCTTCTTGTGGACAAATGCCAAATTGGTTGAGCTGAGCCTGTTGGAATAATCTTCATGGGGTTTTTTATTGAGGCTCTAATGTTTTGTTTTTTAAATAAAAAAACCAACTTATATTGCATAAGCAGGAGGGGAAACTCCCAAACAGAAACCCCTTACAAAAAAAAAAATGAATGGCCACTCAAAAGGGTCAAGACCCGTGGCCCATGCTAAATTTAGCACCCAGACACATCACCCTAGGTCTAAGGGATGTTATTTACACCAGCAGGAAGCCCACTATATCCTTCAAAGATTGAGCAACCAGTGAATCACTTTTGAACAAGATACTCGAAAGATCTAGCAGTGAACACTTGCAACAAACCAACATTGCTGAATCTGTGAATCCCTGAGGAGGTAAATTACCAAAGCAAATCCTGTTCCGAACTAACCAAACTGCCTTAGCCACTACAGCTCTGATATACTGCCAGCACGCCACAAGGGTAGATGGTAACCCTGAGGTATCGCCCAGGACCCCTCACTTCTAGTTACCACCCAGCCTGAGGCTCTAAGGTTTGAAGGGGGGTTGTGCATGCAATCACATGTGACTCTAGTGTGGATGACCAATCGAGTGAAGCGGTTCTCACAGGTAGTTTGACACATTGATTACATACGGATTCTAAGCTTCAAGCTCTCTCTCTTTGTCCAAGCTCTCTCATGAGAGTCGTATGAGAGTCTTCCTTCTCGTGGTAGTTTTCTGAGTCAAGCAATTACTCATGTAGATGGTCTTTTGAGACAAGTCTTGTATGCCAACAAACTCAATAGAGGTAAGGCATGCTTGTCCTATTGTGTGAGTCAATTCATATGATTGAGAGAGAGAGAGAATTTCCGATTTTCTATTCTGGGACCAAGATGAATGATATTTTCTTATGTAAAACTAGAGAAGTTGGAACGGTCAGTATTTTCAAATGGCAAAGCCAAGTTAGAATGAAGATTGGAATCCGAGGTGCCTCGATATAGCCATCATCTTTACATTTTTTTGCTTAAACCCTTCATCTTGTTCACGAGCTTGCATTTGCTCGCCATAGCCATCATCTTCTTCACGAGCTTGCATTTGCTTGCCTTTGCTCTAAGTAGAGCTCCCACTTTGCAGATTTGTTGCCTTGCCTGCCTTTTTCACTATGGCACTCACTCGTTCTGCCTCTGCCCCTGCTCCTGCCCACAAACCTCGCAAACGAGCAAGACCCAACACCCGCATCTGCACGCGTTCTTCAAAATCCCTTCTCGACAATTCCTCTCCCCCCAAATCGCGTCAGAAAAGCACAGCCCGAGCTCGTCACCAGGATGTGATCCCTGTCGCAGACCAAACCCCCCACCTGAGGAATTGGCGACCGCGAGACCGTCACGAGATCGCTGAAAGTCGACCTGAATTGAGCGAGACGGGCGCCTCGAATTGCAACCACCAGGTTTTCGGGCTAGTTGAAGACGTGAGACGTGAGAAAGGATGGACGATGGACCAGGAACGGGCTCTGCAGAATGCTTACTTCCTTGTGCGACCTTCTCCAAACTTCTGGGTCGAAATATCAAAGAAGGTACTCATCCAAATTGCAGTGTTGTCGCATGTTCGCACACCCAATCCACTAATACGTGGCTCACACACACACACACACACACACACATGCGAAGCGTCTGTGTGCTATCGCAAGAGTTCGGTGACGATTGCAAGTAATATTTATTCCATTGAGTGGGAAACGGCAGAATTTATATCCCCCGCATTGTACACTGCTTATATCATAACCTGGAAGGCTGAATACGAATTTTACAACGAGAGGACCGATTGCCCTCAATATCAAGAGGTCTGAACAGCCTATAACGGCAGCCACATTGTGGCCAAACGAAGGTGGTCAGCTCCAAGATTGGAAGGCAATGCAATAAGAATTGACTCTCTCCCCATCTCCGGACTTTCTGAAAAGTGAAGGAATGCCCCTACGCAGCCTGCGAGGTGATCTTGCAATTTTGGGGGGGTCTTAGCAGCCACCCTTCCGTTTTTCTCGGCAGCTGTAACCACATTGGGCAACCAGGACTGCCTGCTTTACAGTGGTAACAGTTTGATGTCCATGCACGTGGAGAGTTTATCCTTATCAGCCACTCACTTGTTTGAGAAAGTTTATCATTCCTTTAGTCAAATCTTGATTTTACTCTTGAGTAGTAACCCATCTAAGAATTTGGTTCTAACTTCTACTACCTTAGTTCTGGTAATTAAGATGTATGTGTGTGTGTGTGTGTGTGTGTGAGAGAGAGAGAGAGAGAGAGAGAGAGAGAGAGAGAGAGGATATGAAGGTGCCAGGCCCTCGGTTATAGCCTATTAGAGTATTAGGTATGTCATACTTTACATTACATATACAACACAAGAAAACATAAATTAGTATGTATGTATGTAGATAGATAGATAAATAATAGAGATAGGTAGGTATAGGTACATAAACCGGTTTCTAGATGAAATGCTTGAAAAATTAGTACGTAATCTATACAAGATAGCATAAATTTGTATGTATGTATGTATGTAGATAGATAGAGAGGTAGATAGCTAGGTAGGTAGATAAAACCAGTTTCTAGATAACATAAATTTGTATGTATGTGTGTAGATAAAAAGATAGACGGGTAGGTAGGTAGATCTAGGTAGATAAAACCCGTTTCTAGATGAAATGATTCTAAAATTTGTGAAACATTTCTAACTGAAATACACGAAATGTTTTTTTTTTTTTTGGAAAAAATTTTGAAAAAAAATTGGCGATGACTTTGCTCAATCCACCCCCCATCCATGTGCATAGTCTCTTTCCTATGCCCTTTTCAAATTTCTATGCATTCTATTGTATCTATAAGCCATTGAGTAATAGGCAGGAGAAAGCAATTGGAATATTTTACAGGTATATTTCCTGTACTATCTGTATCGAATTATGGATCAGTTGCCTTCTGCTTGCTTGGTAAAAGACTTACAGGCCACTGACCTAGCTTTTGTGTCACATGCATTCTCTACAATATGGATGCAGTGGCATGACTAGACATACTTAGTTAGGGCACACACACGAGTTGTGGATGCTGTTGGGGTGAGTATAGCTTAGATCAGAGCTAGGTAGGAGTGAATTACAAGCAAGGTGCAGCCAAGGACAGCTGTAGGACCACTACTTGCCTGCATTGCCTCTCTACTGAGGAGTCCATTCAGCAATGTTTATGGTATTGCAGACAGGGTAGGATCGTCTGGAAGGGGTTATGGCACGTTGGAACAGATTTGCTCCCTCCCCTTTCTTCATCACCTAGGACTTAGTGGCTTGGCTCTCTCTTTTTAGGTCTCAGCTGTTCTATGAGATGCATAGCTCCGCTTGGGATTGTTCGGTTTGATGTTATTTGATTGAGCCATGCTCTCTAGATGTTGTTTCCACCTCTTCCTATAGACCTGCGCATGTCTTGGTGGACACATGTTGGGAGATTACAGCAAGCATTTCTGCCTCGCATATCTGGAGATCCAGATGCTCAGACGCACTTAATTGTTCCAGGTCCATCCTTCTCACACCTTGGTTAGTATTTGGACAGACACTGTACACCCTTTGATGGTCATCTAGTTGAGTATGCAGGGGTCTTGCAGGGCTGCCTCTGCCAGGATGACTATCTTCTTGAGGGAGTGGAGAGGCTGTCCCTTCTTCTCAGAGTTCATTACAGGTTTGAGGTGGCACTTTTGGCCTCAGCCCTGAATTTTTACTGGGTTTCTTAATGAATAGGGCTTGGGTTTTTCCCTCATGCTTGAAAACAAAAAACACATAGGATAGTAAGGCAGAGGCAGCGTGTGAGCCATACCTACTGGCTGCCCGGTAGCACAAGACAACCATGCATACAACCCGGCCATGTAAGCATCTATAAAAGAGCAACCTTCAGCCCTCATCTTTAAGGGCAGCAAGCTGCATACCCATGCAGTGTTGCAGAAAGAGGACCCCGCTTGGAGCATTGTTAGAAATGATGCAAGCCAGCAGCAAGTAAATGATGATGACAAGATGATAGAAAGATGGTGGTGGACTCCAGAAGCTTGATGACCATCATTGGGAGCACCATGAAGCCATAAGAGCATGAGCATGCAGTGGATGCTTCTCCCCTTTTGGGACAGCTGGATTACACCATAGGGACATCTTTCGCATGATGAGAAGGTGCAGGTTGGGCTTCTCTGAGTTCAGAGGGTGGATCAGTATATCAGTACATGGGCTTAAAGAAAGGATGATTACTCTCTATGGAGGAAATAGTTCATGGACCCTGGAAGAATGCAGCCTTGAAGCTACTCCTGATCATCTTGAGAGGTGGTGCACATCATCCGCTAAGCCAATAGCCTGGAGAAAGCTATGCCAGATCTTGTGGACAAAGGCCCTTCAGCTGCAATACAAGGTAACTCATTTGACTCGGAGCACTGGCAGCCTTTGGGCGGTCGTAGAAGCTAACAAACCTGATGCTTGAAGATTAATGTTGTGGTTGGAAAAACACTAAAAAAGAAGAAAAAATCTATATTACAACCTAGCGCCCACTAAAGTAGCCTGTTTGTGGAATGTGCATAGTCTAAAGAAGCTTTCAGAAGTGCCAAAGGAGTCATGCACTTGTGTCATTAGGGGCAGTTCTCTGTTTTAGTTCTTTTTCAATGAACTGTTAATGCAACTCGTCACCTTGAAAGAAACAATGGTCTGCAAATTTTGACAGAAGGTGAGTGTATACAAATCTTTAAAAGGCTGTCTTTTTCTTGCTGGATTTGTTGAGTAGGCAGAGTGATCATTATAGCTAACGTTTAGATTCCTCTGCACCCTTGTTGATCAAAGCCCATCAGTGTTCCATAAATATTTGTGTTTAGTCAGGTTTCCTTTTTTTAAGGGTCTTTGATAGAGTGGGTGTAGCTTTATATAATAATGTTCTAAACTTGCAGTTGACTTTAAGACAAAAACTCATCTTCATTGCAATTGGCATCATGCAGGTCCCTGGAAAGACAGCAAAGGAATGTTTTGACAAATTTTATTCTGCCCACCCAACACCCCCTGTTCCACAATCACGTGTCCGTAAACCTGGTGCGGGGTCTCCAATAAGATCTATTTCATTCCCTTCACCAATTCCTACAATAAAGGCAAAGCATCATTTTGGCACAGGCAAGCAGAAGCTTCTGAAAGCCCACCAAACCGTGCGCCATATTCTTCGTAAGCAGCGCATTGCAGATGGAAACTATGAAGCAGATGTTTTTGCTGCCGTAGAACCAGTCTGCCCAAATCTGGTAACTTCACCACTGCCTGCCTTTGAGTTCGGTACTCATGTTGAAAGTTCTGTTACTACACCGGATCATTGTTCAAATATGTGCGACAGTGGAAACAAAGGCCATGATGCAGTATGGAGGTCCACATCATTAAAGGAAAAAGACCAATTTCATCATTCAGATAAGAGTCGGGAATCCACTGAGGTAAATGTTCATGCTCAGCTTCTAAGCCCAGAAGTCCTAAAAAAGGAGAGTAACCCACAAAGGTTGGACAGGTATCTTGACAAGCTGCATTTAAGACGGGCAAACAAGCAAAAGACCTCATCTCACAAAGCAACGGGTCAAGGCCAGTTTTCTAAAGAAGACGGTCTGATAATGCAACCCAAGTCAGAAAAGAGCTCAATATGGAACATTTCTGCTGCTAGGGACGCTATTATTACTGGTGCAAAGGAAATGCTTAAAACAGTGCTACATCGGCAAGCTTCAAAGGAAGATATGGCACGTGAGCTGTCTGATGAAGATGCAGAAGAGGCGGCCCCTTTTATGTAGGAGGTGCAAAATTGGAGCAGTGCTATTCTAGAAAAGTAGACAAAGTTTAGGTGCTCATTCATCACGTAGCCCGATTACCATGTATATAGTTCACAAGGCCCTTATACCCCACATATCCTGTAAGCAGACAAATCGGTCTGAAGGAAGGACAACAATATTGATAACTGGCATTTTACATCACTTAACCACAACCTGAAATTTTTAAAGGTAAATACATTGGCACTAGCGTTCATTCACCTGTATTGCTTCTCTTCATTGCTGTTCTCTTCTATCTCCTAGTCGTTCACATGATGATTCGTTGTTGCATTTTAAAGTACCAAAATGGCGTGTCCCCTAACTAATCCGTAATAGTGTCATAAGTTTTCCTTTCTTTATATTATTAAGGCATGGTGTATCCTGCAAGCTTTATTACGTATCCCAAATGCTTCAAAAAGGTAGAACTAATAGTGCACAAGCAACCTCTCAGAATTGCAAAGACCACGGTGTTTGGGCGCAGCAACGTATTCAGACCTATTCATAGCATTATCATCCGTTTTGGGTCTCATAGACAACCCTCCACCATTCACAAACATGCCCTCCTCCCAATTGGGATGTAAGATTTTCACGGCTGCTCCAACAAGATAGAGATGGTCCAAGACTTGATGTTCTAGTCATGGTTGAAGGACTTTCCATAGTGGCCTCTTGCTAGGGCAAGGTTGTCATTGACCCTTGGCTTTCTTGTCAAGTTTATGTCTTCTGGTTACTTGGCCAGCACTAGAGCGTTTTATGAAACTCTAAAATCCTACGAAGCCATGTGGCACATTCTAAGCCATTAGATCAATTGGCCTATTATTAGCTACTTACAATATACTTAGTAGCTAGCCAAGCATTCTAGTTTGGCCTCCATGATTGCAAGAAGGGCCTCATCCTATTAGCCATCTAGTCATCATGGGTAGGCTTCTCAAGTTGCCTAATTGGAACCGGATTGATGGAAGTTGGCTATACTAGGTTCATCCACCTAGGCAACTGGCTAAACCTCTCAACCTAAGCAAACCAAATTAAGATTGGATCTAAAATCTGAAAAACTAATGGATTCCAAAACCTTGAAGATTGCGAACTTACTATCTCAAAGCTAAGTACATTATCCCTTAAGGAATCATGGAGGTGTGAGTATGGACTAATGGATCAAGGCAAATATTTTTGTTGGTGAGATAGTATGCTAATGATTATGGGTTGTAGTCAACCCCTTAAGCTTTAAATGTGTCAAGTGCTTGTGCTTGAGTAAACATGTGTGTGTAGGTGAAATATTTGAAGTACTTGACCTTTGCACCTAAGATGCTATGAACAACTTAGTTAGTTGCAAGCAATACAATTTTAAAATTCCCTAATATCTTAGCCAACTTAAGATTTAGTTACCTTACCATCAAACAAATGCCAATCGCTCAAAGTGTCTCTACAAAATTGAAAAGTAAAGTATGGTACTAAGAAGAAAATCAAGCAAGCCTAGTTCCAAGAGCTTTGCACAATAATGTGGATTTGATATGAGGAAAAAGCTTTTCTAGTGATAAAAGATCGGTTGCATGAGACTTGTGGTTTATGCTGTTTAAATATATCATAAAAAGAATATATCAATTTGACTTATGGTTAATGTTGTTTAAATATATCTTAAATATATCACAGAAGAGTGTATCAACTGGAAGTCAGGTATGCATTTTCACATGGGTATATTGATGGAGAAGTCGATATGCATCAAGTTGAATGCTATGTGAACCCAAGGCAAGAGCAATTAGTGCGCAAGATCTACTAAAGCTATTATGCTTAGAATAGGCACCAAGGTCATAATTGTGATTAGTTTTGCTAGATCATTGTTTTGTCATACCTTGCACTTCAAAAGTCAAGGTAATCATTGTTTAAAATGCAGATGACTTAATCATGACTAGAGAAGTAAAAGCCTTAAGGAGGCATTAGGAAAAAAGGGAGCTCATTTTGGGGCCCTGAGAGAAATCCACATTTTTTTCTTTTTTCGTGAGTCCGAAATATGGGAAAGTAATAAAATATTCCTTAAAATTTACATAAGTACTGTAAGCATGTCAGAGGATGACACAGGATGAAAGAATAAAGATATTCTTCTATATTCACTCCCATATCTCATGAATGTTATTATTCAATGCTCCTACAAGCCACGTCTTTCTCTCAATCATTTTCTAGCCATCTCCATGATCGTTAAGCTTTTCTGTCAGAACACCATAACTAATCTCGCCATATGCTTGTTTTTCAAAGTTTACCGCCTTCAAGAGTCTTTGCCTTATGAAAGAGTAATGAAATCGTGAAGCAATGGAAAAACACTGCACTCAAAATGGCAACACCAAACTCCAACTCTACAAAACAAGCCAACAAGAGACGGCAACACCATCTTCATATTGATTTAGCTCAAGAATATGCGCCTCTTCCAAAATGACAAAACGTTGGCGCCATGCAAAGAGAAAACATGAGGAGAGAAGGTTTACAACATATCAACTTATGGTGTGATGGGAAGATTTTATCCAAAATGTTTTGTCGGAAGGTCTACACCATCATTCTCAAATCCAACAACATTGCTAAAATTTGTGGGCGATGGAACAAAAGGTATGCATGGATACATCACGGCTCAGTATCAAGTTGCGCACATGTATAAGTCTTTATATGAGCAAGAGGCGAACAAAAAAATACAGCAGATAGCTGAAAGCTCTAGATTGAAAGAGCAATTACATAATGAAATTGAAGAACATACAAAGACGAGGGAGAAGTTACGTAAAGCAAGATCAAAAGCGACCCCTTTGGGAGATAGGGTTACCAGTAGAAAACTTTGCAACCTTGCAGAATTGAAAGCATGAAGTGGAGGGTGCAAGCGTCGAGTACAAGTAGCAAGGTGAGATTGTTTAAAGCGTGAGATTGTTAAAAGCATTTACTATTTGCAATGTGGCTATGTAAATCTTCCTTTGTTAACTCTTATTTACGCATCTGGTTTACAAGAAAGTATTGGAGCCCAAAAGGAAAATGTTGATTCGAATGCTCTTCCCGTAAAACAAATGAAAGGTCTATTTTCAACGACTATTGCAAAAAGAATGATTGAGGAAAAGAAGTTTAAAACCATCAAACACAATGTTGTGCAGCAGTTCGTGGAAAGCAATAAAGTTGATGTAAACTTAATTCAGGAGGCTCTCGATGAGAGTGGAGTTAGCAGGAAAGGTTATTCTTCTATTTTCAAGGCAGTGTCATCAACTTTTAAAGATCAGAGGATCAAACGTGTGCTTCTTCCAAATCTTGCAGAAGTTTGGAATTTAAGAGCTTCACTCAATGAACAAGTAGATGATTTTATTGGTTAGTGGTTGCATATTGAGGATGTATTTGAAGGTAGAAAGGGAACCACTGTGTATAATCCTTGGAATAATATTTTTGTTGATCTTGAACTATTACAAAAAAGAATGGTTGAATTCTACGGAATCACATTTGAAGAGTGTTAGGGACGACTTATATTGTCATAAAGTTGGGTGAATGTGAAATTGTGAAAGATAAAAAGATTGAAAGAGTGACCATCACACTTATGAATAGGGCACTTGATACATCAATCACTAGAGAAAACTCAAAGCATTTCAGTGTACAATCCGAGAAGCATATTTGGTGGTTGGGAGCATTTGAGGTAAGCATCAACTTTCATTTTTCAAATATCTTGCTGTTTGATTTCATTTATTATATCTAGATGCTTCAATATAGTTTCTTCTTAATGGCAGGTAAAGACAGTGGACCACCAAACCTTGTTTTGGGTGTTTCACCATACCAAAATACCAGAAGTGATCAAAAACCAAGTTCAAGGAGGGCAACTTCATGTTCAAGGCAAGGGTGATTTTCAAGTTGATTGGCATATGGCAGGGGACCTCAAGACCGTCAAATGTATGTTCAACATAAGCAAAGGAGGTAATTCAAAATCTCCATGCCTTTACTGCAAGGAGCCAACCCATGTCATGGATCCTAAATGGTGGAGAAAAGCTCCTAATAGGGACAAGATTGATCATGAATTCAAAGTAGTTCTTGATATTCCTTTGTGTAATGTACATATATGCACATTGCATGCTTTATGTAGAATCATCGAAAAGTTGGTCTTTTTGTATATTGGATTGCTTGGAAGCTTCGACTAAAAAAAGAGAGGAAGAAAGCAATTGCTGCATTAGAAAAAGTATTATCGGACATGGGTCTCCATGGAGGAGATGTTCATATCATTACAACAGATATCAAGAAGTCCTCAAATGGAAAAGATGTTCCTATCAAACCGTCAATTGGTGGAGTCAAAGCAAGAAGATTTTTATTAGAACCACAAAGAGAAGGGAAACTTGGTAGAAGATCAAGATATGTTTCCATAACCATCTAATTGGCTAGGATCTTTGATTCCAAGTGCTAAAGCATCAGCAGTGTATGTCAAAGAGTACCCTGCCCTTGAGCACGGTTTACCAGGGCCATATCCAAAAATGTCTAAAGCAGATAATTTCTCAATCAATATAACTTTGTCATTTCGTCAATTTACCTGGTACCCACCAAGAAACTTTGACAAACATTTTAAAATTACTTAATTGTCTGTGGTATATCAGAATCTTGGCAGATGACATCTTGTTCATGTAATGTGTAAGGGAAGACAATTGTCCAAGTACCCTTTCTCGGCTCCCACAAGACCTTCTTAGAAAACTATCATCTTCAATATAGAGCTACAGTAGAAAAAAAGAAGCAATGAGAAATATATACAAGTCATGCTAAAAAAGATCTAGCAGAGAAAATAGTGATATAGTGTAAAAAAAGAAGCAATGAGAAATATATACAATCCATGATAAAAAAGATATAGCAGAGAAAATAGTGAGATAGCGTACCTTCATATTCTCATTATCCTCCAAAATTTTATTGGTCCAAAGTTCAGTGCTTCTTTCCATGCTACTTTGTGTTTTCTTTGCTCCTTCACCTTTGGTTGAATATCCTTCTACTCCAACTTTTGGGCTCTGATCTTGTTAAAGGTCTCATCATCCATATCCTCCTTATCCACAGTTTTCTTAAAGCACATTGAGAGCACCTCCTTGGGATCAAATGTATCTTCTAGTACCATTAATTCATTGTCTTCAATTCCAACATCCTTATCTATGCTACATCCTTGAGAAATTAAGGCTAAGGCATAATCTTCTCTGAGGTCAAAGCTGACGCATATATTTGAGAGCAGATAATACTCTTGACCTTGAATAGTGAAGGAAGGAAGGATAGGTATAGCTTGACTACTTGTCTCAAAATCTAGTGCTTCAATAGACATAGCTCCATTTACTGTTTGTGACTTTAAGGCTACAAAATCCAAGGTTGCAGCCTCCTTGCTCTCTTCCTCAATATTAATATCCTCCTCATCTAGTTCTTGTGCCTCTTCTATATTTTTGCCTTTGTCTTCAATATCAGGTTCTTCCCCAGGATCTTCCATGGCCTCTTTTTGTATGTCTTCTGTACCTTCATGACAAAGATTTAAAAACACAGCAAAAGCAAGGCTTACCTCCAATAGCCTGCATCCTTCACCATGAATATTACAAACCGTTTTGTACTTCTTTGGAAAGCCAGGCTTTTGCATTTCTTTCAATGTCTTCCCCTTCAATGGGACTATTGTTTTTACAAAAGACATCCTTGGAACACTTGATAGCTCGATTTTATCATTTCTCTCCTTCTTGCTAGAACTTCCCTCTCCCTGAAGAGGCAAAGATTTTGTCCCTGCAACCTCCTTTTCATCGACATAATTGGTGATTGTCCCGAAACCCCTTCAATTTCAATAAGTCATACAAAATCAAGTTATAAAAAGCAATTTTCGATCTCTCTACACAATCTAAATGAAGCACCAACAATAAAATTATGGTTTCCATATCCATGCATATCACAC